>NC_087078.1:8222674-9422674 GCF_026151205.1 Bolinopsis microptera | reverse complement strand
GGTTGGAGATTTAGAAATTTCTGTTTCAACTGATGATCTGTCTTCGTGTGATATTTTCATCGTTTTCTTTCCCTGAACGGTAAAATTTCTTATTTCTGGTTCCTCCTCAACTTAAAAACTCTTCCCACCATTTCAATCAGGCGATATGGGATCAGTTGTAAATATTGTGATACCCGGGGTTAATACTCTGATACCGCAGTTCATACTACGTCCTTTCGGTCCCAAGATGTTTAAAGAGGCTAGAAACCAGGTGAAATAATAGAAAATTGTAACATCTGGCTGTTTCTTATCAGATAACAAATTATCTTACATTCAAAATGTGTGACATGTCACGTGAGACAATGATTCAATGATCCGCTAACCCCCGTGTTACCATGTAACCCCCCTGTTACCATGCTTACCCCCTGTGACCTATGCTAACCCCCCTGTTACCATGCTAACCCCCCTGTATACCATGCCTAACCCCCCTGTACCCATGCTAAACCCCCCGATTACCATGCTAACCCCCCTTTACCATGCTAACCCCGGTTACCATTGTAAACCCCCGTGTTGCCATGGTAACCCCCGTATTTGTTACATCGTAACCCCCGTGTTGCCCATGCAAACCCCCCTGTTGCCATGGTAACGTGCCTGGTAACTATACCCACTCTGCAGGTACCACAAGGACGCTAGGAGGAACCCCAGAATATGTAGCAGTAGCGGTAGTGTTTATGTAACTGCCCCCATACATCTGACCGACACTTTCACTGAGTTGTGGACGGGTTCCTCCCCTGGGTCCTAGCCTGTGAATGTTGTTCATGGGATGATGACGGTAAGTTAAAATTATGGATCTTGATTGAGTGTATCGTTAGATACCTCCGAGATAGTGACCTATGTTTTTAGAGTGGAGATTGTGCTTAATGTCTTGACGTTAGTAAGTGATTGGGTTTTGTAAATGGCTACTTTGTTCAGAGGGTTTGATTTTTCAAAGCTTCATTATAAAATGAATTACATATATCTTTATGATTATGAATTTAAAACGCAAATAGATAACTTATTAATGTTTTTATGGTCCTTGATTTCAGTTTATACTTATTTGAGAATGTTTTATAGATTGACAATTGAATTTTTAAATCCGACTTGTTTGATTTCTCCGTTCAGACTGTAAAGAAGCAGAAATTACCTTATGTCGAAACTCTGTTATTACTTAGAACACAAAACCCTATTATATTCAATTCAAACAATCACGGTTTCAAGTATTATTATGTCCTCCATGATTTCCCCTACTCAGTGTTCAGATTAACAAAGTTATCCTCCACAGAATAGACCCCATGAACAGATGTAAATCTAACAAGTCTAATATAACTGAAGTGGAGCTGAAAGAGATCCAGTCCATGTATACCAGCTTTATCTTCTTTAAGCTATGTAGGGGGGAGCCAAGCTGGATATTTGTAGATATTGGATAATGTCATCGCACTTTTTTCGAGAATTATCCATTGACAATAACTACAAATATCTACTTTATCTAACAAAAAATGTATATCTCAAATATGTGCCCAGAAATTCTACTGAATTTTTGAAATAAATGTATAAATTTGTAGAATTTGTAGAATTTTCGTAAATTATCCATAATTGACAATAACACGAATAACTACATTTATCTACAAAAAAATGAAATCCTCAAATATGTGCCCAGAAATTCTTACTGAATTTTTGGAGATAAATGTTAATAAATTTGTAGAATGTCATCCACTTTTTTCCGTGGATTATCCATTCTAACATTAATCTACAAATATCTACAAATATCCACTTGGCTCCCCCCCTATGGTAAGTTTGTTTACGTGGTCTTTTCTAACTTCTTCTTCCTATTCCTTCAGATATTTAGATCCCGTATTTTAATTAATATAGAGGAAATTATCTACTCACTTTAATCGTTTTTTGGGTTAGTTAAGTTTGTTAAACATGAGATTTGGGAATCTTTTAATTTCAATAGAAACACTTGCAGTCTTTGCTCTGGAATCTTGTTTTGTATTTGAGTTTGTTAACATGTTACTTTTCACTAGCGCGCGATTCTGGCGCCGAGCCAATCGTAAAGAGGAATAATCAGCGAACACAATATGTTCATCTCAAGTCTAACAAGTTTTACAACTAGGAATTAAATACTTTCTTTACTTAGTAGCCTCCGCGTGGTAAGTCATTCCAGTATCCTAATAATTAGTTACAGATTATCCTAATAATTGTAGCTGGAGGTTTCACAATTTCAACTCCATTATTGTCTCCAGAGGTGTTAAAGGAAGTTTCTGAGGACAAAGAGAAAATGAATCTTACTCTGCTCAGGTAAGTTGTGTATTCTATAATCACATATTTTGTATTCACATATTATTCTGTTGCGTTACTGAATTAACACTGCCGCTTGCCGTCTTGATTGTATAGTTAAGTGTTCTCAATATCCCTGAACGATAACCTCCTACTTTTAAACATCTTCGGAGGACCTTATCAAGATTCGGCTTTGCAAGCCATTTCAAATCCAATACCAAACTACGTTGCTAGTAAGTCGAGAACAAGACTTGCTTATTTTGTGTAACGTGTGCGACACGTGAAAGTTTTGCCCATGATATTTGTTGTTTTTGTAACGCTCAAGACAAAGTTGCATGACGCTAGTCAATGTCAAAAGCGCGCCAACCATTTTATACCTTCATTTGAAGATTTTGAACATTAATTCACATGCTTGCTTTTTTAGGCGGGTACCGCAAATTCTCTAGTGCTCCGTCAGGCTGCGTGAAGGCTCTTTGCATCGACCCTGATGCCCAAATGCTCTAGCCCTCTACAAACCTCCAGAAGATGCGAAAGACGAGGTCCATTGTTGTTGTAGATCCGATTTGGAGACATCTGAGACCATTCAATCAACGGGAGGTAGGTTATAAACCACTCTGGCTTATTTTTAATTTTGTTTCTCAGATAGATATTTTTCAGACTTGCTCACCGGGTAGGCTTTTAGTCCATGAAACGTTTAACCCAGGAGTACGGTGTATGTAACCGCTGTGTGGACCGTATTACAGCACCTATAATTACGGTTGTATATGGCTGATGATATGGGACTGGTTAAGACACTGAAGTGTGTCGCCCCTCGTGGACCTCTCTTGAAACAGGACCGGAATGTAAACCAGTTTATTGATAGGGTTGTTACTTGTGTGTCCTTCTCTCTTGTAAAATGACGTTATTCGTTGTAAAATCAATTGTTAATAATATCATAGCATATCAATCATAGCATACCTTCCACGAATTTTAAGTTCAAACTTCCAATACTTACATTTGAGTTGTTAATATCTGATATAATTACAGAATTGGTAATAACGAGTACTACAAATGGCTGAAAGGCGCATCACCCCCCCTCGCCATTGACTCCGGTTTCCAAACAGAAGATAGATATTACTTGGTCTAACTTTGTCACCTCCTCGGAGAGTTGTGTATCCGATTCTGATCCCTGTCTATAGACTCTCTAGACTTCACATCACTTGCCTCTCAAGGTAAACGCACTTTTTTTACGTACTGTAAATTGTACAACTTCCTAGACCATACATGTATTTTAAGTTGTCCGAACCAACTTAATTATTTACTTTCTCCAACTTCCAGTCAATCGGTCAGATAATCATGTGACGAATGCACCGTCTAAAGAACTGTGACTCCCAAACCTACGTAGCTCCTGAACAAGCTGAACTGCAAACGTAGAGCCTTCCTCTCCGGCACCCCTATACAGAACGACCTGCTTGATACTTCAGTCTATCACTTTGTCAAAACGAGGATGTTGGGGTCGATAGCAGACTTCAGAGGAAGTTCGTGAACCCCATCTTAAAGTCCACGTGACTCGTTTGCCGTCTGACAGGAAAAGTTAGGGGGGAGGCGATGCTGAAAGAGCTGCTCGCTCTAGTAAACAGGTTATTATTCTGAGATATTATGATCGTCTTTTTTAAACGAAAACGTCTTCAACTTCGTTATTTTTAGTCAGGAAAAATTAAGTCAGAAAAAAATGAATGGGACCCTAATTTCACAGAAATAATAGAGAAGAGATTCATGTTAATTTACCGATAATATCACAATATCATATATCCACACAGGTGTATCATCAGAAGAACACAGCTATCCTATCAAGTACCTCCCAAAAAAAATAGAACAAGTAGTAATGCTGGTCGGCCCTCTCATCCTACAATCTGCATCACACATCTTTTCCCTTTGTTAACTCTAAAACTACTCGATTAGCTCGGCTGATAAAAGAATGCGCAGTTGGGGCTCTCTCTTCTAACACTAATCTTAGAAGCTTTGTAACTGTGAGTTAGCACTTAGCACTTTAAGAACTTAGCACTTAAGAAAAAAAAACTTGCAACTTAGCACTTAGCACTTAGCACTTAAGCACTTAGCACTTGCAGTTTAGCCACAGTGGGAGTTAGCACTTAGCACTTAGCACTTAGCACTTAGCACTTAGCACTTAGTAGTTAGCACTTAGTACTTAGTACTAAGTACTTAGCACGTAGTACTTAGCACTTTAGCACTTAGTACTTATACTTTATTACTAGCACTTTGCACTTAGACTTAGTTCTTAGTACTTACATTAGCACTTAGATCACATAGCACTTAGTACTTAGCACTTATCACTTTAGCACTTAGCACTTAGCACTTAGCACTTAGTACTTTAGCACTTTACACTTAGCACTTAGCACGTACACTGTGAGTTAGCACTTGTACTATAGTTTTGTTGGTCCATTGGTATGAGAATGTAGATGTTAAAAACTTTTCACATCTAAAGTTTGAAAAGTGTACCATTCTTACCAAGTCAGTTCAGTTCGTTATAGATTAGCCTACTAACCGATTTTATTCGACTAACTGCAATGAATAATTTCACATAGTTTGACTCTTACTCTACTTCTATAATAACCCCAGACCCAGCGCTATCAGAGAGAAGGCCGAAGAACGGGCTTCCCCGGGTGGAAGATTGCTCTCGATCACCTGGAAACGCACCAATCAGAAAACTCCAGCCTATACTATTCTGGTTTTGTCCCTTTTTGTATGTTTGTTTGTTTGTTGAGGTATTTATTTTTCATCGTTCATTTCCTCTCGTTATCATTTTCAGACCACTAGACCTACTTCACGATCACATTCTGTACGGGGTTGGTCGTAATCGACGATAAAGACTTATGTAGTTTTGGCATTTTCATTAGATTTCGATATTATTTTCTTAAAAATCAAAAAGTGTTACTGCGTTATTGTCCAATGAACGTATGAGATTACCGTAATATCGATCATAGAAACCAAGTGAAAGAATGAACCATTTCCAGCAAAAATCCTAATTTGTTAACTAAGCAAGTCTAATAAGTAACTAAGTAGGACAGTAATTAGGGTCGTTTTAACTATGGTTACTAAGTAGCCCGTCATTACTCGAATTATGATCATCATAACTCGGTCCAGCCCCTGTATTACCACACAGGTAGTTAGTCCTGCCAAGTATGCTTTTCACTAGTTCCACCACGCACACAACTGCTCCCACTCTGCATCATACCCCCACTGTGAGCCAGTGAAGTGATAGTTAGTGTTGCTAGGTACACACAGGTATTTTGTTCCGCCCACGCGTGGGGATCTGAGGTTCACTATTTTGGTCAGCGCATTCCACTTAATCTCCCGGCGTACCTCCCTGGAAACCTGGTGTAAAAATTAAGGGTTCAAATTAAGGAAATTGACTGGAACTTCCAATACATGAAACTCCAATACAAGGTAAGGCAGATAAAGTGAGAGAAATATTCATTTCAAAAATGGAGGTTTATTTGAGTATTACAGAAACTAAAGCAGGCAAAAATAACTTCCAAGGGTAAGGTAGATAAAGATGAAAGACAGAAATCATAAGTGAATATTTTGGTAATACAGCTGTTTCCTTTCTCTCCTAAACTCCGTAGTTTAATCAGTATTTGGACTCTTCCCCGGTTTGGGCACAGTGTTCTCCCAGCAAGAAGTAGTTGGTTACTAGTACAGGTTACTAGGTTACTTAGGTTACTATTTACTAGGTTTACTAGGTTACTAGGTTACAAGGTTTACTTGTACTCTACCTGGGTTAGCACAGTGGTTATCTCCCAGCAGAAGTAGTTGTTTACTAGGTTAACTATGTAACTAGGTTACTAGGTGACTTAGGTACTAGGTTTACTAGGTTCCTTGGACTCTACATGGGTTTGGCACAGTGTTTTCTCCCAGCTAAGTAATTGTCCTCACCATATCCGGATCGGAGGTCTGTTATCTTAACACAACTGTAACCAGCAGGGACAACCAGAGTAGACCATCTGAACTGTTTAGGCCACACTGGTAGATCTGGAATCCCTTACACAATTGGGTATTAGTAACGACAGCACACTGAGCAGCAACCATTAATGCAGTATATAGAAATGAAAGGTTACTGAATGCAACTTATATCACGAAATGAGAGGTTTCTGATCGCAGTAATATAGATAAATAGAGGTTACAGTGGAGTGTTACTTAGAGACGTCTTACTTTATCGTATGGGGTGGATTGTTTGTAAGCACTAAGCAGCTGGTTTCTATTTACTAGCTCTGTCATTCTTCAACGTGACCCCAGTTTCTGGACTAGCTTCCCATTGTGTTCCTCTGTCATGTCTTTGAAGTAACAGTTAACGGGGCACCTGTTGTAGGAGTCACTGTTGCTGTCTCCAGTGATAGAGAACACTCCTTTGAAGAGTTGAACAGAACTTTAATATTTTATCATTTTAAATATTTAGAGAAGGTGAATAGACCGATGAGTTATTTCTAGATCATCCAATTATCTGCGTTTTAGTTTCTTATTTGTATTAAGAGATTGAACCTCAAAGGGGGGGTACCGCAATGGAATAAATGGCAATAATGGAGACAATTGGCCCAACAAAAATTTCCATTATGCCATAAAACGCGTATGCCATTTATGCCATTTTTTGATTAATACATTTCTATTTTCTTTATTTTGTCATATGACTCTTTAACGATCATTCCAAGCGTTATAAAGCATGAAAACAATGTCTCTTATTCAAGTATCTAATAATAATTTGCCAATTTTATAGTCAAATATGAACCTAAATTCATGGCATAAATGGAGAATTGGCCAATAAAAATTTCCATTTATGCCATAAAACGTATGCCATTTATGCCATTTTATGCCATTGGTACCCCCCCACCTCACACCACTATGCAACAAATGACATTAAGTTTTTGTTCAGTATTACTGAGATGTGAACATGACATGTTGTTTATATTGTTTATACTGTTTTATAATATCACTACCGCGGCTCTTGGTCTTTGGAGGATTGAGCGACTGTACGGTGAGTAAAACAACGGGAGCAACTCAAAACTGTGCTGGACTCTATTTTAACGTCCTTATTTCAGGTAAGCTGGCAGTGCTAGACTGTATTTTAGCGTCCACCAAGTCCCGGACTGATGATAGGTTTGTCCTGGTATCCAACTATACCCAAACTCTAGACGTGTTCGAACATCTGGCAAGACTCCGAGGGTACGTTACTATGTTTACTAAGTTATCTCTCACTACACGTTTAATATTATGGCTCTTTAGTATTAGAAGGCAGTGAAACTAGCGGGCTGCGATGAATGGGGACTTTTCATCCTATGGCAACATTAAATATATTGACTCTGTTCCAACGCTATATAACACTTTATTGATATATCTCTAATATTTTGAAAGGTGAGAAACCAGACCAATGGTCAACTGCCAACATCATACCAATTCCAAAGAAGGGCGACCTTAGCGAACCAATGAACTATCGGGGAATAAGCTTGTCATCCCTAGTTGCCAAGTCTCTAAACAAGATGGTTCTAAACCGGTTGAAGCCAGAAATCGAGACAATTCTGCGTAGAAACCAGAATGGATTCAGACCAGGAAGGTCAACAACTCAACAGATATTGGTACTGAGACGTCTTATAGAGGGTGTCAAGAGTCGGAAACTGCCAGCTGTTCTGACATTTATAGACTTTAAGAAGGCTTTCGACAGTGTACATCGTGGGAAAATGCTAAAGATTCTAGAAGCTTACGGCATTCCAGTCAAAATCGTGCAGCTTATACGGCTCATGTACGAGAAGACAATGGCCAAAGTCCTAACTCCAGACGGAGAAACTGAATTGTTCGAGATACTTGCAGGTGTGTTACAGGGTGATACCTTAGCACCTTACCTCTTTGCAATAGTCATCGACTACTGTATGAGGCAAGCCATAGGCGATGATGCGGAGCGACTTGGACTCACCCTCGAACGTAGAAAAAGCAGAAGAGTGGGGCCCAAGATCATCACCGATGTGGACTTTGCAGATGATATAGCACTTATATCTGAGGACATGGACAAGGCTAACGAGTTCCTGCTCAGAGTAGAATCGGCGGCAGCAAGCGTGGGACTACACATAAACGAAGGCAAGACCAAGGTCATGACACTGAATATGGAGGATCGATCTAGCGACCTACAAAGTCGATCCGGGGAAGCCATAGGAAATGTAGATGATTTCATCTACTTAGGCTCCTGGATTGAGAGCACAGATAGGGAGATAAGGGTTAGAAAGGGAAAAGCGTGGGGTGCCCTACATAGACTGAAGGATATCTGGAAATCCAAACTCTCAAAGAGCCTAAAGATTAGATTGTTCATAGCGGCTTGTGAATCAGTACTGCTCTACGGATCAGAAACCTGGACACTGACAAAGGCTCAAGAGAAAAGTTTGGACGGGACATACACAAAGATGTTGCGTATGGTGCTGGGTATCTCATGGAAGGACAAGGTCAGCAATATAACTTTGTATGGTAGCCTCCCAAGGCTGTCAAACAAGTTACGAAGCAGGAGATTAAAAATGGCGGGACACTGCATCCGACATCCTGAGCTACTTGCCAGTGATTTAGTCTTATGGGAACCTACGCACGGTAGAGCACAGCAAGGCCGACCAAGACAAAGCTACTTGTCTATGCTACTGAAGGAAGTTGGGACAAACTCTAAAGAGGAACTGCGAACCCTGATGCGGGACAGGGATATATGGAGGGGGTTTTCTGGCGTAGATCGGACTTAGCTCCGACATAGTAGTAGTCTAATATTTTGAGATCTGCAATAACATCCCTATCATCCACACACTCCTACAGGTACCAGTTTGTACGTCTGGACGGTTCAATGACAGCTAAGAAGCGTATGAAGATAGTAGACAAGTTCAATGACCCTGACAGTAAGGACTTCCTGTTCATGTTGAGCAGCAAAGCAGGAGGGTGTGGTCTCAACCTGATAGGTATGGTTACTAAGTTACTATGGTTACTAGGCTACTAGGTTACTGGTTTACTAGGTTACTAGGTTACTAGGTTACTAGGTTACTAGGTTTCTAGGTTACTAGGTTACTATGTTACCAGGTAACTAGGTTACTAGGTTACTAGGTTACTAGGTTACTAGGTTACTAGGTTACGTGTGGGTTGAACCTGATAGGTATAGAATAGAATTCTACATATTGTGGCAAAACACAATTGAAACCTAACAAATAATTGATTGAACCACCTTCGCTGTGAAGGACTAAACAAGCCAGAATTTAATTCTGTAAGAAGTAAACCCTACTACTGCCTAATCTGGGGGGGGGGGGGGGGGGGGGGGGGGGCTAATCTACAGTTATATGATAACAACAAATAAAATAAATCTAATTTTAACCAAAACTCAGGAGCTAACAGACTGGTGATGTTTGACTAATTATATAACTAACAGGAGCTAACAGACTGGTGATGTTTGACCCTGACTGGAACCCAGCCAATGATGAGCAGGCTATGGCACGGGTCTGGAGGGACGGACAGAAGAAACCTGTATTTATATACAGACTGCTGACTACTGGAACTATTGAGGAGAAGATATTTCAGAGACAGACTCATAAGAAGGTTAGGGTCGTTACTATGGTTACTAATTACTATGGTTACTTTAATCGTTACTTAACGATCAGTATTGTTCCTGGATTTACAGCGCAACTGAAGGGCAATCTCAGCTTTTCGATTGTATTTTGGATTCTTTTGATTGGCATCTGACTTCGACCTCAAAACTCAATTACGACACTTTTTACGTGAACACCACATCATACATGTGAACAATTGAATAAAATACCAAATAATATAAATGTTAATTGTCAACTACAAAATAAAAACGGGGAAAATTCACGCTGCTGAATGCTGACCTTGTGTTACAGAGTTTGAGCAGTGCGGTGGTGGACTGTGAAGAGAATGTGGAGCGACACTTTTCTCTCTCGGAACTTAGGGAACTGTTCAACCTCAAGACAGATACTCTCAGCGATACTCACGATAAGTTAGTTGTTATATCTCCGCAAAAGTTCAACAGTAGAATCAATGATAACATCCTTTATCTAAATTGTTAATGTTAAAACACAATTGATTATTCACTCATCATTGCTACACAGTAATGGTATGCAGCTACTACACTGTTACTGGCTATGTGTTCTTTTCCGTCTTAATTTGTATCAATTCATCTTTATATCACTCTCTCTCTATGTTTCTAATACCATTCCCTCCAGACTGCAATGTAAGAGGTGTATTAACAATATCCAGACTAAAGCACCTCCTGAGGAAGCTGACACCACCTGCTCGGTTAGTCATATACCCTTATATGGGCATCACGTGTTTATTGTACTACTGCTCGGTTATTCATATTCCCTTATATAGGCGGGGTGCAGCACATAACCCCGCCAATTTCCGTCTAACCCCGCACTTGCGGAATTAGGCGGGATTACGCGGGATAACGCGGAATTACGCGGGATTACGCGGGATTTGGCGGGATTACGCGGGATTGGCGGGATTGGCGTGGTTAGGTGTTGCACCCCGCCTTTATAGTTTATATGGGCATCACGTGTTTATTGTAGTCCTGCTCGGTTAGTCATATACCCTTATATAGGCATCACGTGTTTATTGTAGTACTGCTCTTGTTTAAATTATTATTCACTTACGTCAGAAAATAAAGAATTATGGGAATTAGCAATAATCTGGCAAGTTGTCAGGTGCTTACTCTACACGTATCAGACCACCTAGCCACCCTTACTACGCTTCTACTTGGGGACAGAGAGGGGCCATGCGGGAGGGTTACAAGTAAAAAACCAAGTATCAAACAGGCACGGAGATTTGGCGAAGCTAACAATGCTAAATTTCAAAGCTTGATCGAAAGTGAGGACTGGAGTGAAGTGAGTTTACACGAAAATTGTGAAGTACAGTACGAAAAATTTTGTGAAATTTACACCAAACATTATGATGAGGCATACCCCTTGAACAAATCCAGGCCGCGGCGTAAAAATGAACGAAGAGATCCAAAACCTTGGATTCTTCCCTGGCTAGAGGATGCGTGTGCGCGAAGGCATAAGCTCCACCACCTAAAAATCACAACTTCAACCAAGGCCAATGATGAAGCGTATGAAAAAATTGATAAATTCTGCAACAAGCACATTGACTTAGCTAAAGCAAAATATTATAAGAAATTTTTTGACGAGCATTGTGAGAACTCTAAAAAGCAATGGCAAATGATTAACACGCTGTTGAACAGGAAGTTGAAAGAAAAAAATTCTATAAAACTGAAAGGCGACGACGGATCTATTATCAGCAATGGCACCGATGTTGCAGCAAAATTTAACAACTACTTCTCAAATATAGCCTCAAACATTAAAGCACAGATCAGTGCTAGACAAACTTTTGATCCTGGGGGTTTTAGTAGATATCTTAGGAACCCAACATCGAATTCGATGTATCTTAGGCCGGTAACACCAACTGAGGTGAGTGAGGTGATTCTAAAATTTAAGAATAAGTCAACACTGGATACCAAAATTGGGCCGATGAAAGTCGCAAACCATGATAGCAAGTTCACCGGTGTGATTTCTACTATCATAAACTCATCATTTACACAGGGCATATTTCCAACTGCTCTTAAAACTGCACGCGTAATCCCTATCCACAAGGGAGGTAGTAAGACAGATGTCACTAACTATAGACCCATATCTCTTCTTAGCTCATTCTCAAAAATTTACGAAAAGTTAATGCACACTAGAGTCCTTGAATTTCTTGATAAAAACGGCTCTCTGTTCGAAAGCCAATACGGCTTTAGACCGGGGATGTCATGCGAGCATGCTCTTCTTAATGCACAGAACTCTATCCTTCATTACCTTGGCAGGAAACAAATTGCGGTGCTCCTACTGTTAGACTACTCCAAAGCTTTCGACCTACTTGAACATAAAATTTTGCTTAAAAAACTGGAACACTACGGAATTAGAGGTATAGCACTAAGCTGGTTCGACTCCTATCTTCACGATCGTCATCAGTTCGTCACAGTCAACGGGGTTGATTCCAGTCCCAAGACGATCAATTATGGTATTCCTCAAGGCTCTATTCTGGGCCCCCTACTCTTCGTCATCTATATAAACGACCTCCCCGGAATCTCAGACCTGGCCAAGTTCATACTTTACGCCGATGATGCAAATATTATAGTCACGGGCCATAACGAGGAAGAAATTCAAAGTAAGCTCTCTATGATTGCAACACTTCTAGTGAATTGGGTAAGTAGCAACGGGCTTTCTTTAAACCTGAAGAAGACCCACTATATGGTCTTCAGTAACCGTAAAGTAGATTATTCCAAAATAAGTCTCAACATATCTGGAACAAACATTGAACGGGTTACTGAGGCACGGTTTCTGGGTGTTATAATTGATGAGAAACTAACATGGTGTAAACATATCACAGCGGTAAGATTAAAAATGAGTAGGTACATAGGCATCATGTTCAAATTAAAACGATATCTGCCCCTAAAAGTGCGACTACAACTCTACCATAGTTTTATTGAGGCACATGTTAACTACTGCTCGTTAGCCTGGGGATTCGCGGCAAAATGTCACATTGAGAAATTATTCCGTAAACAAAAGCAAGGAATGCGGATGGTTATGCCAGGATATGTAAATTACTTTTACAAAGACGGCAAATTGCCAGCTCACACCAGAGAAACATTCTGCAAATTTGAGATTTTGACAATACACGGCATCATCGTAAAGAATGCGCTTACATTAATGCACCGCATGAAGCACTTTCCTAACACAGTACCTGTATCAATTAGAAATTTGTTTCCAGATAACATACCCACGCATGGTTCAAATCATGAGAACAGTAGCGAATGGCTAGATACGTACAATAACCGATGTTTCAAAGCATCCATCTTTTTTAAAGGACCTTTACTAGCTCTAACAGACACCAACAAGAACATCACGTCCCTACCTAGCTTATTTTCAATAAATATTTACAAATCGAACGCAAAACGCGTGCTTCTTGAGCAACAGTCAACACTAGCTAACTCAGAGGACAGCTGGCCAGCATTTCTGCTACACAACGTACCTGGTTTGAGGAAGTCCAATAGATGAGGGATGATTGAGTAATACAGCGACCAATAATCGCTAAATCATGACATCATATCATAACATAACATAACATAGGACGACAGCAAACACACAATAAACGAGCAGTAATAAACAACGTTCGCTTAAAGTTAATGGACTGACATATTTCAGCATATTTTTCACTGCCAAAGCGCTGATAACAGCAAGCCTTACCCCACTCCGCGCGGCTTTTTAATGCACAAAATCTTAAAGATAATTCTCGCGATAAAATTTTCATCGTCACGCTTGAAAATTTCTAGAAATTAGAATAGCCGTATATTATAACAAACTATAGCAAGCAGAATTAAAAGATAAAAGGTTCTGGGACTTAAGTGGTACAAATAAAATGAAAGGCATGCTGATGCTAATCATGCTCACGTACTGTAATGTGTCGAGAGTTTTTTTTTTTTTTTTTTTTAATTTTTACTATTTGACAAAATAATTGATCTTTTTAGTGTGAGTGTGATTTCAACTTTGAGTTTGAAAATATTTTGAAACGACTTTCGATATTATTGATTATTATATTATATTTAATAAACTGTCTCAAAGCCCTTAGAGGTGGCTCTATACGGGTCTTTACAACAACATGGCTTGTGTGAATGGATTATACCATATTATCCAGTCAGATTAAAGCCAATATTCAGGGTATATTGGCTTTAACTTAACTTACAAATAACGGTACATTTCAGGTGGCACAGTGGAATCACACTACAAGTAAACACAAAATAAAGGACTTTGCTTTACACTCAGCCTGGGATACAGCCGTCTCCTTCGTCTTCTACCAGCGATCTCACGAGAAAAACTGATGTTTTATTTTATACGTTAATTTATAAATTGTTGTTGATAATTAATTGTATTTTGTTGAGCCTTCAGTTGTTTGCCTCGTTATTAGTATGACTTAAAATATTTTATCAAGTTGTTTTTAACAATTATTAAATTCATAGTTCATACTGCTGACTAAAGATATTAATTATTATCACTGACTTAATAGAACCAATCAACCAATGTTAAATGTCTTTTATTTGTTGGCATCAAATTGTTTGATGAACTTATTCCGGAGTTACACCATTAATGAGTTCTAAACCAAAACATTTGATATTATTTAATTGTAAATATTGACCTCAGAACTCAGAAGACTGAATTTCAGATGAAATTTCGTTGAATAACCTGGCAATTATTTGAAGTAAAATCATGTATTTTGTAACATTAAAAACGGAACATATTTTTAAAACGTTCACTCGTTTGATTCTCCGGTAGTCAAACACAAGCTCATCCATATGGCCATGGGCATCACGTGTTTATTGTAGTCAAACATCAGCCATGTTGTCAACTGAGATTATAAGTTGTAAGACAAAGAAGGACCAAAATTGAAACCGAGCTTACTACCCCCAAGTAGCATTACAAGTATTGCCTTTGACTAAATTATTTACACTTAAATTAGTTTAATAAAACGCTTATTCTTCTAAAGTTTTCTTGTATAATCCCCACTACTTCACTAGATTTAAGTAAACATGGAGATAATACGAGCTCCTTACAAGAGGACTAGAGTGATAGCTTCACAGGGAGAAGAGTTGGAGCAACACATCGTTACTCCTGGTTAGGTCCTTATATGGGCATCACGTGTTATTTCTGGTTACGTCCTTATATGGGCATCACGTGTTATTCCTGGTTAGGTCCTTATTTATGGGCATCACGTATTATTCCTGGTTAGGTCCTTATATGGGCATTGTGCGTTTCAAGATAAATGTTTCAAGACGTCCGTTTTTTTTTTTCTATTGATTTAAAATTTGGTCTTTAATATTTGTTTCCTCCAGGTGACGTCATAACACAGAATCTGGATTTTATGAAGTCTCACGGAACTGCTCCGAGTCACGATCACATCTGTGCTACAGTTGCTGGTGCTGTATACAAGGTAAGTTCAACTACTTTTACCTGAAGCTAACCCTTTTAATTTAGTGCTTGAGTAGGAGGGTCCAGTATTCGTGACACAAGAAGTTCCCATAGTCACCCCTCTCCCATTAGATATCTTGGTTAAGGAGTAAACATATTCCTACTGTCTGCTGAGCACGTGGTGCTCTTTACTTTGATAAAAGTGGTCGCGCTGTGGCCTGTGCGCGTGTTATCTCCTACGTTAATGTTGTTAAATTGTATTAATATTATTAACTTACTCGGAAAAGATGTTCCGTAGACCTTCACTTCTGAAATTCCGTGCCCAGTTGTCCCGGAGTCCGTGTCCGTAATCATGATAGTGTCGCCTTTACCACCTTTACAGTCGAACGGGTAAGTCTGCTCCTCTTGGCTGTTGCCAGTCCGCAAATCATTTGCTGTGGATACATGGAGTTATAGATTTTGGATGTAGAAAGATCATTGTATATTTTTAGTCAGTTAACATACGCCAGTCGCCACGTTAAGCGTTTATGAAGTACAGAAATCTATTAATAGCCCAAATCTCAGTTTGATAAACTACCTGTCACAGTGCCGCAGTCCGTCTTCGTGTTATCAGCCCCTAACCTTGCAGCATCTGTTGTTATAACCATAACAATCGTATTTATGAATCTATTAGTATGTCTAGTCGTTACGTTCACTGTTGAGATGGTGTATAGACCGTCCAGATAGAGTTTCAGAAAGTTCCCGGCTGTATCACCATTTTTCACGCTGTAGAACGTACTGTAGTTCCCATCATGTGCGTTAGAGGGCGGTCTGTTGTTATTGTGGCTCTTAGCTTCTGAACTCTTTATATCGATCTGCGTGTTTTCTGCTCCCACTGCCAGAGGTCCTGAGGGAGAGACAGGTTTTATGTCTACAATTTACGAATAATCTTGATACAAGGTTTGCAATTACCTATGTTGGACGTTTGGGTCTTTTTATTATTTGAAATGTAACATAAGACTTTAATTTCAACTTACTATAGTGGAGAAGTGATGCTAAAGCCAGGGTTAGCATCATTGGAAATGCTGACATATCTGTGTCTTCCTAAAATAGAAGTATACAAATTGAATGTTTTATTTCATTATTGTGAGGTGAAAATCAAAAATAAATGCTAAGTTGATAAGGTATAGCCATACATGAAGAATAAGTTTCAACATTAAGGTAACAGTAAATATCTTAGTTAGAAAAATTAATACTTACAGAAACCCGAATATAAAATATAATGAGCAACAACGGCTGGTAGTTATACTTATAGAAACCCGAATATAGAACATATGAGCAACAACGGCTGTTAGTTATACTTATACTTAAGAATAAAGGCAACGGTCGTGCTTGCCAGCACTGTGATGGATTATATGACTAGAAAACCCGTGGTCACAGGGATGAAGCTAATAGTATTCTTTGTTGGTAAGTTTAAGTGGCGTCAAAAAATAGCCTACACATGAACTGAAGATACAGCCAATTAAAATGTTTCTCGTACTAAACACAGCGTAATATCAATAAAACTGATCAATAATCCTCGTTACCATGGTAACTACGCAACTACCTATTTCTCGTCTGATTTTCACGTGGGCGGTCGTACAAACGACAAACAAAGATAATTCTCTGAATTATAAGTAAGATATAGAGGCAACAAAAAGGTGCATTCAAAAGAAAAAATGGTTCGGCTCTATCACAAATTTCATCTTGCATCTTAGGGGGGCTCAAAAATCATTGATGTTAAGTACGCCGAAAAACCAGTCGAAAATACGCTGTTTGTCTAAATTCTAAGACATACGTGAAATACGGCACATTTTGCAGCTTTAGAACTTTAGAAAAAAAGTTTGATGTTAAATTTTGTCCGAATACGCTCGTATGCCGTACGTTTATAAGAAACGCTACGTACTTAACATCCTTGGCCAAATTGTCGTTTGAATGTGGGATAATTTTGAAAAACTTAACTGAAGTACTAGCAAAACTGCGCGTTTTGCTCTAGAAACACACTTTTTAGAAATTTTCTACCGGCGTATCCTCTAAAATCACCTAATTTGTTCAATTTTAGGAGGGGCGCCGACCAGTGGGCCTAATGGCATCATCCTGCTCGCTGCGTCTTTGCAGTGTTCGTTACCAAAATCAGCTGTTATCGATTTTACCCGAGAGAAAACGTCCGCGATAAATTTAGATTTCCAGAGAGCGGGAGTTAAAACCAAACGTCAGGCACAACTCTAACTCTCCAAGAGAACTCTGGCCAGGTTTGTGTCCGGACATTGGGAGAGGGACAAATTTTAATATGCTAAACTAATGGTAAGCACCCATTAAAATAGGATAAACTATGCTCATCAGGGACAAAAGGATTTCGCGGCATGTACGAAATCGCGAAATTTCCCATTCTCCGCGACAAATTTTATGTATAGTTTAATGTATAGCCTGTTAAATTTCGCGGTACCGCGATTTTTGGCAAAAATAATCGCGAAATCCTTTTGTCCCTGATGCTCATCCACATGGGATTCCTTGTCCAAACGTTGACCGTTTAGAGCTGATTTGCATTGCCAACTTGGAGATTTTTCCGAAAGTGGTTGGTTTCGGGCTGGGGCATTGGTTGTCATACGTTGTATGACCCGCCGCGCACGAGTGCGCAGCTCGCCCTGAATTTTGAGTGCGCGGCTCCCCCTGTATCGTAGAAACTCTACAAGTACAGGATCTATAGTGAAACGACATTGGGGGTCACGACGTGATACAAGGCATTGGGAGAGCAGAGCGGGACAAATCCTAATATGCTAAACTAATGGTAAGCACCCATTAAATTAGGATAAACTATGCTCATCCACATAAGACTCCTTGGCTGACGGACGGTTAACTTTAAGAGCTGCTTTACTAAGAAACTTGTTACCTTGAATTATTGAAGTGGTGGAATTGCCGACCCAGTCTACAAGACGCAGCTTATTGTACTAAATCCTTGATATGGAAGATAATTGTGTCCTTTAAGAGTTCGGGTGATCATGTAGAATTGCAGGTCACTCTATGATATGCAGAGACCACAGTCCAAACGGTATTTATCTAACTATGGTCCAGTTGGCAGTTATGAAGGTTATTTTGATTGTTGATTGGGACTGGCCAAAAAGTGCTAACCAATGTTAACGGAATAGAAATTTAATGCACAATGATTATCTGAGTTGTGAAATTTCTGAAATCCTACACACCTAATATTATTTATTCATTATCTTTTCTTGATCTTATTATCGTAAGAAAAGATAATGAAAAAATGATAATATACCTACAATTCTACGTGCTTATTGTCACAAAATCTTAATTTCTCTTTTAAAGTAAAAGAAAATAATCTGAACATTAAGATTATATAAACGAGCCAGTTAGTAAAGATAGGAAAGGTGTGCAATGGGAGAGGCAAGCTTGCAAGATTCGTCGAATTATTATATGTTATTATACTTATAGGTACTCATTTTGTGTCATTTCCTTGTAGCCCAATGCGAATGTTTAACTTTAACTTTAAGTTTATGAAGAATTATGTAATTACAGATAGTGTCATTTCCTTTTAGCGCAATGCTACTGTTTAACTTTAAGATTTATTAAGACTTATGTAATTACAGATAGTGTCATTTCCTTGTAGCCCAATGCTAATGTTTAACTTTAAGATTTATGAAGACTTATGTAATTACAGATAGTGTCATTTCCTTGTTGCCCAATGCTAATGTTTAACTTTAAGATTTATGAAGACTTATGTAATTACAGAGAGTAGCAGAGAATTTTTGCGTGTGGCTCGAAAACACAATTATTAGACCAAAAATAAGTTTTTAGCAATTTTAAACGGGAAAAACGTCCGCAGTAAATCTAGATTTTCAGAAATCAGGAGTTAAAGCCAAAGGTGAGGCACAAATCTAAAATAACTCCGGTTAGTTCTGGGTCCTGGCATAACATAAGTTGAGAGACGTCATGAGAAAATCTGTATATGCTAAAATGAATGTAATGGTAAGTACTGCCAATTAAATCAGGATAAACTCTGTTTATTAAAGGACCAGTTAACTGAAAAATTTGTAGTCTCCAATTTGGCTAAGATTTAAATCAGCTGTGACAAACTGGTAAAGAATCGTATCGCCGAAAGAACCAACTCTCTATCGTACGTGTAACGCGTGTTATTGCAATAATAAGCTGTGGCCTCGTGACGTCATAAAGTCCCTCAGTGCGCGCTTGCATAGCGTAATTTACATTACAAATGTTTATCATCGTCAATAAAACACATGTAACTCACTCAAATTTTAGAATTATGACTATTACCCTAGTTCTCCAAAATCCTTATAGTTTTGGCTATCATTCTAACTAAAGGAATAGCTGATTGGATGTACAGTGCTCACGTCATGATTTTAAACAGTGATGTAGGTTCTTGAACAGTGGCGGGTGAATGTACGGTTAGAAAGTTTCTGCTATTACAACTTATGTTATATGTGATAATTTTGGATTGCTTTCATTGCTTAATTACACAAGCAGCTAGGGAGACTGTACCGATTATTTTTGTCCATGAAACTCTAACGAATTTAGAAAGGATCTAGATAAGTAGGAGTTTGTTCAATTCCGAGAGCAATTATATTTATAGCATATAGCGAAATTTAAAACTTTAATCCGCATGTGTCAGCCAGAACAGGAGACAAGAAGTCTGGCTACTTTACGGCCGTTCCTCTGGGACCATTAGTAGAAGTAGCTTCTATCAGAACAGTGCCGTGGGAACAGAATTCCCGCCAAAATACCCGGTCTCGGGTCTACCAAACAGTAATACTGTTCGGAGTGTACGGTGTGCAGTGTGTTTTGAATTAGACTTACGGCTTACCTAGTTGTTATCCTAATTGCATTATCATCGGTACATAACATAAATAAACTACTGGTAAGTTTAAATACCAAGTGCAAACGTGTTCAGTCAATCGACCCACTGAACAATTATAGAATTTCCAAGACCCTATTATTCTCTGGCCATATATTACGGCACGATCGATTGTTAGATGGCTAAACGACCAACGTTATAATCTATACAATTCTAAAACTATGAGCTAGCACTTTAATCTAAAAATACACTTTTAATATTACTCCTGATTTTTACATTTCACGTAAAACATTGTCGCCACAGGTTGATCATGGACACTAACAGCTTAATTTGAGATAAATGACTTATGAGTTTCTCTAAAGTTAACTCTTAAGTTGTGTACTCCAGTCATTTATGGACATTTATGGAAATGAACCTGCAAATGTTCAAATACTCACGAAACTTTGCACAGACCTTCCTGAAGGTATGAATAAACGATTTTCGTTTGGAGACATTTTTTTGACCGTGGAGAAAACCCAGGAGGGCCACGCCCCTATTGACCCAATAACGTAACCGACCCCTTGCTTCTGAAGGTCGTAGAGGCTTCAAAATAGGCTTAAACGAAGCCGCATATGCATGTTTATATAGGAGTTATTGAGCAACACATGGCCTAAAATCCTTACTTTTCGAGAAATTCGCCAAAAACCATTTTGGGCGTGGTGCTGAGCCCATTTTCGATAGGATCGTGATAGAGTCTTTAGACAGGGTGCAAAAGAACCGCAATTAGCATATTAATATATGACTTACGAACAAACATATGCCTTAAAGTGCTTACTTTTTCAGTTATTGGCGAAAAACTGATTTTCGGTTCCAGAAATCATACAAAACTATGGGTATCTGGCAACTTGGGCTATGAAGGCCCTAAAGGTTTTTGAATGTGTGCAAATTGTGCAGAATGGCCATGTTTATATACAACTTATGAAGCAACATGTACCCTAAATTACTTACTTTTCGAGTTATCTGGGGGAAAAGATTGTATTATGTCCATTTTCTACCTGTAAAATACAGTCTCACGAGCTCTTCTGCGCGCGGGAGGGACTTTATGACGTCATCGCCAAAATAATACAAACGTTATTTACACGCGTTAGAGAGCAGTTAGAGATTTAGGAATTTCGACTCGTTGCTTAGTTTGCTATTTGTCACAATCTGTCAAAATATGAGGATAACTTTTTTTTCAGTTAACTGGTCCTTTAAGATATGCCTGCTGAACTACTTTCGGTGAGTCTTAATGCCTGAAAACAGTAAAAGGGGTATAATAGTATCTGTATAGAGGGTAAATAGTAATGTGAGTATAAGGGCTACGATCGTGCTTGCCAGCACTGTAATATACGTTTCAATTCCATTTTTTACTTTCCATACTGATCTTATTTAGCTAGAATGTAAGGTAAATGTTAAAACGAATTAGCCCAAGCACTTAGCAACATCCCGGAGGAGTTTATGACACAAAACGCCTGCACGCTTAAAGTTATATTGAAATAACCCCTCGTGCTAAAGCAAGTCAGCGTTATTTTCATATAAACAATCCCTCGTGCTTCGCACTCGTCGCGGGAAATAAAAATGTAATTCTTGTGCGTGTCTGCGTTATGTGTGTTATAGTTATACAGGGTGGCCCAAAAGTTACTACCCACACGCAACCCTTTAATAACTCACGTAATTCTTCTTAGAATTGCACAGAAATTTCAGAGATTATAGATATGGGTCAAACTTAGATTTCCTGAAAGTTTCGGCAAATTTAATTAATTACAGTGGGTGTTGCACGCCCATCCCTCTTTTCTTGTCATACGTTGTATGACCCGCCGCGCACGAGTGCCCGGCTCCCCCTGTATCGTAGAAACTCTACAGGGGTAGAGTTTCACCATAGTGAAACGACCGTGGGGGTCACGACGTGATACAACTCTTTTCCACTATTGTCACCATAAAGTGTATTATATTGACCTGTAATTCTCGGCACAGTTTTTAGTTTTAAAGAACATCATTATCCTCCAGTCAAGGGTTTAGTTCAGTAATCTGCGTCGAGCAGGCTGCAACCAACAATTCTACCACTTCAATAATTCACGGTATTACGTTGCTTAATACATAAGCTCTAAGACTAAACTGTCAACATGGAGTCTCATGTTAAAGGACCAGTTAACTGAAAAAAAAGTTATCCTCATATTTTGACAGATTGTGACAAATAGCAAACTAAGCAACGAGTCGAAATTCCTAAATCTCTAACTGCTCTCTAACGCGTGTAAATAACGTTTGTATTATTTTGGCGATGACGTCATAAAGTCCCTCCCGCGCGCAGAAGAGCTCGTGAGACTGTATTTTACAGGTAGAAAATGGACATAATACAATCTTTTCCCCCAGATAACTCGAAAAGTAAGTAATTTAGGGTACATGTTGCTTCATAAGTTGTATATAAACATGGCCATTCTGCACAATTTGCACACATTCAAAAACCTTTAGGGCCTTCATAGCCCAAGTTGCCAGATACCCATAGTTTTGTATGATTTCTGGAACCGAAAATCAGTTTTTCGCCAATAACTGAAAAAGTAAGCACTTTAAGGCATATGTTTGTTCGTAAGTCATATATTAATATGCTAATTGCGGTTCTTTTGCACCCTGTCTAAAGACTCTATCACGATCCTATCGAAAATGGGCTCAGCACCACGCCCAAAATGGTTTTTGGCGAATTTCTCGAAAAGTAAGGATTTTAGGCCATGTGTTGCTCAATAACTCCTATATAAACATGCATATGCGGCTTCGTTTAAGCCTATTTTGAAGCCTCTACGACCTTCAGAAGCAAGGGGTCGGTTACGTTATTGGGTCAATAGGGGCGTGGCCCTCCTGGGTTTTCTCCACGGTCAAAAAAATGTCTCCAAACGAAAATCGTTTATTCATACCTTCAGGAAGGTCTGTGCAAAGTTTCGTGAGTATTTGAACATTTGCAGGTTCATTTCCATAAATGTCCATAAATGACTGGAGTACACAACTTAAGAGTTAACTTTAGAGAAACTCATAAGTCATTTATCTCAAATTAAGCTGTTAGTGTCCATGATCAACCTGTGGCGACAATGTTTTACGTGAAATGTAAAAATCAGGAGTAATATTAAAAGTGTATTTTTAGATTAAAGTGCTAGCTCATAGTTTTAGAATTGTATAGATTATAACGTTGGTCGTTTAGCCATCTAACAATCGATCGTGCCGTAATATATGGCCAGAGAATAATAGGGTCTTGGAAATTCTATAATTGTTCAGTGGGTCGATTGACTGAACACGTTTGCACTTGGTATTTAAACTTACCAGTAGTTTATTTATGTTATGTACCGATGATAATGCAATTAGGATAACAACTAGGTAAGCCGTAAGTCTAATTCAAAACACACTGCACACCGTACACTCCGAACAGTATTACTGTTTGGTAGACCCGAGACCGGGTATTTTGGCGGGAATTCTGTTCCCACGGCACTGTTCTGATAGAAGCTACTTCTACTAATGGTCCCAGAGGAACGGCCGTAAAGTAGCCAGACTTCTTGTCTCCTGTTCTGGCTGACACATGCGGATTAAAGTTTTAAATTTCGCTATATGCTATAAATATAATTGCTCTCGGAATTGAACAAACTCCTACTTATCTAGATCCTTTCTAAATTCGTTAGAGTTTCATGGACAAAAATAATCGGTACAGTCTCCCTAGCTGCTTGTGTAATTAAGCAATGAAAGCAATCCAAAATTATCACATATAACATAAGTTGTAATAGCAGAAACTTTCTAACCGTACATTCACCCGCCACTGTTCAAGAACCTACATCACTGTTTAAAATCATGACGTGAGCACTGTACATCCAATCAGCTATTCCTTTAGTTAGAATGATAGCCAAAACTATAAGGATTTTGGAGAACTAGGGTAGTAGTCATAATTCTAAAATTTGAGTGAGTTACATGTGTTTTATTGACGATGATAAACATTTGTAATGTAAATTACGCTATGCAAGCGCGCACTGAGGGACTTTATGACGTCACGAGGCCACAGCTTATTATTGCAATAACACGCGTTACACGTACGATAGAGAGTTGGTTCTTTCGGCGATACGATTCTTTACCAGTTTGTCACAGCTGATTTAAATCTTAGCCAAATTGGAGACTACAAATTTTTCAGTTAACTGGTCCTTTAAGTTTAAAACATTCTAATTCAATTTCAAAGATGACAGGAATAAGAAAAGTGTTCTAAATTTTGGTGAGTTATGACAATATGACCATTTCAAAATCCATCGGATACGTGATCTCTGCACTCAATCAGTGATCTCTGCACTCAATCATTGATCTCGTCACTCAATCTGATCAAGAGCCCAGCTCAAGATTTATGCGAGATTGCGAGCCGGACTCATCGCACAAAATTTGTAAATAAATGAGGAAACAGAAAAAGTTTAACTTAAAAGTTGAGGGAATTAGGAAATTAACATGTATTTTATACTCTTAAGTCTTAACGTGTATTTTATCACTTGTTTATAGCGTGAAAACTTCGACGTAACGCGCGCGAGATTTTTGCCAGATTTTTGCGAGTTTCGTTTAAATCTCATATAATAATAATAGCTAGGCTCACGATATCGCGAGATTCTCCGCGAGATTTCGGCACCCTCTTTCAGCACTACATATTCGGTCGCGCGCTTGCATTTTCATCGCTTTTCAGCGTGTTTATTCACTGTACTGTCTAAGTCTTAAAGGATACTAGTTGTTATAAGATCAAGATTCACAGTGGTTACTATAGTTACCATGGTTACCATTAAAGGAGGTACTATTCCTGGCTACAGTTTACTCCATCTTTCACAGAATATACTTGATACTGCCATAGGCATAGTGAATATTTCTTCATTAAAAGTTTGAGAAAGGGTCTCTTCAACTGGAGAACTGACTTATTAATCCTAGCAGGTAATTAACTCTGGATCCTCATCACATTGGTTCCATTCTAAATTCTAGCCATAAACAAAACAAACATTACCAGATAACTCCGTTTACAATAATTTGACATGTTCCAGTGTGAACGAGGCCTTCCCCGGACAAATCCTTAAATGCCAGTCTTCTCTTAGTTCTCTAGATGAAGTATGAACAGTATAATCTATCGGATAACGTATATTACAAGGTGCTCTGATGATAATTTTAGTAAAATAATTAATAATTGCCAAAAGGATGACCGTTGACGAGACTCGAACCCGAGTCGACTGCTTGACGAGCGCGCCCTAAACTATCGGGCTACGTGAGGCTTACCATAATTACAATATGTAACATAATATAATTCATAAAAATACGCACGTAAATTTTTCGTTATTTATGGATCCAATAACAGTGACATACTTTTCGCTTACAAAGGAACTCGCGAAATCTTTTTAAATAGAAAATAATTTGTGGGGCAAGAAATCTTGCAGGCTGGAGGGGGGGGGGGGGGGGGGGGAGTACATTTCGCCACTGCACGTGACACGTGAAAATCGCACTTCTAGTGTCAAAATCCAATCTCATCGCACTTTTTTTAGAATCTTGATAGGGGATCAAGAGTAAGGCACCACCTTCGCTGTGAAGGACTAAACAAGCCAGAATTTAATTCTGTAAGTAGTAAACCCTACTACTGCCTAATCTACAGTTATATAATAACAACAAATAAAATAAATCTGATTTTAACAGGAGCTAACAGACTGGTGAATGGGGACTTGCCACCCCATGGCAACATTAAAATATATCGACTCTGTTACATCGTTTCCTGTGTGTCCTGTTCGTTTCCACTTATCATTGCCACACAGTAATGGTATGCACTATGCAGTTGCTAGCTATGTGTTCCATCTTTTCCATCTTAATTTGTATCAATAATTCCTCTTTATATCACTCACTCTATGTTTCTAATACCATTCCCTCCAAACTGCAAAGTGCAATGTAAGAGGTGTATTAACAATATTCAGACTAAAGCACCTCCTGAGGAAGCTGACACCACCTGCTCGGTTAGTCTCACACCCTTATATGGGCATCGCGTGTTTATTGTAGTACTGCTCGGTTAGTTATATACCCTTATATGGGCATCACGTGTTTATTATAGTACTGCTCGGTTAGTCATATACCCTTATATGGGCATCGCGTGTTTATTGTAGTACTGCTCGGTTAGTCACATACCCTTATATGGGCATCGCGTGTTTATTATAGTACTGCTCGGTTAGTCATATACCCTTATATCTTTATATGGGCATCACGTGTTTATTATAGTACTGCTCGGTTAGCCATATACCCTTATATGGGCATCACGTATTTATTATAGTACTGCTTGGTTAGTCATATACCTTTATATAGGCATCACGTGTTTATTGTAGTACTGCTCGGTTAGTTATATACCCTTATATGGGCATCACGTGTTTATTGTAGTACTACTCTTGTTTAAATTATTATTCACTTACTTCAGAAAAAAAAAAGAATTATGGGAATTAATAATAATCTGGCTTGTGTGAATGGATAATAGTTAATACCATATTATCCAGTCAGATTAAAGCCAATAATCAGGGTATATTGGCTTTAACTTAACTTACAAATAACGGTACATTTCAGGTGGCACAGTGGAATCACACTACAAGTAAACACAAAATAAAGGACTTTGCTTTACACTCAGCCTGGGATACAGCCGTCTCCTTCGTCTTTTATCAGCGATCTCACGAGAAAAACTGATGTTTTATTTTATACGTTAATTTATAATTGTTGTTGATAATTAATTGTATTTTGTTGAGCCTTCAGTTGTTTGCCTCGTTATTAGTATGACTTATTATTAGTATGACGTTATTAGTATGACTTGAAATATTTTATCAAGTTGTTTTTAACAATTATTAAATTCATAGATCATACTGCTGACTAAAGATATTAATTATTATCGCTGACTTAATAGAACCAATCAACCAATGTTAAATGTCTTTGTTGGCATCAAATTGTTTGATGAACTTATTCCGGAGTGACATCATTAATGAGTTCTAAACCAAAATATTTGATATTATTTAATTGTAAATATTGACCTCAGAACTCAGAAGACTGAATTTCAGATGCAATTTCGTTGAATAACCTGGCAATTATTTGAAGTAATATCATGTATTTTGTAACATTAAAAACGGAACATATTTTTTCCTTTTCACCCTTTTGAAAAAAGGCAATAGTGAAAGGTTACGAATGGACGTTTTTTCAGAAAAACGTGGATTTTGGAAATTGCAGTAACGTAGGTTGTAGGTGGGTCTAAATATGTCGTCAGTCCTTCCTTACTTCCGTTAGTAACCATGCAACGAAAAAGTTGCGCGCGCAAGGATTGCTTGCGGAGATGTGATGTATAGATAGCCTGTGATCTATGAATGCGCGGCGCAACTGTGTTTTAATGTATACGATGTAATGTATAATATTAGGTTATAAGCCCAATTTGTACGTGGCACGCGTAGTGTATTGATGTGTCATGTGTACACGAGTATAGTTACCTTTGCTTACAATTTAAGTTCTTTGCTTTACAAGTTAAGTTCTTTGGCAATTGAACTGAATTTCAAGTGTTTCCTGTACTTAATGCATAATTTATCAATATTATTATCATGAAGACTGAAGTGAGCTGATTGGAGCTTATACTTAAATTTATAGTAAATGTGAAATGGAAATCTAGCGTCCGCCAAAACGAAACAACGGGCGCAATTCTTGTTAAAACGTTCACTCGTTTGATTCTCCGGTAGTCAAACACAAGCTCATCCATATGGGCATCACGTGTTTATTGTAGTCAAACATCAGCCATGTTGTCAACTGAGATTATAAGTTGTAAGACAAAGAAGGATCAAAATTGAAACCAAGCTTACTACCCCCAAGTAGCATTACAAGTATTGCCTTTGACTAAATTATTTACACTTAAATTAGTTTAATAAAACGCTTGTTCTTCTAAAGGTTTCTTGTATAATCCCCTCTACCTCATTAGATTTAAGTAAACATGGAGATAATACGAGCTCCTTACAAGAGGACTAGAGTGATAGCTTCACAGGGAGAAGAGTTGGAGCAACACATCGTTACTCCTGGTTAGGTCCTTATATGGGCATCATGTGTTATTTCTGGTTAGGTCCTTATATGGGCATCACGTTTAACTCCTGGTTAGGTCCTTATATGGGCATCACGTGTTATTCAATTCCTGGTTGGGTCCTTATATGGGCATCACGTGTTATTCCTGGTTAGGTCCTTATATGGGCATTGTGCGTTTCAAGATAAATTTTTCAAGACGTCCGTTTTTTTTTTCTATTGATTTTAAATTTGGTCTTCCTCCAGGTGACGTCATAACACAGAATCTGGATTTTATGAAGTCTCACGGAACTGCTTTGAGTCACGATCACATCTGTGCTACAGTTGCTGGTGCTGTATACAAGGTAAGTTCAACTACTTTTACCTGAAGCTAACCCTTTTAATTTATTGCTTGAGTAGGAGGGTCCAGTTTTCGTGACACAAGAAGTTCCCATAGTCACCCCTCTCCCATTAGATATCTTGGTTAAGGAGTAAACATATTCCTGCTGTCTGCTGAGCAGGTGGTGCTCTTTGCTTTGATAAAAGTGGTCGCGCTGTGGCCTGTGCGCGTGTTATCTCCTACGTTAATGATGTTAAATTGAATTAATATTATTGACTTACTCGGAAAAGATGTTCCGTAAACCCTCACTTCTGAAATTTGGTGCCCATTTTTCCCGGAGTCTGTGTCCGTAATCCAGATGGTGTCGCCTTTACCACCTTTACAGTCGAACGGGTAAGTCTGCTTCTCTTGGCTGCTGCTGCTCTGTATCTCTGTAAAAAGTTATAGATTTTGGGTATAGAAAGATCATTTTATTTTTTAGTCAGTTAACATACGCCACGTTAACCGTTTATGAAGTACAGAAATCTATTAATCAGCCCAAATCTTAGTTTGATAAACTACCTGTCACAGTGCCGCAGTCCGTCTCTGTGTTATCAGCCCCTAACCTTGCAGCATCTGTTGTTATAACCATAACAATCGTATTTATGAATCTATTAATGCTAGGTCCATAATCATGTCTATTCGTTACATTCACTGTTGAGATGGTGTATAGACCGTCCAGATAGAGTTTCAGAAAGTTCCCTGAAATCCCTGCAGCATCATTTTTCACGCTGTAGAACGTACTGTAGTCCCCATCATGTGCGTTAGAGGGCGGTCTGATTGGATTGTGACTCTTAGCTTCTGAACTCTTTATATCAATGAGTGTGTTTTCTGCTCTCACTGCCAAAGGTCCTGAGGGAGAGACAGGTTTCTACAATTTATGAATAATCTTGATACAAGGTTTGCAATAACCTTTAATGGACTTTTGGGTCTTTTTATTATTTGGATGTAACATAAGACTTTAATTTCAACTTACCATAATGGAGAAGTGCTGTTAAAGCCAGGGTTAACATCATTGGAAATGCTGACATTTCTGTGTCTTCCTAAAATAGAAGTATACGAATTGAATGTTTTATTTCATTATTGTGAGGTGAAAATCAAAAATAAATGTTAAGTTGATAAGGTATAGCCATACATGTAGAATAATTTTCGACAATAAGGTAACAGTAAATATCTTAGTTGGCAAAACTAATACTTATAGAAGCCCGAATATAAAACATAATGAGCAACAACGGCTGTTAGTTATACTTATAAAATGTTTCTGATAGGCGGGGTCCTGAGCCATCTCACGCGCACGAACCGTTGAACTTTAGTCCTTTGCCCATTATGTAGTCCAAAGGTTGTTATCTTCCCACTGCAACGTGGCCAGCAACCAATATAATTACAACAGAGCTTGTGATCTGACATTAACGTGCTGGTATAATATAATATAATAAATATAATATAATATTTTAAATTGCTAATATTCGATCTTCACGGGGTCATATTATTATTGAAAGGGTTCGCAGGGCCCCGTTAAGAGGTTTAATGACTGATAATGAGGCTATTAAGTTGTTGAGCATGTGGATAGTGCTGATCGTGATTACAGCTGCGAGGTTATTAAGCCTAATTTAGAAATGTAATGTCTATAAAAGATGAGAGTTTTTGTAACTTTTCACTAAATCATGGGAGCTGGATGATACCTTACAAGAAGAAATATAAACTTTTTCCACAATTTGATATTTATCGGATACTGTTTAAGATTAGAAACGTCGCACACCTTTTAGGGATGGACATTCCGATGCTGCACCTACATAATAATATGTGAAAAAGCACATTGATATCAACGTTAAAATAGGTTCAAAATATAAACTGCGTAGCGCGCACAGAATGGAGTTACAATTTATGAGAAGCTGATAATTTATGGTGATCTTTACTGTTTACCAGTTAACTCACTAGTGCTAGTAAGCTAACCCTTTTAATTAAGTGCTAGGGAAGAAGGGTCCAATTTTACAGACACGAGAATTACCTATAGTCATCTCACTCCCCCATTAGATATCTTGGTTAAGATTAGAGTTCCTACTGTCTGCTGAGAAGGTGGTGCTCTTTGCCTAGTACCTATAGTCATCTCACTCCCCCATTAGATATCTTGGTTAAGATTAGAGTACCTACTGTCTGCTGAGAAGGTGGTGCTCTTTGCTTAGTACCTATATTCATCTCACTCCCCCATTAGATATCTTGGTTAAGATTAGAGTACCTACTGTCTGCTGAGAAGGTGGTGCTCTTTGCTTAGTACCTATAGTCATCTCACTCCCCCATTAGATATCTTGGTTAAGATTAGAGTTCCTACTGTAGTACAGTTTGCTGAGAAGGTGGTGCTCTTTGCCTATTGGAGGTGGTTGCTCTGTTCGCGCGTAATCTATTTAGAGTTAACTCCTACATAAATGTTGTTAAATTGAATTATTATTGTTGACTTACTCGGAAAAGATGTTCCGTAGACCTTCACTTCTGAAATTCCGTGCCCAGTTCTCCCTGTGTCCGTATCCGTAATCCAGATGGTGTCGCCTTTACCACCTTTACAGTCGAACGGGTAAGTCTGCTCCTCTTGGCTGATGACAGTCCGCACATCATTTGCTGTGGATACATGGAGTTATAGATTTTGGATGTAGAAAGATCATTGTATATTTTTAGTCAGTTAACATACGCCACGTTAACCGTTGATGAAGTACAGAAATCTATTAATCAGCCCAAATCTCAGTTTGATAAATAATGATTACCTGTCACAGTTCCACAGTCCGTCACCCCTCCCGAAGCATCTAACCTTGCAGCATCTGTTGTTATAACCATAACCATCGTATTTCCGAATCTATTAGTATGCCCATCAAGTCTATTGGTTACTTTCACTAATGAGATGGTGTATAGACCGTCCAGATAGAGTTTCAGAAAGTTCCCGGCTGTATCGCCATCTTGCACGCTGTAGAAGGTAACGTAGTTCCCGTCATGTGCGTAAGATGGTGGCATACCGTTATAGTGACTCTTAGCTTCTGAACTCTTTATATCAATCTGCGTGTTTTCTGCTCTTACTGCCGGAGGTCCTGAGGCAAGTCCACAATTACGAATAATTTTGATACAAGGTTTGCAATAACCTATATTGGACTTTTGGGTCAGAATTTTTAAAATATTTGAGCTGTAACATTAGACTTTAATTTCAACTTACCATAATGGAGAAGTAATGCTAAAACCAGGGTTAAAATCATCGGGAAAGCTGACATTTCTGTGTTTTTCTAAAATATAAATATACAAATTAAATGTTTTATTCCATTATTGTGAGCTAAAAATAAAAAATAAATGTTAAGTTGATAAGCTATATCCTATACTGTATACAGTATACACGTAGAATAAGTTTCGGCATAAAGGTTACAGTTTAAAGCAAACAAATCCAAATTTCAACGGCAATAAATGGCATAGTCTTGAAAACTAGTACTAACAAATTTCTAATAGGCGGGGTCCTGAACCATCCCACGCGCACGTGGCGCGCCTGCTCGTTGAGTCGTTTGCCAATTATGTGATTATGTAGTCCAAAAGCTGTTATCTTCCCACTGCAACGTGGACAGCAACCAATATAATTACAACAGAGCTTGTGATCTAACATTAACGTGCTGGTATAATATTTTAACTTGCTAATATTTGATCTTCACGTGGTCATATTATGTTAAGGAGGGTTCGCAGGGCCCCATTAAGAGGTTTAATGACTGGTAATGAGGGAGCCATACCGTTATAATATAAACTAATCATGTCCCTCTCTTAAGGGGGTATACACCAAAACTGGGGTTTGTGTCGGCCTTTTTCAGGCTTGTTTTGACCAAAACATCCGTCAAGGAACATCGGATTGTTTTGATGCTTGACATGAAATTGTTCTCTGAGGTCTGGCGCAGTTTTTGATGCCCTCAAAAATGTGTTTATTCAACTGGAAAGTTAATCTTTTGGACCTCAAAATCAAACAACGAATTTAGGGGCCATCTACTTAGGACGTCCGGCAGATAGGGAGGGGGGCAGGGTGGTTTTGGAACCCAAAAGTCATTTGATAACATACATTTTAAGTATTTTGCATAGTAAACTAGCTTGCAAATCCACACTTTCTCTCAAGGTATATTTTGTAGCATATTCCATTGTATAATTTGTATGTATTTGATAATTGATTTAAAAGATTTCAATAAAATTTTAAAAATAGTCACCCCTCTCCCATCCTCACCCCTTTCTCATTAGATATCTTGGTTAAGAATAGAGTAAACATATTCCTGCTGTCTGCTGAGCAGGTGGTGCTCTTTGCTTTGATAAAAGTGGTCGAGCTGTGGCCTGTGCGCGTGTTATCTCCTACGTTAATGTTGTTAAATTGAATTAATATTATTGACTTACTCGGAAAAGATGTTCCGTAAACCTTCACTTCTGAAATTTGGTGCCCAGTTGTCCCTGGGTCCGTATCCGTAATCATGATAGTGTCGCCTTTACCACCTTTACAGTCGAACGGGTAAGTCTGCTCCTCTTGGCTGATGACAGTCCGCACATCATTTGCTGTGGATACATGGAGTTATAGATTTTGGGTGTAAAAAGATCATTTTATTTTTTAGTCAGTAAACATACGCCACGTTAACCGTTTATGAAGTACAGAAATCTATTAATCAGCTCAAATCTCAGTTTTATAAACTACCTGTCACAGTGCCGCAGTCCGTCTTCGTGTTATCAGCCCCTAACCTTGCAGCATCTGTTGTTATAACCATAACCACCGTATTTATGAATCTATTAATGCTAGGTCCATAATCATGTCTATTCGTTACATTCACTGTTGAGATGGTGTATAGACCGTCCAGATAGAGTTTCAGGAAGTTCCCTGTAATCCCTGCAGCATCATTTTTCACGCTGTAGAACGTACTGTAGTCCTCATCATGTGCGTTAGAGGGCGGTCTGATGTCATTGTGGCTCTTAGCTTCTGAACTCTTTATATCAATCTGCGTGTTTTCTGCTCTCACTGCCAGAGGTCCTGAGGCAAGTCCACAATAAATAATTACGGATAATTTTGATACAAAGTTTGCAATAACCTATATTGGACTTTTGGGTCAGAATTTTTGGGTCAGAATTTGTAAATATTTGAACTGTAACATTAGACTTTAAGTTCAACTTACCATAATGGAGAAGTAATGCTAAAACCAGGGTTAACATCATCGGGAAAGCTAACATTTCTGTGTTTTTCTAAAATATAAATATACAAATTAAATGTTTTATTCCATTATTGTGAGCTAAAAATAAAAAATAAATGTTAAGTTGATAAGCTATAGCCTATTCAGTATACATGTAGAATAAGTTTCGGCATTAAGGTTACAGTTTAAAGCGAACAAATCCAAATTTCTGTAATCAAACATTTCCTGGTTAACGTGCATTTTTCGGAAAAGCACAATTTGTTTTGTTGAGAGGCTATAAGTCAATCATTTCTTGTGATATCGAGCTGAAATGTTGCACGAAGTTTATTCATATCTTGTTCAAGATGTGTGTAAAATCTTGATATCGTATCGGTAAAAGCTGCGTTTTTATAAATTTTGAAAGTCAAAAAGCGGCAATTTTTCTTTTCAGGCTTGTTGTACCAAAATATCCGTCAAGGAACATCGGATTGTTTTGATGCTTGACATGAAATTGTTCTCTGAGGTCTGGCGCAGTTTTTGATGCCCTCAAAAATGTGTTTATTCAACTGGAAAGTTAATCTTTTGGACCTCAAAGTCAAACAACGAATTTAGGGGCCATCTACTTAGGACGTCCGGCAAATAGGGAGGGGGCAGGGTGCAGGTGGTTTTGGAATTTCGGACAAATCCGAACAGGGGGAGGGGGGGCAGGGACAAAAGGAAATCGCGGCATGTACGGAATCGTAAATTTCCCATTATTTGCGACAAATTTTATGTATAGTTATAGTTTAATGTATAGTCTGTTAAAAATCGCGGTATCGCGATTTTTGGCCAAAATAATCGCGAAATCCTTTTGTCCCTGAGGGGGGGGGGGGGGGGGGGGGGGGTGGTTTCTGAAAATCCGGACGTCCGGAAATTTTGGCAGAATTAACGAAATTAAACTGATGGGCATTGGGCCATTATCAATCAAGTTGACAGCTATTAGTATTTACATAATAAAAATGAAATAAAAAACCAGAAATGCGAGTGAATGGCCGTTTGTTTCTGGTGCTTCTCTTAAATGGGCTACAACCCAACCTTGGATAAGCAGATGATCTGGAAAGCGCGCTTATTGCAAACAGTATAATTTAATCGAAATGCACACCAAGGGTAAATAATTTGCTGAATAGTTGAGCTAGCAAAAAACAGTTTCTTAGAACAATTCTCTACCGTTTAAAAGTAATTTCGAATTAAGACCACAGCATTAGCCCAATGCTTTTAACAGAAGTTTTTTTGAGGCTGTTATTACAGTATTACACAATATTCTGTATTTTTAACATAGTATAATTTGTATAGTAGCAGTAGTTACCGTGACTTTTACGACTAATGAAATATATAACTTTCCCGCATTTAAGTCGTTATATTTCTGAATTTTCTGCATTATAGAACAATTTGCCGTTTTAACAGAGATTTAGGAGTTCAAGGTCGTTGGTTTTTATCGTTTAAAAAAATGGTTAAACAAGTTTGAAAATATGCAGCCGTAGGTGTTTAATACTTTAATAAATATGGGACGATGCTTCATATTAGGTGCCATATACTTAGGACGTCCGGCAAATAGGGAGGGGGTGGTTTTGGAATTTCGGACAAATCCGGACAGGGGGAGGGGGTGGTTTTGAAAATTCGGACTCACCTGGACTGTGGACAGCGGGAGGGGGGTGGTCTGAACATTTGCGATTTTGGCAGACGTCCTTAAGTAGATGTCCCCTTGGGCATATTTTTCGTTTTTCATATTTACTGATTTTTCTAAAATTTTGATAGGAATGTGCTAGTGACTTTTTGAAGAGCGCAAAATAACCGCAACTAGCACATTTATATAAGAGTTATGAACAACAAAACACCCTAAAATGCTTCCCTTTGAAGTTATGGGAGAAAATGTGAGTTTTTAATTTTTATCTGCAAAGCCAAGAAATCACATTTTCTCCCATAACTTCAAAGGGAAGCATTTTAGGGTGTTTTGTTGTTCATAACTAATATATAAATGTGCTAGTTGCGGTTATTTTGCGCTCTTCAAAAAGTCACTAGCACATGCCTATCAAAATTTTAGAAAAATCGGTAAATATGAAAAACGAAAAATGTGCCTAAATTTGTTGTTTGGCTTTGAAGTCCAATAGATCTGAAGATAAATTAGTAAAAACATTTTTGAGGGCATCAAAAACTGCGCCAGAATTCAGAGAACAAGTTCTTGTCAACCATCAAATCAATCCGATCTTCCCTGACTGACTTTTTGGTTAAAATAAGTCTGAATAGGACAATTTCAACTTTTTGACTTTTTTAAACTTTGAAAATTTATAACACACCAGCCTTTTTAGATACGATATCAAGATTTTACACACACCTTGAAATAGATGTGAATAGACGGCGAGCAAAATTTCAACTCGATACCGCAAGAAATGATTAACTTATAGCCTCTCCACGAAACAAATTGTGTTTTTCCGAAAATTCCACTCTAACCAGGAAATGCTCGATTACAAAAATGGGTATTCTCAAAATAATTTTGTTTGATGTGGAAACGGTGCGCTAGATGGTCACTGAACTGCCTATGAGGTCATTTGGGTTGGACAGATTTGGTGTATGCCCCCTTAAGAATATTAAGTTGTTGAGCATGACGTGGTGCTGACCGTAATTACAGCTGCGAGGTTATTAAGCATAATTTAGAACTGCAATGTCTATAAAATTTAAGAGAGTTTTTGTAACTTTTCACTAAATCATGGGAGTTGGATGATACCCAAGAAGAAGTATAATATTTACCACTATTAAAGTCTACAGTCCACACATTATGTGAAAAAAAACATTAATATCTACGTTAAAATAGGTTCAAAATATAAACTGCGTGGCGCGCACAGAATGGAGTTACAATTTATGAGAAGCTGATAATTTATGGTGATCTTTACTGTTTACCAGCTAACTCACTAGAGTAAGGTTCTCCGAAGATCTTGATCTCTGATATAGAGTGCCCAGTCCAGCCCCTATCCCTCTATCCAGATCCTTAATCAACACACTGTCCCCTCTACTTCCCTTACAGTTGAAGGTGTAAGTCTGTACTGCCTTGTTGCCATAGTTACCTGCCTTGTTGCCATAGTTACCATAGTTACCATAGTTACCATAGTTACCATAGTTACCTGCCTTGTTGCCATAGTTACCATAGTTACCATAGTACCTCAAATTATTTCCTGTCGACAATATAGGTCTGTCGACGGGGTTAGGTGGCCTAGTGGTTAGAGCATCCGCCCTCTGCGCAGAAGGTTCAGGGTTCGAATCCCAGTGTCACCTAGTCTAGGGAGTAGCTAAGGATCCATTGGATCTATGCGATCTCCTCGGTCGACTCAGCCGAATGATAGGAAACTTAATTGAGGGTTAAATGAGGAGGGGTACCTGTTAAAAGTTCAAGAAAATTCCTAGGATACCCCTTCAATGCATACTGTAAACATAGTGCTATTAAATATTAACTATAGTTCAGACTCAAGTGGTAGCGGGGGCGGGTTGTCTTTCTGTTCACGTATTTATCTAGTTCCAGATGTGGGGGCGGGGGCGGGTAGTCTTTCTGTTCACGTATTTATCTAGTTCCAGATGTGGGGGCGGGGGCGGGTAGTCTTTCTGTTCACGTATTTATCTAGTTCCAGATGTGGGGGCGGGGGCGGGTAGTCTTTCTGTTCACGTATTTATCTAGTTCCAGATGTGGGGGCGGGGGGGGGGAGTAGTCGTGCTGTTTACGTATTTATCTAGTTCCAGATGTGGGGGCGGGGGGCGGGTAGTCTTTCTGTTCACGTATTTATCTAGTTCCAGATGTGGGGGCGGGGGCGGGTAGTCTTTCTGTTCACGTATTTATCTAGTTCCAGATGTGGGGGCGGGGGCGGGTAGTCTTTCTGTTCACGTATTTATCTAGTTCCAGATGTGGGGGCGGGGGGGGGGAGTAGTCGTGCTGTTTACGTATTTATCTAGTTCCAGATGTGGGGGCGGGGGCGGGTAGTCTTTCTGTTCACGTATTTATCTAGTTCCAGATGTGGGGGCGGGGGCGGGTAGTCTTTCTGTTCACGTATTTATCTAGTTCCAGATGTGGGGGCGGGGGCGGGTAGTCTTTCTGTTCACGTATTTATCTAGTTACAAATTTGGGGGCGGGGGGGGGGGGGGAGTAGTCGTGCTGTTTACGTATTTATCTAGTTCCAGATGGACAGCTGACCTGAAAAAGCTGAATGCTCGACATGTTTATATTTTAGGAGTATAAGTTGGGGTAAGTTCTTAGAATCTCACAATTGTTTGAAGGAAGGTTCCTATAAACTGCAGTTCTCGCACAAGTCCCCACAGAAACCTGTGTGTTGCTGTGGTTACTAGCAGTTACTATGGTAACCTGTGTGTTACCCAGTCTGTTCATAAACCCATCCATCCTATAAACGCCTAGTAACCATAGTAACTGCTAGTAACCATAGTAAATGCTAGTAACCATAGTAACTGCTAGTTACTATAGTAACTGCTAGTAACCACAGCAACACCCTTCAGGTAGATAAGTTGGTTAGTGTGAAAGGAGTAAACAACAGATACAGAGGAGAGATAGGAGATGTGGTGGTGGGGAGGATAACTGAAGTTCAGCAGAAAAAGTGGAAGGTTTTTATAATAGATTTTACCGTTTTGAAATGAAATGGATATGGGACACGTTATATTATCATTTTTTACATTTTTATTTAGACTTTGGCCCATGCGTTTGTTTTTTTGATCTGCAATAACGAGTCCAAACCTATTTTGACCCATCTATCTTCTGATCTTGTGACTCAGCTTTGTTCTGACCTAGTTTTGTTCTGACCAAGTATTTTTGTGACCTATTTTTGTTCAGGTGGACTGTGGTTCCAGATTAGACTGCCAACTACAGCTGAGTTCAGTGTACTTACCTGGAAACGTTCTGCGGAGGAAGACCCTTAATGATGAGCTGATGATGAGGGAGTATTTCACTGAGGGGGACCTCGTCTGTGCTGAGGTAAGTGTGATGTTAGAGTTACTTACAGTAGTAACCGTAGTAACTGTTAGTGTGATGTAGATAATATAGTTACCTACGATAGTAACCATAGTGACTGCTAGTAACCATAGTAACACACAGGTATCAGATGTAGGGAATATAGACGGTATGTTAAAGTTACACATGAGGTCCAACAAGTACGGGAAACTACCTGAGGGGGTTCTCATCAAGGTAAAATAAATGAATAAACTATTTTAAATTAATCGTATTAAGACTTATTCGTATTCGTATGAGAACATATTCAAAATTTTCATTGCATCAAAGTTTTCTCCGGATATACTACTTCCAGTACCTTGATTGCAACTTGTGTCACTCTCACCGACCTCACTGATTGGTCACTGGTAAAAAATTCAGTCAAAACCGCGAAATTTCGGTCAAGGGCACGGCAGAAAAGCTCCCCTTCAAAAATCTTCAAAATATCTTTTTATATTCTGATGATTTTCCGTTAATCAAAGCTTTCTTTGATAATATCTTCTTACCGGTATATAATATACATCGTATACAGTAATGATATACGACCAATGTCTTCCACGATGCAGAAATGGTAAATTAACAAATTCCACGTACACGTTTATGTGATATTTTTGCACAAAGTAACTCTTGTATTAACAAAATCCCAGGTCCCCAGCGTGCTAATAAAAAGAAGCAAGCTCCATTTTCACAGATTACCCTGTAACGCTACTGTGATACTTGGGAACAATGGGTTCGTGTGGGTTGGACCACATTTCTCACCCGATCAGCCGGTAAATAAATTTACTTTCGCTTTCACTTTCACTTTTTTTCATCGATCAGATTAGGGAGTTCAAGCAAGGGCGTTGTTTTTTATCGTTTAAAAAATGGGTTAACAAATATATTAATATGGTTCAGCACTTCCGGACGTTCCGATCTGTAACAAAAATACTTGGCGTGTCTGAATTAACTATTATATGCGTTGGATGTTTATAATTGCAATGGAAACGGAATCAAGCTCAAAAAGCCTCAAATGGCGGATTACAGCATAAAAGTAAAAGCAATGTTCAAATCGTTACCAGAAAGTTCATCTTATCAGCAAAGCGGCAGATAAGGATTAAACGATTATTGTTAAATATTGTTACAAACCGTCAAATTGAAGATGTTGCAGGGCAACAGTGTTGGCAGAGTTCAGCTTGAATTCTTGTAGAGCACCAAATACTCCGCCTAACGAGGGTTTAGTAATTAGAATCATCAAGATCGGTATTTCCCCCAATCAAACAACGAATGAGTTTCAAAAATTCCAACGAGGTCTTTATAACATTGGTAGAATTATTTAGAACCTCCGGATTCTAATTATTCAGCTTATTATACACTTTTCGATAAGTTTCTTATTTAGTGCTCGCCTCGCTTGTTACACGAGAACACTGCTTACTGGGTAACCTTGTGTGTAATTTTACAAGATTGCCCGGGTTCTAGAAGCAACAGAGAAAAGGTTAGTTTGTGGAAATAAGACACGTACAATAATTGTGCGTGTCTTACTTAAGTAATCGGGGAGATTGATTGGTGGATAGCAAAACTGCTGAAATGACTGATTTAGTCAAGTAGTTACTTGCTAGTTATTTCATAGTGAAGGAACTTAAATAGATTTCACTGAAAAGCCGATTTTGAGGATGTAGTGCCGATCTGAATATCCCCTCACTATGAATATTATTGTTGGTAACACTAACCGGAGGGGCTAACAGTGACGGTTGTGTCCTCAAAGGTAACAGTGTAATCTCCTTTCTGTACATTAACAGTAACAGAAACTTTATCTTCGTCACAACTTATTATGTACTCAAACCTACCCTGATAAAAAGAGAGTGAGTCAAGAGTTACAATGGTTACCATGAGTTAATAACAAGGTCGATTTCTCGGTTATTTTTAAGCTTTCGTTCAGAAAATAATTCGGGACCTTCAAAGGGGGTAACAAGAAGGATTGCATCACCTCTTTCCTCTGCTGAGCGGGTACTTACCCTTAAAAGTAAACAAATGTGCATCACCTCTTTCCTTTGCTGAGCGGGTACTTACCCTTAAAAGTAAACAAATGTACCTCACCTGCCCACGAGAATCCACATATTATATAATCTTTCAAAATAAACTCACATCAGTGACAGCGCGGTTCATCTTCATGTGGTGTAGGACAGAAAGAGAGGGAATCAGTTCACTCTTTTGCTCAGGAGTGAGGTCCCCTCCACTGTAGCCCTGGGGGTACTCCTCGTCCAGAAACTTGGTGGAGATGTTGCCTGATTTGAACCTTGCGGTAGATGGTATAAGTTAGATACAGTCTGCGGTGGGATAAAGAGATTGTAGTTGGCAAAGATATTTAGAAACAGAAAAACGTAGACTTTTGTTTAAATTCACTAAAAGAACTTTTAGTAAGCTGTAGTAAGAAATGGTGGAGGTCGGACAGAATGGACTGTCTCCGACCTGTTGAAATAGAATCTTGTGTGGTACATACACATTATTGTCATTAAAATGTAACTAGGTATAGTAGAACCTAGTGTATTTGGAAAACATAGGTATATTATTATAAGACACAAGGAATTTTCTTGTGTATGACACTAAATGCACATGAAATGAAAAAGTCTAGAACTTCCTAAACTAACCTCTCATTTCCCAGTATCTCCCGTAAAAGTGGAGTGTTATGAGTGATGCCGTCAATAACATACTAAACTAACCTCTCATTTCCCAGTATCTCCCGTAAAAGTGGAGTGTTATGAGTGATGCCGTCAATAACAAACTAAACTAACCTCTCATTTCCCAGTATCTCCCGTAAAAGTGGAGTATTATGAGTGATGCCGTCAATAACAAACTAAACTAACCTCTCATTTCCCAGTATCTCCCGTAAAAGTGGAGTATTATGAGTGATGCCGTCAATAACAAACTAAACTAACCTCTCATTTCCCAGTATCTCCCGTAAAAGTGGAGTATTATGAGTGATGCCGTCAATAACAAACTAAACTAACCTCTCATTTCCCAGTATCTCCCGTAAAAGAGGAGTGTTATGAGTGATGCCGTCAATAACAAACTAAACTAACCTCTCATTTCCCAGTATCTCCCGTAAAAGTGGAGTGTTATGAGTGATGCCGTCAATAACAAACTAAACTAACCTCTCATTTCCCAGTATCTCCCGTAAAAGAGGAGTGTTATGAGTGATGCCGTCAATAACAAACTAAACTAACCTCTCATTTCCCAGTATCTCCCGTAAAAGTGGAGTGTTATGAGTGATGCCGTCAATAACAAACTAAACTAACCTCTCATTTCCCAGTATCTCCCGTAAAAGTGGAGTATTATGAGTGATGCCGTCAATAACAAACTAAACTAACCTCTCATTTCCCAGTATCTCCCGTAAAAGTGGAGTGTTATGAGTGATGCCGTCAATAACAAACTAAACTAACCTCTCATTTCCCAGTATCTCCCGTAAAAGTGGAGTGTTATGAGTGATGCCGTCAATAACAAACTAAACTAACCTCTCATTTCCCAGTATCTCCCGTAAAAGTGGAGTGTTATGAGTGATGCCGTCAATAACATACTCATCCAGAGCTTTCTCCATGTGATCTATAGCCTCCTGCCTTGTTGGAGCGTATGTTACTAGTTTAGATATCATGGGATCGTAGTGGATACTAATGCTGCTACCCTCTACTATACCACTATCACATCGTACTCCTGGAGAATATAGGGAATCAGGAATCAATTATCTTTAATCTAACAATCATCATCATCTTCGATGTAAAACTAACACTTGTAGTTGTTGAACAACTGCTAAATTCGCGGAGAACTAGATCTGGAATACACTAACCTAGTTGGGAGTAACCTAGTAACCAGTAATACACTAACCTAGTAACCTAGTAACCTAGTAACCAGTAATACACTAACCTAGTAATCTAGTAACCAGTAATACACTAACCTAGGTCTGCAGTGTTGTGAGAGACGCCTGGTTCTGTGTATTTGGTGAGTAGACCTACACTGGGCAGATATCTGACTGGGTCCTCTGCGTACACTCTACACTCCATAGCCCATCCTGAAATTAGCAGTTAGCAGGAATACTCTCAAATAGCTACTTAGTAACCAAGTAACCCTAGTAACCTAGTATGCTAGTAAGCTAGTAGCCTAGTAACCAGTAATACACTCTACACTTCATGGCCCATCCTGAAATTAACAGTTATCAGGCATACTGTGCAGTACTTGGGAGCAGGTCTCGAGCAGGTCTTCGGCGTATTTTCACGTTTATTGGACGATTTGGACGTTTCAGGACAATTTTCGGGCTTCAGTAGTAAGCTGATAATGACTGATTTGAGCCAAACACAGCAGGGGTGATAAGTCTAAGACACGTACCTTTGATTCCGATATCAGATTGGGTATAGCTGAGAGGGTAGCCGGCCGCTACGCGTAACATCTCATCCACTATATCCACCTGAAATAAGATGTGTTAGTATCAAGTATTTAGCATATCCCACGCTATCACGTTCCCCTACTGCACACATTAGACTAGAACTAAGACAAAGGAATGGAGCAAGCAATGGCACTAGGTTACTAGGTTACAGGTTACTAGGTTAGTAACCATTAGTAACCAGTGCTGAAGGTACTTACCCCAGTTATACACTCCGTGATAGGGTGCTCAACTTGCAGTCTCGTGTTCATCTCCAGGAAGAAGAAGTTCATTTGGGTGTCCACTAGGAACTCTACCGTGCCCGCACTCTGGTAATAAACAGTGTTTAAAGGAACATGAAGAAATTCCCAAAATGTGTCATAAACACCGTGAACAACATTGAAATCTATCAAAGAGTATCCTGAATATACAAATTTGCTGACTGCAGTGGGTCAGGGTAAACAATTATAAAAGTTTGGTTAAAATACTAAACTAACCTGATAATTTACAGCTTGAGACAACAGCACCGCTTGTTCTCCCATAGCCTTTCTCACTTCAGGAGTGATGAAGGGACTTGGCGCTTCCTCAACTACCTGGATAAGATGGTCAGTGAGATACCGGACTGAGGTCATAACTGCAAGAGCAGTCGATAAACTGATTGATTGATATGAATATAATAGTAACTAAGGAACTATAGTAACTATAGTAACTATAGTAACTATAGTAACTATAGTAACTATAGTAACTATAATAACTATAGTAACTATAGTAACTTCTAAGGAACGTACTAACCTTCTGATTCCTCCTCTGAATACTACACTCCCTTTCATTCAAGTAAATACAGTTTCCCTGGCTATCTGCCAAGATTTGTATCTCTACGTGACGAGGGTTATCGATAAACCTGTACGTCATCAATTAACAAACTTAAGAACTTATAAAACTGATACAGTATATTTATCAGATGAAAATTATTAAATTTCTGAAAATTTCTGAAAATTGTTAAGTTGTAAGAACTATTCCCAGTTTTAAATCTGAAGCCCTGCAAGTAAGATAATACATCATTATATTATTAAGTTATATTATTAAGTTATCATAAAATTAATGAACACACACCGTTCAATGAGAAGTCTATCATCTCCAAAACTAGCTGCGGCCTCCTCTGAGCTCAGTTTAAATCCCTCCCTCACTTCAGCGTCATTCCACGCTACTCTCATACCTGGTGGTGAGAATGTAACTGTTATTTACTGTTGGGGTGTCCAGCCATAAAAAACCCATTTTCAAAATGGAAATTTCAGGTAAAGTTGGGTTTTTTTGGGCCAGTATAGGTCAGTGAACTCTTACTTGATTAGAAAACATTGAAAAGAATACCTAGGGGTTTTGTTTTCAATGTAGTCGAATTAGACAAAAAGTTACAAAAAAAGGAAAAAATCCAAAAAAACCCATTTCCAAAATGGAAATTTAAGGTAAAATGGGTTTTTTGGGGTGGGACACCGCCCACTCTTTCTTGGTAGCCAAGGAGTGAAATAGTGAAAGGGTCGAGTGTAAAGTGTAAATGGACCCGTCTATATTTGGTTAATTAGTCGTACATGAATAGTATAATTTATCAAATTTATGCAGATATATTTAAATTTATATCCCCGAAAAAGTAAAGTAGTGCCGGCAGGTGTCCGACCCTAAGGGGCTCCCGGACTGTTATAGCAGCTGATTGGGACCGCCCTATGGATCGCCTTATCTTATTCCGATAATATAAGATTATATTGTTTTATTCGAGAAATAATTATATAACAGCCCGGAAGCCCCCCAGGGTCGGACGCCTGCCGGCACTACTTGACTCGCCCACTCTCGTGGGGTGACACGTGGACTTGCCCGCGAGACTGCGTGAACTGGGTAAAGGGGTTCCCTTTCCCGCCTAAAACCGTTCTTTAAATCGAAACGGTATAAGACTAAAAGTAAGTTATATACTTCTGAGGGTTTTTTGGGGATATAAATTACGCTGTAAACTGTGCTTACCTTTTCCACCACCTCCGGCCGATGCCTTTATCATTACAGGATATCTGAAATGTTATGGTATTACCTAGGGCATGTCGTGATATTATCGTGGATCAAAGTAGTTCAAATACTGTATTACCTTAGATTGTTTTCTGCCCAGCAGAGTTTACATACTGCTAGTACTACTACAGTAGTCAGCGCAGTCCAGATAAAAAGAAACTATGGTCAACCACAGCGCCAGATAATTGTGAATTAACAGGTAACTATGGTAACTAGCTCCTCCAATAACAGGAAACTGTAAACTAACTAACCCGACTTGATTAGCAATAGTGACAGCAGCCACATCGTCCTCCACAACACCATCATAACCAGGTATACAGTTCACACCTGCAGCCCGCGCTATTATCTTGGACTCTATCTTATCACCCATAGCCTGACAGAGTAGTTTTATCAGAGTAACTCATGGGAGGGGGGGGGGGGGGGGCATTATTAGGTAATATACGCTAATCTAACTGCGTATAATGCGATTACACTATTAATTGCACGAGGCGCAGCCGAGTGGAAATTGATACAATAATCGCACGAGGCGAAGCCGAGTTCGATTATTGCAGTTATTTCACGAGGCGCAGCCGAGTGCAATAACTGGTGTAATCGTATTATACATGCAGTTAGATTCGCGTATAACTCCACGCCTCTGATGTTATAACCAGTGTAATTAGTTTATAATCGCACCTACTTTGTTGTTATACAGGGTGGGCCTCAAAAGTCTACCCATTTTTATCTCTTAAAATTGTAACAGCTCGCTGAGATCTCACTAATTATTTTATTTCAGAATGGAAAAGCGCCATAACTTACGTTCTGATTAATATTTTTGATTCAAATTTTTAGAGAATGTCAATCTTAATTAGACACAACTTCGTGCTAAGTTTTGTGTGAGTCTGAGCTTGTCTGACAAAGTTAGCTCCTGAGTGTGCTAGCTTTAATTTCTCACCCAGAACTGTTTAGATTGGTTAATAGAAACCACCAAAAAAAATCCTGGGTAAAAAAATTAAAAAACCACCGATTTATTTATGTTTTACCAATTCTATTCACCATGATACATCGCACATTCCATGTGAGAAGAACGATATAAACAAGCAGGAAGGATCATCTGTGATAGTCCTTATCAGTTAAAATATAGAGAGAATGGAATGTGCGATGGATCCATGTGAATAGAATTGGTAAAACGTGAATAAATCGCTGGTTTTTTTAATTTTGTTACCCAGGATTTTTTTTGGTGGTTTCTATTAACCAATGTAAACAGTTCTGGGTGAGAAATTCAAGCTAGCTCGCTCAGGGGCTAAATTGGTCAAATAAGCTCAGTGAAGCTCGCAATCACACAAAACTTGCCACAAAGGTTTAGCTACTTGTTATTAACATTCTGTGAAATTTAGAAGCAAAAATATTAATCAGAACATAAGTTATGCCACTTTTTGTTTTACAAATAAACCGTGAGAAATCTGCCCTGCCTCATACTGTGTTGTGTTAATGCAATGTAAGGATTGACTTATTCCAAACACAAGGAAAGATGTTGTCCTAAACTATAAATTTAAATTTGTGCCCATATATTTATTTCGTGCGACCATTACACTAACGGTCGCCAAACTACCTCAGGTAGTTGATTTAAGTCAATACTTGAATCAGCACCTCACAGTAGTAAAATACTCGGTTTTAATTAGGTCCTCATTTTACGAGGTGCTCTCTCTAACTCTAATTATCTGCCTGAGCCATGATTTACAGCATCTTTCAGGGAATTAGTTTAGTAATCGTACCTAATAAGATTTCGGTCACTCTCAAAACAGTGCAATTAGTTTTGTAATCGCACCCCCTGGAACAAAAACCGGTGCAATTATGGAATTAATAAATGGCCGCCAAATAGGTCAAAAGTGGAGTTATATAACAAATTGAGTAGTAGCTCTTGTTAGTTAATATAACAAATTGAGTAGTACTAGGTCATTGTTACTTGTTAGTTATCAGTTAACAGTTAAATATTCTATCAATATTCAACTATTTTAGTTAATGAAAGTCTCCTAAACTACTGTACCTGTATAGCCTTTTCTTTAGGCCCAATGAAGGCTATACCCCTCTCCTCAAGGAGTTGAGCGAACTTACAGTTCTCACTGAGGAACCCGTACCCTGGGTGTACTGCTTGAGATCCTGTACTTACTGCCGCGTTCACTATCGCCTGATAGTATACTGTTTAGTGTTTAGATAACAGTCGCCACTTCAGTGATATACGTTATAGGGGGAGGGGTGGATCATGATTCCCCCTTAATATGGTTAAGTAAAATGAATATACTAAACGATAAGTTTTGGAGAACTTTATTTTAAGTGATCTATCTTCTGCAAAATAATGAATTATAATGACTTTGTTGCAGCTAAAAGATCCCGATAAAATAAATTATGTTGAGCCCTCATCTTACCTCCATGTCCAGGTAACTCTGGTTGCTAGGAGCCGGTCCCACACAGATAGCCTCATCAGCCATCCGCACGTGCAGCGCGCGGTCGTCCACGTCACTGTGTACCGCGACTGTCTTGATGCCGAGCGAGCGGCACGTCTTCATTACACGGCATGCTATCTCCCCTCTGTTCGCTATCAGTACCTGCCAGGAGACCACTTGTGTTAATTGTAGACCAGGATACTGGTTGGGGTGAGCTTTATTTGGTTTGACACGTGGTACTGATGTATGGAGTTGGGTGGTCCCTGCTGGAAACTGACTGATTAATGGTTGTTTCCCTTCAGAAAGCTCACCTCCCCCAGTATCTTTGTCTGGAGAAATACGTTTCGAAGAATGTGCTATTTTCAGTATTCTTTTAATAAATGGAGCAAGGAATAGAGTTTTAAAATACTATCTCACTTTATCAAAAGGTTTGGTGACGGTGGCAGTTTGAAGAGTTCTTTTAAACTGTGCGAGGAGACCGGCGCGTGACATGGCTGACTAAAGAGCTAGAGAAGAAGTTTAGTTATTTACTAACGAATTTGTTAAGTTATTAAGCTGTCTACGATTTGTTTAAACAAAAGTCTTTTTAATTTAATTTAAATTCTTGTATTAAATTCTTGTAACCCAGTTTAGTTAGTGGATTTGTCAATAGTTAGTTGTTGCAATAATAATATGTCACTCTAACGGTTAACCCAGGATTTTAGTAATTTGTAAAGGTAGCTATGGGCTATATCAGGCTGAAATTAGAGTTCAGACTCTAGGAAATGAAATTAACTTCTCGATCAAGTAAAATATTTGGAAAATATTAGAAAATTACAAAACTTTATCATTTTATGGGTTGTTGGAAAAGGGGTTTCTTGGCAAACTAAAGAACATTAGCAGATTTTATAACATGAATAATAATTTAAATCTAAAATAAATAGGTCCCTCTCGCAGTAATTTGCAATAAAAGTCAACACACAATATCCAGGCCACGGGTAAAATACACACAATCTTCACCTTTAAACAATCAAATTAACTTAATATTATAGGAACAGTAGGGAGGTTCATACATGAACAGGTACTACTAATTAAACTAAGTTAATACTGCAGTTTTATCTCTTGTTAGCAATACCCTTTCTTACTTTCCAGTATCTCCACCTCTGTCTCTCGGCCCACATTACTTCAGTCTTCTGTCCGGAGAAGTCCTCGTAGGAACACTGGTATAACTTCTCTCTGTAGGGAGGTTCATGGTACAACTAAAGGTTTAAACTAATTACAACACTACAAATCTATTACATTAATTGAGCTATGTAAGAAGTAATTGTAACGTCTCGTCCATGACAAGGGCATGAGCCAAAACGTCGACAACCATTTGTTTGAAAAACTGAATGGAGACTCTCACTTTGTCCCAAAACAGCAATTAAAACTAAAGGTTGATAAAAATTGGTGAAAAATATGGGCGTGGCTGGAGAGAATGTTTCCGGTTTCAGTTGAAGCTTTAAAATTTGTTATTTAGTGGTATTTTCTCCAGCTCCTCAAGGGGATCCAAACCAAAACTCAGTGCTTGTTTGGCCTTATAAGTTTACCATTACTTAGAAAATGTAGGTTATAGATGTGGATACTGGCGGGGAGGTGATAATTGTTTGTTTACATTAATAGTGAGCACATGTTAAGCAGGCTGAGGAGGTGATAATTGTTTGTTTACATTTTAGGTCGAGCACATGTTAAGCAGGCTGAGGAGGTGATACATATTTTGTATTATAGAAGGTTCGTAACACTTGTAACGCCTTCTTGTTACCCCCCTTTGAGGACCCCGAATTATTTTCTGAACGAAAGCTCAAAAATAACCGAGAAATCGACCTTCTTATTAACTCATTTTGATGACTGTTTCTGACCTAAAATTGCACGAAAAATCGATTTAGCTAGGTTTCAGAACCTATAAACACTTCCTTATCCCTCAAAATTGATGTTTTATAGTTAATACGACCAACAAGCAACATATATTTTGATCCTTCGGTTCTACTCATGACCTAGACAGTTAAGCTGAACCCGACAGATTGAGGCAATCCTCACCTTAACTGATCAAACTGGTACTAACACAATTTTCAGATATAAATGTTCTTTGCGATACGTTTATTGCAGCTTTGCAACTTGAGTGAAGACCATGAGAGTACGAAAACACACAGCAGGTAAGCAACTCACTTTTGGTGACTGTTCCTCACGAACATTCTGATCCTGTAACATATGAACAGGGAGATCGTCTCCTTAACAAATCGAACAGGTACTATCACAATTTCCAGAGCACAGCATGATAACAAAGTCAAAAGAAACACAATGAAGGTAGGTTACCAACACCACAATATAACAATCATACTGACAACTGAATTAAATGTATTCTGACGACGGGCAGCCCTGATGTGCTCCGTGGTCCTCAACGAGCGACCACTTGTAATAGAGGTGTTATGTCATGTGACACCGATCCGTCCAATCACAAACAGGAAAAGTGAGCAGATCGATATCGTGTGTTTACTTTCCTTATCTTTATTTGACCCTCTGTTCACATTGTTATCTCTACCACATCTTGACTCGGCAAGGTCCGCGTGCAATATCTGCACCGCGGTAAACACTCCATGATTACGTCATGAACTTGAAATAGTGTGATTGTTGTACACTTATATAACCGTGCCCATCGCCCACGTACATTACAAACTGTTGGGGGGGGGGGGGGGGGGGTCGGGGACGGCATATTTAGATTCTAAGACTTTTTTAAGCACGGACATAGTAATCATGGTAGCATGGATACAAACAGACAAACAAAGGAGGAGGAGGACTGAGGGAGAGGGGGAGGAGGAGGGGGAGGAGGACTGAGGAGGACTGCGGAGGAGGAGGACTGAGGAGGAGGAGGACTGAGGTGGAGAAAAAAAGGAGGGGGGGGAGAGGAGGATGAGGACTGAACAGGAAAAAACGACACGAATGTGTACGGTACCAGCTAAAATATCTACCAGTTACATTCAGTACAAGTATATTTCGAATAGCAATTTTAATAGCGTACAGCAAAGTTCTAACCCATGATCCGAAATAAAATGCAGCTGGTAAACGAACTAAAGAGGGGTTCACTGAACCATTTCAACAGCGCACCTATTACCCGTTATCGATTTTATCAATACTTGAACTTCCGTGTTATCTCATCTAAAATAAACACCCCGCACACAAAATGAATGCCATTGACTTGAGGGCAAGTGCAGCATTTTAAAGTTACACAAACTCTTATTACAATTGTGAGAAGGACTCCAAGTTTACATATTTAAAACGGCAATGACTAATTACAAAGCACAAATTGAAATTTTTAGTGTCTAACCTGGCAAAAATGAACTGCACCATGTTGAACTAGTACTTCAACTCTGCCAGGTATAACCATGCTTGTCCTCCAGTATACTGCCTCCTCCTGGAACATACAGTTCTGGTAATCGTACTGTAGCGCGACACGTACTCTAGTGCGACACGTACTCTAGTGCTAAGTCCGACAAAAACACCCTCTGTCGCACTAGGGTACGTGTCGCACTACGATCCAGGTAGCGTACTCTACTGCTACTAAATATCCTGACTTATTTCCAAGTTCAGGTCACATCCTATCCTTCTTATGGACCATTAAGTGATTCGTCGGGTCGGTTCACGTCACTTATTTCAAAGTGATCTTGCGAACACGATTCGTCGGTTCACATCATGTATTTTAAAGTGATCCACTGATCATAATTCTTTAGGGTCAGTTCAAGCCACGTATGTGATCCACTGAGTAACTCGTAAGCAGCATAATATCCTCATTCCTATCACACGCATCGTATGAAGATATATCTCCGATTGGGATAACAAGTTCATATGCTTGGGACTAGGTCATGCAGCAACATGACCTTGTCCCGGAATACAACGCAGAGAACTCAGCAGTACGGAAGTACTTTCAGATGATCGGTGCTATTGCCTTCGTGGACCTTGGAGACGTACTGGATACCTGGACGCAGCTGAAAGAAACTCTTCCCCGTAGATGGATTACTATTGTTGACTACTACGAACGTACCTGGGTCGGAACACAAACCTCCCCTCTACACCCACTGGATCTGGAATCAACGGGATGCTGTCATGGCCGGACGCTTGAACGCTGTGATTGATAGCTACGATGATTATGACAGAATGGATTATTTGAAGTGTGTTGGAACAATGATTTTGAATTGAATATTGTGATTGTAATCTTTGATTTTATATTTAACCCCAATACTTATACACGACTACACTCTTGTCATTAAAACTTAAAAATGGAAAGGCAAATTTTCATTGAATGTGTAAAGTGTTTTGTCGCACTTTAGTTCGTGTCGCACTACAGTCCAGGTAGCGCACTGTAGTGCGACAGTGTCGGCCTTGAAAATTCTCTGTCGCACTAGGGTACGTGTCGCACTACGATCCAGGTAGCGTACTCTACTGCGACAGTGTCGTTCTCGGAGGTTTCGCACTAGGGTACATGTCGCACTAGAGTACGTGAACCTACAGTTCTTGTCAGTGAAGTCGTGTCCTAGATTCTGTTTCCAAACACTTACTGTCTAAAGGTCTAAGTTAAGCAAAGGAGCACTCATGGGATATATGCATTATTCCTTTGCTTCCCATAGATCAACAGGGTGGCAGGTTCATTGTTGCCAGGTTAGACCCTAAAAATTTTCAATTTGTGCTTTAAATTTATCATTGCCGTTCTTTAAATATGTAAACTTGGATCCGTCTCAAATTGTAATAAGAGTTTGTGTAACTTTAAATGCTGCCAACTTGCCCTCAAGTCAATGGCATCATTTTGTGTGCGGGTGTTTATTTTGAGTGAGATAACAAACGGAAGGTTCCAGAGTAATTGATAAAATCGATTAACGGGTAAGAAGTAGCGCTGTTGAAATGTTCAGTGAACCCCTCTTTTGGTCGTTACCAGCTGCATTTTATATTTCGGATCAATAGGTTAACTTTGCTGTACGCTATTAAGATGCTGATTCGAAATATACTGTTACTGAAATAAGCGTGGTAGATATTTTAGCTGGTACCTGTACAACATTCGAGTCCGTTTTTTCCTGTTCAGGAGGGGTCCTCATCCTCCTCTCCCCCCCCTCCGTTTTTTCCCACCTCAGTCCTCCTCCTCCTCATCCTCGCCTCCGCAGTCCTCCTCAGTCCCTCCTCCCCCCCTCCTCCCCCCTTCCCTCAGGTCTCCTCCTCCTTTGTTTGTCGGTTTGTATCCAGCTACAAGATTACTATGTCCGTGAGCTTTAAAAAAGTCTTAAGAACTAAATATTGGCCGTCCCGCGACCCCCCCCCCCCCCCCCAACAGTGTGGAACTGTACGTGGCGATGGGCATCGGTTATATAAGTGTACACAATCACACTATTTCAAGTTCATTGAACGTAATCATGGTGAGGTTACCTCGGTGCAGAATATTGCACGCGGGACCTTGCCGAAGTCAAGATAGTGGGTAGAGATCACTATGTGAACTGAGGTCCAATAAAGATTAGGAAGTAAACACACGATAATCGTCTGCTCACTTTCCTTTATGTGAGTGACGGATCGGTGTCACATACCAAGAACACCTCTATTACAAGTGGGTCGCTCGTTGAGGACCACGGATCACACAGGGGCTGCCCGTCGTCCTGAATACATTAATTCATGTTTTGCCGAGTATGATTGTTAATTGTGGAGTTGGTAACCGACCTCATTGTGTTCTTTTGACTTTGTTATCATGCAGAGCTCTGGAAATTTTGATAGTACCTGTTCGGATTTGTTAAAGAGAGAACATCGCCCTGTTCATTGATTACAGGATCAAATGTTTCGTGAGAACAGTTCACCAAAAGTGAGTTGCTTACCTGGCTGGTTGTTTTTCGTACTCTCATGGTCTTCACTTCAAGGTTGCAAAGCTGCAATAAACGTATCGCAAAGAACAATTTATATCTGAAAATTGGTGTTATGGTAAGAGTACCAGTTTTGAACAGTTTAAGGTTAGGGATTGCCTTCAATCTGTCGGGGTTCAGCTTAAAACTGACCTAGGTCATGAGTAGAGACGAAGGCCTCAAAATAAATGTCTTGTGGTCTTATTAACAAATAAAATACATCAATTTGAGGGATAAGGAATTGTTTTAAAATAGTACCTGAAACCTAGCTAAATCGATTTTTCGTGCAATTTTAGGTCCGAAACAGTCATCAAAATGAGTTAATAAGAAGGTCGATTTCATCGGTTATTTTTTGAGCTTTCGTTCAGAAATTAATTCGGGGTCCCTCAAAGAGGGGGGTAACGAGAAGCGTAACCAAGTGTTTACAAACCTTCTATAAGATACAAAAAATGTACACCTCGTCTCAGCCTGCTTAACATGTGCCTCGACCTAAAAAGTAAAACAAACAATTATCACCTCCTCATCCTGCTGAACATGTGCACACTATGTAATGTAAACAAACAATTATCACCACCCCCGCCAGAGATCACACAATCTATAACCACATTTTCCTAAGTAATGGTGAAACTTATAATCCAAACAAGCACTGTAGTTTTGGTTGGATCCCCTTGAGGGCAGGAGAAAATAACCACTAAATAACAAATTTTAAAGCTTCAACTGAAGACCGGAACTTCTCTCCAGCCAACGCCCATATTTTTCACCAATTTTTTATCAACCTTTAGTTTTAATTGCTGTTGTTGGGACAAAGTGAGAGTCTCCATTCGTGTTTCAAAACAAATGGTTTGTCGACGTTTTGGCTTCATGCCTTGTCATGGACGAGACTTACAATTACTTTCTTACAGTAGCACAATTCATGTAATAGATTTGTAGTGTTGTAATTAGTTTAAAACCTTTAGTTGTAGGCATGAACCCTCCCTACGAGAGAAGTTATACCAGTTGTTCCAACGAGGACTTCTCCGGACAGAATACTGAAGTAATGTGGGGGCCGAGAGACAGAGGTGGAATACTGAAAGTAAAAAGGTATTGCTAACAAGAGATAAAACTAACTGCCTTATTAACTTATTTAAATTAGTAGGAGCCTGTTCATGTATGAACCGTCCCTACTGTTTCCTATAATAGTTAAGTTAATTTGATTGTTTAAAGGTGGAAGATTGTTGTATTTTACCCGTGCCTGGATATTGTGTGTTTGACTTTTATTTTCAAATTACTGCGAGGACCTAATTATATTTTAGATTTTAAATTAATATTCATGTTATAAAATCTGCTAATGTTCTTTAGTTTGCCAGAAACCCCTTTGTCCAACAACCCATAAAATGATAAAGTTTTGTAATTTTCTAATATTTGTCCAAATATTTTACTTGATCGAGAAGTTAATTAATTTCATTTCCTAGAGTTCAGAACTCTAATTTCAGCCTGATATAGCCCATAGCTAATAGCTTACCTTACACATTACTAAATCCTGGGTTAAGCCGTTAGAAGTACATTTATTGATTGCACGAACTAACTAATTACAAATCCACTAACAAAACAGGGTTACAAGAATTAATACAAGAATTAAATTAAATTAAAAATGAACTTTTTGTTTAAACAAATCGTAGAAAACAGCTTAATAACTTAACAAAATTCGTTAGTAAATAACTAAACTTCTATCTCTAGCTCTTTAGTCCAGCCATGTCACGCTCCGTCTCCTCCGTCGCACAGTTTAAAAGAACCTTCAAACTGCCACCGTCACCCAACCTTTTGATAAAGTGAGAAAGGTATTTTAAAACTCTATTCCTTGCTCCAGTATTAAAAGATACTGAAAATGAGCACATCTCGAAGACGTATTTCATCCAGACAAAGATACTGGGGGGAGGTTAGCTTTCTGAAGGAAACAACCATAATCACAGTATCAGTTTCCAGCAGGGACCACCCAACTCCATAACGTCAGTACCACGATTCAAACCAAATAAAGCATCACCCCCTACCTAATCCCTGGACCAAGAAATTAAAACACAAGTGGTCCTCCTGGCAGTACCTGGTTAGCGAACAGAGGGGAGATAGCATGCCGTGTAATGAAGCCGTGCCCGCACGCTCGGCAACAAGACAGTCGCGGTTAACACAGTGACGTGGACGACCGCGGCGCTGCACGTGCGATGGGCTGATGAGTCTAGTCTGTGTGGACGGCGGCTCCTATCAACCAAGTTTACCTGGACATGGAGGTAAGATGAGGGCTCTACATAATTTATTATAACGGGATCAATTTAGCTGCAACAAAGTCATTTAAATTCCATTATTTTGCAGAAGAAGATCACGTTAAAATAAAGTTTCCCAAAACTTATCGTTTAGTATATCATTTTAACTAACCAAATAAGGGGGAATCGCATGATCCACCCTCCCCCTATAGAACGTAATATCACAGACGTTTCGACTGTTATCTAAACACAAACAGTATACTATCAGGCGATAGTTAACGCGGCAGTATAAGTATCAGGATCTCAAGCGATAACACCCAGGTACGTTCCACAGGAGAACTGTAAGTTTCGCTCAACTCCTTGAGGAGAGGGTATCGCCATCATAGGGTCTAAAGAAAAGGCAATACAGGTACAAGAAGTAGTTTATGATACTTTCATTTAACTAAATAGTTTTAATATTGAAAGAAAAATTACTTGTTAACTGATAACCTAACAGAAACAATGACGCTAGTACTACTCTAATTTGTTATAATTAACTAACAATAGCTACTACTCAAATTGTTATGATAACTCCACTTTTGAACTATGTGGCGGCCATTTATTAATCCCATAATTGCAACCGTTTTATGTTCCAGGTGGTGCTATTACAAACTTAATAGCACTGTTTTTTGAGAGTGACCGAAAATCTCTTAGGGTACGATTACTAGAACTAATTGCACACTGATTCCCTAAGATGTCCTGTAATATCATGGCTCAAGCGATGATTTAGAGTTAGAGAGGAGCACCTCCGTAAAATAGGACCTAAATAAAACCGAGTAATTTAACTACTGTTGAGGTGCTGATTCAAGTATTGACTAAATCAACGACCTGAGGTAGTTTGCCGACCGTTAGGTGTAATGGTCGCGACGACATAAATATATGTGCACAAATTTTAAATTTATAGTTAGGACAACATCTTTCCATGTGGTTTGGAATAAGTCAATCCATACATTGCCATTAACACAACACAGTAATGAGGCAGGGCAGATTACCTCACGGTTATTTGTAAAACAAAAAGTGGCATAACTTATGTTCTGATTAATATTTTTGCTTCTCTAAATTTCACAGAAATGTTTAAAACAAAGTATCTAAACCTTGTGGCAAGATTTGTGTGATTGCGAGCGGCACGAGCTTATTTGACCAATTTACCCCTAGCGAGCTAGCTTGAATTCTCACCCAGAACTGATTACATTGGATAATAAAACCACCAAAAAAATCCGGGTAACAAAAATTTTCAAACACCAGCGATTTTATTCACGTTTTAAACCAATTCTATTCACAAGGATCCACGCACATTCCATTCTCCTCTATATTTTAACTGATAAGACTATCACAGAAGACCTTCCTGCTTGTTTATATCGTTCTTCTTACATGGAATGTGCTCTGTATCAATGGTGAATAGAATTGGTAAAACATACATAAATCGTTGGTTTTTTATTTTTTACCCATGATTTTTTTTGGGTGGTTTCTATTAACCAATGTAAACAGTTCTGGGTGAGGAAATTAAAGCTAGCACTCTCAGGAGGCTAACCTTTGTCAGACAACTCAGACGCACACAGAAACTTACACAAAGTTGTGTCCCTATTATGATGTGACAAACTCTAAAAAATTATAATCAAAAATATTAATACAGGAACGTAAGTTATGGCGCTTTATCCATTCTGAAATAAAATAATTAGTGAGATCTCAGCGAGCTTTACATTTTAAGAGATAAAAATGGTTAGACTTTTGAGCCCACCCTGTATATCAACAAAGTAGGTGCGATTATAAACAAATTACTCTGGTTAAACTTCAGAGGGCGTGGAGTTAAACGCGAATCGAACTGCATGTATAATACGATTACACCAGTTATTGCACCGGCTGCCCTCGTGAAATAACTGCAAGAAATCGAACCTCGGCTTCGCCTCGTGCGATTATTGTATCAATTTCCACTCGGCTGCGCCATCGTGCAATTAAAAAGTGTAATGCGCATTATACGCAGTTAGATAGCGTATATACCTGAATAATGCCCCCTGCCCCCCCCCTCCCATGAGTTACTCTGATAAAACACTCTGTCAGGCTATGGGTTATAAGATAGATTCCATATAATAGCGCGGGCTGCAGGTGTGACTGTATACCTGGTTATGATGGTGTTGTGAGGACCGAAGTTCTGCTGTCACTATGCTATCAAGTCGGTTATTTTTTTTTTACAGTTTCCTGGTATTGGAGGAGGCTGTTTCCATAGTTACCTGGTTAATTCACATTTATCTGGCGGCTGGTGGTTGACCATAGTTTCTTTTTATCTGGACTGCGCTGACTACTGTAGTAGTACTAGCAGTATGTAAACTCATGCTGGCAGAAAACAATCTATGGTAATACATATTTTGAACTACTTTTGATTCCACGATAATATCTCGGACATGCCCTAGGTAAAACCATAAACCATTACAGATATCCTGTAATGATAAGGCATCGCCGGAGGTGGTGAAAAGGTAAAGCACAGTTTACCAGCGTATATATATCCCGAAAAAACCCTCAGAAGTATATAAACTTACTTTTAGTCTTAAAACCGTTTTCGATTTAAAGAACGGTTTTAGGCGGAAATGTAACCTCTTTACCCAGTTCACGCAGTCTCGCGGTGCAAGTCCACGAGTCACCCCACGAGAGTGGGCGAGTCAAGTAGTGCGCGAGCGTCCCACCCTGGGGGGCTTCCGGGCTGTTATATAATTATTTCCGAATAAAAAAATATAATCTATATTATCGTATAAGATTAGGCGATCCATAGGGCGGTCCCAATCAGCTGCTATAACAGTCCCGAGCCCCTTAGTGTCGGACACCGGCCCGTCACTACTACTTTTTCGTGGATAATAATTTAAAGTAACTCTGCATAAAATTGATAAATTATACAATTCATGTACGAACTAATTAACCAAAATGATAGACGGGTCCATTTACACTTTACACTCGAAACCCTTTCACTATTTCACTCATGGCTACCAAGTAAGAGTGGGGGCGTTGGTCCCAACCCCAAAAAACCCATTTTTAGACCTTAAAATTTATCCATTTGGAAATGGGTTTTTTTGGATTTTTTCTTTTTTTTTTGGTACTTTTTGTCTAATTCACGACTACATTGAAACAAAACCCCTGTATTCTTTTCAATGTTTTCTAATCAAGTAAAGTTCACTGACCTATACAGGCCCCAAAAAAACCCAACTTTACCTGAAATTTTCCAATTTAAAATGGGTTTTTATGCTGGACACCCCAACAGTAAATAACAGTTACATTTCTCAACCACCAGGTATGAGAGTAGCGTGGAATGACGCTGAAGTGAGGGAGGGATTTAAACTGAGCTCGAGAGGAGGGCCGCATCTAGTTTTGGAAGATGATATACTTCTCATTGACGGTGTGTGTTCATTATTTTATGATAACTTAATAATATAACTAAATAATATAATGATGTATTATCTTACTTTTGCAGGGCTTCTATTTAAAACCTGGGTAAAGAGTTTCTTACAACTTAAACAATTTTTCCGAAAGATTTTTCAGAAATTTCATATTTTTCATCTGATAAAAAAACTGTATCAGGTTTATAAGTTCATTGAAGTTTGTTAATTTATTTACCGACATGTTTATCGATAACCCTCGTCACGTAGAGATAACAAATCTTGGCAGATAGCCAGGGAAAGCTGAATTTAACTTGAATGAAAGGGAATGTATATTCCGATGAGGAATAGAAGTTTATTATCTGTTTCCTTAGAAGGTTAACATAGTTACTAAATAGTTATTATAAGTTTACTATAGTTACTAGAGTTCTATAGTTATTAAGTAACTATAGTTACTAAGTTCCTTAGATACAATTATATTCATATATCAATCAAACATTTATCGACTGCTCTTAGCAGTGTATGACCTCAGACGGGTATCTCACTGACCATCTTATTTCAGGTAGTTGAGGAAGCGACAAGTCCCTTCAATCACTCCTGAAGTAGAATGGCTAGGGAGAACAAGCGTGCTGTGTGTCTCAAGCTGTAAAATTATCATTTATTTTTATTATAGTAAACCAAAAGCTTTTATAATTGTTTACACCTGACCCACTGCAGTCAGCAAATTTGTATATTCCAGGATACACCTTTGATAGATTTCAATGTTTGTTCCACGTGTTTATGGACACATTTTGGAATTTCTTCTTCAGTGTTTCCTTTTAAACTCTGTTTAATACAGAGTGTGCGGGCACGGTAGAGTTCCTAGTGGACACCCACATAACTTCTTCTTCCCTGGAGATGAACACGAGACGGCCGTTGAGCACCTGATCACGGAGTGTATGATCTGTGAAAGTACCGATTTTCAGCACGTGGTTACTAAGTTACAAACCTAGTAAACCTGTACCTAGAGTAACCTAGTGCCATTGCATGCTCCATTCCTTGTCTTATTCTAGACCTAAAGTGTGCAGAGGGGAACGTGAATATCGTGGGATATGCTAAATACTTGATACAAACCACAATCTTATTTCAGGTGGATTAGTGGATGAGATGTTACGCGTAGCGGGCCCGGCTACCCTCGTCAGCTATACCCAATCTGATTCTGGAATCAAAGGTACGGTTCCTTAGACTTTCACCCCTGCTGTGTTAGGCCTCCAAATCAGTCATTAACAGCTTACTACTGAAGCCCCGAAAATAGTCCTGAAACGGTCCAAATCCGTCCCATAAACGTGAAGAATACCCCGAGACCTGCTCGGAGACCCTGCTCCCAAGAACTGCACAGTATTCCTGAATAACTGTTAATTTCAGGATGGGGCCATGACTTGTAGAGTGTATTACTGGTTACTAAGCTTACTAGATTACTAGCATACCTAGGTTACTAGGGTTTACTTGGTTACTAAAGTAGCATTTGAGAGTATTCTGCTAACTGCTAATTTCAGGATGGGCTATGGAGTGTAGAGTGTACTCAGAGGACCAGTCCAGATATCTGCCCAGTGTAGGTCTACTCAACCAAATACCCATAACCAGGGCGTCTCTCACACAACACTGCAGACCTAGGTTAGTGTATTAACTGGGATACTAGATACTAGGTTAGTGATTACAGGTTACTAGGTTACTAGGTTAATAGGTTTATGTATTACTGTTACTAGTTTCTCCCAACCTAGTTAGGTGTATTCCAGATCTAGTTCTCCGCGAATTTAGCAGTTGTTCAACAACTACAAGTTTTAGTTTTACATCGAAGAGATGATGATTGTTAAGAATTAAAGATATATTGAATCCCTGATGTCCCTAAATTCTCCAGGAGTACGGATTGTGATATTGGTATACGTAGAGGTGCACATTAGTATCCACTACATCCCATGATATCTAAACTAGTAACATACGCCTCCAACAGAGGCTAGGGAGGCATAGATCACATGGAGAAAGCTCTGGATGAGTAATGTTATTGACGGCATCACGTCATAACACTCCACTTTTACGGAGATACAGGGAATGAGAGGTAAGTTTAGTTTGTTATTGAGCGCATCACTCATAATCACTCCACTTTACGGGAGATACTGGGGAAATGAGAGTTAGTTTAGTTTGTTTATTGACGGCATCACTCATAACACTCCACTTTTACGGGAGATAATACAGGGAAATCAGAGGATTAGTTAAGTTTTTGTTATTGACGGCAACACTCATATACTCCACTTTTACGGGAGATACAGGGAAATGAGAGGTTAGTTTAGTTTGTTATTGACGGCATCACTCATAACACTCCACTTTTCGGTAGATACTGGGAAATGAGAGTTAGTTTAGTTTTGTTATTGACGGCATCACTCATAACCCTCCTCTTTACGGGAGATACTGAAATGAGAGGTTAGTTAGTTTGTGTATTGACCTGCCATCACTCATAACACTCCACATTTAAAACGGGAGATACTGGGAAATGAGATGAATAGGTTTAGTTGTTATTGACGGCATCACTCATAACACTCCTCTTTTACGGGAGAGACTGGGGAAAATGAGAAGGGTTAGTTTTTAGTTTGTTATTGACGGCTCCCTCATAATACTCCACTTTTTTTAAACGGGAGATACTGGAATTGAGAGGTTAGTTTAGTTTGTTTATTGACGGCATCACTCATAATACTCCACTTTACGGGAGATACTGGAATGATGAGGTTATTTAGTTTGTTATTGACGTCATCACTCATAATACTACATCCACTTTTACGGGAGATACTGGGAAATGAGAGAGTTAAGTTTAGTTTGTTATTGACGGCATCACTCATAACATTCCACTTATAATTACGGGAGATAACTGAGCTGGGGAATGAGAGGTTAAGTTTAGTATGTTTAGTGACGGCATCACAATCATAACACCTCCACTTTTAACGGAGATACTGGAAATGAGATGTTAGTTGTAGGAAGTTCCTAGACTTTTTCATTTCATGGAGCATTTAGTTCTAACACAAGATAATTACCCTTGTGTCTTGATAATAATATACCTATTTTTTTCCCAAATACACACTATTTTCTACTAACCCTAGTTACATTTTAGATGACAATAAAGTGTATGAACCACACAATTCTATTTCAACAATGCGGAGACAGTCCATCTGTCCGACCTCCCCATTTCTTACTACAGCTTAGCTAAAAGTTCTTTTAGTGAATTTTAAACAAAAGTCTAACGTTTTTCTTTTCTAAATATCATTGCCAACTACAATCTCTTTATCCACCGCAGAACTGTATCAAACTTATACCATCTACCGCAATGTTCAAATCAGGCAACAACCTCCACATGTTTTCTGACGAGGAGTACCCCCAGGGCCTACAGTGGAGGGACCTCACTACTGAGGCAAAAGAAGTGAACTGATTCCCTCTCTTTCTGTCCTACACCACATGAAGATGAACCGCGCTGTCACTGAATGTGAGCTTTTTTTTGAAAGATAATATAATATGGGGATTCTCGTGGGCAGGTGAGGTACATTGTTTTACTTTAAGGGGTAATACCCCCCTCAGCAAAGAAAGAGGTTATTCACATTTGTTTTACTTTTATAGGGTAAGTACCCGCTCCAGCAGAGGAAAGAGGTATTTGCACATCCTTCTTGTTTACCCCCATTGAAGGTCCCGGAATTATTTTCCTGACGGAAAGCTATAAAAATAACCGAGAAAATCGACCTTGTATTAAACTCATTAACCAGTTGTAACTCTTGACTGTCACTCTCTTTTTATCAGGTAGGTTTTGAGTACATAAAAAATAAGATGTAGACAGAAGATACAGTTTCTGTTCCTGTTAATTTAGCAGAAAGGGAGATTACACTGGTTACCTTTTATGACACAACCGTCCCACTGTTAGCCCTCCTTTAGTGTTACCAACAATCATATCATAGTGAGGGGATATTCAATCGTCACTACATCCTCAGAATATCGCTTTTTCAGTGGAAATCTATTTATGTCTTCACTATGAAATAACTAGCAAGTTAACTACTTGACTAAATCAGTCATTTCAGCAGATTTTGCATCCACCAATCAATCTCCCAGATTAACTAAAAGTAAGCACGCAAATTATTTGTAACGATGTCTTATTTCCACCAACAAACCTTTTCTCTGTTGCTTCTAGAACCCGGGCATCTTGTAAAATACACACAAGGTTACCCATAAGCATTGTTCTCCGTGTAACAAGCGAGGCCGAGCCTAATTAAGAAACTTATCGATAAAGTGTAGATAAGCTGAATAATTAGAATCCGGAGTTTCCTAAATAATTCTACAATGTTATAAAGACTCGTCGTTTAATTTTTGAAACTCATTCGTTTGTTTGATTGGGGGAAATACCGATCTTGATGATTCTAATCACGTAAACCCTCGTTTAGGCGGAGTATTTGGTGCACTATACAGAGAATTCAAGCTGAACTCTGCCAACACTGTTGCCCTGCACATCTTCAATATGACGGTTTGTAACAATATTTTTTAACAATATTCGTTAAATCCTTATCTGGCCGCTTTGCTGATAAGATAAACTTTCTGGTAACGATTTGAACATTGCTTTTACTTTTATGCTGTAATTCCGCCAGTTTTGATGCTTTTGAGCCTTGAATCCGTTTTTCCATTGCAATTATAAACATCCAACGCATATAATAGTTTTAATTCCAGACACGCCAAGTATTTTTGTTACAGATCGGAACGTCCGAAGTGCTGAACCATATGAATAAATTTGTTAATCGTTATAGGAATTATTGTTGAGTTTGAATCATATTTAAACTGTCAGTAATCATCGATTTAGGGTTCCTTCAAGTCACGCTCGTTACTTCCTGACGCTTCACGGTATTCTGAGGTCACCTACCATAATGCTCATCCTTAGATCACCTATCTAGACATTCTTAGACCCTAGATCAGCCCTATTGAGATATTCTTAGATCATAAAATGTTGCCCGTAAATAACCACAACATCCAACGAGGAGTAAGCACACACACTAAGATACCGGTGTTTTAAGCGCCGCAGATCACAGTAATACATCCTACTCAACAACGCTTCATGATTCAATGCCTGTCAATGTAAAGGAGGACACTTCCAACCTCCTGCATCTCCCCATGCCTGGGGTAAGTAACCAGGGTAACCTGGAAAGTAAACCAGGTAACCTGGTAAGTAACCAGGGTTACCTGGTAAGTAACCATGTTAACCTGGTAAGTAACCCAGGGTTACCAGGAAAGAAACCAGGGTAACCAGGTAAGAAACCAGGTAACCTTGTAATAACCAGGGTAATCCTGGTAAGTAACCAGGGTAACCTGGTAAGTAGACCGGGTAACCTGGTAAGTAACCAGGAACCTGTAAGTAACCAGGGTAACCCGGGTAAGTAACAGGGTAACTGGTAAGTAACCAGGTTACCTGGTAATTAACCATGGGTTCCCTGTACGTAACCATGGTTAGCCTGGTAAGTAACCAGGTTACTCTGGTAAGTAACCATGGTTACCTGATAAGGTAACGCAGAGTAATCCGTGGTAGAGTAACCAGGGTAACCCTGGTTTTATATCCAGGGTAACCTGGTAAGTAACCAGGGTTACCTGGTAAGTAACCTAGTTTATACTCTGAAAGGTAACCATGTAACCTGGTAAGTAACCTTGGGTTACCATGTCGATACTGTTTACTCTGTAACAATTATAGGGGGTCAATCACAATGTGTCATCTATTTCGTAACCTGTCAAAGTAGATGAATGACGAAGATGCAAGAAATTGTGAGAAGTTTAAAAATATAAACGGCGAAAAAACCCTCCCCTCACTTACTGTTTTGTACCATACTAAGAGTGGGGAGATTTTGGAAGCACGTAACAATAATCCCACCTTTATAGTGATTTCGAGAAACCACACCTCCTTTATCATGGTAGTCTCTCCTCCTCTCCTCCATTAGCGTAGAGGAGGGGTGATGAGGTTACTGGTGGGACTGAGGTAGTTCTGTAAGTGTGTGGCTATGAAAATGAACAACTCTCTCAGGTTAAATAACTCATTGTTAGATAGAGTAACTTACAAATCCCCCCACCCCCATTTATTCATCCTCTGAATTGTTCAATTCTGAATCTGTTATTTGCCTGTATTTTCCAGTACGTGTCCAGTATGTATACAATTATTAACTATTACAGTATTGATTACAGTAACTTACGGTTGTCGGTTATCATGTAATTACTATTTACTGGTTTCCGAATTATTTTCGGCACAGATAACCCACCAAATGTTTACTACATGGCGATTTCGTTTCCTGCAAGAGGACTAAGACAAATGTCTGCAGATCTCTCTCAAAGGTCACGTGACTAGGAGTCATTGACTTGCTGGGCACAAAACCTGGCACCAAAGTAATGACAATAACAACTCGGTTTTACTGTATTCGTGTTCCTAGAATTGGATAGAATAGAGCTGATTTATTAATCTTGCAGGCTCCGAAAAGCGGTAAGATTAAGAAGAATTTGGCTAGCGTCGAGATGTTTGTAGAGGGGGATCAGAAGATTCTGGTTTCTATGATACTGAGGCATAATTGTACTTTTACCTTATATGTATTGTTGCCAAGGTACACTTCCATATAAGTAATCTACCCTCGCCGTACCTACGGTCTTTAGACTTGTTTCATACCTGAGAACCGATTGTAGAGTGCATAGGATATGATAATTAGTATAGTAGCTAAGTTATTAATCTTTAGTAGTATTTCATGTTTTTGAGTGTGAGACTTTGTCATTGCGATTGGTAACCAAAAAACATCAAAATTTAAAAATTTACAGGAGCCGGCCCCGGAGCCGTCTAATCTCGACTATTAGACTATTTCTAGTGTAATACTGAGCTTTTTAGCATCAAATATTTCTCGTACGAGATAATATTATGTTTCCTGCCATGAAAATAGTGTTAAAAAATATGCTGTATTTTGGTAGAAAATTGGAAATACGCTACCAAAAATGTTGAAATACCGCTACCAATTAACCAAGTTCTTTGTGGAACCAGATTTAGGTATTTAAATGTGTTTTGATAGATTATGTTCCTTTACGTGTTAGAGTGTGCTAGATATTAATCATATGTGGTTTTGCTTTTTTAAGTATCTTGTTATACGTTTCCTGTTGATTGTTAAAGAATAATATGGATTCTCTAGTTTATTTCCAGATAATTTATAGATTATAATAATGAACGGGTGATTTAGTTGTTATCTTATCACGGGGAGGTGAGTATTGAATACGCCATTTACCGAAGAAATTGGGAATTTTACAAGCCTGAATTAATTGCTATAAACGTCTCTGCTTCCAATTCTCACCTCAACACATGTAAGAGTTTATGAGCATAGAGCAAGGATTTAATAAATTTGGTCCCCTTTTCGCTAGTTAATGGCGATCTCTAAATTTAAAAAGATTTTAAATTTGTCATGCACCGATTTTATGAGTAATCCGTCACTGAGCGATTGGAATAATCGCACTGACATCGATAGGGAGGTGAAAACTCGCGTACTGACTTCAGTTTGGCACCTGGAGAGACCTGTATAATACTCATGACGCCCCCACCTGTAAAAGTAAGGATATGAGAAGGTCCGTAATCAGTAAGTTGATTACGCCTGGACCAACCGTACCATGGTCCATTATGACAGTACGTTGGATATTACCGGACGCCAGGTATAAATATCCTGGAATTTAATCCTCACATCATGGCAACCTCGGTTGCTTGCGGAGTTCTCCGGCCCTCGTGTCCGGTTTCAAGGGCTACCTTAGTGGCTTATGTTACGTCAGTGATTGTGGGTGAGTAAAGTGTTAACTAACGAAACACCAGCTGTGCTTTGTGGCTGACCGAGGTTGACTGAGCCCAGTCATTCGGTCAATTTTGTTCATTTTAAGTCGCATAATGGGATTTTTGTCCCATTTTCCTACATTTTGTAGTCATATTAGTTCCCTCTAAATAGTTTATGATTGGAGCATAGTCGCCACATAATTGCAGTTTCAATTTCACCACATGATCATGTGTTTCATGGTATCACCAAAATTTCTTGTAAAGCTCACGATCATCCGATCGAACAATCAGATCTCTTGGACCTTTGTTTGCAAATGAAGAGATATTAATATCTTACTGGAATTAACAAATCTATAAACATAATTATTGCGTTAAAACGAATTGCAAGACGTCAACTTTATTAATTTTGACTTCATTTTTCCGCGTGTTTAGGGTCGAGCCGCAAAAACGCATCTGTATCGTTATTGGTATTTGAAATCGTTCTAAACAGATAAGATCACCTGCGGCTTCTATTTTATTTGCCACCTGGTCATCATCAACAATCGAATCAAGCCCTTCCACCCTCTACTAACGTCAGCTATAACCCTCCCACCCTGCTCTCACATTCTTGAAGTTTATGTTCGAACCATAAAGTTAAGTTAATGAATTTGTTTACTCTTGTACGTTTTGTCGGATTTCTCAACGATTATCGTATTTTAGGGCCACTCACAAAACATTTTCGGGCAACATGCCAAAAACGGTCATTTTCTGATTCTGCAAAAATGCATATTTTTTGCAAAATCTTTTTTTTTGAGGTGGACACTTCTGCTGGTCGGTTGTTTGATACACGTTTGTAACCAAGAGCTTGCCAACGTGTAGCAGGCGGTTGTGATTGTTTTTTATGATTTTCCCATGAATCCATGAGTGTGCATCTAAGCTTTGATGTTTGCCGGTCGTTTTTTTTTTTGGGCCCATAGTGCAGTTTTTTAGAGGGCAAATTATTCGAGAGCCCTAACTTCGGAACACCCATCCGCAGACCCAAATTGATAACACACATGTGTTTGATAGTGATACTGATATTGTAAATAAGAAAAGTTTTTCCAATATGGTATTCAGGAGACCCTACTTCGGCCAATAGGGCTACACCAGAGTGTCGTAGTATTCTAAAGCTTTCAGATTCTTCAGGTATCCCGACATAAATCATACGTCCACGACGCACATTGCGTAAGAAATGCCCTTGACATTGCAGACTCAGTGAGGTATGTTTGCAGAGCTGACATGCCGCCTCCTCCCTTGTCGAACGTCATCCAGCACTCAGCACGTCAGTCATAAGCCCTTCTTCCACCTCAAGAAAGCAGAATTGTGTAAATGATATTGTTGGATTTCTTTGTTCCCTGGCAGAATCTTTCTACAACGCTATAATTCTTATTGTTCTTTATCTCAAGTTCTGCCTGAAAGTATTTAGTCCTACGTCACCAAATATCAGTCCATCGTGCCGTGTATTTAGAGGAGCGACTGACGCTACACTCGCCTACAGTTGATACTTGACATGAACACTTGACGTGGATCCGTCGTGAACCTGTGAATCTTCCGTCAACTATTCAGGAGATCAATCATCAACTACAATATGTGGATTGTAATCACATATTTTAAATACGGTTTGTAATCGTTGCAAACCATTATTTAAACTTATTCCCACGATTCAAACCCTATCAAGAGGCCAACACTAAAGTCATGCACGATGATAATTGTTGTTCTGACACTGAAACTTTGTTGACCTGATAAAATTAGAACTTAGGATTAGTCATTCAATATAAGGGAGAGGGCTTAATATTGCTTGAAGCACCTACATAGAAATTATTGCTTGAAAGTGCAGAGCTCTAGAGCCTTTGTCCGAATAAACCTCACTAACAGTTTAATTTAAAATATCTCTACAAACTAATCTAAGACGCGATGGAATGGGAGCAACTTAGAGTCAGACTAATCATAGGTGAATTCCTATTTTTCTTTAACAGTTACAATGTTACAATACGTTAAACTGTCACATATGGCGTGCAGAAATATCTCGTCTCATGCTTTTCAAGTATTACCTGCAATAATTTGCACCAGAGAATTTTAACTTTTACATACAATATCTCTGCTTTGCAGTTCCTGTCACTACAGCATAATTAGATGAATTCATCCCATTATATTCGATACAAAAGTGAATGCTCAAGTACTGTATTTTCAGTCTGTCGTCAGTAAATGATGTTTAATATACTGGGGAGCTGAAGTAATAATATGTTAATGGCAAGTCGGGCTTTTTAATCTTGATCCTGCTAAACAATGACTTGTTTGAATTTGAATGAGTCCCTCTGTAACATAAGGCTTAAACAGCAGTGGTCAACCTTACTGGTCCCCCTGGTAATGGTAACCACGTCAACGTTTCACCTATTCACACTCTTAGATTTTTATTTTCTTGCTTCATCGTGGAGAGACCTGTATTTAATTTGTTGGAGTATCACAACTACTCTTGTAGCCCATCTTGTCGCATATTTCTTTAATCTACTTCCTTAAATTGCTTTGCTTGGCGTTTCTTTCGATTATCACAAACTCGATTCTTTAAGTAGTACACTATTTCTTTAAAATTATCAGTTAGTGGGAACATTCGATAATTAAATGTCCATAAAAAATTTTGTAAAATTTGTGATAAGATTTACAGTCTGAGTTAGAGGCTATGCTTCATTGTCAACTTTTACTTTTATCGACAGATTTTTTAAAATACTATAGTTTAATTCGAATTATATTATACTGGTAATTTTATCATTAATGATATTGACATCGCATTCTAACTTATAGATTTAGACGAATAATATTTCATCATCATTACATGACAGTCGTAGCCATTGTCAAAAGTGAAGATTTATACATATTCTGATTTATATAACTGTGCAAGTTATTAAATATAATAGATAAGTCGGGGGAATGGATTAATTGGTAAACTAAACAAATTCGATCATCCAAATATGTATTGGTGGCGGCCGTTATAATTAGCAAGTTAAGCTGTCATCTAGTGTTACAGTGATTTATAATATATATAAGTATAGGAACCATAATATAATATAGCAGGACAATTTATGCTGCCGCTAGTGGGTGTTGGCTTCACAAACAAACCTGACCAGTACTATAATAACTATAACGGCTCTTGACTACTTTTTAAAAACTCATTCAGGTTCGTATTCTTGCTTGTAGCTCTGTGTGCACTGTATTGAAGGTATCCATAAGATGCTAAAAGTTTTTATTTTTTTATTTTGGTTGTTTATTTCAGGGTAACTAATGCTAGATTCAGCAGCCCTGCTCCTCCAAGTATGTCCCCCACCACCTCGCTCTCCTCCCCGGCTGTACACTGGTCAGTTTCTCAGGGGACCCCCTCCCTGAGACATGTAAATACCAGGGGCCATAACAACCTCCAGCTGCTCCACACTCACGTGTTGTCTCGAACTACCGGCACAGTTACTCTGCCAGGGTATCCGTTTCTAAAACCAGCACCTCAACCCCCCCCTGCCTCCCACAACTCGTGAGGGAGAGTGACACAGTTTAACCAGCTTGCTGAACTTGATAGGATGATGGTGGTGAAGATGATTTGTTATCTGATAACTACTATTTTATTAACAACAGCCCCCCTCCCGCTCACCACAAAGCTTGCGTCAAGAGAACCCCTCACTTTATGGGGTGAACCAGGTAACCACCCCTCTTTGTAGAAATGAAACCTAAACCCTTGCTGAGTGTGCGTGCTGGTGTTCAGGTATTAGTTACGAGGCTGCCCGGAGGACATGTTTGTACCAGTCCCGATATACCTGTATTATAGACGAGACAGACTGATACAGGTAGCTGGAGAAGGAGTTGTTGTGGCCAACCAGATGAGACATATTTTACAGTTATTGAGACAGGTTGAAGACACAACAATAGGTTAGACATTTCCAAACTCATTGTCACTATCTTGAAAACGAGTTCAAACAATCTGAAGGAGAGTCTCCCACGGTCCATTGGCAGTAAAAATTTGGGCACTGCGCCAGAATGATTAGGAGTATGATTGTCAGTAACAAAGGAAAAATAAAAAAATTGCTGGGATGTAAATGTCACAAATCATGAGATTCAGGGAAAAAATCAAGTGATAGCATTGGCATTATTAAACTGAATCTGTTTTATGGACAGGACCTGGGGAAAGCTATTTAAAGTATGTTCACACTTTTTATTTCACATTAATTCACTATTCGCAGGATCCCGGTTATTATTTGATTTGAATGTAAAATAAACTCAAATTTATTTAACTTTTAATATGAATTTAAAGTAAATGGAAATTGTTACGGAGGCAAAGGATTTAAAGATGATGCTGTCGTTTAAGCTATTTCCAATATTTTTTAATTTGGAAAGCTAGGAAGGATGTTTGGATACTGGAAACGTAGATAATTGAGGTAACTATACAATTTTATTAGCTTTCAGTTCTACAACAAAATAAAAGTTTGATTATAAGATTCGGCGTGAATGAAATATTTAACTGAGAACGTATAATGAATTATAAAACGTGCAATTTTTAGATAGATTGTCATCTATTGTCATTCATTAACATCTTTTTTATAAAAAAGCGTTTTTTTCTTTACATTGAACAAAAAAATAAATAATATTGTATTTTTAGTTTTTGCTTGAACCAACATAATAATATAAATTTTGCCTTACCCCCCCCCCCACCCCGCCCCGCCCGCAGTCTATAGGAAACGAAAAATTTAAACAATATATTGCGTTTAGAACAAAATTTATTACGCAAATTATAATATTTTTACATCTTCACACAGTGAAACTTAAATCTACAAAAAACAGAATTCAGAATGGACAGGAAACAGAAAAACTGTAGTCAAAGTAAGTAGTTAACAAAACAGAAAAAATGAAATTAATAGTAAAGAAAATGCACTATCATAATAAAAATCAGAACATTTCAACATTGTTAAAGCAGCAGTCATGATTTTAGGAACCTCGATATACAATTCATATTTTTAGTCTTAATACTGTAACCTTAACAATCGCTCATAATTAAAATATAAATGAATAATCTTTTTCCAATTTGTTTCGATCTAGTCATCCGTCGGGTCGATGGTTCTGCAACAGGGAGTAAGAGCAGTGTGATCCCATCTTCCCGTTGTGGTATCGCACCTGGCCTCAGTTCTATCCTCGTTCATTATCACATAGGTCGGATCATCATCAGCACAGGTAACTTTGAACTTGTAGTCGCTTGAGCCGGCCACTTTCTCCTAGAATTGAACAAATATTTTAAACAGAAGACAGAAAGGAATTAATTGAATTTACACGAACTTAATTTCTCTTGTATTCCGCTCCCAGATTATTACATCAGTCCATATAAATAAGATCGGAAAAACAGAAAGATAAGACATCTTTGCTGCTGATAAAAAATAATTATAAATTAAGTTATTAATTCTAGAAAGTAGAATGATTCACCTTTGTAAGTACTGTGTTTGGTGGCTTAGTTAGGGGTCTACACCTCCTCTTCATCGCAAGTTTCACTTTGCTTGTTGTGTATTGTTGGCCATTTTCGAACGTAAATCTAAAAGAAAAGTTATTCAATTTCATAAAGAATCGTGCTCATTATATAGTTGATCAATCATACATAAAAACTAATTTCTAACAAATTAATTACATCCTTTCATTGGATCCTTAGCAGCTTTAAGTTTGCAAGGCATATTTTACGAAACTTTAATTTTGTTATTACTTGAAGTAGTAAGACCCATCATCACAGGAAAATGCTTTTTTCATCTCATGGTTCACTTCAAGAGGAGTACGTGAGGACATACTCGGTAAATTCACCGACACTTCTTTACCACTCTCTGAAGATTGAAACTATTAGAATACAATGTGGACATTTCATCCTTTGAAATGCTAAGGGATTACTCCTTCGACCTGAACCACCGAATCTTGGCATCAAATATTACCACTACCAAAACTAAAATATTGAAGAAAAAAGTGTTGATTACATTGCAGTTGTACATGTAGTCGAGTTAGACCATTTCTTGGATAGAACTTTCTCACAAGTAGTTGAATTAAAACTATTTTATCTTTTTTCTAGATACTTAAATTATCTTAACTTACGTTCATGAACTAACATTACACTTAATGGTTCGGGTCCAATTATCAACGCTACATGAAAGAATGCAGATTTGCCCTCAAAGTCAGAATCGACCACTGGCACATTAGCTGAGACAGCTTTCAAAGTGATCAGACCTGTTGTCACTTCGAAACCAGACATTTTAATTCGAGCCTTGTATGCTGAAATTTTACAAGTGATTCATAATGTGAATTGTAATACTAATATCAAATTATTGAGGACGGACGTGTTGAATATATGTTAACGATGCGATCCGAATAATTCTTAGAAAAGTAGATAGCTAGTAAAATTACAAATAAAAAATAACAGGTTTAGTTACTTTACTCAGTGCTTAATCATTCACCTGTTATATCGAATTTCTTTATCTTATCAATGACCAGGGTTGCAGACATGACGCTGCGATCGTCTAACTTTGAGAGGACGTTATGGTAGCCGGCTCCTGTTCCGAGATCTTTCCAGTTGCTGTTCACGCCTACATGTGTAGAATTTTTGATGATGATAGATAACATTTGGGAAGTCGATGTGATAAAGCAAAGTGCCTGTGCAGTAAAACCCTGAGTTTGGGGGAAGGAAACAACCGCGGTAAAACGGGGTTTGCGGTAAATATTTTATTATATTATATTATTGATGTGATAAAGCAAAGTACAAAATAATTATTTAACAGAGCTAAAACGTTAACGTGAAATAAAGTTCTAATCTTACCCTTTAGCTGCAGCCAGGTCACGGTTACACTTGTTGTGCTGGAGGCTGTGAAATAAGCAGTGAGCTTGAGCCTTGCTCCGGAGATTGCCCACTTTGGTAAGATGTCAACAAATGTCTGTCCTGTTGAGATAAGATCGAGTAAGCTAATACCAAGATATAGATAGTTTTAATTTATTAAACTCAAAGTTAAAACATATCAACATGCAAGTTCAATTCTCCCCCTCCCAACAACCGTTTGATAATTAATTTCCCATTTGCAATTAAAACTCATGTATAATACAGAAAAGTAAGTTACCAACTGATTACCTATTAGAAAGATTTTTCCGGTAATTGAAATTTCTGAAGGCAACCTCGAATTGATAGTGTATTTGTACTGTCACCAAGATGTAACCCAACTCCAGAAAATGCGCGCGACAATCAACTCCAGAAAATGCGCTGGGGGGTCTACTGCCTCGTAACACAGTGCTGAAACGTATATTTACATATATAAGTAACATAAAAGCCGCGCAATTATGGAGTTGGGGAATTGAGCCGCGGATTTTCTGGAGTTAATCACGACCTGGTGAGGGTTAGCCCCTCAGATCGACATTATGCCTGCTGGTCTCACCAGTAGGCATTATATATTTAATTTTCAGCACCTGTCGGCTGATTTATACTCAGTAACTTTGCATTAGTGTTTCATATTCTTTTTTGTTTGAAAATGAAAAGGCTTTTATCACAGTTAAACTGAATAATTTAAAAATATCAGTTGGAGATAATGTCACTGGTATCATGTCGGAAGTTTGCTGCTTATCATCAATGACTATCACTGCACGGTGCTGTGTTACATCTGATTCTTTTACACGCTGGACGACAAGACTTGTAAACATGACATCGTTCTCTGGATTTGCCACACTATAGTAAAGAGTACGGTAGCCATATGATGGAACGTTCGTCCAGTTTCCTTCAATCATGTGTTTCCAGATCATAACCTCGATAGTCAAATTGTTTGTGGCAGTCAGGAATGTGGTTAACATGTCTTGATTTCTTTCCACAGCCCAAACTGGAGATTAAGTGAAGCCGGCTTACTAAATTGAAACCACCAACTTTCTATAGTTACTTACTTCCGGCTTCTTCTCTTCTTTTTTCCTGCACAAAATATCGGTTCAGATAGTTGATTTAACCAGTTAATAAAGTTGTTGAAATATTGAGCATAAAAACGAGAATTTGGCCGTAGTTAAACCATCCCTGTACAATGAGGAGGAACTTCGGTGTAATTAATTAACGCATAGCTGACGCTTCCTAAACAAATAATTAAAGGGGAGTGGTCTATTGCGAAGAAGCAGACTTTTGTCGTCAACGTAGCCCCCTTTTTCCACTTCATATATCCAAACCCGATTACTTATTCCCTACGATATTTTTTCCCTCGGCAATTATAGTAGGGAAAAAGATTTGGCATTCTTGAAGTTTGAATATACTAAGTAAAGATCTTAATATATATATGTATATTATTATCATTGGAGGACGTTTTATTATATATATATCGTGTATAAAAGGGTAGTTCAAAAATCAACTAATTTACTTATTTTTGCCAAATTTTACCCCAGCCGTGGGCAGTTGTCTGCGGACAGTGGTCGGGCTATCTAGATACTGCCTCACACACATTAATCAAAGTTTTCTATCTCTAGCTCTCGAAGCTCGAAACTGACAGTTTATATGGTAGATGAAGGCCAAGGTAATGTAGTTTTACATAGAACGCAATGTATCTTACACTCATGTTGAATATGTGATGGTCCTAGTAGAGTGTAACTTAACTTACTTTTAATTATATCAACAGCGTTGAAGTAAAGGTGAAGTCGGTAACGGTTAACTTCAGCCTTCTCCTTCAAGAGTGGCCGGGAGAAGGGTCGGGGAGGAAGAAACATCGACTCAAAATTTCTCTTCGCCGGCTTCATGATCTGTCTGATCTCCTTTTCCTCATCCTCTCTGCTGAGCCGAAGGAAGTTGTGGATGTGAACACACGTCCTCACAACTAAGGTGGTCATCTCCTTTCTCGTATGGAGAACATCAAAAACTCTGAATTTTCGGGCCAAGTGCCCAAAACCACACTCGACCACCATTCTCGCACTGCAAATAACAAGGTTTGGTTTAGAGGTAAGCAATTATATTCCATAGTCGTATTAAGTTAATAAGTGCTACTTATAACAACCTAATTGCCAAACATCAGCATTATGTAGAATGTTAAATGATGGAGATGTTTATTTTCATTTCACAAGGGCAAAAAAAGGGCAATGAAATGAGATTATAAATCTTATTAGCAATTAGTAAAAAGTTGAAAAACAACCCACAAAATTACTTTTGTAAAAGCAGCAATTCACTCGATAATTGTACATCATAATATATTATATATTACCTGGATAAGCGGTAGTTGGTATTATCCATTAGATCCTTGTCCTCCATCCCGTTCCTAACCCTGAATGGCTTCATCATGTGGGGCTGAAGCCCGAAAGCGTCGTCCCCGACGAAGAAGTAGTTGACCAATCCACAGGATCTCTGAAGTCAAACGACAAGTTTAAAAAAGCTTTCCTATCCTTTTACATCTTAATTGTAAAAAAATAAACCACGTCTATCTCCACATATACATTTGTATCGTTATTTGCTATATATAAGATTAATCATATTAACGGAAATCTGACCTTCTCGTCTCTGGGGAGGTAGTTTGGTGCAGGAATAAAGCTGTCGAGGTGGCCCTTGTTCAGAGCTGACCCAAGTCTGTCCTCTGCCCATACACCTCCATCACTCCTTGAACCATACGCCCCCACATTAAAATGTATGAACCTGCGAAAATAAATTTTCATCGATCCAAATCAGTCAAATAAATACCCAAATTCGAAAGATTTAAAAAAAGGTATCGAATGCCTGAGCAGAATTTATAATACAGCTGATCAGAATGAGGAAATTATCAACAGAAAAATCAAGGGGGGGGGGGGGGGGGGATCATGTTATTTTTTGTCCGTTTTTGTCCGTTGTAAATTTTTATTTAAATTTTCTCCACAATTTGTAACAGGCTATCTGCAGAAATGGGTAGCCCGGTTAATGACCATGGTCCTTTCTCAAACTTTTAATCCTCAATTAGGTACAAAGAATAGTCTACACATTTTTTAATAACATAAAAAGGGATGAAAAGTTTTATTACTGGAGAGTAAAACTTTGTTAAACACAAAGATTCTTGAGCACATTTTGAGTCCTACTCAAATGCGTTTAAAAACATTTTAGTATATAACAATAAATTATGTAAACAATAACACCAACAATAATTATAAATTGAACAAATTATTGAGAGATGAAAGAGAGGAAGAGGAGGAGGGGGACTGAGGAGGGGGGACTGAGGAGGGGGACTGAGGAGGAAAAGGAGGGGGGCTAAGGAGGAGGACCCAAGAGGAGGACGACCCAGGAGGACTGAGGAGGAGGACTGAGGATTGAGCCCAGGAAGAGGAGGGGGATGAAGAGGAGGAGAACCCAGGAGGAAGACTGAGGATGACTGAGGAGGAGGATGAGAACTGAGGAGGAGGAGGAGGACTGAAGAGGACTGAGGAGGAAGGCTGAGGAGAATGGCTGAGGAGGATAACTGAGAGGGAAGAGGAGGAGGAGGAGGAGGAGGAGGAGGGGGACTGAGGAGGAGGAGGAACTAGGAGGAGGAGGACTTAGGCGGAGGACTCAGGAGGAGGAGGAGGACTGAGGAGGAGGACTGAGGAGGAAGACTGAGGAGGAGGACTGAGGAGGAGGACTGAGGAGGAGGACTGAGAAGGACGAGGACTGAGGAGAACTGAGGAAGATGAGGAGGAGGACTGAATAGAAGGAGGAGGAGGGGGACTGGGGGAGGACTGAGGAGGAGGAGGACTGAGATGGAGGACTGAGCTGTGGAGGAGGACTGAGCACTACCTTGGGTACCTTGAGGACTGAGGAGGACTGGGGAGGAGGTAGAGGAGGGGGAGGAGGATAAGGAGGAGGAGGAGGAGGAGGAGGAGGAGGAGGAGGAAGAGGAGGAGGAGGAAGCATCTAAATGTTATTTCCATTTTGTTATTTTTTGTCCGTTTTTGTCCGTTTTTGTCCGCTCTAATTTTTGTCAGTTTTGAAAATATAGGGTTCCGAACGGAAAAAACGGATAAAAAACATGATATTCCCCCCCCCCCCCAGGAGGAGGAGGAGGAGGAGGAGGAGGAGGAGGAGGAGGAGGAGGGTGACTGGGGAAAAGACTGAGGAGGACTGAGGAGGAGAAGGAGGAGGAGGATGAGGAGGAGGGTGACTGGGGGAGGACTGAGGAGGAGGGTGACTGGGGGGAGGACTGAGGAGGATGAGAAAGACTGAGGAGGAGGAGGAGGAAGAGGAGGAGAACGACTGAGGAGGAGAACGACTGAGGAGGAGAAGGAGGAGGAGGACCCAGGAGGAGGGCCCAGGAAAAGGCCCCAGGCTTGGAGGAGGAGGAGGAGGAGGACTGGGGAGGAGGAGGACTGTTGAGGACGAGGAGGAGTAGGAGGAGGACTAAGGAGGGGAGGAGGAGGAAAAGGACTGAGGAGGATCAGGAAGACCCAGGAAGAGGACTGAGGAGGAGGAGGAGGACTGAGGAGGAGGACTGAGAAGGAGGAGGACTGAGGAGACATGAGGAGGAGGATCAGGAGGAGGAGGACTGAGAAGGAGGAGGACTGAGGAGACATGAGGAGGAGGAGGAGTGACTAGGAAGAGGAGGGGGACTGGGGAGGAGGAGGAGGAACTAGGAGGAGGAGGACTTAGGCGGAGGACTCAGGAGGAGGAGGAGGACTGAGGAGGAGGACTGAGGAGGAAGACTGAGGAGGAGGACTGAGGAGGAGGACTGAGGAGGAGGACTGAGGAGGACTGAGAAGGACGAGGACTGAGAAGGACGAGGACTGAGAAGGACGAGGACTGAGGAGAACTGAGGAAGATGAGGAGGAGGACTGAATAGAAGGAGGAGGAGGGGGACTGGGGGAGGACTGAGGAGGAGGAGGACTGAGTTGGAGGACTGAGCTGTGGAGGAGGACTGAGGACTACCTTGGGTACCTTGAGGACTGAGGAGGACTGGGGAGGAGGTAGAGGAGGGGGAGGAGGAGGAGGAGGAGGAGGAGGAGGAGGAAGAGGAGGAGGAGGAAGCATCTAAATGTTATTTCCATTTTGTTATTTTTTGTCCGTTTTTGTCCGCTCTAATTTTTGTCAGTTTTGAAAATATAGGGTTCCGAACGGAAAAAACGGATAAAAAACATGATATTCCCCCCCCCCTCCCCCCTCCCCCCAGGAGGAGGAGGAGGAGGAGGAGGAGGAGGGTGACTGGGGAAAAAACTGAGGAGGACTGAGGAGGAGGATGAGGATGAGGAGGAGGGTGACTGGGGGAGGACTGAGGAGGAGGGTGACTGGGGGAGGACTGAGGAGGATGAGAACGACTGAGGAGGAGGAGGAGGAAGAGGAGGAGAACGACTGAGGAGGAGAACGACTGAGGAGGAGAAGGAGGAGGAGGACCCAGGAGGAGGGCCCAGGAAAAGGCCCCAGGCTTGGAGGAGGAGGAGGAGGAGGACTGGGGAGGAGGAGGACTGTTGAGGACGAGGAGGAGTAGGAGGAGGACTAAGGAGGGGAGGAGGAAAAGGACTGAGGAGGATCAGGAAGACCCAGGAAGAGGACTGAGGAGGAGGAGGAGGACTGAGAAGGAGGAGGACTGAGGAGACATGAGGAGGAGGATCAGGAGGAGGAGGACTGAGAAGGAGGAGGACTGAGGAGACATGAGGAGGAGGAGGAGGAGTGACTAGGAAGAGGAGGGGGACTGGGGAGGACTGAGGAGGAGGACTAAGGAGAAGGATGAGGAGGAGGACTGCGGAGGAGGATGAGGATGAGGACTGAGAAGGAGGACTGAGGAGGATGGCTGAGGATGGCTGAGGTGTACTGAGGAGGATGGCTGAGAAGGATGGCTAATGAGGAGGATGACTGAGGAGGATGACTGAGAGGGAGGAGGAGAAGGAGGACCTAGGAGGAGGAGGACCCAGGAGGAGGACTCAGGAGGAGGAGGATGAGGAGGATGAGGAGGAGGAGGAGGAGGACTCAGGACGAGGAAGACTGAGGAGGAGGATGAGGACTGAGAAGGAAGAGGACTGTGGAGTACTGAGGAGGATGGCTGAGGAGGATGGCTGAGGAGGATGGCTCAGGAGGATGACTTAGGAGGATGACTGAGGAGGATGGCTGAGGAGGATGACTGAGGAGGATGACTGAGAGGGAGGAGAACTGAGGAGGAGGAGGAGGAGGATTGAATATGAGGAGGAGGACTAACGATAAGGATGAGGAGGATAACTGCGAGGGAAGAGGAGGAGGAGGAGGAGGAGGACTGAGAAGGAGGATGAGGAGGAACTAGGAGGAGGAGGACTTAGGCGGAGGACTCAGGAGGAGGAGGACTGAGGAGGAGGACTGAGGACTACCTTGGGTACCTTGAGGACTGAGGAGGACTAGAGAGGAGGTGGAGGAGGGGGAGGAAGAGGAGGAGGAGGAGGAAGAGGAGGAAGAGGAGGAGGAGGAAGCATCTAAATGTTATTTCCATTTTGTTATTTTTTGTCCGTTTTTGTCCGCTCTAATTATTGTCCGTTTTGAAAATATAGGGTTCCGAACGGAAAAAACGGATAAAAAACATGATATCCCCCCTCTCCCCCCCCCCCCCCCCAGGAGGAGGAGGAGGAGAAAGACTCAGGAGGAGGACTGAGGAGGAGGAGGAGGAGGACCCAGGAGGAGGACTCAGGAGAAAGAGGAGGAGGAGGACTCAGAAGGTGGAATGAGAAGGAGGAGAACTGAGGAGGAGGAGGAGGAGGAGGAGGACTGAATAGGAGGGGGAGGGGGACTGGGGGATGACTGAGGAGGAGGAGAACTGACGAGAACGATGAGGAGGAGGACTGAGGAGGAGGAATGAGGACTGAGGAGGAAGAGGAGGAGGATGAAGAGAAGGAGGAGGACCTAGGAGGAGGAGGACAGAGGAGGAGGAGAACTAAGGAGGATGAGGAGGAGGACTGAATAGGAGGAGGAGGGGGACTGGGGGAGGACTGTGGAGGAGAAGGACTGAGGAGGAAGAGGAGAAGGATGAGGAGGAGAACTGAGGAGGAGGAGGAGGAGGACTGAATAGGAGGGGGAGGGGGACTGGAGGATGACTGAGGAGAGGGAGAACTGACGAGAAGGATGAGGAAGAGGACTGAGGAGGAGGAATGAGGACTGAGGAGGAAGAGGAGGAGGAGGAAGAGGAGGAGGATGAAGAGAAGGAGGAGGACCCAGGAGGAGGAGGACTGAGGAGGAGGAGAACTGAGGAGGATGAGGAGGAGGACTGAATAGGAGGAGGAGGGGGACCTGGGGGAGGACTGTGGAGGAGAAGGACTGAGGAGAAGGATGAGGAGGAGGACTGAGGAGGAGGACTGAGGAGGAAGAGGAGGAGGATGAAGAGGAGGAGGATGAAGAGGAGGAGGAGGAGGACTCAGGAGGAGGACCCAGGAGGACTCAGGAGGACTCAGAGGACTGAGGAGGATGACTGAGGAGGAGGTGGAAGAGGAGGAGGAGGCGGAGGAGGAGGAGGAGGAGGAGGAAGCATCTAAATGTTAATTCAATTTTTGTTATTTTTCTTCCGTTTTTGTCCGTTTTTGTCCGCTTTATTTTTTGTCTGTTTTGAAAATATAGGTACCAAACGGACAAAAACGGACAATAAACATGATCCCTCCCCCCCCCCCCCCCCAAAATCAACCACATCATAAAATTTGTGGAACAGTCAAAAAGATTAGAAAAGAAAGATCTCTTTGGGTAACATTCTAGGATTTAATATAATCAGGAAATAACCTAATTCCAGAAAAAAAAACATGATTGAGAGGGAGTGGGAACCTGACACGAAGACACATTCATAACCCGTAAGTCAAAAGATCACGTGATATCAAACTCCAAATATTTTAGACATTCCTCCAACATATTGGGACATTTATTCAACATTTAGGGGTTTCACTTTATTAATAAGAATCTGAAACTTCACGAACCTGTACTTTGCGTCGACAACAGCAAGGAGGATGATAGAGTTAAACCCCTTGTAATTGTGGAGGAGGCAACCACTTCTTGGGTGCTTCACTACTTTCACATGCTTCCCGTCAACCGCTCCTATATGTTTTATTAGCTTAGAATGATTTGTCAATATTTTAATCAGAATGTAAGACCGTCGGATCACAAAGCACAGTAAGTACAAGTACATAATTTCATTAAATATTGTACAGCATAAACTTTCATATTCTCGTAATATACTCTATAGTATAGTTAGTATTATTCCAATTCACCAACTTCTAAAGTAGCATTCCCATCTTAATCACCCCTTTTAAAGTGGCTTTGTTCATATGGCGAAAAGCCGATAAGAAAACTATTTTTTAGTGTTGTAATTATATACCTAGACAGTGGGGCAACCTCCATCTACTATCGAACTCGTCAGCTATTTTAAGCCAGTCTTCGAGATTTTTCGGGCGGCAATCAGCCTCTACACTCAAAAGATCACACAGAGCCTGACAAACCTGTAACACAAATATTTTATGAATTTTTACCAAGACATAAAGCTAAATGGTGAATGTTAACTTCGGCAGAATTTGGTTAACGTGTCAGAGACTATTTAAAACCACATCATTACACGGATACTTTTACCATCACGGTAACCAACTTAAAAGTTAATATAGGCCTAAGTTATCCAACAAAGTACATTGCATGGTATATTAAAATAAGATCTGTAAGATCTTATATCTGGCATGAAATCAAGATTAGTGAAACTCGCAAAATTTAATTTGAAAAGCATATTTTAAACGAAAGTAACACCTTAGTCCTTATTACAGAAAGCTAGTAGTGTAATTTTGAAGCGTCTCATAATTCCAATAAAAACACAACTAAACCTGTTTAACAACAAAACCCAAGTGTTGCGAGCTAATTGACCACCAAATGGCCAGAACTGTGAAACTTGAACCGCTTCGGAGGTAGCTGAAATTATTGAGTTTTACAAAATCTTAAAGGGAAATAATGTGCCCAGAAAACATCATTAATAGGAGTCGTTCATATATTACGTTATCAGCCGAGGGGAAGGGGTTTTCAAATAATTACGCCAGTGTAATTTTGACACAATTTCTATGTGTGAAACTGATGGATTGTTCATCTCTCATGTATAAAGTAATTAAACGCTTCCTCTGAGAAATTATAAAAAAATATCATAAGTTTTAAAAGTTTAAAAATATTCTTACTTCAATGTACAGGCCAACTTAGCTTCTGGAGACATCCCTGGAATCTCTTTTTTCGATGTAGACAAGAGTTTTGGAGTAAGTTTCATAGAGAGTGTTTTGAACTCTAATTTGTTCATGCCGAAAAATTTCCTGAAAAAAAACGCTAAGCACCAAGTTACATTTGATTTTATGAGAAACAATATCTTCATTTTACTGAGACGACTTGCCAAGGAACAAGAACTTTGGGTTGGGTCTTTATTAGCAAGAGATTTTAAAAAAAAGCATACATCTTTGATTGATCTAAACTCTATTTTCTTACCGATACTCAGAGTTATTTCCATGTTGTAGCAACATCCTGGCTTGGATGACAAGTCCGTTTATTTTAGGTAAAGATTTTAGATAGCGGGATTTCGGGGAGCTGAAAAAGAAAATTATCAGTTTGACGAAAAAACCATCATAGAAGAAGCTAATAGTATTCTTTGTAAGTTTTTATTGCATCAAATAACATCCATGTACCAAGTGCCAACTGAAGATACAGCCGAGTAATATGTAAAAACAGCTATGCAACTTCCTATTTGCACATTGGGGTTGTATTGTATATATACAGCTAAATATAATAATAGAGGCAAGAAAGTTTGTGGTCAGAGTGAAGATTGAAGAGGCTAAGAAATGTGACTTAAGTCAAAAATTTAAGAAAACACAGTTTTGGTACAGATACCACATTTCTAAACTTACTTGCAAGCCAGTCTGTAGGTAATTTTTGTTAGTACTCTATGCTGCGTTTTTAGGGCGACATAGGACAGGAATCTCGCAATAATCCTTAATTTTTTTTCTCTTTTCTTTGTAGCCATGTTTTACTTTTTTAAATTGGTGTCATTAAGAAAAAAATAGCGGGGAAATATAATTTGAATTTGAAAATGAATTAATTATCAACTAAATGAATTAATTATCACCGATCAGATCTGTCATAATTTGTATTTTGACCAAGTTGCAAAAGCCAGGGATAGTGTTTTAGACGAGATTTGTAGTGAAATCAACAAGACAATGTGCGAGGAAATTCAATCTTGCAATTTGATGAACAAGAGATCACTAACGAAAGAGAAACCATGAAAATGTTTGGAAACTGTTTGTTGTATATTGGACCAGTTCAGTATCCCCTGGCCAAGGAAGGCGATACCTCTTGCAGAAGAAATTGACAAGCTGAAAAGTGAGAAGATTTCAGATCAGATGCAGAGTACTATCATCGATCTTCAGAATACATACATGCTACATGAGGAGGTCTCATCCTAGTCGTTGGAGTGGCCTGCATCACACACATCTCTTTTACGGTGTATCATGTTCCTCCATTCCACTCGTTTTAGAGCTAACTGTTTTACTGCATCTCTGCTGATGTTATCAACACCTGTAAAGTCAGCTGCATCCTGGCCTCGAGTACACAGGCCATCCAGCCTTTGTGGGGTCGTCCTTTTAGTCTCTTTCCATAGTTTGGTTCCCAGTCCAGTGGTTTCCAATCCAGTAGAAAATTGGGAAACCGTGTATCTGGCATTCTGACAACGTGTCCTTACCACCTTAGGCTAGCTGAACCGATGAAAGTTTCAATAGACTTAATTCCAGCACGCCTGAGAATTTCTTCATTGGAGACATGAAAGAACCACTTTATTGTCATGATTCTTCTCAGATGGAAGACCTCGAACCGTTTTATCTGCTCCTTTGTTGTGTTGCACAACTTCAGCTCCATATAACAGAATAGTAGTAACAGCAGCCTTGTAGATAAGGATCTTGGTGGGCGTTCTTATAGTTCTACTGTTCCATATCTTTCAAAGCTGATGGAACGCACCATTAGCACTCTGGATCCTGATGTCAAGATCTCGGTCAATGGTACCATCCCCACTGATGTTGGCACCAAGAAAAACAAAGTTGCTGACCTGTTCAACAGGTTCTCCCTCCACTGTTAGCCTTATACTGTCTCTTTCGGTGTAAGGTCGCTGGGACGCACACTTGCCGATTGCCATACATTGTGTCTGGCATAAGAGGTGTAATAAGCGATAAGATCAGTGGACTCCTGCAGCCATTCTTCGGTATTGTCCATCACTGCCAGATCATCAGCGTAGTCACTATCCATGATAAAGTAAAGTAAAGTAAAGTAAAATGTATGACATTACATCATCACACATGTCTACAAAATATCATTGCACTATGTGAAAAAGTATAATAAATATTTCCCCACCAACATTAATTATTTATCAATATCAAATTATTTTAAAAAACAATTTTATCATTATCCTATTTTTTATCCTATTTTTAAAAAATGATAACTTTCTCATTTCCACCCTTCAGTTCCTTTTGCAGTACAGCACCATGACTGATTGCCTAGTGTGAACCTCAGCCAAGAAGATACCGAAGTTCAGAAAAATTAAATACAGGAGGGCCCTGGATATCACCCTGTCCAGTGCCTGAATTGACAGAGAACCAATCAGACATTTCACCATTAACCCTGACAGCACTCATGGTTCCGTTGGATGCCTGCAAGATTCTAACATATTTCTCAGGGAGACCATAGTGTCTCATGCTTGACCAGATAAACTCATCTTCTGATGGAATCAAACGCTGCCTTAAAATCAACGAAATTAACTTTAAAATATTCTTCAGAATGAGGCTATTGAACAGCTAAAATCAAAGCAGAATACCGTGCAAACGGAGATGAAAAGCTACTCTTCAGTATCAATGCTGCTTGTGCCCCGAAGAAGATCCAAGCTGCAGTTAAAAAAAGTTGAAAACCAGATTCAGAGAAGCAAAAATGTAATCATTTATGGTCTATCAGAATCAGAGAACGAGGAACTGCTGAGTAATGTTGAGGAGGTTCTGAATGAAATACTGCTGCCGTATTGGAGCTCCGAAAGAAAATGTATCCAGACCAGTAAAGTTCAGATTGAGCAGTTCTGACCATGCAACCCAAGTCATCAGAAACACCAGTTAACTACGCACAAAGGAGGGTATAGTCATAGATCAGTTTACATCTGCCCTGATAGGACTGCCGCGAAACAAGTTTACAAGAAGCTTATAGAAGAACTGAGACTGAAACAGACTACAGAGCTGAGCCTGACAAGTTTCATAGGAAATAGTATGAATGGGTACTCCACATCAATGAGAATACATGAAAACACAGTTAGTAATCAAATTACACACCAAAAAGATAACCAAATAGCACGAGAAGGATTTTCGAAATGCAACAATAACACTAATAAGTAACTTAGGTATTTTCGTGAAAATATGATAGTATTTGCTTTAGCGCTCGATTTTCTTACTACTACGGTGTAAATGTTCGAAAATATGCGCGGCGCACCTAAAATTTTGGTTCCATTTAAAATGAATTTTTTGTTCAAATTATATTAATCAGTTATCAGTTAATATATTTAAATTAGTCGTTATTAGAAGATACATGTTACGACAAAATTACGACAAAATTTCCAAAATATAGCATATAAGTACCAAAAATGAAATGCGCGCAAAAAGTCCAGATTGTGACCACTTTTTTGGATTTGTAACCAACGAAAAACAAAAACATTCGTTTTATATTATACCATATTGTGCGGTGGTCTTTTTTTAACTATCTCCATGCAATTTTTTTCGATTTTATCCGGAGAAACTTAGTCCAATCATTCACTTTTAATTGATTTTACGGTCAAAATACGATATGTAATATATAAGGTGTATTTGGGGTCACTAGCGTATCGAGCAGAAAATGCCCATAAAAGCCTCTATATACTACTGTTTAGGCTTGTATCCTTGTATCGTTGTATCCTTGTAGTAGTTTTGAAAATATTAAAATATTTTAATACTTTCTAAGATTAAAAATAGTGAAATCATTAAAGAACAATGCTGGATAAAATACCTAACAACACTTCAGTTGTTAGGTCCATACAGTGTTTGTACTGCATGTATTTTGACCTACTTATATTGGGCATCCATTTGAATCTTACCCATTCCTACTAATTTTTCATTAATCAAAAAGGAGAAATTTTCCAAATTATGTGAGTGCTGCTACATACACTTCAAGCCCCCCATGACATGTTCTAAATCACAGACTATTAGATGATGAAGTAGGACTTCCTTTAGACAACTTTTATCCACAAAATTCCTAGGAGTTACAATTGATGAGAACCTGCCAACGGAAGATCACATTTAAACCCTTATATATATATATATATATATATATATATTAAGCGAAATATAAATCATTCCACATCCACTATATGTTGACTTCGCTGCTCCCTTCCAGAATTCCTACATCAACAACTATATTATACTTTGTTTGAATCCCATCTCTCTTAATGTATATCTGTCTGGGTGGGGCAGTGAAGCAACATATAAGCTTTCTGTTTACCACCCAGAAGTACTGTCTTATAGGTTTAAGACCTGTGCGCATTCCAACCCAATAGGGACAAAAACACAAGAACAAGTTTTCATGAAAGAACATACTTAACCGCTATTCAAACATATTAATATCCTAGTAGCTATCCAAAATCTATATACAAATGTATAAACATCAAGGACTTTAAGGGAAAACTTAAAGCTCACCTGTTCAGAAAGTCCTTTGATTTGTACTGTACTGAGTAACTAATCCTTTATTGAAGGTTACAATATAAATAAAATGTTTATCTTATAGCAGGTCAATTTCACGTTTAAATTAAATTATTTTAGGCTATTAATTTTCAAGGATTTTTGGGCAACATTTAAGATAATAATCTTTTATTGCGTTTCATTGTGTCTGCCAACAAATTTGTAGTGTAGGTCGGAAAAGGAGGTTCTATCCTGGGACACCAACATTTTTTGGGTTGGCATCCGGGAGAAAGCTACCTTATTCTTTGTATTTTGTCTCAAGTACTAGAGCATCTTTTTTCTTCTCTTTTTTCACTGTCTCTACTTTTATGTAGCCCAGATTGTTTGGTATGACTGTATTGGATTTCCAGATATAATCTTTATCATCAGTTACTGTTCTGCAGTAAACTTTTTCAATCAATTTTTATTGTGTATTGGAAACTTCAGATTGTTTGTATATTGATGCTTTTTTGCATGGCCACATTCTTTCTTATTCTTATTCTATTGTGCTACCTTTGACTTTGTCACTATTGATAAGAGACCATACCTGTAGCAATCAAAACCCAACAAGTTTTTCAAAATTGTCCCATGTTCGAATGACGATTTTGTTTCTTTTTAACTGTCTTTTGACTTCCCTAATTACATTAATGACCATATATGAAATGAAATAAATGTAACTATCTTAAAGCATGCCACCTAAAAAGAACTGGGAATATGCAGTAGTTGCTGACAGCCGAAGAGCAATGAGGATACTCCAGAGTTTCCCGATAATATGGAATAAGAGACGTTAGTATTTTTTAGTAAAATATTTTTTGTTTCGGCGAAGTCCTTAATTCGATTAACCTTCACAGCTCCTTGTGTACAATTGTAATGCACATGCAATTGAAGTATCAAAAGTTCAAAGAGAATCTAGAAGCAAATTAAACCTGCAGAAATTAAACCTATAGATATGATGTGTAATATTGCCAGATCACAGTTCAATTTGTAACAGAGTTTTATGCAGATAGATAGGGTGTCTTGCAAAGCTAAAATAACAGATAACCATAATATTTTTTTGCCATACATAATCTTCAGTAGTTGCAGTGTTTTATGATCTGCAATGTATTAAGTCTCATTTTATGAGACCCAGGTCAACGTTTCTGTACTGACTCTTTGACCCTTTACAGTTTACGATATACTTTTTCAGATAAAAATTATCACCGGGCCCATTGTGTCGAGCGAAAAGAAAAGCAAGAGGAATTCCTTGTAAAACTTTTGGAAAGTGAGAGAGAATTAGCTCCTTCCAAACGTTATTGGACAAAGATGAAAGAAAGGACAAAGCAGAAATTTTGTAAGTTTCAATAATTTTACGATAATCTTAGGAGTCCTAAGATAATCGTATAATCAGATGCTGTGGAAATCAAAATATCGAGGGGTTTATTTTTATTTACAGTCATTGTATACTGTTTCAAAAAGACCTCTATAAATTGAATCAAGCAAGGGTTTGCATGATCCACGTACCAGGCGCTTGCAAAGTTCCGGCGACCGGCACGCAGCACTGCTTTCTTACAAAAAATTGTTGGAATATTTTTAAAATTACAAATTTATCCAGGGGCGTCAGTAGAACAGAAGATCGAGCTGATTAAAAAGAACATGATAAAACTGTTCGATAAAAGAAAAATGGTAAATTTCTTGTCTGTGAATTTGATTCCAATCATCCCTGAGGCAGTTTTCTTTTATCTCTAAATTAAATGGTTATTTTCGTCTTAACATATATAATCTGAAGATCAGAAAAATGAAATGGTATAAAAGTAAAGGCATTTTTTAATGTTTTATCTCTCATTTTAGGGGGAATCAAACCCAAAAATGAGGTTTATGGTTGGGTCCCTCCTTGATTGGCCCCCTAATGAGCTTCTCTGGATGGCGGAGTTCATGCCAACCAACAATTTTGGTGACGGGAGATCTCCGGGGGAGCGTTTGGCAATGGTAGGTTTTTAAGTTTTTCAGTGACAGATTCGCAGCATTTTTCAATTAAATGACCAATTTGAGTTACGTCAGGGATTCCTTCGGGAGCATGTAAGATTATATCCAAAGTTTGTTCGCCAATGGGGTGTGTCTGGGTGTCAAAGATCTTCAAGGTGGGTGCTACTTGTGATGAACTCTATAAGGATGGGGTGGTAATACTCGGTCTGGCCGTCTGGAAGCCCATAGAATTCCAGTTCAGAAACCGAGTAAGGAGGTGCGGCTACTGATGAAAAGCCTCCTTAAAGTTTATTTGGGTTAGAAACGACATCTGGGTCCCTACCCTCGCACAAGATTATTCTCAATTTTCTTGTTGTGTTCCACAACTATACTTCTGTATACTTCAGTGATTGGGCTGATGACTCCAGTGAAAGGGCTGGTGACTCTAGTGAAAGTTCTGGTGACAATGAGAAAGACCATAAACCAGGGATTCCTTCGGGAGCATGTAAGATTATATCCAAAGTTTGTTCGCCAATGGGGTGTGTCTGGGTGTCAAAGATCTTCAAGGTGGGTGCTACTTGTGATGAACTCTAGAAGGATGGGGTGGTAATACTCGGTCTGGCCGTCTGGAAGCCCATAGAATTCCAGTTCAGAAACCGAGTAAGGAGGTGCGGCTACTGATGAGAAGCCTCCTTAAAGTTTATTTGGGTTAGAAACGACATCTGGGTCCCTGCAGCTACCCTCGTACAAAATTATTGTCAATTTTCTTGTTGTGTTCCACAACTATACTTCTGTATACTTCAGTGATTGGGCTGATGACTCCAGTGAAAGGGCTGGTGACTCTAGTGAAAGTGCTGGTGACGATGAGAAAGACCATAAACCAGGGCTTCCTTCGGGAGCATGTAAGATTATATCCAAAGTTTGTTCGCCAATGGGGTGTGTCTGGGTGTCAAAGATCTTCAAGGTGGGTGCTACTTGTGATGAACTCTAGAAGGATGGGGTGGTAATACTCGGTCTGGCCGTCCGCGTCTGGAAGCCCATAGAATTCCAGTTCAGAAACTGAGTAAGGAGGTGCGGCTACTGATGAGAAGCCTCCTTAAAGTTTATTTGGGTTAGGAACGACATCTGGGTCCCTACCCTCGCACAAGATTATTCTCAATTTTCTTGTTGTGTTCCACAACTGTCAATAGACCCTTATTTTAAAGTAATTTAATAATTCCATTTAATCATTATGCTGTTTTATCTTCACAAACCAAACTCAGGTGACCCCATCAACCAGTGACAAGGGAAAAGAGGTAAGAATTTTATTATTGTGCTTTAAACGTGACAGGGTGTAAACAAGTTTGAATAAGAGATCAGTGATGATTACTCAAGAACAGAATTCCATTTATTACAAATAACGACGACTCAGCTGTAGGCTATGACTTCCGGAGATTGTGGAGTATTTGTTCATGTTGCACTTTATTCGGAGTTACTGCCACCAAGATGTATCTAGGTTGAACGGAGAAATTAGGTCTCACGCAAACCTAATTCCTGCATGAGACCTAATTTTTCCGTTCGACGTTACATCTTGGTGACAGATAGCATATATTATTTTTTCGGCCAACCGCACAATAAACATGGCCGTATTGCTCTTGTTCATGCTACTACTTGTGCTAATTTGTGCTTGATTCCAAAGTGACAATCCTCATTTCAGAAAAGACGAAAGACCATCTCGAGAGGGCCAGGGAAGCAGCCACAGCAGACGTGCAGCCATAGCAGGGAAGCAGCCACAGCAGCCACGCCCACACGGCCAGTGTCAGCAGACACGCTCTCGCTGCACTTACAGTCACCTTTACACTTGCAGCCATCCCCGCACTCACAGTCATCTACACCCCCACAATCACGCTCACCCCCACCTTCACACTCACCCTCACACCCACCCCTGCACTTACCCCCAACCTCACGCTCACCCCCTGCACCTTCACACTCACCCCCAACCTCACGCTCACCCCCTGTACCTTCACACTCACCCCCAACCTCACGCTCACCCCCAACCTCACGCTCACCCCCTGCACCTTCACACTCACCCCCAACCTCACGCTCACCCCCTGCACCTTCACACTCACCCCCAACCTCACGCTCACCCCCAACCTCACGCTCACCCCCAACCTCACGCTCACCCCCACCTTCGCGCTCACCCCCACCCACGCACTCACCCTCAACCTCACGCTCACCCCCACCTTCACGCTCACCCCCACCCACGCACTCACCCCCAACCTCACGCTCACCCCCACAATCATCCGTGACATCCTCTCGGACACCACCACCACCATGTGAGTACTTATATTTAATGATAATATAACTTAATCAACATACATTTTTCTTAGATACGCTCAATTAAGAAATGGTTAAATTTTAAAATCAGTCGGTCTGGCCGCCTGGAAGCCCATAGAATTCCAGCTCAGAAACCGAGTAAGGAGGTGCGGCTACTGATGAGATAATTAATTAAAAATAATTTGGGTTACAAACGACATCTGGGTTCCTACCCTCGCACAAGAGTATTCTCAACTTTCCCATTTTTAAGATGCTGCATGATATACTGCAATGGTTTTGAATGCTATTTGTATATTCTGTAAAATTTGGAAGAGACATACTATATCATCTTGTTATTGATGGTATTAATATTATTCGCAGGTTCAAAGAGAAGGGTAAGAAGAAAACATGAATCGGTTGGCTTGCAACCTAGTAAGTTTATGAGGAGATTGTAATATAAGATTAGAAAATTTACCAGGATTGTATTGTATAGGCTGTATTCACAACTGCAACCCAAAATTAATGGGTTGCATTAATTTAAATAAAAGTACATACGTTTTTGCCCTAAAATATTAAATATTCTCACCATATTATTATTTCACAGCATTTGAAAGAGTCATGCTAACATCATACTACATCCACCCATCATTTCATAACGAATGTCGACCTCGTAAGTAACAGAAAGGACCAAATAAATCGCACAAAGGTTAAAATACCTGTCATACATCCCGGTCCCGATCCCCGGATCCCGATGGCACCATGGCGGTACTGTTGTGGCACTCTAGCGGCACTCTAGCGGGATTGGGCGAAATCTGTCCTACAGCGACATCTGTCCGACAGCCAAATTAGGGATTTCGGACAGATGTCGCTGTCGGACAGGAGTCGTTTTTGGCGACATCTGTCCGAATTTCGGATTATATTGTAATTTTTGTTCACATTCGTATTTCACGGGTATGTTGCAGTTGTTGCTGATGTGATCCATTGAGAACTGATCCATCGATTGGATCGTGATTGACTAGTCGAGGACAGGAGGCAGGAGCGTGCTAGCCGTACACTAACAAGCTGTTGATCACTTCACAGGACACAGCCTACATGAGTACATATTATAGGACAGCGGTATGGAGATCAGTTATCGCAATCAACAATGGCAACCAATCTTCAGTTTATCCCTGGACGCAAACAAGGCTCGGAGAACCCTGTCCTGAATGGCTTCCGATACGTACCGGAGACTGGAGACTGACGTCACTCGAATCTGGAGGCACCTGAAGCCCATCCTTCCTATAGATTATAGACATGGCTGAGTTTTGTTCGTACTACGAAAACACTCGGATGGGGACATCAACCACCTATCGACAACTTCAGAGAATTGTAGATGATTACAAAAACTATAGAAACCCTATTATATGAACATTAATATAACATTTAAACTATTGTTCAATTTATCGACATAAAATGAAAATAAAATATGGTAGTAAACTATGGCTCAGTAACAGTTCAAGTTCAGAACTTGTCTCTGATTGGAAATGTGTCGTATTGAAATCAGATCACAATTTCGGACAGATGTGGTTTTTTTCTGGTACCCTTAGTCGGACAGATGTCGCTGTCGGACAGGAGTCGTGTTACCCTCTTGCTGCACTCTAGCGGCACCTTACTCTTAGCGGCACTGCTTTAACTCTTAATCATGTCCGCTCAAAAGCATAATAAAATGATTGTAATTTCATCAAGACATCATTATATCTTTCACAATAATCATGCCTTGTTTATTTACCAGCCTTGTTCCAAATGCTGCAGATCTTCAATCGATCGCTCTAACACCATTCCAATTATGATCTAGTTAAGGTGAAGGTCGATGATAGTCGATGATCTTCTCGTTTTTCAGCTTGTCAACTTCTTCTTCTTTAAGAGGTGTCGCCACCCTTAGCCAGGGGATACTGTACTGATCCAATAAATGAATAAACAGCGGACAGTTTCCAACCATTCGCAGAGTTTGTCTGTCGTAACTAATCTTTTTTCTTCGACAAAATTCAAGATTGAATATCATCGTAGTTTGTCTTGCTAGTATCTCTGCAAATCTCCGAAAATACATGGGGGCGTGGGCCCATACTTGTGCAGGAGGTGCTTTTTGCTCTCAACATCTGTGTTTTGGTGACCCTCAGGTCCTTTGATTACATACATTTCGTCCTAGAAAATCTGATTTTATCGGAGTCTTATACTTTTGAGAATATTTAATGTTGTTCATTCATTGTGTAAATTTGTATGTAATTGATCGATTTGAAAGATTTCAATTAAAAAAATTATCCCTGGCATCTGCGACTTGGTCCACATAGGAGTCATGAGAACCATACGGAAACAAATTGCGAAGGGCATGAACGGAACAAGGGTTTCATGACGTATAATTCTGTCCACGAGTTGTATAGCGACTAGCGTCCCCACACAAAGGCACATGATTTTATATCAGCTAATGGGTGTTGCGATGAAATTCCTTTTAATTCAGGATACACTTGAGGTATCCGATAACAATAACAAGTCCTACGTCGTGCATTTTCTAGAATCTGGATTGGTATGACGCAAGTATTAACTTGACATGAGGAATTGAGGACGGAAGGTGTAAGGATTAGGAGGGAGCAGTGAGAAGAGGGGTCAGGAGAACGACAGTGCTGCCATGGTGCCATCAGGATCCGGATATATGACAATAGTCCACAATCGCAATACGAGCGTTAGTTGGCATCATTCACACTATTACCAACGAAATAACTTTAACAATTTTGAAACAAAAAGTATTTAAAAGAAATAACTACAATTCAGGTTTCGACGAAGATGTTGTAACGCCACGAGCCTCAGACTTGGAAGCCGTTATAGGCCATTTCGGTGAGAAAAACATAATTTTCTTGTATCATCAACAGGAGGGAAATATTTAAAAACACACATACATAAAGGGGGGGGGGGGGGGGGGCAAAGGTCAGGATTCCGTAACCAAAGTTTGAAAATTCGATTTTTGGGGGCCACACCCAATCAACATTGAATTGCTTATACCCGTGTTTGCGAACATGTTAGAAACTCCGTTGTAACATATTCATGATATTGCATACAATAGGTCATTTAATCCGAGATATAATCTGAAAAGATGGCGCAAAGCGGATTTAAAATGACGGATTTAAATGAAGTTATCAAGCAATTTGTTTATCTCGTCAGAAAAATTGACGGCTCTCTGTACGATTCCCATAATGCGGATCTAGCCTCAGCCCTCAACCTATTCACCTGATCACACGTAATGAACAAACGTTTTATGCTGCATATCTCGCCTCTCGGTCATCTGAGAAACTATAACTCTCATTTTTGTTGACATACGTAATTTAAATGACCAAACACCATTCAATAACATTTGGCTCGATCCGACTATCCAAACTATATCATATAAATGCGAAAATGGACCTTCATTTGGAAAAATTAACAAGAATATTTACAATTTGACAAATTCCTTAAGGCCAACGTATGGGTACTGACTTTTCCCTCCCCCCCCCCCCCCCCCCCCCCCCTGTATATTTAACATACATATATTTATGTTTCAAGATTAGAGAAACTAATTTGCAAATTGCAATATAACTATATGTATGTAGAACTTAAACGAATATGGTACAATTATAAATCAGCTTGTCGCAAATTTTTTCCCAGACATTTTGCATTTTTCCCTAAGTAAATATTAAAGTCAATCAAATGAAATGGAAAGTCTATAGGAGGCTATCAGTCTATTTATACCCACACCGCTAGTTAAGTTCTATTCCGCTTAACACTATTATAACAATCCCAACTTAGTCGTATATAAATCAGTGGCCATGTTAAACTTTTACTAGATCGTTGTTTCATGTTAGCAATAGCGCACAGCACACACGTCCCTTTAGGCCTGTGCTCTGCCAATCATATGTTTTCAGCTATTACATTCCTTTAAATATAGAATTACATTGTTTTACCCTAATTTTCATCGTTATTAACGGCATAAATTAGAGATTTTGTTTGACTGAAAAATTTGACTGAAAATGTTTGATTTATCTCATTCAATTCGATAGTTATCAGTCATATAATATAAAATTTACACTTCAGTAACGTCGACTCCGAAACGAAGTCGCCCAGCGACGGGCTTCACAACTTCAGGTACAGGTGAGATGTAAGAATGTGATACTATTGTCTTTCATCTTCCAGTATATATACCTAAGAACACTTGGTCGGCTCACTCCCCTTGCATGCGTTTGGCACGTACGTCTCACATCACTTGATACGAGAACCCCCTTTAGCAAGAGCTCCCGTCCCTTATGTTATCTACGAATCGACCAGTCAGATCATGTTGACTTCTTAATGTACAGCTATACTATGATTTACAGAATTGACATGTGAACTCTACCCTATATCTAGCTCATTTCTGGGTCAATTAAATTCTACTGATGGACCACATACGTCACATCACTAATTATACGTAATATGATCTGACCCCTAATAATCGCCCCCCCCCCCCCCCCCCCCTTTGTCGGCCTCCCGCCCACAACCATTTACTTTTGGCCAAATTTTAAGAAAAACAAATAGAAGGTCTGATATTTAACTTTTTCCAGTTGATGAAGCAGAGGTGGGAGAGGAGCAAAAAAAAACATCAAAGGAACATATGGAAAATTATTATGTCAGACTTTTATCAAGACAACATATTGATATGACTGATATTTATGAGAGGCTAAAAAGCGAGAGTGGAACCCTCGAATCTGATACCCTTAACAGAAAAACTTGAATTTATTGTGGTAAAATTTTTGTATATTTGAGTGGTTTCCTGGTCGAGTGAAAGGAGTATAAGGTCATCCGCCCACTGGCCACAGTAGGTGGCTAACAGCCATATTTGAAAGTACGGGGCAATTTGGAAAATCTAGGAGGCAGGACATATCTCTGAGAAAAACTTTAAAAAGGTCAGGTGAGAGTGGGTGACCTTGTTCTGTACCTTTACGTATCTGAAAGCGTTTACTGAGATGACCTGATAATTTTATGTAAGCGTACGAGTTTGAGTACATATTTGAGTACATATTTTTGAGGAAATTGTAGAAGTTTCCAGTTATGCATTTTTTGCGAGTTTGAGGAAAAGGGCTTGACGGCAGACTGAGTCGAATGCTTTTTTTAAATCAACAAATACTGCATATATACAGGTTTCCCCAAAAGTTTATATTTTGAAGCTATAGTTTTCATGGTTAGTATGTGATCATATGTTTGAGCTTTCTTTGTGAAGCCTAGTTGGTTAGGTGGATCAGGGCAGTTTTCAGAGCGGAAGTGAATGAGTTGTTCTAAGAGAATAGTTGAGAAGAGTTTTCCTATGACACTGCTGACAGCAACTGCACGTTAGTTGTCAGGATCCGATTTATTACCCTTTTTATGAAGTGGAGATATAATGCTGACGTTCCAGGGGTAAATTCCTTGTGAGAAACAGCCGTTGAAGAGGTTCAACATAATCAATTTATGATTGGTGTACAGAGATTTTATAATTTCGTTGTTAATCATGTCGAGTGAGGAAGCTTTACCATTTTTGAGGGATTTTATACTAGAGTCAAGTTCTGTTGTGGTGATTAAGGTGTTGAGTGACTCAGGATGAGTTGCACCTTGATTTATCAAGTCAGCTTCATCAATCATAGAAACTTGTTTATTTTCATTTATTGTAACTTTGTGGTTATCAGAGTATCGGTTACCAATCATTTAAAAAAAATCATTTTTAAAATCATGGTATTTATTTTAAATACAAAAGCAAACTTCAATCGAAGTGCTATAAAAAATAGGTGCTCAATTAATAAAATTACCAACGATGAGATCTTTAAATTGATTTTACCTTAACACTGTAATCAACAGTCATCTAACCGTAAAGTTATACAGGGTCGGCACTGGAAATGGACCACATCGACTACGAATCCCAAAACGTGAGCTTTCCTCTTGATATCAGTATCCTTTCACCAATCACCATACCACCAAACTATCTTTTGTAGCTGAATAGCGGAAAGGAACAAAAGGATGAGGGTATCTGTTTGAGAATGCTTCAGTGTGCAGAGAGAATTTTATTTCAAAAGCAGGTTTGAAGTTGTGTTTGCGTGTCATTTGCTTCAGATTGAGCAGTGGAATTGAATAAAAGGATAGAGGTTAAAGGTCAAAAGGATCAGCTTACAGCCATGAACAAATAAGAAGCTTCATTCATGTATGTAAAATGTAAAATGTATGTTGCATCTGGAACATCCACTTCTGATACAGCAACAGGTTCTGCTTTTGTTTGCTCAGACGTAAAGGGCAGTACTGTATCTGACCTCAGATTGGGTACACAAAACCACCAATTCAACCATCTGTCGAATCATCATGTCGATTTCATCATCAAAGTTTTCATCATCAAAGTTTCATCAACATGCCTACATCACAAGCTGCACATAGCCATTACAAGTTTGCAATGTACGCACTCAAAAAGAAAACTATGTGAACATTAAATTGTTACAAACAAAAAGTTATCCATTTTATGTTGAACGAATTTCCGGCAGAATTACCAATAAACTGGCTGATATTGTAATTACAGTTTTAAATACGATTACCGAGTTTTGTCCCATTATCTGATATATTTAAACTCTACCATTGTTTTATATTAGTTGAGCATTTACAGCTGAATAGATCTTCACTTGAGCATCGCTTCTTTGTCTAAAGGTCAAACCAGAGTCGAAAATGAAAATTTGATACAGCAATTCTATTAAGAATACGTTGAGACGGAAATTTGCCTATATTTCCAGATATGACAACCGCTAATCTAACTCTGGACGAGGATAACTTATTCCGAGTTTACTTGAATGACATCCCCACAATGGAGGAAATTTGCGGGACAATAAACCGGGTGTTCATGGGCATGGAGACAAAGTAAGCGAATTGTCCTAACATGAGATCAGTTACTATCAAGCTGACTGTATCGTTGCTAAAATAAAATATTACTAATTACATTAGTAATTTTTGTCATGGCGAAATCTAGGAGGCCGGGGCTAATTATAAATTTTAACTACTTAATTGTTGTCTATTTCAGGTCAAGATCACACACGAAGAAAGTCCAGAAAGGGATAGCTGAAAAGCTAATCAACACTCCCAGTTGGATATGTATGTTGGCACACTGAATTGTACAATTAGAATGCTCAATTTAAAGCGTGAATTAATGTTGGAGGGCAATAACCGCTTGCACAACCAATCCGTGACCTATGCTTCAATATGTTTAAGAGATATTATCATCCTCTTTAAAGTTTAAATATGATGAATGCCAGCGTCTGCAATTTTATGTTTTATCGTCCGAAAGACAATTTACAATCACAGAATGTGAATCTTAAACAACTTCCTATCAGATGTCATGGAGGACTTGTCCCAAAGTGAGGACATCATCAATGAAACATCAATAGTAGTAGCACTAGTATTTAAAGTGCTGAAAGACCTCCAGAAAAAGAAAAAGGTTTGCGTTAACTCAGACTTTGGCGATCTAGCGTTTACAACGCCCATTATAAGGCACCCCCTCCTGTGTGCCAACCAGCAGAGCTTTTGTCGAGACCTTTTTCCATTATAAGCTTAATTTATTAAAAAATCTCTACGCTACACTCAATTGATTTTCTTATTCCACAGAAAGGGAGAAGTGGGTCCTCTTCGGACGAAAGAGGGCTGAGCAGTTGGGACTTCGAGTTCCTCCAAACCCTTGATTTACTGGTGGACGAGGAAGTTTTAGCAAGAGTAGACGAGGTACAATTGTGAATCTAGATTTATTCCGCGCAATGAAGTGATGCATAGTATATAATAACGTTAGCTTTAGAGATTCAAAAAATCCTTTTGAGAACAAAAGAGCTAACTAGATCGTAATTGATGGATTCATGCAAAAAAAAGATGGAGAAATGCTAAAAAAGTTGCGAATTGGTCTTTAAAATGATAATGCATACATTACGAGGCATATTTATATGGTACGGAGAAACTGTTTACAAGATGAAACCCAGATATTGGGTTTTTTGTCAAACGAGGGGATGATAAATTCCCCAAATACTATGATTTAATTATGGGTTCGAAATTTGGTGGATTTCGGGAAAACAATCCCCACATTTAGGTTCCGAAATCATTAAGATCATAAGAATTATGCCGAACATTATATTAAAAGATTAAATATGTCTCGTAAGGTATTGAAAAATTATAGGATATAATTAAAATCAGAGTTTAAATGATGCAATATTTTCAGGAAACTGCTTCCAGGACTCATGCGGTAACAGATGGGCCAGAGATATCAGAAACCATCAGAAGACTAAGAGGAAAAGAGGAAAAGAGGAAGAGAGGAAAGCGAAGAGAGGAAGAAGAAGAGGAGGATGAAAGGGTGGAAGAAGCCGGAGAAGATGAAGAAGGAGAGGAGGAAGAAGGATCAGAGGAAGATAAGGAGGAGGAAGGAGAGGAAGAAGAATCAGGAGAGGAGGAAGAAGGATCAGAGGAAGATAATGAGGAGGAAGGAGAGGAAGAAGAATCAGGAGAGGAGGAAGAAGGATCAGAGGAAGATAAGGAGGAGGAAGGAGAGGAAGAAGAAGAAGGAGAAGAGGAAGAAGGAGAAGAATACGAGGAGGAAGGAGATGAAGAAGAATCAGGAGAGGAGGAAGAGGACCAACCAGCTAAAGGTAATATGGGAAATTGGGCGATTAGGTTTGGCCTCTATATGGCCCTTACACGGCCACTATACGGCCTTTATATGTCCTTTATACGGCCTCTATACGGCCACTTATGGCCTTTACACGCCCACTATACGGCCTTTATACGAGCGGATCAACTAAGTCTTTTTCTGAAGGTTATGAGTTATTGCTTGTATTGACCGTTAAAAGTAAACGATATTTTAGGTTTTTTAACAGAAATATGTCATAAATAATTAACCACTTCTTTTTTAGGAAAGAAAAGAAAAACGTGTATAAACAGGGCAAAAGACTTTGGGAAAAAAATTAGTGAGTGCTCAGCTATGTGCTTGTAGCTAAGTTAAAGCAGAAAGTATACTATTTCTTATAACGGCTGGTTTGTTGTCAACATACGAGAAATAACGATCGCCAATTCATCCAATGAATTAATAATGAAAAAACGATGTAATATAACGCTATAGTTGTTCTACGTTAACCAATGTACTACGTCAACCATGTGTACTGTTCCGTTTTTCTTTCGAATTTAGATCGGTCCTCATTATCACACTTCCAGAACAAAGAAAATTGCACGTTGGAGGAGTGCGACAGCTCATGGTAACGACTTCGCAAGAAGTCCTTCGCATGAACCCAGTCCTCGGTAAGAATTAATACATATTATTGTATTTTTTATTGTCGGTGATATTATAATATTCTAATCATGGGTTCAACTTGTACGGGTTAATATAGCATTTTTGTGTTCCAAAACCCTAATAAAAATTTACCTCTCCTGACAAATTCCCCGCCTTCGAGTTTGGGGGGGGGGGGGGGGGGGGGGAGACTTGCCGGTTGCCGCCCTACAGCAAATCACGACAGATTTGCAGTAATTAGTGTCAAATTTGTTTTAATAACCATCCACCATGCCTAATCGAATAAACCCTACCTACTCGAATATTGATTTATGATTGTAAATGTTTAAATTACACCTTCTCTAAGTGCAAAAATGTGACCAAAGTTCACAGTAATATTTAAGAATAATTCAGTTTTTAGGCCGCGGCAGGGCGACAATTGACCACCCCCCCCCCCCCCCCCCTACAATTGACCCCCCCCCCCCCCCCCCCCACAATTGACCCCCGACAATTAACCCCCAGACAATCGTTATTTTCTAGAAATATTTTAGACAGAAACCTTTTTTTTTCACACAAAACTTTACCCAAATGCAAAAGTACCATCTTAAGGCCAGAGGGGGGGGGGGGGGGGGGGGGAGGAGGTAAGGGGTCAAAAACATCGACCAAAATATTATCATTGCTGCTATTCACATTTTGTAGCCGCTTAACTTTTTTTAATAATTGAGGTTAACCGATTTTCACAAAATTGACTAGACAACATTGAGGTTAATAAAATTGAGGTTTATATTTTATTACACTCCATAATATTTTGTTATTTCGGTCAGCAAATGTTAACTTAAATTTTAGGTTCATAATTATCAGAAAAAGTAATATCCAAACGTGATTAAATGATTAGATATAGCGAGAATAGATCAAATGATAGAGCTATTATTTTCATCGTTAGTTTACGATTGACTTTCTTTTATCTTGGGAAAATGAAAAAATGAGGTTAACCATCACATTTTGGTACCGTAGGGAATATACATACGATTCTTACTTATGTAATGTATCACAATATCGCAGTGAGTTATCTATTGGTATCACAATGCCTACAACTATAATCACGTGACAAAGGTGATTTGAACTGACCATATTTTAGTAGAAGATTTTATCCGTAAATGGCTAAAAAATGAGGTTAACCTCTCATTTTTTGAATATCTGACCAGTCAAATACATGTTAACCTCAAAAACTTAATCGTTACACTGTGGAAATGTTTCACTACATGTATAATAACATATTAATAAACCAATTTCAGTGTTATATGGTCTAAAGCGAGGTTAACAACCAATTTTTTACTACTTTTAAGCAGTAAGTGTTTACAGGAAGTCTTGGTTAACCTCACTTTTTACAATACAAGGAAATTAATTACCGAAAGTGACTAAAATCATTAAGGGATGGCTAGGTCTGATCAAGCAAATTTTGTTAAGTGTATAGAAATTCCTAACTAACGAACTGTGATACAGTCCAGTGAATATTCAAAATTTTGAAAACACTAAATTGCATCTATCTCAAAACACATTTTGTGACTTTCAGTTCCTTAGTTGAGAAAACCAGCCACCCCCTGATATTGAGATTTGGTACAGTGGTTCCTTGGACAAGTATCTAGATATTAGGTGCAGCTATTTTTTTTATTCGACAAGTTTCTCGAATTACCTTACTCGGGAATATTATAGCGGGTTAATTTATGAATGGGAAAATTAATGACCGGGAAAAATATGGCAGAATTTCCCAAAACCCGCCAAATTATCCCGGTCATGTATTTACCGGTGGCCGACCTTTCAAGTTTTTTTTTCAGAGGTCAACAAATTTTCAACCGAAATTTCTGTTTTTGTTACTTGTTAAAGAAGTTATTTCAATTTACAGTTATTGATATTACTCAGAAATAGAAAAAAAAGACACGTCTATTTAAAGGAAAATAAATCTAAGCAATAATAAGTCAAATCTTCATTAAAGCGTATTCTCATTCTCATTATCGCTAATGTCCCCTCCATTATCATTATTGATATCCCCCTGCTGCTGACCGTCAAATTCGAATTGTATTGTTGTCTTAACAAGACTTTCATTTTGTCCGCTAATGGGGCTACTGCTCTGAAGGTCAGCCGGAGCTTAATTTCCTGCCCACCGCTTGGTATTGGGGAACGTCTTGGCTTTGCATTTTCAACTGCTCCAGTAATCAATCCACCGTGGACCATGAAATAGTGGCACAGTTTACTCACTTCTAGCGGGATGTGGTCCACCCTGAAATCTGATCTCTATAACCAAATTGTGGTTTTTATACCGAAATTATGGTAGCAACCGCCAATAAAGTTACAGCCCTCCATCCACTGCTTCAAAAGTCTTCTCTAGCATATATGAGACTTCAGGTAAAATATGATGATCACCACCCCCTTGGAACCCCATTATCTGAGTCGGCGGGTTTTTTTATGACTGGTAAAATTTTTGACCGGGAAAAATATGGCAGAATCTTCCAAAACCCACCACTTTATCCCGGTTATAATATTCCCGAGTAAGGTATGAGGTTAACCAATTAAATTTTCCGAATTTTTGACATGGTTAACCTCATAATTCGAGAACAGAGTCAAATAAAAAAAATCGCTGCACCATATAAGAGGACAATTGTCCAAGGAACCACTGTACCAAACCTCAAGATCAGGGAGTGGCCGGTTTTCTCAACTAAGGAATCGAAAGGTCAAAAAATTGACAGCCGTTCAAAGATCCAGTTTAACATTTAATTACAGGTAAACCTCAAAATTTAGCGCGCGATAGCTCAGAAGCGCAAGGTCAGATTTTGATCCGGTTTTTTTCTTCTTGATCGTCTCCAGCAGCTATTATCAAATATATGTGAAAAGTAGAAAAGTGCCATTTACCCCCCCCCCCCCCCCCCCCCCCCCCCCCCCCCCCTCTGGCCTTAATGGAGCTACAGCGGCTGATTGATGTTAAGATTTTACTTCCATGAATACCCCCTGCCCCCTGACCCTAACTTGAAAGCGAAAACCAATATATGATATAATTTAATCCCCCCCCCCCCCATCCCTTTGTTCTGTGCTACCGATTAGAAGTATTTACATCAAATTATTCCATATTTGGGCGACAGTTCACGTTTGTAAAGGATAATGTAACACGCTATGGATTACACTGCCATTCCTTGCGGGCCTTTAGATGGCTTCTTGTTGCTGCTCTGTTAGTTTCTTTTTGAGGAATGTTCTGTTTTGTAAGTTGATGCGGCAATTTTTCTGCCCTGATTTTGTTGATATGCTATGTACTAAATTGAAGGTTGATAATGGTGTAAAGCTTCGTTTTAATAAATAATTCCATATGTAGTGACATTCTTAGTTAACATAGCTTAGGACTAGGTTAATTTCTACTCAAACTTATTTCAGACTGGTAATACTAGGATAATTTTAGGCTGCCCGGTGCTATTGTTTTTTCGTTCTAAGTAGACTAGCAGTACATTCGAACCACCTGACACTTCACATGATATTATGTATCAAATGTAAACAAACGGTATGTTATTACAGGTTATTATTCTAGGTGTTTCTTTGGGTACTATTACTACTCTGATGTTGCCAGGTTGGCTAAAGCCATGTAGTCCGATTGCAACATTCTAGACCGGTAATAAATGGTGCTGCCTCGGCTGTGTGGTATAATTATAACTTACAAAGTCACGTTGTTTCCATCTGAGGCCTGAGGGGTTTGCTTAACTAAATTTCATTTTCACCTATCAAAAATTGCTCACTCAAGCCCCGCTCCAACTTAATTTATAACTGGGAAAATTAATGACCGGGAAAAATATGGCGGAATTTTTCAAAACCCATCACTTTATCCCAGTCATAATATTCCCGAGTAAGGTATTACATTAAGCGTACATTAATTGATAAATTAATTTTAATTTTTCAAGTAAGAATGTGGGGGCGGGCAAATTCAGTTTACATACGTTGGGTCATATGATGCCACCGACGTGTTTCATGTTTCAAACTTGTTACGATGATTTCACCAAGAATATTCGATATTCATAGGCCACTCCAACCCAATCAACATTAAATTGCTAATAAGCTGACACCCGTGTTTGCGAATATTTTAAGATATTGATGTTCTGCTCGTATTTGGTGTTCGATCTTTGCATATAATATTATATATACGTACCGCGACAATTGACCCCCCCCCCCCCCCCCCCCGGCCCCACGAAATCTAGGGCTTAGTAGGACAATTAATCCCCCGACAAGGTTAGGGTAAGGGTTAGGCTTCCTTCACTGTATTAGTTTCAAAATTGTCTAAGAGACGTTAAATTATTTTTAATTTAATTCTATTCACATAGGAATCCATGAACTAGGTGGCTCTCTCCTCACCGTTAATTATTTAGAATGTCTTCGCACGTGGAGCGATTAGGTTTCTATAATTTTGAACTTTTCATTTTCTATCCTTAAAAATAGTCTATCCTTAAAAAAATTCACTTAAATATTAAATTCGTGATTAAACAGAGTCAAAGAAAACCTTTGCAACGAGTCCATCATGCACTTTTTATGCAGTGCTGAGGCCGATGGTAATCTTCCTTGAAGAGTCGCATATTCTCTTTATCGCACATTTAATAATACATTGATATTTCATTGGCATATTTTACAGAAGGAGCCGCTCAGCAGCTGCTGGATGAGATGAGGACGGAGAAGAAGAAAAAAGAAGATTTTCCTGTAATAAGGCTTCTTGCTAGAAATTTAGTCGACTTGGTCTACATCAAAGAGAAAGGTTTCTATTGAACTTTTAAATTCCTATTACCTACAATCAGCACGTTATGACCGAACCTATCATCAAACCTATGAACTGCTTCACATCTACACGTGCGTCGTGCAGTACATTTGATTTAGTAACTTTACAAATTCAATTAAATATACATAAAATGTTTTCATGATCACAAAGTATGAGCGAATCAATGTTTTTCATTTAATTCGCAATTCAGATCCACTACAGAGAGATTTAATGTTGATGAGGATTATGTTGAAGCACGGAGAAGAAATACAGGCACTAAGGTTGAATATTCTTCTTCCAAGCACAATCTCCGTACCTCCGTATAAATGTAGAATTTTCAAAAGTCAGATTTTAGATTTGAATTTGTCTTCATTGCTTTTTAAGTAAACCAAATTAAAACCCAGTGAAAAGAGGCAGAAAGAGGCAGAGGAGGCGCAAAAGAGAAGGGTGCCACGGGTAAGTCAGGTCTTTGTCATGTTTTAATAATCCTTGTGAAATGTATTTTTTTTAAATGCAATCTTGATTTTTTGTCTCCCAGTCCCAGTTGTTCCACAAATAATTTCATATTATACTTGAAAAGGAGTGGTATTGACAATGATACCATTCCTTAATATTTCAGATCAAACGTTTGCTATATCTGTAATCTGTATATATTATATATATATATTATATTTGTATATTGGATAAATTTTCGTGTTGTCATCGTAAATTTACAAAATTCTAAGCTGATGTCTGATATATGATAATATATATAGTAATACGCTACCCTCTAGAACTCAAATGGGTCACATGACGTAGATGAGTCCCAAGCATCGACATCCCAAACATCTGACAAAGCACTTCACCAACAAACAATCGACAGACTTGTTAAGGAGAATGCAGAACTGTTAAGGACAAGGGACGAGCAGATACAACAACTCAAAGGTAATTATGCTTTAAGTCACTCGATTAACGATTTTTGTGTCAAAGCATAACACATTGTAAATTAACCCAAGCGGCCATAAGTAATTTACAAGTGACACTTTCTAATAACACTTTGATTCGGGCTTCAGATGAGCTGTTGGTGACGAGATCTCAGCTTCACTCTTCAAGCACATCAACACCGCACCCGTAAGTTTTATTTAAATTTGATTTAATTTTGAGCAATCTTTTAGGGGTTTGGTACCAAAGGTAGTTAGCAGTGGCGTAACGTTGCCTGTTGGCGCCCCCGCCGAAAATGCCCCCCCCCCCCCCCCCTGTTGCCAATATTACCATATTGGCATATTAGCCGGTGGGACCATCAATGTCACTTTAGCAGAGGGGATATTAGGATTGTAATTAACGTGGGGTTTGTCGCTGCACCATCCGCTATGATAGGTTGGGGGAGAGTGAAAATAGAGGAGTAGTTCTCCTCCATACTGTTCCGCAGCAGATTAAAATGTCAACATCTACCGGCGGTGCTACCGCCTACTTGCGCCCGACTGGCAGCGGTATTCGTGCTCTATAGAAAACTCTATAGAAAACTTTTAAAATGGGCAATTTCCTTACAACGACGTATTATATGCTATTTTTTATAATCCAATATTCTATTACTTCACACCTTGTAACGTACCATTCTCATCAGCACCAGAGGTCCCCATGAAGATACCATTCTCATCAGCACCAGAGGTCCCCATGAAGATGGTAACCAAGACGATAAAGATGTAATTGTTGTTGGGCTCTTAAATTGAACCCCTTTGTCAGCGACAACATTCGGCATGGTACACGGACTGAACATAATATGTGGGAGCGCCATAGACAGTATTTAGTTATCACCTGCATTCCTCTGGTATCAACGGACTGGATCTAAGATTAGGGCCCTCTGCACAAGTTTTAACGATAGGTAATGATGGTGATGTAATAAGGTCCACCTTATCAGTAACCCGTCTGGACTCCATTAACCCCGTAGCAAGACGTACCACTAATTTTTCTGCCGGCATTGCTATTAGGTTTTTAAACACTTATAGAGTTATTACTGTCGGAAGCGACCAACGACTCTTAATCCTAGACCTAGATTCAACTGCAGTGTACAGTTGCTATGTGGACGTGCCAGATCCCCATGATCTGGTCCTCTCATATGCAACTAGTCGTGGAGATATTGCTGTCCTGGTGTGTGGTAAAGGGTATCAAGAGTTTACCACGTCTGGTCCCGGCCCCTCCTGCTCGTTTAGTGAATTTGTCGCTATTTATAGAGAGTGATACAGATAAGATTGCGGTGCTGATAGTTCATGTTCTGAAATAGCATCTGCAAAACGGGCTAACTTATATTTGGTCTGGAGATGTGATCGGAATTATATCTGCTACCTCATGTGCTTTTAGAGTTTTTATTCATTTCTATTTTTAGTCATTTTGATGAAGTCAGATATAAATTCGTTTTTTGTATTTCATTTCTTTTATTTAAACGCATTGCTTATTAGGGTGTGGCGTAACGTTGCAAAATGAATACACGATGCCCATTAGCATTGCCCGCACACATCATAATCGAATTTGTTAATTTGAACTGTCATGGTTTGCTCATCTAATCATTTGCCTTACGAGACCTAGCCTGTCGCCTGAGCGATGTTATTACTTATTAATTTGATGTCTATTTCTTTATCAGTTGCTAGATATGATGTAGGCACTTCTCCTAACATATCTTCCTTCTACCTAGCATGAAGCTCGTTAAGTCGTTAGGACTGTGCGGAACCACTGGAAGAAGTCGATATTTCTCAGTTTAGTAGCTGCTGGGGGAGGACTCTACGGCTACAACCGGTACAAGGATAATCTCTTACTTAAAGAGTATTGTCTGAAAGTGCAAAACCACAGTGCAGAGAAGGTGTCTACAGATCACAAGATCAAAGACGTTGTCGTCTTCTTCAACCCTTCTTCAATCTTCAGGTGGTGGTAAGGCTTCTAAAACGTTCAAGAAGTTAGCTGTGCCCATGTTGAGCTGCAGTGGTATAAACTTTGTGATCGTGCCCACCTCCTACGAGGGGCATGTTAGCTATAGAAAAAGTTTAAAATGGGCAATTTCCTTACAACGACGTATTATATGCTATTTTTTATAATCCAATATTCTATTACTTCACACCTTGTAACGTACCATTCTCATCAGCACCAGAGGTCCCCACAATGAAGATGGTAACGACCAAGATGATCAAGGTGTCATTTTTGTTGGGCGCTTTTAATGCTGCTCTTACTATGAAGAGGTTGGTTTAGTCATGTACCGACTGTGGTTGATGCTAGACATAATGTGGTGAGTTAACCCTAAGATTAACAACAGATGTAGTTTAAATTAGTTTCCATTCCAATTGTGATTCCATTAAAAACATTGCTATTACAAGATTGATTCTTATCTTATCCCGAACTTAGATATGGGAAATTATTTCATGTTTGGCAATCTTATCGCCTTTTTATCGGTCGAAGTTAGAGTAAGTAAAATAAGTACAAGTAAGTAGTTCAACATGGTTACTATGCAGTATGCAACTTCCTATTTCTCATATAATTTTCACGTAGGCGGATAGACAAAAAGGATTTAGTAAGCCGGCTCCCCTGTTCACTTAATCTCCAGTTTGGGCTGTGGAAAGAAATCAAGACATGTTAACCACATTCCTGACTGCCACAAACAATTTGACTATCGAGGTTATGATCTGGAAACACATGATTGAAGGAAACTGGACGAACGTTCCATCATATGGCTACCGTACTCTTTACTATAGTGTGGCAAATCCAGAGAACGATGTCATGTTTACAAGTCTTGTCGTCCAGCGTGTAAAAGAATCAGATGTAACACAGCACCGTGCAGTGATAGTCATTGATGATAAGCAGCAAACTTCCGACATGATACCAGTGACATTATCTCCAACTGATATTTTTAAATTATTCAGTTTAACTGTGATAAAAGCCTTTTCATTTTCAAACAAAAAAGAATATGAAACACTAATGCAAAGTTACTGAGTATAAATCAGCCGACAGGTGCTGAAAATTAAATATATAATGCCTACTGGTGAGACCAGCAGGCATAATGTCGATCTGAGGGGCTAACCCTCACCAGGTCGTGATTAACTCCAGAAAATCCGCGGCTCAATTCCCCAACTCCATAATTGCGCGGCTTTTATGTTACTTATATATGTAAATATACGTTTCAGCACTGTGTTACGAGGCAGTAGACCCCCCAGCGCATTTTCTGGAGTTGATTGTCGCGCGCATTTTCTGGAGTTGGGTTACATCTTGGTGACAGGTACAAATACTCCTTTTTTGAGAGGTCCTCCTTGCCGTTTACTGTTGCAGTCGCTGAACCTGATCTGAGAGCAGGTGTTCATTAGTGACCAGCGTGTGGTTTAAAGAACATATACGCTACCCACAATTAAAGTATTAGTACAGGAGGGGATTAGTATACGTACTTGGAGCTTATAAAATAGCTATTTTTAATATTTAGAACTTGTTATTTTACAGGCGATATCCTGCAATTAGGTCAATTAAGTCGATAAATGTGCGAGATGGAGAACTTTTTAAAAATTAATCTTTTTATACAATCTATGTTGCACGGAAACTAGAATCTATTCGTAAGTTACCTAAAAAATGTAACAACTTCTTTGAACAATATCCCATCACTATTGACAGTCGTATTTTCCACTTTTGTCTGAATCTCGCTAATACCCTGGAAAAATCACTGGTTAATAATAATATTAATAATATAACAATTAATCAATGCTATGTACCAACATTCATAATAGTACGAACCTTAGTAAGCAAAATTTTGAATCTTCAAACATAGCTTTCATCGTCATCTATCTAAAATATTTAAGTCAGTCACTTTGTCGAATATGACAATCCTTATCTACAGACGGATAAGTAAAGATGAATCTATGACCTAGAGGATACGTACAGTTGCAAACTCCACGTTGGTAGTGGAAGGTTTGTACTCTGACCAAGTAGAGAAAGTAACCACAGCCCCGTCAGAAGGTGTTATCATAATCCACTCAACGTCCAAGGTTAGTGTTATCAAATTCAGATTGCTACTAGGTGTCTTTATTGCATGTCCTGGAGATAAAAATCCGAATTAATGAGTTTCTTAACATAAACTGATTCCTTGGACACCCAATATTCCATGTTTCGTACAACTACATAAATCGTGATTGCCCCACTCAAGAGAGCAAAAACACACAGTTACTAAAAAGCTGTAGGATTAAACCAACAATATGAGCAAACCTGTACTGTACATAGCTTTGCACTGAAGGTTTCCTACGGCAGCCTGGGAATGAGTGAAGGAGATTATCGACGTAACATCCGTTGCTGTCCTAACTTTCTTCGCCAGAGCGAACTTCACTATCTCATTGTCCTTGTTGAGTGTCACTCCTTCCTCACTGATAGTCTTACCGTCTAGCTGCCACCTTGATAAGATGAGGTTAGTGAGTTACACAAAGATGACTTTGTGTATTTGCTGTGTTTAATGTTCAACAATATGGAGTGTAGTCAATAGTTACAATATATTTAGGCTGACATAAAGAAAACGTACTGTATGTAGGAGAGGTTAGAATATGTAAGACCGTTTGAGACTGTACAAGTAACTGCAGACGTAGTCCCAGCGGTCCCCCAAACAGAGTTAGGAGTCTGTGTGCCACTTGCACTGACCTCCTCAACAGTCAACTTGTCATAGCTCTGCATTGTTCCATCTGATGATAATCAACAAATTAAATTCCCACTTACTTATGCATCCAGATTTCTTAATAAAATGTGATCAAATTTATCAAATATAAAACATTCCGCTTATCATTTTCCACTTCCAGTTCCATGCTTTAAATTTTAAATATCCAATAAAATGAACCAACCACCGCTTTTTTTGGAGAATGAACAACCCCAGACGCCATCAGTAGAATTATCAATGGTCAGTGTCAACGTCGACGTTAAGCCTGTGTTCACTGGGTTCCTGAAATACTATTCGTTTAAAAATACTCTCTATTTCACATTGAAACTAACAAAATTACAAAATTGTTGACTGTTTTCATTTTCCAATGTTTCCTTTTAAAATTTTGGTGTAACATTATTGTTTTATTTCATACCTGCAGGCACGAGTTTTACATTTCTTCCCGTCAATATTCCAAGAGAAGACTCCTTCGCTAAAGACAGTAGAAAAATATCGACAGGTCAAAGTAAGATCCGTTCCGGTAAAAACACGACATCCTCCATTTGGTTGTAAAGATAAATCTATGGTATTTGGATGGGCTTGCAGAAACAATTAAAAATTAAGATTTTTCAAACTCGACATGGAAAATTTATTTATCTTCCATGTACTTACTACTTGTACTTGAAAAGGTCTCCTCCTAGTCGTTGGAGTGGCCTGCACCACATAGTAACTCCTTTCTCCGGTGTATTAGACCTCTCCAGTGAACCCTGTCTGTAGCTTGTTGTTCTGCATCTTCTATCGTGATGTTATCGACACCTGTGAAGACTGCTGCATCCTCCCGGACACATGACAACCAGTTTTTCCGAGGTCTACCTCTTGACCTTTTACCATGCTTTGGGATCCAGTGCAGAAGATAGTTGGGTATTCTTTCTTCTGGCATCCTCACCACATGGCCAAACCATCGGAGTCTAGCTGCTCGTACGAAAGTATCAACAGGGGCGATGTTAGCCCGCTTAAGTACATCAGCATTAGATACATGATAAAACCATTTGATTTTCAGGATTCTCCTCAGACATCTATGATGGAACACCTCAAATCTTTTCATCTGCGTCTGTGTGGTATTCCATACCTCACTTCCATAAAGCAGTATAGTGAGCACAGCCGCTTTGTAAATCCTGATTTTAGTTGGAGTCTTAATGCTGCGACTGTACCATATACTGCTAAGCTGATAGAATGCCCCAGAGGCCTTTTGAATTCGAGCTGATAGTTCTTTGTCAATTGTTCCATTCGCACTGATGATTGCACCCAAGTAAGTGAAATTGCTGACCTGCTGTATTGGGAGACCTTCCACATTGATGTCCATAGTGTCGTCTTCAGAATACGGCCTCTGCGATGCACTTTTGCTGACAACCATGCTCTGTGTTTTGCCAGCATTAATCTTCAGACCCGCATAGGCACTGTATTTGCAGAGAAGGTCAGTGGTTTCCTGCAGCCCCTCTTTTGAGTTATCTAACATGGCCATGTCATCAGCGTAATCAGTGTCCAAGAGATGTTTCTCTTCTACCCCGGGGGCTGGCAGCTGTAATAAAGCCCCCTTGCTAATGACTTTGTTTAGTTCCATAAGGTATGCCGAAAAATTCAAACAAAAGTTGAAGACTGGTGGTCCCTGTATATCACCTTGCCCAGTTCCCGAGTTGACATCAAACCAACCTGTAACCTCTCCATTGACCCTAACAGCACTAACTGTGTGAGTGAAGAACGCCTTCATAATTCTAATGTACTTGTCAGGTAAGCCGTAGTGCTGCATACTTCTCCAAATGAACTGCCTGTCAATCGAATCAAAAGCTGCTTTGAAATCAACAAAATTAATATACAGAGGAATATTATACTCAATGCATTGGTGTATAATACAGCGGAGTGAATAAACCTGGTCAATACATGAGCGATTCTGTCTAAAACCACTTTGATTCTCCCGGAGAAATTTTTCCATGCCATTGCTAAGTCTCCGCAGGAGTATCATCTGCAGGAGCTTCGAGGCTGTGGATCTTAATGTAATACCTCTGTTGTTAGCGCAATGAGAGGTGTCACCTTTCTTTCCAACGATGATAATAACACCTTTGGACCAATCCTCAGGAATCTTCTCATCTTCCCACACTTTCTTGAACAACACAACTAGTTGATCAACCAACCCATCCTGTCCATACTTAAGTTGCTCGTTGGTGATACCATCCACTCCTGGACTTTTGTGATTCTTGAGTTTTTTGAGGGCATCAACAATCTCGTTTCTTGTAGGAGCCTCATCCGAATCGGAAAGGTCGTCAAAACTGGGTTGCGGAGGGATGTTGTCTAGGTCAAAAATATTGGCCTCTTGCGGGGGAGGGTTCAATAGCCTAGAGAAGTGCTCTTTCCACCTTTCTTTCTGGGCATGAGGGTCGGCAATCAACTGGCCAGATACGTCTCTAACTGCAGTTGACTGCTTCTTCTTCTTTCCAGATATGACATTGATCTTCTGCCATACCTCACGTTGCTGACCTTTTCTCGCAGCTTCTTCCAAGTCATTGGCCATTCTACGTGCCCAGTTGTTATCGTCCACCTTGCTACTTTTTTTAAAGAGCTTATTCAATCTAGAATACTCTGACCTGTTAGCGTTCGAATTAGGGTCTTTACGCTTAAATTCCTTACGGTTCTTCAATAATTCTTTTGTCTTCTGAGATTGGTGCCTGTCCTTCTTTTTTCGAGGTCTTTGCCCAAGAATTTCCATGGAAACTTGTTGGACAGTTGTCTTGAAGTTGTCCCACATTGATTCCAGGTCAACCTCAGGTTCCAAACAGTCAAATTTGTTTCTCAGAACAATATTGTATTCGGAAACAAGTGAATGATCACGCAGATGCTCAATAGCAGGAATCTCAAGCTTACGTTCCTGCTTCTTTTTCACTGACATAAGCTTCATTCTCAGTCGTGCTCTTACCAAATAGTGATCAGACCCAATGTCAGCCCCCCTACAAACTTTTACATTTAGCAAAGAGCCTCCAAACTTCTTACTGATACAGATGTGGTCTATTTGGTTTACAGTACGACCATTAGGTGATCTCCACGTACCTTTATGTATATCCTTTTGCTGAAACATAGTGCCACCGATGGTAAGTTGGTGGGCAATGCAAAAGTCCAACAATCGGGTACCATTGTCATTTGATGAGCTGTGAAGCGAGTGCCCACCAATGACACCTGACATAGAACTGCAGTCCGATGTGACCTTAGCATTAAGATCACCGAGCAGTAATTTTAGATCATGTCGGGGTAGCTCATCGAATGCACTTGACAACTGCTGGTAGAATTCATCCTTATCATTATCTGAAGCCCCCTCAGTTGGCGCATATGCCACAACAACAGAGATGTTCAGGTGTTGACTATGCAGCCTTGCACTCAACAAACGGTCAGATATTGGTAGATAGGAAATTAATGAATTTTTAATCTTCTTTGAAAGGGTAAGACCGACACCTCGCCTTCTTATACCGTCCGTCCTCCCTGAATAAATAAGTAAGGAGCCATTATCCAGTAGCTCTGATCCTGTACCAGGCATATGGGTCTCAGTTATACCCAGCAAGTCCAACTTATACTCAGAGATATTCTCTGATAGCTGGAACAACTGACTTGAACTACTTGTCAGAGATAATACATTCCATGTCCCAAATGTAAGACCTGTTTTAGAATAATTCGCTGGCTGTTTCTTATTATAGTCGGAGTCCACATGGGTGATCTGTGGAGAAATAAATCTGCTACAATGACGTGTTCTCCCAACACTCATCTGGCCACGGGGGTCCCTTAGGCTTTGCCCCGCCACCTTCATACTGGTATCATCCGTCCTTGCAGAGGGAGCCACACACCGTTTCTTGTTGTTACTTTGTGATGTTTCTGCAGCAAATTTTTAGAGAGGAGAAGTTGCTAGCATCTCGCACCCGGTTTTTTATCGACCTTTGCCTGTCTAGATCCATAGTGTTTAGTTGCACGTCATCTGTTTAAACTGGAGTCACCCAGGACAGATTACAATGCTTAATAGTAGCACCTCGAAAAGGATGTGATTCTTCATCACGCACTATGGTCATTGGAATAGGAGAGGTTATATTGGCTTCACCGCCTTCACGATCACTATTCCCTGAGATTATAAATAATCTCTTGCCACCAAGACTCGCCTAAAATAAAGAAACTTCACATTCTTAATTTTGTGACCCTTATTAATACGCAATAAGGCTATTTTACTATATACAATGCTTCAATGGCCTTCAAATCAGCATGAAAAATTAAAATTGGCCAAGGAATAAGAATTTAAGAGCCCAAAATGTGGACCCCAAAGTGGTGTCAAAAGCGAATTAAATAGGTAATAATTATTTTAATCTCTTGAGTCTTGACTCCACTTTAAGGTTAGATGGGTTTCTGCTAGTACTTATAATAATTAATGTCATTATACTCACTGTAGACTTGAGATTTGACAGCAGCAGTCTGGTTTGTAACTTTATGTTCGTTGGATGTAAAGAGACACACATAAGTCTCGTTAAAGATATTGAGAGTCGCAGGAATAGTTAAAGTGATGGTATGAGAACCGTTTGGGGTGACAAACCCGCCATCAGTAACGGTATAGCCACCGTGTTTAGTTGTTACTGAAATACCGCTAGAAGTGGTCCATTCAATCGAGTCTAGTTCCTTCGTCAAACCAGTAACAGTACAAGATATCGTTGCTTCTGCACCGAATAGTTGTGGCGTGTTGATCATATTGACACCTGCAAATCAATGAACTTAGTTTGTACTAGAGGAAGCGTACTGTTCAAAATTTTAACCAAAAACACGTTTACCAGTTAAATATGAAGTTTTGGATCTTACCTAGTTCCAGAACTTTAGCTACAACATTTACGTCGGAAGATGCAGGAGAGTCTGCGTACTGAGACGATGTTACTGAGCACTTGTACGTGAAGGAAGATTCAGCAGTAAAATCAGCCAGTTTGGCAGCCTTGATGGTGAGTTCTGCCAACTGAATGCCGGTACCATCAACTTTTCCTTGGCTGACAACGTAGTTGGTGGTATCCGAGACTGAAACTGGTGTACCATCAGGATCCTTCCAGACCACATTAACAGGGGTTCCACCTACGTCTAGTTCTCTGATAGTACAGGTCATCGTCTGATCAACGGCAGTGGTGACCAACTTTGGATCTGAACTGACCGCTGAGAGAGTTGAAATGTTAATAACTTACTAATTATGTGATACAGAATCTATTACATAAACAATTACATTTCATCATTAGATCCCTTCAAACTTTTGAAAAAGGATGGTTATTTAGTGATTCTTAATAATACATCAGTTAACCTAATCTACTTTTAAGATGGTACACTTACTGAACGTTTTTAACTTGACGACTGTCTTCTTGTTTGTTTCAACATGTTCAGCAGATGTGATCAGACAGTTGTAAGTCGTATCACCGTTGTTTTGAGCACCAGAAATAGTCAATATCGTAGTTTGAGAACCGTCAGCGGTATTATCAAATTCACCATCTACAAAGGTGAATCCGCTCTGACCAAAAGAAATAGCTGCATCGTCAGAAGTTGTCCATTTAACGTTATCAAGTTTCTTCGTCAGACCGGCGATAGTGCAAGAAATGAATGCTTCTGTACCATCGAGCTGTTCTTTGTTAACCGCAGTTATCTCTGAATAGAAAATAGTAAAACTATGGATAAATCAAATAATAAAAATCAAATTGCTCATCAATTATTAGTTCCTATGGAAAAAGATCCTTCATTTGACCTTTGCTTTTGGCAAAATTTATAGAAACTGCAGATATTGAGATATTTGTTTGGATCTTACCTAGTTTCAGGACTTTGCCTACAACATTTACGTCGGTAGATGCAGGTGAGTCTGCGTACTGAGACGAAGTTACCGAGCACTTGTACGTGAAGGATGATTCAGCAGCAAAATCAGCCAGCTTGGCAGCCTTGATGGTGAGTTCTGCCAACTGAATACCGGTACCATCAACTCTTCCTTGGCTGACAACGTAGTTGGTGGTATCCGAGACTGAAACTGGTGTACCATCAGGATCCTTCCAGACCACATTAACAGGGGTTCCACCTACGTCTAGTTCTCTGATAGTACAGGTCAACGTCTGATCAACAGCAGTAGTGACCAACTTGGGATCTGAACTGACCACTGAGAAAGTAAAAATGTTACTAACTTACTAAGTAGGTGATACAGAAATTAGTACACTTCATCATTAGATTCCTTCAAACTTTTGAAAAACGATGGTTTTTTAGTGATTCTAAATTTTGCGTCAGACAACCTTGTATATTTTTAAGATGTAAAACTTACCGAACGTTTTCAACTTGACGACTGTCTTCTTGTTTGTTTCAACATGTTCAGCAGATGTGATCAGACAGTTGTAAGTCGTATCACCGTTGTTTTGAGCACCAGAAATAGTCAATATCGTAGTTTGAGAACCGTCAGCGGTATTATCAAATTCACCATCTACAAAGGTGAATCCACTCTGACCAGAAGAAATAGCTGCATCGTCAGAAGTTGTCCATTTAACGTTATCAAGTTTCTTCGTCAGACCGGTGATAGTGCAAGAAATGAATGCTTCTGTACCAGCGAGCTGTTCTTTGTTAACCGCAGTTATCTCTGAATAGAAAATAGTAAAACTATGGATAAATTAAACTTTGAAAATCAAATTGCAATTCAATTATCAGTTCCTGTGGAAAAATATCCTTCATTTGACCTTTGATCTGGGTAAAATGTATAGGTCCTGCAGATATTTGTTTAGATCTTACCTAGTTTCAGGACTTTGGCTACAACATTTACGTCGGTAGATGCAGGTGAGTCTGCGTACTGAGAAGATGTTACCGAGCACTTGTACGTGAAGGATGATTCAGCAGCAAAATCAGCCAGCTTGGCAGCCTTGATGGTGAGTTCTGCCAACTGAATACCGGTACCATCAACTCTTCCTTGGCTGACAACGTAGTTGGTGGTATCCGAGACTGAAACTGGTGTACCATCAGGATCCTTCCAGACCACATTAACAGGGGTTCCACCTACGTCTAGTTCTCTGATAGTACAGGTGAACGTCTGATAAACAGCAGTAGTGACCAACTTGGGATCTGAACTGACCACTGAGAAAATAACAATGATACTAACTTACTAAGTAGGTGATACAGAAACTATTACAGAAACTATTACATTCACACTTCATCATTAGATTCCTTCAAACTTTTAAAAAACGATGGTTATTTAGTGATTCTAAATTTTGCGTCAGACAACCTTGTATATTTTTAAGATGTAAAACTTACCGAACGTTTTCAACTTGACGACTGTCTTCTTGTTTGTTTCAACATGTTCAGCAGATGTGATCAGACAGTTGTAAGTCGTATCACCGTTGTTTTGAGCACCAGAAATAGTCAATATCGTAGTTTGAGAACCGTCAGCGGTATTATCAAATTCACCATCTTCAAAGGTGAATCCACTCTGACCAGAGGAAATAGCTGCATCGTCAGAAGTTGTCCATTTAACGTTATCAAGTTTCTTCGTCAGACCGGTGATAGTGCAAGAAATGAATGCTTCTGTACCAGCGAGCTGTTCTTTGTTAACTGCAGTTATCCCTGAATTAAAAATAGTAAAACTATGAATACATTAAATTTAAAAAATCAAATTGAACGTCAATAATCTGTTCCTGTGGAAAAATATCCTGCATTTGACCTTTGATCTGGGCAAAATGTACAGGTACTGCAGATATTTGTTTGGATCTTACCTAGTTTCAGGACTTTGGCTACAACATTTACGTCGGTAGATGCAGGAGAGTTTGCGTACTGAGACGATGTTATCAAGCACTTGTACGTGAAGGATGATTCAGCAGCAAAATCAGCCAGTTTAGCAGCCTTGATGGTGAGTTCTGCCAACTGAATACCGGTATCATCAACTCTTCCTTGGCTGACAACGTAGTTGGTGGTATCCGAGACTGAAACTGGTGTACCATCAGGATCCTTCCAGACCACATTAACAGGGGTTCCACCTACGTCTAGTTCTCTGATAGTACAGGTCAACGTCTGATCAACAGCAGTAGTGACCAACTTGGGATCTGAACTGACCACTGAGAAAGTAAAAATGTTACTAACTTACTAAGTATGTGATACAGAAATTAGTACAATTCATCATGATGAAGGTTGAAGGAATCTAATGCATTAGATTCCTTCAACCTTTTGAAAAAGGATGATTATTTAGTGATTCTTAATAATAGTTAATAGAACAGACAACCTAGTCTCCTTTTAAGATATTAAACTTACTGAACGTTTTCAACTTGACGACTGTCTTCTTGTTTGTTTCAACATGTTCAGCAGATGTGATCAGACAGTTGTAAGTCGTATCACCGTTGTTTTGAGCACCAGAAAGAGTCAATATCGTAGTTTGAGAACCGTCAGCGGTGTTATCAAATTCACCATCTACAAAGGTGAATCCACTCTGACCAGAAGAAATAGCTGCATCGTCAGAAGTTGTCCATTTAACGTTATCAAGTTTCTTCGTCAGACCGGTGATAGTGCAAGAAATGAATGCTTCTGTACCAGCGAGCTGTTCTTTGTTAACTGCAGTTATCCCTGAATTAAAAATAGTAAAACTATGAATACATTAAATTTGGTTAATCAAAATTGCTCATCAATTATCAGTTCCAATAGAAAAAGATCCTTCATTTGATCTTTGGTCTGGGCAAAATGTAAAAGTACTGCAGATATTTCTTACTTGGATCTTACCTAGTTCCAAGACTTTGGCTTCAACATTTACGTCAGAAGATGCAGGTGAGTCTGTGTACTGAGTCGAAGTTACCGAGCACTTGTACGTGAAGGATGATTCAGCAACAAAATCAGCCAGTTTGGCAGCCTTGATGGTGAGTTCTGCCAACTGAATGCCGGTACCATCAACTCTTCCTTGGCTGACAACGTAGTTGGTGGTATCCAAGACTGAAACTGGTGTACCATCAGGATCCTTCCAGACCACATTAACAGGGGTTCCACCTACATCTAGTTCTCCGATAGTACAGGTGAACGTCTGATCAACAGCAGTAGTGACCAACTTGGGATCCGAACTGACCGCTGAGAGAGTTGAAATGTTAATAACATAGTAAGTATGTGATACAGAAACTATTACATAAACTATTTACATTTCATCATTAGATCTCTTCAAACTTTTGAAAAAGGATGGTTATTTAGTGATTCTAAATAATACATAAGACAATCTATAGTCTACTTTGAAAATATTAAACTTACTGAACGTTTTCAACTTGACGACTGTCTTCTTGTTTGTTTCAACATGTTCAGCAGATGTGATCAGACAGTTGTAAGTCGTATCACCGTTGTTTTGAGCACCAGAAATAGTCAATATCGTAGTTTGAGAACCGTCAGCGGTGTTATCAAATTCACCATCTACAAAGGTGAATCCACTCTGACCAGAAGAAATAGCTGCATCGTCAGAAGTTGTCCATTTAACGTTATCAAGTTTCTTCGTCAGACCGGTGATAGTGCAAGAAATGAATGCTTCTGTACCAGCGAGCTGTTCTTTGTTAACTGCAGTTATCCCTGAATTAAAAATAGTAAAACTATGAATACATTAAATTTAAAAAATCAAATTGAACGTCAATAATCTGTTCCTGTGGAAAAATATCCTGCATTTGACCTTTGATCTGGGCAAAATGTACAGGTACTGCAGATATTTGTTTGGATCTTACCTAGTTTCAGGACTTTGGCTACAACATTTACGTCGGTAGATGCAGGAGAGTTTGCGTACTGAGACGATGTTATCAAGCACTTGTACGTGAAGGATGATTCAGCAGCAAAATCAGCCAGTTTAGCAGCCTTGATGGTGAGTTCTGCCAACTGAATACCGGTATCATCAACTCTTCCTTGGCTGACAACGTAGTTGGTGGTATCCGAGACTGAAACTGGTGTACCATCAGGATCCTTCCAGACCACATTAACAGGGGTTCCACCTACGTCTAGTTCTCTGATAGTACAGGTCAACGTCTGATCAACAGCAGTAGTGACCAACTTGGGATCTGAACTGACCACTGAGAAAGTAAAAATGTTACTAACTTACTAAGTATGTGATACAGAAATTAGTACAATTCATCATGATGAAGGTTGAAGGAATCTAATGCATTAGATTCCTTCAACCTTTTGAAAAAGGATGATTATTTAGTGATTCTTAATAATAGTTAATAGAACAGACAACCTAGTCTCCTTTTAAGATATTAAACTTACTGAACGTTTTCAACTTGACGACTGTCTTCTTGTTTGTTTCAACATGTTCAGCAGATGTGATCAGACAGTTGTAAGTCGTATCACCGTTGTTTTGAGCACCAGAAAGAGTCAATATCGTAGTTTGAGAACCGTCAGCGGTGTTATCAAATTCACCATCTACAAAGGTGAATCCACTCTGACCAGAAGAAATAGCTGCATCGTCAGAAGTTGTCCATTTAACGTTATCAAGTTTCTTCGTCAGACCGGTGATAGTGCAAGAAATGAATGCTTCTGTACCAGCGAGCTGTTCTTTGTTAACTGCAGTTATCCCTGAATTAAAAATAGTAAAACTATGAATACATTAAATTTGGTTAATCAAAATTGCTCATCAATTATCAGTTCCAATAGAAAAAGATCCTTCATTTGATCTTTGGTCTGGGCAAAATGTAAAAGTACTGCAGATATTTCTTACTTGGATCTTACCTAGTTCCAAGACTTTGGCTTCAACATTTACGTCAGAAGATGCAGGTGAGTCTGTGTACTGAGTCGAAGTTACCGAGCACTTGTACGTGAAGGATGATTCAGCAACAAAATCAGCCAGTTTGGCAGCCTTGATGGTGAGTTCTGCCAACTGAATGCCGGTACCATCAACTCTTCCTTGGCTGACAACGTAGTTGGTGGTATCCAAGACTGAAACTGGTGTACCATCAGGATCCTTCCAGACCACATTAACAGGGGTTCCACCTACATCTAGTTCTCCGATAGTACAGGTGAACGTCTGATCAACAGCAGTAGTGACCAACTTGGGATCCGAACTGACCGCTGAGAGAGTTGAAATGTTAATAACATAGTAAGTATGTGATACAGAAACTATTACATAAACTATTTACATTTCATCATTAGATCTCTTCAAACTTTTGAAAAAGGATGGTTATTTAGTGATTCTAAATAATACATAAGACAATCTATAGTCTACTTTGAAAATATTAAACTTACTGAACGTTTTCAACTTGACGACTGTCTTCTTGTTTGTTTCAACATGTTCAGCAGATGTGATCAGACAGTTGTAAGTCGTATCACCGTTGTTTTGAGCACCAGAAATAGTCAATATCGTAGTTTGAGAACCGTCAGCGGTGTTATCAAATTCACCATCTACAAAGGTGAATCCACTCTGACCAGAAGAAATAGCTGCATCGTCAGAAGTTGTCCATTTAACGTTATCAAGTTTCTTCGTCAGACCGGTGATAGTGCAAGAAATGAATGCTTCTGTACCAGCGAGCTGTTCTTTGTTAACTGCAGTTATCCCTGAATTAAAAATAGTAAAACTATGAATACATTAAATTTGGTTAATCAAAATTGCTCATCAATTATCAGTTCCAATAGAAAAAGATCCTTCATTTGATCTTTGGTCTGGGCAAAATGTAAAAGTACTGCAGATATTTCTTACTTGGATCTTACCTAGTTCCAAGACTTTGGCTTCAACATTTACGTCAGAAGATGCAGGTGAGTCTGTGTACTGAGTCGAAGTTACCGAGCACTTGTACGTGAAGGATGATTCAGCAACAAAATCAGCCAGTTTGGCAGCCTTGATGGTGAGTTCTGCCAACTGAATGCCGGTACCATCAACTCTTCCTTGGCTGACAACGTAGTTGGTGGTATCCAAGACTGAAACTGGTGTACCATCAGGATCCTTCCAGACCACATTAACAGGGGTTCCACCTACATCTAGTTCTCCGATAGTACAGGTGAACGTCTGATCAACAGCAGTAGTGACCAACTTGGGATCCGAACTGACCGCTGAGAGAGTTGAAATGTTAATAACATAGTAAGTATGTGATACAGAAACTATTACATAAACTATTTACATTTCATCATTAGATCTCTTCAAACTTTTGAAAAAGGATGGTTATTTAGTGATTCTAAATAATACATAAGACAATCTATAGTCTACTTTGAAAATATTAAACTTACTGAACGTTTTCAACTTGACGACTGTCTTCTTGTTTGTTTCAACATGTTCAGCAGATGTGATCAGACAGTTGTAAGTCGTATCACCGTTGTTTTGAGCACCAGAAATAGTCAATATCGTAGTTTGAGAACCGTCAGCGGTGTTATCAAATTCACCATCTACAAAGGTGAATCCACTCTGACCAGAAGAAATAGCTGCATCGTCAGAAGTTGTCCATTTAACGTTATCAAGTTTCTTCGTCAGACCGGTGATAGTGCAAGAAATGAATGCTTCTGTACCAGCGAGCTGTTCTTTGTTAACTGCAGTTATCCCTGAATTAAAAATAGTAAAACTATGGATACATTAAATTTGATTAATCAAATTGCAATTCAATTATCAGTTCCTGTGGAAAAATATCCTTCATTTGACCTTTGATCTGGGTAAAATGTATAGGTCCTGCAGATATTTTTTAGATCTTACCTAGTTTCAGGACTTTGGCTACAACATTTACGTCGGTAGATGCAGGTGAGTCTGCGTACTGAGTCGAAGTTACCGAGCACTTGTACGTGAAGGGTGATTCAGCAGCAAAATCAGCCAGTTTGGCAGCCTTGATGGTGAGTTCTGCCAACTGAATGCCGGTACCATCAACTTTTCCTTGGCTGACAACGTAGTTGTTGGTATCCGAGACTGAAACTGGTGTATTATCAGGATCCTTCCAGAGCACATTAACAGGGGTTCCACCTACGTCTAGTTCTCTGATAGTACAGGTGAACGTCTGATCAACAGCAGTAGTGACCAACTTGGGATCTGAACTGATCACTGAAAATATCGTATTGTTATTTAAGATTTAATTTAAACTGTAACTTATGTTTTTAACCAATTTGGAAGCAACTTTCCAGTGTCGATTAAAATTTTGTATCCTTATACAGAACACTTAGACAATAAAAAACTTATCAAGAAGGAAAATTACTAAATGTTTTCAAGATGACAACTGTCTTTTTATCTTTATCGCTATGTTCAGTGGATGTAATCAGACAATTGTAGGTCGTATCCAGATTGTTTCGAGCACCAGCAACAGTCAGTATCGTAGTTTGAGAACCATCTGTACTGATAAAGTCACCGACATCAAAGGTATAGCCATCTTGACCAGAAGCAATAGCCAAGTTGTTGGAGGTCGTCCATTTCACATCATCAAGTTTCCTTGTCAAACCGGTTGCAGTGCAGGAAATTGAAGCTTTTGTACCAGCAAGTTGTTCTTTATTGACTGCAGTTATCCCTAAATAAATGCATTTGTTATGTCTACCATAAACATGCATTTTCAGCCTTTCTACTTTTACTTATTAAACATAATTTGCCAGCTGAAATGCAGTTTTTACATTATATATTCATTCACAGGTTAACCTAAACACTGATGGTTGTTACAGGACTGTGTATCGGTAGATGGCCCTGGACAATTTACTCCACCGTAAGCCGGAACAGGATTCGAACATGATCTCGACCTGGTTCGTGTTCCACCTCCACAAGCTTTTGAGCAGGTTTTCCATGACGAGTAGGAGCTCCATTCTCCGTTTACTGAACAGTTTTAGAAATAAAATGTTCAAAAATCTAGAATAAGTCTAATCTTGAGGCTAACAAAACAATAGCCTCTCATAGTGTTTGTCAACAGATGGAAATTAATTTAAACTATGGGTTTAACATTGAATGTTACATTTGGCTTTCGTGTCTTCCATACCTGGACAATTTTTTGTGTTGCAGTTCTGATTCTCAGAAGATGATCCAGAACAGCTGCTTCCTCCATAAGCTGGCGAAGGGTTTGTACAAGTTCTGCTTTTTGTCTGTGTTCCTGTTCCGCAAGATTTTGAGCAGGAAGACCAAGAAGAGTACAAGCTCCAACCTCCGTTAACAGGATCAGCTAAACGATTGTGAATTAATAAACTGTATTTTTGATAAAAACAAACAATCACGGTTGACTTTAAATGGAATGGTTGTGGACAAGATAGGACAGGCCCCCTTGTTCCGCGCTTATTTTAAATAAGAAATGAATATGCATGAATTTATGAAATTAAAAATACAAGTTAAAAAAGTTAAAAAAGTGAAAAAGAGTGAGCAAGGATTTGAAAAATTCTAATGGCAACTTATTTTATAAATTAACATTTACGATCAAATTTTGCCCCGCCTAAAGTGTGTCTGACCTAAAAAAAACACTGTCAAACAAATATGTTTGTATAATAAACTTATGTAATATAATATATAGATATATACATATCAACCATTTGGCTTTAAAAAGTATGCATACCAGCAGGACACCCGCTTGCAATCTCCCAAACATTCCCATGTCTAGTCTCCAGAAGAACGTCCTCCCACTTGATACTCCTTTCTTCGCCGTACTTATCCTCTATGACACTGCACATGGTATGAGACATTTCCTGGATCTCAGCGTCTGTCAGCTTGTTGCTGAACATATTCAACTTAAACAATTCGCCCGCTAAAGTGTTATATGAGTCCATTCCTGTACCGTACCTTTCCTGTTCGTTGCCAATAACCAGATATCCGTCTAATCCTAGTGTCCTCCCAGCTGGTGTTTCCTGTCTGTTTACCAAATTTCCATTGATGTAGAGATCCCTCATACGTTCTGCTAGGCTCCAGCTTACACAGTTATGAAACCAGGTACCACTTTGCACGGTGTAGTACTGGCTCAAGGAGCGATCGTAACCGAATATACGGGAGCGATAACCAATATCCGTTATCTGGATTTCATCTTCTTCATACGTCACTGCGTATGAGAACCATGTTGGAACACCATCATTCCTCAACTTCCTTATCCAAGCACACACAGTGAACGCATTCTCAAAGGGCCGCATGTCAGGTTTGTATATTATGTAATCATTATCCGAAGTTCCGAATTTCAATACGTTGTAACGACGTGCTTCATCTGCAGCAGCCAACTCCCCACTAATGAAATGAAGTAGCAGAACTTTAATCAGTAATTGCTGCACAACCATTTGGCTACCTTGATGTCACATTCCAATAATTCCTATAGCTGAAGAAATAATTTAGGAACGGAATTTTATACCTCCATATCTCACCTTTTGCAGTTTTAGTCAAAGTCTTAACTTCTTAACTATAAGGAATATCAAATGATGGAGTAGTTCGCTGTTTCTTAGTCTCATGATTGAAATACTGATAGTTGGATAATATCCGGTTGGAAGAGACAAGGACAAATGAAACAGGAAGTTAGGAATGTAGGCAAAACTTAACTTTAACTTTAAGGTGACTAGGGTTTATTAGTGACTAGTGTGGTGCTGGTGACGATGAGAAAGACCATAAACCAGGGATTCCTTCGGGAGCATGTAAGATTATATCCAAAGTTTGTTCGCCAATGGGGTGTGTCTGGGTGTCAAAGATCTTCAAGGTGGGTGCTACTTGTGATGAACTCTAGAAGGATGGGATGGTAATACTCGGTCTGGCCGTCTGGAAGCCCATAGAATTCCAGTTCAGAAACCGAGTAAGGAGGTGCGGCTACTGATGAGAAGCCTCCTTAAAGTTTATTTGGGTTAGAAACGACATCTGGGTCCCTACCCTCGCACAAGATTATTCTCAATTTTCTTGTTGTGTCCACAACTATACCGTTGATCAGAGTCACATCTGATGACTTCAGTGAAAGGGCTGATGACTTCAGTGAAAGAGCTGGTGACCTAGTGAAAGTGCTGGTGACGATGAGAAAGACCATAAACCAGGGATTCCTTCGGGAGCATGTAAGATTATATCCAAAGTTTGTTCGCCAATGGGGTGTGTCTGGGTGTCAAAGATCTTCAAGGTGGGTGCTACTTGTGATGAACTCTAGAAGGATGGGATGGTAATACTCGGTCTGGCCGTCTGGAAGCCCATAGAATTCCAGTTCAGAAACCGAGTAAGGAGGTGCGGCTACTGATGAGAAGCCTCCTTAAAGTTTATTTGGGTTAGAAACGACATCTGGGTCCCTACCCTCGCACAAGATTATTCTCAATTTTCTTGTTGTGTCCACAACTATACCGTTGATCAGAGTCACATCTGATGACTTCAGTGAAAGGGCTGATGACTTCAGTGAAAGAGCTGGTGACCTAGTGAAAGTGCTGGTGACGATGAGAAAGACCATAAACCAGGGATTCCTTCGGGAGCATGTAAGATTATATCCAAAGTTTGTTCGCCAATGGGGTGTGTCTGGGTGTCAAAGATCTTCAAGGTGGGTGCTACTTGTGATGAACTCTAGAAGGATGGGATGGTAATACTCGGTCTGGCCGTCTGGAAGCCCATAGAATTCCAGTTCAGAAACCGAGTAAGGAGGTGCGGCTACTGATGAGAAGCCTCCTTAAAGTTTATTTGGGTTAGAAACGACATCTGGGTCCCTACCCTCGCACAAGATTATTCTCAATTTTCTTGTTGTGTCCACAACTATACCGTTGATCAGAGTCACATCTGATGACTTCAGTGAAAGGGCTGATGACTTCAGTGAAAGAGCTGGTGACCTAGTGAAAGTGCTGGTGACGATGAGAAAGACCATAAACCAGGGATTCCTTCGGGAGCATGTAAGATTATATCCAAAGTTTGTTCGCCAATGGGGTGTGTCTGGGTGTCAAAGATCTTCAAGGTGGGTGCTACTTGTGATGAACTCTAGAAGGATGGGATGGTAATACTCGGTCTGGCCGTCTGGAAGCCCATAGAATTCCAGTTCAGAAACCGAGTAAGGAGGTGCGGCTACTGATGAGAAGCCTCCTTAAAGTTTATTTGGGTTAGAAACGACATCTGGGTCCCTACCCTCGCACAAGATTATTCTCAATTTTCTTGTTGTGTCCACAACTATACCGTTGATCAGAGTCACATCTGATGACTTCAGTGAAAGGGCTGATGACTTCAGTGAAAGAGCTGGTGACCTAGTGAAAGTGCTGGTGACGATGAGAAAGACCATAAACCAGGGATTCCTTCGGGAGCATGTAAGATTATATCCAAAGTTTGTTCGCCAATGGGGTGTGTCTGGGTGTCAAAGATCTTCAAGGTGGGTGCTACTTGTGATGAACTCTAGAAGGATGGGATGGTAATACTCGGTCTGGCCGTCTGGAAGCCCATAGAATTCCAGTTCAGAAACCGAGTAAGAAGGTGCGGCTACTGATGAGAAGCCTCCTTAAAGTTTATTTGGGTTAGAAACGACATCTGGGTCCCTACCCTCGCACAAGATTATTCTCAATTTTCTTGTTGTGTCCACAACTATACCGTTGATCAGAGTCACATCTGATGACTTCAGTGAAAGGGCTGATGACTTCAGTGAAAGAGCTGGTGACCTAGTGAAAGTGCTGGTGACGATGAGAAAGACCATAAACCAGGGATTCCTTCGGGAGCATGTAAGATTATATCCAAAGTTTGTTCGCCAATGGGGTGTGTCTGGGTGTCAAAGATCTTCAAGGTGGGTGCTACTTGTGATGAACTCTAGAAGGATGGGATGGTAATACTCGGTCTGGCCGTCTGGAAGCCCATAGAATTCCAGTTCAGAAACCGAGTAAGGAGGTGCGGCTACTGATGAGAAGCCTCCTTAAAGTTTATTTGGGTTAGAAACGACATCTGGGTCCCTACCCTCGCACAAGATTATTCTCAATTTTCTTGTTGTGTCCACAACTAGTGTTGCGGTTACCGGTTAGTGCTGGGTATATGCGTATGTTCCAGACTGAAATCATAATCTGAGGCCAGGTTAAAATGTTGTACAAGATGAAATGTCCAATGTTGAATTGTATAATTAGCTGCTGCAATATAAAAACTCAAGTACAAATCGATTTTTTTCAAAGATATAATACATGCAAACATTTTAAGTGGACTCTGTCATAACTTGTTAGACGTCACCCGTCGGGTTCCCCGTGTCATAACTCAAACTATAATTAAAACTGGGGTATAGTTCCCCTCCGAAACCCTGCTTTCTGATTTGTCCGTCTACTTTTGCTAGCCAAACATTCAAACAATACTTAGAATGATTACATTACCGGACCTTATTTGGACGGACATTAATTGAACGCTGGAGGCCCTAACGTTCATCTTAATGTCCGTTCAAATAAAGTCCGTTCATTTAAGTTCCGTCCAAGTTAAAGTCCATTGAATTTTTTTCGAAACTTTTTCCACTTCGAACTTTTTGTCCAAAATATGACAACTATGAGAACTTTATTGTGCCGTAAGTTCACGACGGAAAGGTTCTCCTTGGTCTGCCGGAGGCACAGAAAACTTTACTAGTATATGATGTTTTCAAGGGTCACTTGGCGGAAAAATTCAACGAAATTATGGCACTCAACAACATAGTTCATGAGCTATAGTCCCCGCCAACATGACAAACTTGTTCCAGCCTCTAGATATTACGGTAAATCGTGTTACCAAGGACATTGTCCGACGTTGTTATAGTTCATATTACTCATGAGGGGAGGTAATGGAACAGTTCCAGGAAAGCTCCACGTGATGTTAAGGTTAACCTAAAGTTGTCTAAGATAAAACCACTTCACGCCGAATGGATTGAAAGTTAACACTGAAATGCAGGACCGGGGTTATAGTTTGATAAAAAAAAATTTCCATAAAGCTAAAAATCACTGATGCTTTAAGCATGGACTATTTCATGCAAGGAAACCCATTTGATGAAGATGATATGTGATATTAGACACTGATCGATGTACACATATTTTAACATTTTTACTGCTTAACGACTGCTTTTCTTACTAATTACTGTATAAAAATGGCTGAAATAAAAAACAGCAACGGATTTTTGATGGTTCTGAATGCCTTCTAGCGTTCATATTAATGTCCGTTCATAATTTTGTCCGTTCATTTAATGTCCGTCCAAATAAGGTCCGATAAAGTAGAAAAGCATTAATACCTATATAATATGTAATATTTGGATTTGTTAGAATATATCCTAATGATATAATCCTACCACAAAAACAGCGCACAATATCAATAGAAAATGAATTGGTTTTTACATTTTATAGCAGCTTTTATTTACAATATCGGTAGTGAGATTCTACTTTACTCGTATACACAAAAGTGTTTAATATAATTATAATTGCAGTACTTCCCAATTAGAGGAAACGAACTATTTATGTAACTACGTCAGTTTTTACGCAGAAAAGTGGATGCAAATTACCAAAAATCTTTCAATTATTTCGAAATATTTTTGGTAACAAATTTAAATATGTCCAAATCAATAAATAAAATTATAAAGATTTACGGGTAGCAATCTTCGAAACAAATCACAACGTACTCAGAAACTAAATGATTTCTTACAAATGAGTTGTTTTTTTTTTTAGTTTAACTTCAACGTGACGATACTTACTATCCATTCTTCACACTTAAGCTCTATTTAAACTCTTACAGCTATCAAATTTCCATCGAAGCTTTTATTCAAAGAGCTAGCTGCATTGTCTAAAGATTCGGTCCTGTCGGTTTTTCAAGTTACAGTCCACGATCGAACATAAAATGTTTGTTTACTCATTACTAAACAGTAAACTGTGCGTCAACAATTTCCACTCTTTCTGCCGAATCTTCTATTAATTGTGGAATAATTTTGAGTCGAGTATAATTAGTTTTAATAAGTTGTAATTAGTTAGAATTAGTTATAATTAGTATAATTAGTATAATTAGTATAATTAGTATATTTAGATTTAATTAGTTTTAATAACGTCATTCTAATTGCAGCTGCTGGTGGAAAATCCTGCAGTATTGACACAGTTAAATTTTCGCAGTTGTATTACGCTGTAATGATAAATTAAAGTGGTTTTCTTGTGAACTAGAGGTTCTTCAATACAAAGACAAACCGTAACACAATTGACTGATCTTTTCTAAAGAAATTTATTAGCCACAAGTTAATATATAAATCATTTATAATATAATAACCAACTTTTTGCAGCTCAGGCTTAAGGGGGGGGGGGGGGTGGGGGGGGGGGGGGGGGGGGGGTTCACCCTGATTTTTTTGTGAAACTTGGTATCGAGATAGCAATTGACCAACAAACTAGGACCGGTGACCAAACTTTTGAGGGGGTCCCGGACCCCAACCGCCAAACGGTGCCCGCGGGGCAGCCACGCCCATATTTGGTCCAAATTAGGCCCAATTTAGCCAAATAGCCTGAACATGCCCAAAAACCAGATTTTAGGTGCTCTACTTGTAGCTAGTGGTCCCTTGAACTCGTATATGAATTTTCATTAAGATTGGACAAAAAATGACCGAGTTATGAGCCAAAAACCATATGACCATATTTGGGCATACGCACCAAATTTGATCGATTTTGGCCCATAAATTGGTCAAATATCAACATTTTTGAATGAAACCAACTTTATATGGAAGGTAAGCCTATACTACACATCCTCTATGATTATCAGCTCAGTATCTACCTAACTGTGGATTCTGTGTTCAAATAATCGCAAAAAATGAACAAAATCGTCCATATCTCAGTTCGCGATATTTGCGAAACTGATTTTGCCTGGCATTTTTCAGAATTGGGCCGCCAAATTTTTTAAAGGCCTAACTCAAAATTCCAATACAAAACTTATATATTATATATATTAAGGTCAAAATGCGATTCTACGTTGATTCTGAAAATTTCATGTAAAAATATTGAAACCCTATTGAGTTTTATTGTTTTGAGCGAAATCAGTTTCGCAAATATCACGAACTGCGATATATGGACGATTTTGTTCATTTTTGCGATTATTTGAACACAGAATCCACAGTTAGGTAGATACTGAGCTGATAATCATAGAGGATGTGTAGTATAGGCTTACCTTCCATATAAAGTTGGTTTCATTCAAAAATGTTGATATTTGACCAATTTATGGGCCAAAATCGATCAAATTTGGTGCGTATGCCCAAATATGGTCATATGGTTTTTGGCTCATAACTCGGTCATTTTTTGTCCAATCTTAATGAAAATTCATATACGAGTTCAAGGGACCACTAGCTACAAGTAGAGCACCTAAAATCTGGTTTTTGGGCATGTTCAGGCTATTTGGCTAAATTGGGCCTAATTTGGACCAAATATGGGCGTGGCTGCCCCGCAGGCACCGTTTGGCGGTTGGGGTCCGGGACCCCCTCAAAAGTTTGGTCACCGGTCCTAGTTTGTTGGTCAATTGCTATCCCGAAACCAAGTTTCACAAAAAATCAGGGTGAACCCCCCCCCCCCCCCCCCCCCCCTTAAATCCTGCAACATGACAGTGGATGATTAAGGGCCGGAGGTGATCCTTTAAAAGCAATATTATTTGCTTTGTAGTGGTGCAAATTCGGTGTTACTGCTAGTGTTACCGTTGACCCTCAAGACTTACAATTACCAAAAATGTTGGCTCTTAGTCTTACTAATCCGCTCGCCCAAAAATTATCACGTAACTTTGTTTTTGGTTTTTATGGTTTTGCAGCCGAAAAAACGGTTTTACATGAACCTTAATTGACGATGTCAATTCATCTCAGTTCGGCGCGGCACAGTAACGCATAGCGCTAGCTACAAACATAAACCCTAATCCCAACCCTAACCCTAACCATAACCCCGAAGCTAACCATAACCCTTCCACAACCCTAACCCTAACCCGGGCCCTAAACATGAAACAATCGAAGTCGTATTTTACTAGCCTGTCACGTGACCAAAACGGTTTGTTGCCCATAACTCTCCAGGGAAGCATTTAAACCCTACGTCATGGGGGGTGATTTGGAATCAGCGTCCAAAAATACACCGATCACTTTCATGCCCAAAGGACCTTCTCAAAAGAATTTTCTTAAAATTTGGGCGAGCGATTTAGTAGGAGCGGCTGACTGCTGCTGACTATTGCTAACTGCTGCTAACTGCTGCTAACTCATAACTGCTGCTCACTGCTCCTAACTACGCGCGCGTCCATAGTAGCAGTGAGGAGCAGTTAAATGTTAGCAGCAGTTAGCAGCAGTTAGCAACAGTTAAAGTTAGCAGCAGTTTCTTTAGCTTTGCACTTCACCTAACCATGTGCTTTCGCGCCACTGCGGGCGCGCTTGTTTCACAAGTTTTACAAGTTTCACAAGTTTTACCGCCGTGAGGCGGGCGCGCGCTACTGCAAGCGCAAGGGCTCTGGATAGAGCAAGCTTTGCACAATAATTCTTTTGTGTTTGACGTACGGTCTATACTAATATTAATTTGGAACAATTATTTTAAAAGTATCACCCCTTAAACTCAAGCGTGAACACCAAACTTAACGAGTGATACTCGTAAAACATTTAAGTTCAACTCGGCGCGCGTTTTGGTTGTATCACGTTGTGACACCCACTGTCGTTTCACTAGGTTTTCACTAGGACGATACAGGGGAGCCGCGCACTTCGTGCGCGGCGGGTCATACAACGTATGACAACGTTTTGGTAGGTTATAAAGTATACACCTACAAAGGCCAAAGATGAATTTGCTGTATAGTAAAAACTAATACTGCACTTGGCTCGCCAATCCCTGTGCGCGGCGCTTTTTCAAGCTTCCTGAACAGGAAGCTTTTATGAAATAATTTGTAATTGACAATTTTATTTATGAAGGTGTTAAACTAATAATTAAAAAAAAAGTATAGTAAGTAAGTATATGAAAATGATGATTATAATATAATAAAGTAATTCAAGTGTGAAGTGTTGCAATTGGCAGAGCACAATACAGAGGTAACGGAAATTGTCCACTGCTACCAATATTATATAATATGAAAAAACGAATAATTTATTGTATTGAAATGGTTTACCTGAGGACCCCAGGCTATTATGTTCATTAACATAATAAAGATTTGGCGGAATGACAGGCTGAGCGCGGCCCAGTAATGAAATGGTTTGTAGCGCGATGCACTACTGGGTCGCGCCGCGCATCAAATAATTCTTCTCGCAACCACACGTATGCAGATCGGCGAGATGCGAAGGATTGACATCGTGAATCAATGAAATGGTTTACAGTTTAAGTGTAAATTTGTTAACATATTCAAGATTTATATTTTTAAACTTGAAACTGATATTTCATCAATTATTATTTAAAGATTAAAGGAAACTAATTTGTACATTTCAATATGGCTGGCTTTATGGTTTCTCTCGAGTCAGGGAATACTGCACATTAGCCAGTTTGTTCCTAAAATGTCACTCAACATCACATGCACTCAACTACTCAGGTCATCATTGTATCACGTGGTGACCCCCACGGTCGCTTCACTATACTGTAGAGTTTCGACGATACAGGGGGAGCCGCGCACTCGTGCGCGGCGGGTCATACAACGTATGACAAGGTCATCACATTCAGCAATCGCTCAAAGCCGGTAGTCATGTTTTAGGAATCTTCATAGACCTTTAAAGTAAAAAATTTTGACACGATATATCACTCAATACTTTAAACATACGGGATCAGAGGACGGGCACACAAACTCCTGGAAAGTTATCTTTCCAACCGCAAACAATATGTCGGTGTGCTCAATAAAACATCTAATACTCGATCTACCTGCGCTCTTTGGAGTGCCACAAGTGTGCTACCTAGGGCCCTTTCTGTTCTTAATTTCCAAAATCGACCTAACAAACTCTGAAAAGAACTCTAAATTTGTTCTTTTATTTTGCTGATGACACAAATATCTTCGTCGCTGCAAAAAATAAAAACCTAGCATACAAAAAAGCTGATGAAGTCCTAAGTTCAGTACATTGCTACATGCTTACCAATAAACTTCACATCTACGCTGGCTTGGCAAGAGCTGTTACCTTTTACTTGAATTCTCAAACTCTCGATCCAACAAAGATAAGCATAGATTACTTAATTAAGGGGGATTTTTTCAGGTCCAAGATTTTCACCGGCAATAATTTCGGCTAGGAACAATATTTTTCCATGGAACCAAAAACAGCTGATAGATATCACTCCCCTCCACCAAAAACAACTACAAAGTCAATTTTGAGAGAATTTTGATGAAGACCCTCCCGGCCCCCTTAAGCTTGCAAAAGCTGTAGTATCTTAACAAAATATAACTTGCAGCAGCCCCATTGTTGTAGTTGGGCTTTTAGCCAGAACAAGTAGACAAGTAATACTCTGCTTTAACATACAACTCTAAGGGACCTAAATAGGGAATAGGCAATAGTCAGTACAATGTAATTAATATAGATAATAACATCACAACAACTTCCCCATTAAGTTCATTACTCTCTTCTTTCTTCTCAAAATTGAAACTGCCCGCTAAATTCTACACGCACATGTAATGTTGTTGTGTGCGCGCTACAAATTAAAATTAAAACATTAGCGCCTTCCATCGATTATCAAATCATAAAAAACGGCGGGAGAGATCTTCTCGAATAAATAATAAAGGCGGAAATAGATAAGGCAACATTAAGTCAGATAACGATTAAAAAGTTCAATTCTCTCACTATCTCAAATAAACTTTTAATTTTTCAAATTAAAACCTCAATTCACACAAGATAATGAGCCCTAAATATAAGATAACGAGCCCTCAAACCGTTTTACATTTTGAATCCCTGATAAAACATTCATTTATAAAACTCTTAATTTCAAACAGTTACACACATGGTGTACTCAAATAATAAATCTGGTTCTCTGTATTACAATTACACAATTAAATTACGCATCTTGTTACTGAATTCTAATGATTGACAGGATCACCGTAAAACTTAGTTTTCCTGTGTGTTCGTTCTGAGCGGCGAAGGGGAGGCACTGCGGCGGGAGGTGCCTGGGGGTCGGACTCTGTCCGGGGACAGGGGACAAACGCCGGGTTCTGTACCTGTGCAGGTACAGTGTTCGTACTGGGTGTGGTAACATGATTTTCCGGAAGCTGTATATTATACTGCAGGTCTTTACTAGACTTATCTCTTAACATCAATCTTCTATTCCGGTTGATCAAATTACTGCACGAATTTTGAATGACATACGAACGGTCTGGGTTTCGAACACGCACAACTTGGCCTGGAAGCCAGTCTCGCTTGTCAGTAGAATTCTTATATTTCACTAAATCTCCTGGATTAAAACATTGTCTAACATCTTTACGTACATGTCTATTGTAACAACTCTCTGACTTTGACTGTCGGAGTTCTAACCTCTTCTTATTCTTTATATCACTGTCAGTTTGCAAGTTAATACAAGGCATATTAGTGCGCAATTTCCTATTACATAACATACCAGCAGGACTCTTCACACAATCTAATGGTGTGGTCCTGTAAATCAATAAAGCTAACTTATAGTCGGTACCATCCTGTACACATTTAGCTAGAATATTCTTGACGTGCTGCAAACTTTTCTCAACTTGACCATTACTTTGTGCATATCTAGCTGAACTATAATCATGGTCTATCTCATATCTCATACAGTACTGTTTAAACTTAGAACTGGTGTATAACGGATCACCATCACTCATTATCTTCTCAGGAAATCCAAATCTCGTGAAAGTTTCATGTAAATGTTCTAAAACATGATAAGTACTAGCATTAATAGGGATCTGTTCAGTCTCGACCCATTTCGAGAAATAATCTACTATAATCTGAAATCGTTTCCCCGCAAACGAAAATATATCAATCCCTACTTTTTGCCAAGCTCTATCGGGTACTGTGTGAGGTTTCAACAAGTCGCGCGGTGGGCTATTCCGTTGTTGCAAACACTCAGCACACTTGTCCACTATATCATCTATGTCTCTGTTTATACGAGGCCAGAATACAGCACTACGAGCTAACCTCTTGCACCGTTCACGGCCTTGATGACCAGTGTGAATACGGGCTAGAATTTCAGCACGCAACGCTTTAGGAATCACGATCCTGTCATGATACAATACATAGCCATCATACAAACAAAGATCTGCGCGGTGTGGCCAATACAGCTTAACGTAATCAGGGCAATCAGTAATATAGTTTGGCCATCCGTCTTTGATATAATTGATAACTTGCGCTAGCTCTAAATCAATGAAACGAAAAGTTTTCAATGAAACGAAAAGTTTTATTTTACATTCCTTTAATCATAAATAAAATAAGAGCTTAAACCACGAATTAGTTAGCTAGAAGTAAACTTGAGGAAATATTTTTGGTGATTGTATATAATTATTTAAAAAACTTTATTTGGTTGTTAGTATTTAAATTATGGTAAGTGGTTGAATTTAGTGAGACAAGGTCAGTTTCTCTATTATCTTAGAAAAATTTCTACTTTACAGTAGGCAATGCTGAGTGGCAGGAATGAGGGACCAAAACGCTTGGGGCTAACAATGGCCCATTTACAAACCACTAACAGTTTCATTCTTTAACTTTAAATGCATATTATCAGAACATTTAAGATTTTGAATTACCATATGTATTTGGTAATCTTAACAATTTTTCACTTACACTTGGTTTACTGGTAACTGAACATGCTCTGCTAAGCATGTCAGGAACATGCAGATCTTTCCCTGGAACATACTGGAGTTTTAGGTTATAGCATTGCAATCTCAATAGCAATCTCTGTATCCTTCTTGGATTTTCTAATAAAGGCTTGTTCATTACATTAATGAGAGGTTTATGGTCCGTATGAGCCTGCACCTCCTTACCGTATAGGATTTGGCGAAATCTCTCACAACCAAAAACTATCGCAAGTAGCTCTTTCTCTATTTGAGCATAGTTCAACTGAGCTGGAGTTAAACTCCTTGATGCATAGGCAATCGGCTTGTTATCTTGCAGGATTACTGCACCTAAACCGTGTGAACTCGCGTCTGTCTCGAGTGTAACTGCCTGTGTTACGTCATAATATCCAAGAACTGGAGCACTAGTGAGTATCTGTTTAATCTGAGTAATAGCGTTATCATGGGTAGTAGACCAATTGAATGGTACATTCTTACCAAGTAGCTCTCTGAGTGGGTGTGTAATCGTGCTCATATTGGGTATATACCTAGAGAAAAAATTCAATGTACCCAGCAGCCGCTGTACACATTTCTTGTCAACTGGATTTGGCATGTTTAATATATCAGCTACCTTGTTCGGATCTACTTTAATCCCTTGTGAGCTTATCACGTGACCTACATACGTCACCTCAGATAACAAAAACTTACACTTGTTTTTGTTCAACTTTAATCCATTTTTTCGAGCTCGTACGAGGGCTGTCCTCAACCTCTCGTTGTGTTCTTCCTCAGTCGAGCCGAAAATTAAAACATCATCATACATAACCTTGACACCTTTAATACCTCCAAATACCTGGGATACCCGTTTTTGGAAAACTTAGCTGAGTTAAATCCAAAAGGTAATCTCTTAAATTTAAATCTGCCAATATGAGTTTGGAACGTGGTAAGTAAAAAACTGGATCTGGTCAACGGAATTTGCCAGTAGCCATCCTTTAAATCAATCTTGCTGTAGAACTTACCATTCCTTATCTCACTGTAAATATCATCAACTGTAGGTAGGTGCATGTGTTCCCTTTGGACATACTTATTGAGCGCATTAGGATCAAGACAAATCCTGGTCTTATCCTCTTTCTCGACTGCTACGTACGTATTAACCCAGTCAGTCTGCTCTTCTACTGGTTCTATCACGTCCAATTTGACCATTCTGTCTAACTCCTTCTCAATCTTATCCTTCTTTGAGAACGGGGTTGGTCTGGTTTTAGAAACCTTAGGGACACTGTCAGCGCTTAGCTTTATTTCATATTCGTAATTCTTAATGCAACCTACTACAGTGTTGTCAAATACATCCTCGAACTCTGAAACTAATTTGGTTAAATCTTCTTTCGTCTTTCCTCCTGATGGAATAGTTGAGTTAGCCTGACTATTAACACTTGGACCTGTCTTTTCGTTTCTCGTCTCAACTTTCTGAAATGTGCTGATTAGTTTTTCTGACGGTACTTTAATGAATTTCATAGTTATCGAAGAATTCAATCCTAAAACTGTCTTAACATTCGCATCAACTACAATGAATTCACACAAGCTATAATTCCTCAAATCATTCACTGAATTACACTTAATTTTAACTGAACCGACCACTGGAAGGGAATACCCTCCATAGGCACTAAGTGTCACATTAGTTGGAAAATAATTAACATCAGGTAATATAGATTTCAAAGTTGATTTAGCAATAACATTAGCTTGAGCTCCACTATCAACTTTAACAGTGTGAGAAACTTTATCATTCAATTTAAGACATTCGTACCAATCACAATGAGTTAACGCTTCAACTTTAAGATTACACTCTCTAGTTAACCCATCAATTTCACATTTCTCTTGACTACTCATTTCAACTCTAATCTCACCAATGTTTAGTTGATTATCCATCCGAGTATCTGACTCAGTCTCATAATAGTATGTCTCAGGCTGTCTCTCAATTTCACTAATGTTGTTTGCTCTGCATACTTTCTCAAAGTGGTTTTTCTTACCACACTTACGGCATGTTTTACCGTATGCTGGGCAATTTCTCTTCTCATGTTTGCCTCCACAGTATTTACATTGAGTTTCAACTCGATCACTACCACTTCCTCGATTCGCATAAGCGTCCTTCTTGTCATCTTTGAATCGCTCTTTCCAATTTGTTTGAGATCCCCTTTTGTACTGCTGCACTCCGTGCACACTCTGGTTTCTAGCAGTCTGTTGCAGTTGTTTCTTAGCTGCCTCCGCTGTTCTTGCGATTTCTGCTGCTGCCTCCAAAGTTATATCCTTCTCTCTCATGAGTCTTGCTCTGGTGCTTTCGTTGCTGAGTCCTACCATGAGCCTATCACGTACAAACTCATTAGTCAGATCATGATACACCGCTAAGTTGGCACCTTCTGCTGCCTTACACAGAATTCTGAAACCACATTTACTTGCCAAGTCAAGTAATCGATTGATGAAGTCCTCGACTGGTTCTTGCTCTTCTTGATACTGATTGTAGAATTCATGCCGGTACGTTGAGGTCTGCAAAGCTGGTTTGTAATAGGCAATGAGTTTAGTAACTAAATGCTCAAACGTGTCCTTCTCTCCAGCTTGAAAATTGCGAATAGCTAGAGATGCTTCGTCTCCTATTACCGTTTTTAGAATAGCCAGCTTTCTATCGGTCGCACATGCACTACCGTGCATGGCAAGAATGAAGTTTTTCATTTTCTCAATCCAATCCTCAATTTCATCCGTGGTTGTTCTAAACGGTGGAATTGCATATACTCCTGACGTCATGTTCTAAACTTCTGTTGTTCTAAACTTCTGACACCATGTTGTAGTTGGGCTTTTAGCCAGAACAAGTAGACAAGTAATACTCTGCTTTAACATACAACTCTAAGGGACCTAAATAGGGAATAGGCAATAGTCAGTACAATGTAATTAATATAGATAATAACATCACAACACCCATGCCTTGTCATAGAACAAAATTATACTCAGTTGAACAAAAATTTAGCTTTATAAAATTTATAAGTTTTATAGTAATTTATATACATGATATTAGAAACATTTTGTTTGTGTGTTTTGTGTTATGGATTCTTTATACCTAATAAAGATGAAAATATTTTATCCAAGGTATTTGTATAGAACATCAGAAGTGCACAGGGACAAAAGGATTTCGCGATTATTTTGGCCAAATTTCGCGGTACCGTGAAATTTAACAGGCTATACATTAAACTACACATAAAATTTGTCGCGGAGAATGGGAAATTTCGCGATTTCGTACTTGCCGCGAAATCCTTTTGTCCCTGGAAGTGCAGTAGGATCAGTTTCAGACAAAGTAAGCATAAATAACATCATTGCCATGCCTGAAGTGGTTTGTTAATGGGCCATTGTTAGTCCCAAGCGTTTTTGGTCCCTCATTCCTGCCACTCAGCATTGCCTACTGTAAAGTAGACATTTTTCTAAGACAATAGAGAAACTGACCCTGTCTCACTAAACTGACCCTGTCTCACTTCAACCACTTGCCATAATAAAAATACTAACAACCAAATAAAGTTTAATGAATAATACAATCACCAAAGAATATTTCCTCGAGTTTACTTCTAGATAACCAATTCGTGGTTTAAGCTCTTATTTTATTTAGGATTAAAGGAATGTAAAATGATACTTAATATTTCATTGAAACTTATTGTTTTGTTAAATATTGTAGAAGAAAACTTAAGCGAATTAGGTCCATTACAAGATTCATTTAAATAAAATTTTAGATTTATAGTAGGCTGTCACTCTATTAAGGGGGCCAGAGGGGGTCGGGTCTCCATCAAAATTATCTCGAAATTGATTTTATAGTTGTTTCTGATAGGGGAGGGGAGTATATGTATTAGCTGCTTTTGGTCTTATATAAAAATATTGTTCCTAGCCAAAGTTATCGCCAGTCAAAGGTCTGCACTTCTCCAACATTTTTTGAGCGATCACCCTGAAACTTTCAGGATATGTTTCTAAGGACCATTTAAAAGAAAATGTCGGGCCAGAATTTTGAAATAGGTCTAATACAATTTTTTATTCGATTTTGAAAATCTTGGACCTTGAAAAATCGTCAAAAAACGCCCCACTCTGCTAGTTCTATTCCGTGTAACACTATCTTAATCGCAACTCTGTCGTATCTAGACCAGTGTCTATGGACATTCAATATTTACTCAGTTGCCGTTTGGTATGAGTAACAGCACACACACCCCTTTGCCCGTTCAAACTATATCTACACTTCTTAAAGTTCCTTTAAATATTGCATTGAACTGTTTAAATACCCTAATTTTGATTGTTATAAATGACTTCAAATTGAAATTGTTTTTGACTGCAGATTATTTCATGCATTTTGTTTACTTGTAAGCTGGTTGGGACGTTACCACTGCATCACATCTTCCTACCCACCCAGTTAAAGTGGATTTAGCCCACAGACCAATAGATCTGTTTGGCTCCAGTGAAGTGTCCTTTCACATTGTATTGTAGCATATCATGACAATTTTCTTCCACTACAATACATGCTTTCACAATTACATTCGAAGTTATAATAGTCACTGGTACCTCTTGTATGAAAGCTAATGATGATTGGTCCCATATGTATACCAACCATGTCTTGGTGGAGAAGCATTTGGACCATAAAATTTTCACAGGCAGGACATTACATTACATCTTATCATTCTGTTCCAGGAAATAAGTAGAACATAAATATCTATTGTCACATTCTCTACAATATGTAAATTAAGTTTTATCCAATTTCACCCTCTGAATACTGATTAACTTTTTCCTTAGAAAGCTAAAATGTTGTATCTCGCCTTCCTGCTCTGTATGTGCTTGGGTTTTGTTGGAGCTCAAGATGATGCAAGATGTGAACCCCTTACAATTGGAACATGTGCTGAGTTTGGTTATTCAACTGTCCGGTTTCCCAACGAAATAGGTCAAAACACCCAGGAAGCTGCTGCTAACGATCTTCAGTTACTGCAAAGATTCATTGACACTGAGTGCAGCAAGGATCTAAAACTCTTCCTCTGTTCCTTATATGCCCGATGAAGGACTTCTAGAGCTTGTGTAGAAGACAAAGGACCCATTGGAAAAAAAAGACTGATGTTACTATGGCATCACTTAAAGGAAATGGTTGATAAGGAGTGAAATAACTGTTAACTTATGCCCTCAAGGACGATGCCTGCTGATTGTTTTGACTAAGAAGTTCCTAGTTCTCAAAGTCTGCGTATGTGTTTTGAGAGGGGGACTAGTATTTTTAAGAGTGAAACATCGAATTTATTTTTTATTTAAGGATTTAACGTTTATATTTTTAAGCTTTTTCATACTTTTTTAAATGTCATTTTTGTTTTGAGTCAGATCTTTATTTTTACTTTGGCAGATTAAGTTTTTAAAATCAGTGCAAGTTATTTTCAGATTGTTAAAGTTCAAACTAAGTTATTGACTAGTATTTTGCTTATGATTATTAAAATGTTTACCTAAATTTATTAAAAAAAAAAAAAAAAAAAAAAAAAAAAAAAAAAAAAAATATTAAAGACCGCAGTCCGGCCAATAGCCTGGTTCCCCTGGTTGTTGTAAAATGAAATATAAAAATCCGAAGTCCCGTCAGTAACCTGACTGTGTATTAAGGATAACTGAAAAAAAAAAAAAAAAAAAAAAAAAAAAAAAAAGAAAAGGGATATATATTAGTCATTGAACCAACCTGTTCACCTCCCTCTGAAGCCTCCATTATGAGGCAAAGCTTTAGCCTGCCAAACTTTTTGTGACTGGTTAGATTGTTTGTTTGTTCATTACACTGCTTTTAAGTTAGTTGAGATTGCATATCTATCCTCATATCCCAACCATCTCATTTAATCCATCATTCACATATGGCCATTTTACACAGAAAAAAGAAGATTTATAAAGATCTACAGGAAGAACATTTTCAAACAGCTCCAAACGCTAACGATAAGTACTCCTGCTACATTTCTGGTATCCGTGAAGATCGCCTAATAAAGCCGGATAACAGTGAAGAACTAGAAAGAAAAACTAAAAGAGGACTGATGTTAATCTATATACCATTTGCAGATGGCAGAAACGCCAGGAGGCTTTGTCTGACTTGATTTGTATTCCTTGTTTGAAGTTCATGTTTCAATCACCACTATGTGTACTGTCTCACTATAATGAAATTAAAAATAAAACACTTAAAATCGAAATCCATTCATACAACAAAATACAGGCCTACTGTATATTATTACATCTTATCACATTGTACACAATTATACACATGAACAAAACCGACAAATCACATCGCAATCTACCCAACTACCGACTTCTGACAGGACTATGACTGGATCCACAGTCCGGGCGCCCCTCGCCTTAATCAATCTTTTCTGTTATGTAATATCAAATTCTTTAAGAGTAACTAGTTGCTGAGCATTGATATTGAGCAGACAATAATCTTAGTTTTTTTAAGTAGTAAAAATGCACATCCGTCACGATCTGTCTTGCACACAGAACTGAAAGGTCTTGCAAACGATACTACCAGCCTACTGTCTACACCCATCAGATTATATATTAAGATCAAATTTTTCTTTATTCACGTTTTTATTACATTATGTATCTGTTTGTCAACTCTTACTTTTTTCTGTCACTGAAAGTGGCGCGAAGTAATCATAGGCCAACTCGGCTCACCAGCCCAATTGCGACAATTGATATATCTACCCTTAAAGTTCACACTGACCTAATTTGTGACCTAGTGCGGAACGTAAAACATTATATATCCAGGAAACGATCAATATACTATGCCCCGGCACATTATATTTCTGGTTACCATGGTTCTGCTATGATTGCGTTAAGAATATTCATAACAATCATGCCTCATGTCCACTCGAATTATTAAAAAGTGTGAAAATGAATTTTTTTAAAAAATAGTGATTGAAATGTTAAGGGGGTTTGTTGATTTCTAGATTTTTATAATGTGGTTTTGTTAAATGGTAAGTGGTGTATGGAAGAAATTAGTGTGTGTGTTTAAAGGTAGGATGATTATTGTGCTGTGAGGAAAGTGATTAAAAGGTTTTTATGTATTAGGTGTGAGGGGGTTTTGTTAGGTGAAGAAGGTTATATATAATATTGATTGATGTCTAAGATATATGGGGTTGGGGGGTGAGGGGTTAGATGTGTGTTATGGGTTTAAGTGTTGGGAAATTGTATGTTTATTGATAGTTGTTTTAAATTGGGGTTGTATTATAATAGGTTATGGTTTTGGAAGAAAGAGTGGTTATGTTTGGGGGGGAAGTTGGGATGTATGGTGGGTTTTTATGATATGTTATGAAGTTTTTGAGAATGGTGTAGTTGTTAGGGGGGAGGTTTATTTAATTGGGTTGGTGTGTTGTAATTTATTGAGAGTATGTTTTGATTGGGGATATGAAGTGGGGGATGTTAAGGAATTTGATTTTTGGAAGGGGTTGGTATGTTGTTAGGGGGGTAAATTTTGTGTGTTTTGAGTTGGATTAATAATTAAGTTGTATATGAAGTGGATTGTGGTTGGGATGTTGGATTTGATATTTAATTATTTTGTGGGTGTATAGTGGTATGAAAATGAGTTTGTAGATTTAGAGTTTGGAGGGTTTGGAGTATGGGGGTATTATGGAGAGATTATGTGATTGGGGGGGGGGTAAGATTATTGGTGATGTTTGTTTTGGAATTTAGTGTGGAGGTATTTAAGATGTGGTAAGAAGGAATTGGTGGGGGTGGGGGTTAGGGGGATAATATATGGATAATGATGTAGTAAGTTGGTGATGGAGTATATTTGTGTGTTTGTATAGGTTAGTTAGGGTTAGGTGGGTGATGATGAGAGTGAGTAATAGGGGTATATTGGTTAGAGGAGGATTATTATGAGATAGTAAAAAAATAGTTATATATTAATTAGGTGTGTTTATAGGGGATGTTTGTTTTTTTAAATTATTTAGAGGGGTTGGTTAGATGAGTGTTAAGGGTATTGTGGTTGTATGGTATAAGTGGGATGATTGTATTTTAAGGGAATGTGTGTTATAATTAATAGTGTTAGAGGAAGTGAATAGTTTTTGATTGATGTTGGAAAGGGTTTTGTGAGGAGTTGTATTTTAAGGTGTGTAAAGGAGGGTTGTTGGGGATGGAATTTATTTTTGGTTATTGTTTGGTAGGGTTAAGTATCTGTTGTTGTGTTAAGTGTTATTTTGGATTGTTAGGGTAGGTTTTTTATGGATTATGAATTTATTATGTAGTGTTTTTTATTGGATTTTTTAATTGAGATTTTTTATTGGGATTTTTGATTAGGTTAGGGTTTATTTTTTGTGGGGATGTTTAGGTTTGGATAGAATGGGGTTGGAGTTTGTATGGAGTTTTGGTGGTATTGGGAGAGTTATGGAGTATTATGATTTTAGATTGTTGAAAGATTAAGGGTAAAGGGAATGGTTGTGAGAAATATGAGGGAGATTGATGAGTGAGAATAGAAGTTTATGAGGGGGGTTTGGATTTGGTTTATATATATGGGGGTGGTGTGAGATTGAGAGAGTGGGGGAGGTTGTATATTTTTGGTTAATAGTTTTGTAAAGGAATGATGTGGGAGGAGTGTGGTATTTTGGTGATAGTTGAAGGTTGTATATGTGGAATATGGAAAGGTTTGGAATTTGTTAGAAATGAAGTTTTTAGATTTAGGTAGGTTGGTGTTAAATGAGAGAGAGTGGGAAGAGATTTTTGATTAGTTTTTTATGTGATTAAGTAGGGAGGTTTGGGAGATGATTTTTGTGGAGGGTGGATTTTGATGTGGAAGATTTGAAGTTATGGAGAGGAGGTTGAATTTGTATGGGTTATAGAGAGTATTTTTAATTTGGATAGTAGATAGGTGGTGTGGTATGTTTGATAGTAATATGGAGTATTATAGAGTTTGGTTTGGTATATAGTAGTGAATTGGGAGATTTGGGGGGTGATGTAAGTTTGTGTTTGAATTTGGATGGTTTATTGGTTTATGGAGAATATATTAAGTGTGATGGGGGGTATTATTTATTAGTGAAAGGTAGGGATATGTGTATATTATGAGAAAGGGTGTGATTTATTGTGGGTTTTGGATGTTATGGTTGATTATGATTTGTGTTTTTGTAAGTGACATGAATATTATTTGGCGTGTATAACAAAATTTTCGTTTAAGTTGATAGTGGGTTTTGTGAATAGGTTAGCTAATAATATTTTAAGTGTAATGATTTTCCGGAGTAAAGCGCATAGAACACATCTTTGATTATAGTTAAAAATGAAAAAAAGTTTTAGAACGTTAAACTGAAGCCCGGTTTCTTGTGGTAATTGTAGATGATAAGCTTAACTGGAGTAGCCACATAAAAGACTGAGGAGCAAGATGTCAAGATTTATTGGGTGATGTACATAAGGATGTACATAGGATAAAACATATATTGCCAATGAAGGGCCCGTTACAGATTTTCCAAAGTTTTGTTCATCCATAGAATACTTATGCTCACTTGTCTGGGGATTTTGCTTCAAAACTCTTATAGAATCTCTTTTTTGGCTAACAAAAACAAGGTATGAGGGCAGTTCATGGCCAGGAAATTGTGAACTACTACTACAAGACGGAAAACCTTGCCAGAGCCACAACAAAAACTAGCATTTAAAGAACACGAGGTCTTAACCGGTATTCAAAGGGGTTATCGTAAAACGTACGCACTTATTTTACTGCACAAGTTCGAAATATGTCCTAGTTTGTTACCTAAATCGATTTCAGAACTTTCCTCCCACTTCTCCTAAGCACACCCAATCAAGGACGACACACGACAAAACTTAGACAGTATCAATTTACTCACAAGACTGACCTGAGATCAAGCATCTTTTAATAAAGGCCCAATGCTCGCTACTTAAGAGCACTAACACTCGCATTACATGCCCATACCAGTATATTTTCTATCAACTTATATAAAGAATTCGTCAAAAAAAGTACTACTAGACTTGCAAAGTGCTGGCTGCAACGACGAATGGCCACAATTTTTACCTCCATCATCCACCTGGTTTAACGTAAATCAACAAAGAACTAGTCATAATCACTCAAAACCAAACTCAAACAGCTCAATTAAACAATCGATCAGGACAACATTTCAAAACCACCTGCCATTCTAACAGCACCTTCCTTATTTCACTCACATAGCGCATATCGAACTGATATCAACACTAATTGCGGTGAGGCAGCATCTTAAAGTTACCAATATCAAATAGTTTGCAGATTCAGGGCCCTCGACTCGACACATAAAATATTTAATATCGAATAGTTTTAATAGATACATCACAATTATTTTCTGCGTGCCCCTCGGGGATAATAATTAACTTATTTCAATTATATTATAAACTTTTGGTAAACAATGGCTGGTACTACGGACCAGATCCCCCAATCAATAAACAAAAACCAAGGCTTTACATTGGATCCTCTCTGACTCTAAAATCCGCAGATCAAGAAGCTGAAAGCTGCAAACTGCACAAGATGCGGAATAATAGCAAAGATGAAACCATTCCTCTCTGAAGATCAAAAAGACAATCATCGTACAATCTCCCCTAGTTATTAGTTCGCTTGACTACTGCCATGCAACTTTACTAAGTGTACTAATCATTCTGTTTTGAAACAGCTACAATCTCCTGCAAAACATAGCATGTCCTGCTTAGTTAAAGGTCAAAAGAGGAGAGAAGAAGTTGAGCCCTACATAAAATAACTTCATTGCTCAATGTACAAGAACGTATTGAATTAAAATAAACAGCTAACTTTCAAACTGCACTCGCGGATGGCAGCACGCGTCTTCACACCTTGTCAAACTTGTCAAGTACAATCCCAGTGTGTGCAGAGAATGTGTCTCTCATGCCCTATAAACCAGTCCACCAAGAGCCTTCTCTTCATCAGCTCCAAGATAAAGGAAACAACCTTCCTCAAAAATCAGAACAGTTAAACCAACAATGACTTTAAGGGAACACTAAAGCTATCTGTATTTAAAAGTCCTTTGATATGTACTGAGTAAAAATACATTATCAGCAAATTTTAAAATCTCATCCTATAGCAGGTCACTTATATAACGCTTTTAGAATTAATTATTTTAGCTACACTAATTTTTCAGGATTTTCCGGGGAACATTCGAGATAATATTCTTTCCGTGTATCACTGTGTCCTGCAACAAAATTTAGTGTCGGTCAGAAATAAGGAGCACTATCCCGGGACAACCAAAATTTTGGGTGGCACCCAGGAAGAAAGCCTGCCTTATTATCTTGGTTAGCTATTGTCTCAAGTAATTTTTAGCATCTTCTTCCACTTCTGTTTATTTCACCTCTCTAACTTTGTATGTTGCCCCAGTTAATATGACATGACTGTAATGGTGATTTTTTCTGTAACATCACGTACTGTCTGCAGTAAAGCTTTTTTAATTATTTTGTATTGATATTGAAGTATTCAGATTGTTTGTATATTTGGAGTTATATATATTTGGAGTCTCATACATAAGATTTCTTGTGGTCATCATCTATTTTTCATATGTTTTGTTAGAAAACCTGCTTACCTTTCTTGCTATCTTCTTGATTTAACGGTGTTTTACTGCCTTATTTTAGTCAGTATTTAACTGTAGCTATAAACTCCGTTTTATTCCCAGTCCAAGGCGAGTGCACGATCTTTACTGTACACACACACACACAGTCACCACACACAGCTATCTCTTTAGCGAGTGTGGAGAGCGAGCGAGGTTAAACATTTAACCTTATCGGTGCAGACTCACCAAAATAACATTAGACTAGAGCAATATTAATTACTTACACACACAATCTCCTTTTTCTCATCTAGAAAACACACACGACAACCACATTCACAATGGGGGTTCCATAAACACACACATAGCACTAAAATCTAATCAAGCCTCACACACAGCTTGCCTTGGATGCACCCTCGCAGGAACACATCTCTCCACACGGCCTACCGTCGAGGAATGACTATCTGCGGTTCTCATATAGTAACCATCTTTACTTGCGCCAGCTGCTATGCTCTGACTACAATTCTCTCTCAATGAGGGACCACAAGATGATGATAGCATAATCCCCCTTCTTGCTATATTGCTCTATATCTCATCATATCTACTACAGATAGGAGAGAGAGAGAGATTGATAATTGAGAGAGAGGGCATCTACATGCTAAAATTCACAGTAAAGACACACTTTTCTCTCTCTAGTGTATGCGAGGTGCGAGGAGCTGTTGAGAGTAGGGCAACAGGGGGCGCTTCACCCTTAGGGATATTATCTTATATCTCATATGGTTTGTATTGGAGTACGTTGAAGTATGTTGGTACATAGGGTGGAACTCATACAGGGAAGGGAGTGAGATAGCACAGATACTTGCCGCGCTTTATATATCTATAGTATAGATCTTCTTTGCTATTCTCTGGGAATTCATTTCCCCAGAAGTCAGTTGGTAAAAGTAGTCACTTCTCTCATCATCTCCTATCTTCTATCTAAATTATTCCGTGCATTTTATCGAGGAACTCGAGGTGATATGTTATCTGTCGTGTTGTGTGTGCATGACATATTACAAAAATAAAACTTCCCGAGATGATCTATGGTTAGAATATTGGCACCTGCGGGAGAGGAGTGCGTGGGAGGGGGTACTCTGTGGCGTGGGAATGTACTCAGTTCCATATAATAAGTAGCTAAATGAGTTCGTGTGTACTTGTAAGCAACGTGCTTTGTCATGGAATGCAAGTATGTTCTTATGTATGGTTTTGGTCGTTCCAACGACCTGTATTAATCTATTGGTATCATCCCTAACTAAATGTTGCAAAGTATGTGATATACATCTACGTACCTTGTGAACTAATACTAGTTCGAGCTAATGTCCGATCTAGACCAGTAAACCCCTCCATATATTCCCGTTCCCCGCATCAGGGTGCGCTTTCCTCTTTAGAGTTTGTCCAACGTCCTTCAGTAACTGTACAAGTAGCATTTCTTGGTCTGGCCTTGCTGTGCTCTACCGTGGCGCTAGGTTACCCATAGACTAAATCAATGCAAGTAGCGCAGGATGTCGGATGCATGTGACCCCGCCATTTTAATCTCCTCTTCGTACTTGTTTGAGAAGCCTGGGAGGCTACCATTACCAAAGTTATATTGCGACTCTTGTCCTTCATGAGATACCCAGCACCATACGCAACAACTTTGTGTATGTCCCGTCCAAACTTTTTCTCGTGACCTTTGTCAGTGTCCAGGTCTAGATTCCGTAGAGCATAACTAGAATCACAAAGCCGCAATGAACAAATCTAATCTTGAGGCTCTTGAGAGTTTGGATTCAGATATTCCATTCATCTATGTAGGCACCCCACGCTTTTCCTTTTCTAACCCTTGATCTCCCTAGCTGTGCTCTTCAATCCAGGTGGGGCGTGCGGGGTGGGGCTGGTAGAGCGTAGGTGCGATCCGCTTCACTAGCTCACTTCTCAAGTTATCTATGCTTCCCCGATCGACTTTGTAGGTCGCTAGATCGATCCTCCATTCCAGTGTCATGACCTTGGGTCATGCCTTCGTTTATGTTGTAGTTCCCCCGCTTGCTGCAGCCGAGTTCTACTCATGAGCAGGAAACTGCGTTAGCGGCTGTAGCCAGAGGGGACCTCAGATATAAGTGCTATACAACTGCAAAGTCCACATCGGTGATGATCTGGACCCCACTCTTCTGCTTTATTCTAGGCAGGTCGAGGGGTGAGTACAAGTCGCTTCCTCATCATCCGCCTATGGCTTGCCTCATACAGTAGTCGGATGACTATTGCAAAGTAGGGTAAGTGCTAAGGTATCACCCTTGTAACACACCTGCAAGTATCTCGAACAATCAGTTCTCCGTCTGGAGGTATGTAGAGGGACTTTGGCCATTGTGAAACCTTGGACACCTGTAAATCCACAAAAAAAAAAGGAGTGTTACTCGGCATCAGTCCAGGACGACGAAGATGATGGTGGTGAACTGAACTTCGGTCCAAGAACAGGAAACTACTGATGTCTACTCAAGAAGATATGAGCTGAGCGCTAAAGCCGATGGAAATGGTAAAAGTCTAAAGTATAAAAATTTCGGGCGGTCACGCCGCGCATTTTGCGCGCTGTGCCGCTATTTTTGGCCAAATTATCATATTATTACAATGTACTCGCACAGAAACATGCAGGGCATGCCGTCGGAGGCAAGATCATATTGTTAGGAATCCGGTTATATTTTCAACAATGTTGCAGTTATATGACGAATTCAGCAGTGGTCCTCTCTTTCGTCCGGTTCTGAGTGTTTTACGCCTGTCTGGATCCTCGAAGGTCATGAAATTTTAATTTTTAATTTTTAATATACTGGAGAGATGTAGTGGTTAGTTTTAATTTAGAATTTAAATTGTTTCAATTTTCTAAATGTGTTCTGCTTCCGGGACACGATTACCGTTTCGGCTTTCTTGAACTGTAAATTTGGAAGCCAACTATGCGGGGCGCCTGCCACCGGCACTGAAGAGTGATCAAAATGAATTAATTAAAATTTCCTAATATCACGATTTGAAATATAGAGTAAGTTTGTAAACCCGGCGCGCCATGGGTGTGTGGCCTAGCTTTGGCTGCACACCTATGACTGCGCTGTTGCTGGTGGACCTAGCCAGCTTTTGTTGGTGCAGTAGTGTTGCTAGAGAATAAAACCAACTGATTATGTACTAAATGAATCAAAAATAATAATGACTATATTGATGAACGATGAATTGCTAAATTTCGATCAATTTATATTTTCGGTCTCCAATTATTAACTGCGGAAGCTGGGTATGCCTCTCAACAATGTTTGACTATGCATGGGATGACGAATTGTAAACACGTATAATTGAACGAAAAATAAATGATGAACATGATTCAAAAACTGAAACCACCAATGGATTTATCGAGCTTAAATATAAATAGAGTATTAACAAACAAAAACCATCAAGTGCCGTTTAGCACAGGGGGGGCGCCCGGCTCATATGGGCCACAGCAATCGGGCGAAAATGGTTCGCGAACAAGCCGCCTATTGGCACTCGAGTCCCCTTGGATCTTTCCGATGGTTCACTGGGCATTTGAGCTGCCGTCCTTTCAGCTTCTGTAAACTGAAATTACTACCAATCCAAGTTTAGGCCCAGCAGCCAACGTAGGGCGGCGCGGCTTTATGGTTAGATATGTGTAAGTTGTAGGGTCTGTAATAAAGATCAAAGAATTCAAATTTGTTTCTCTAAAAAAAATTGTTTCTTCTATGGTTATATTCCGTAAAGGATGATTTGTTTCTAAAACAGGGTGACCGTCGAACGAGTCCAACTCAAGCGCGTGTCCTGGTAGATTATAAACTACAAGAGTATTGGCAAAGATTAATAGGAAATCTCCAAAGTTCTTTTATCTTCCATGATACGAGTTATTACTTACTGCAGAACAAACTCCTTCAATGATATGAACTCGGTGACTGTTTTAACTCGATTTAAAATAAATTAGGAAGGGTTAAAGATAAATTGATTTCTAACGAGCATTCTAAATACACTTTAACAGTTTATCCTGAGAATTGATTCTAAAAGGGCCCCCTTATCTACAGTGGAAACCAACTTCATTCAGATGTATTTTCGAACGCTGATTCCGAATTACCCCCCATATCAATAGTGAAAAAGATGAATAAATACAATAATTCAGCATATGCTTTTGTTAAAGATTGGGTAAGGTTAGGTTGGGAATCACATAAAGGTTAGGGTAATTTTCGAATAGTCGTTCAGGACCAGCTACAAGAATTGTTATAACGTTGCTGTTGTATGACCCGCCGGCGCAACGAGTGCGGCGGCTCCACCTTTTAATCGCAGGGAAACGACCGTGGGCACGCACATGATACAACTAAGAGTAACGGTTGAAAAAGTTACGAAGACAGTTTGAGTGTAGAGTTGATTCGGTAACGTAGCGTCCAAAAATACATCGATCTAGATCACTATTCAACGCCTAAAAAGGGCCTTTTTGTCACAAGAAATTTTCTTAAAATTTTTTATGGGCGAGTGATATTAGTAGGACGCATCACGCATGTTTACAAAGTATCAAATCACTTGCTCAAACCAGACCCTCAAAGTCGCTGAAGTCGCGCGCAATATATAGCTTGCGCAATAACATGTCAGTAGCGCCGATAGAGATTCGCGCGATATGAGATTCGGGCGGAATGCCAGGCTGAGCGCGGCCCAGCAAGCACAATCAGCGAGATAGATTGCTGTTGTGTCTCCTCTCTCCTTGTAGATCAGTGTATTGATTGCAAAAATGAGGGAAAAGAAAACCGAACGCTGGCACCACCAAAAAAACTTTATTCAGGCTTCTATTACGCGTCCCACAACCTGTACAATACACATGCTGCTCTATCCAGAGCCCTTCGGCGCTTTGCAGTAGCGCGCGCCCGCCTCACTTGTGAAACAAGCGGCGCCCCAAAGGCGCGAAACCACAAGGTAATAGAACCCAAGACACTAAGAACAGAACAAAATGTCAGATTATATTAATCACCCACTCTCACTCCTATCTTACTGAACCACAGATCACCATCACAAAGGACGTTCAGACCAGTTCATTACCCGAACGTCATCCTCCTCTACCATTTAATCAAACAACAAACATTGTTGGAACGACTGTCAAAAAATTGAAATTTGATAAGCGATATCTACTGCAACTAAATTATTAACGAACACAGAAAAGTGAGCAACTCAAGATAACAGTCCACTAGGTCACGAAGAATAGACTGGACAAATTACACTTCCATCAAATGGAGCTAATAGAAAAGGGGAAAATGTGGCATTCCGTTGGATTCGGTGTTCACGACGGGGTTACGTCAACGGAATAAGGTAGTTTAGACCCTTTAAACGAACATAATTAGACCTTGTTGGCCAATTTTGTATCTCGCCGCCACAACCTTTTTTTGCCACGCGCCATCTTTGAGGGATCTCCGCGAGAAGTGAAAATAGAGTTTTTGATAAATTTGTCGAATTAGTCAATGCTATATAATCAAACTAGGGTATTAAGACACATAAACACGGTGCCAACTATCTATATTTAGTCTAACAACTATTCAAAATCACATTTTCGATAAATTATTTATGAATTTGATCTTGAAAACAGAATAAACAAACTTTTTCCCATCTCAAGGATTAACTTGAAATGATATTTAAACATCAAATCTAGTATCATTGATTGACTGAAAATACTCAAGAATAACCATAGGCATGTTGTAATACATCAAAACATCATAAAACAAACTTCCTCCCAATGTGTAAACCGCGGCAACGGAAATAAACAAGGTACAATTACTGCGAGCGAAATAAGTACATTCAAAATTAACGTGGCACTTCATAACCAAAATACCATATATATTGTGTTGATGCATTTGATCATAGTTCATCTAAAATTTGTTCCATTGTGAAGGCATTCATTAAAGCTAGTCGACGGTTTCAACATACTATCATTCGTTATCGCAGTCTATGCTAAACAGGCTTCTGAACACCTTTGATTGTTTTTGTGGCAACCACCATTGTTGTTCACGCACTTGTTTCTTTTTACATTGCAGGATATCAACTACGAATACAAAATTCCGGTGCAGGTAAAAATGCCGTCCTAGACAGCTGCCAATCTGCTTGCCATCGTTACAAACTACCACCTCACAGGTCTACGAGAACAATCGGGAAGTGGTGGATGAAACTTAAAATTGAACGTTTCCACATGAGTGTGACGTAGTATTGCTCGTTAATAAGGAATTTAATTGCTGCCTTTTCCGGTTGGTGGCATGAGACTTCGTCCATCTTCCTGATGATTTTGAATATAAGCTTCCCATCCAAGGAGCCAGACGTCCCGACATAGAGTATCTATTGAGATCGTTTGTCTCTTTATAAACAGTTTTACAGGAACAACTAAGACATATTGTCAACACATCATTGCGATTTTTCTTCACCTGCGGACTGGCACCGAACAGTTTCATTGCCTCTCATATCGGCTTCGACATCGCAGAATACAAACGAAGTGTTTTAAACGCCCTTGATTTGGTGATTTTGATGAACTGCCTTTGTAATCACAACCACGTGAAATGTAAGCTCCAAAAGGTAGTGCCTCGCATAAACTTAATACAAGAGAATTCACCTACGCGACTTTATTGGACTACTTTTCTTCTTTACCGTTCTACAGCTCAAATCATTATGTACTTACCAGTTAACGCTGCGTTGTAAGATATATAGCTAGTATAAACACATCTATCATGGAGATACATCGCGAATGTCGGAGTGTTTCACAGCATCAGAGCTGAGCGTGCCTGATAATGCACAGCAAAAGTGTATCCGCTTCGTGCAGGCTATGTGTTTCAATTTCCCACTCTGGCATATTTGATAGGTACCAGTTCCTGCAACAATGATAAACAACTTGTGCAGAGGAACCTAATTCACCATAGACCATCTTTGAGAAAAAACTGACACATGATTTTTTGTTTCTCCTGGTGAAAGACCTAAGCTCCTAAGTTTGATGTTTTTTGGATAATGGTCCGCTCTGACAGTTTGTATTCAATTTGATTTTTGTGATCTGTCACAATCCAGTGTCCCTGTTTCTTCAAATTGGACAATGATTGTCGTAACTAGCAAATACTAAGACAACCTTTGGATACAGAGAAGTTTCGTCAATAATACGAATGTGCCGTTTAGAAATTGTTTCGAAAGATCTTCTAGGTATCAATATCTGGATACATTTTCCACTAGGTTTGCAATACCCAACCGTCGATAACAAAAAGTCCTGCGATGGGAATGTGATGATTTCCTGTTGAAATCCGGACGTGACCAATTATATCATTGAAAAAGTCACTTGATCAGTGCACTTCAATAATCTTCCCTTCCAGAGTGAACAAGAGAGTGACGGGAACCAAAACTGCTAAACTCGTAAGTCTTCAACCAGTTCTGCAACATCCAGGCCTTGATCTTGAGCGTGATATTACGAAGGAGGACGTGTCATTAGAACCTCGCTCCTCCTGAGTTTAACAATCTTTTTTCTGGTGGTCTTTGATCGTTATGGCTTAGTCAAGTCTTGAAGTTTTTTCAGTTTCCCGTTTTGTTCAATGGTTTCCCATAGTAGAGACGTTTGTTTCTCGACCCGATCAAATCTTTCAGTTGTTGAAAATCATTCAACATTACTTCCCCATTTTCTTTGATGTCAGTATCCATATCGATCTTTCAGTACGGTGTGAGACATCACATTGAAAACCAATTTTGGTCGACTTCAAGACAACAACAGGAAATCAACTAACGCAGCTTTGTTAAATTTTGGACTCGTACGGTTGGACTTTTTATAACCATTTTGCGTCTTCAATAATGAATATGGTTTGTGTATCAGGATTTGTGTCTCAAACTGCTTTAGTAAATTGCTCGCCGCAGTAATCGTTTTAAATCGGGTCTGCCAATTAAGAACGTACGTGTCAATTCTTCGTCTGACAAAACATACTAACCCTGCCAAAAAATCCCTCCATCGACATAAGCTCTTTGTAAACTTGCTCAAGACAGTGGTCCACTCTATCGCTACGAAAGTGCGCTTTCAGTTTTATTACAACAAAATTTTGGAGAGGAATAACCCACCGTTGCTGGGATCTTCGTTTGGGTCGGAGTTTATTCATTGAGGACAAGTACACAGTGTCATTTCTGGCGTAGTTTTGCAAATCCAAAGCTAAGAATATTTTGTTGAATTGTATCCAATGATACTAGGTGTAATGTTCCAAAGTTGTTTGCTTGTAGCTCTCATAATACTAACATTGTTTTATCATTACTAACACATTATTGAGAAACTTTCCTGTGTTCGGAAGAATCTTCCCTGAATGTCTGGACTTTGAAAAGATTTTACCCGATCTTCAATTCCTCGATGAGCTGAATTGTGACAGGAACGCACATCTTGTAACCTGTCCTCATCATTAATGCAGAATGGGTCCGACAATTTCTTTTGACCCTTTTCCTTAGATTCATCGTCATGTCCCCAGAAAATTTGATCGATAATGTCTGAAAAATGGACGTATAATATCAGGCTAAGCATCCCCGCACCGTTTCATGTGCATTCCTTCTAGAATCTTCCCTATGGCTTAATGGACCGTAAATAACGCAGTGACTGAACAGTCTCTCGAGTCCACTATTGGTCAATATATTTCCATAGCTCTACACATAGCAAAAACTACATGTAACTAGTCGCCCATCCTGAATATGAAGTGATCGCCGATATCCCTTTGGAATACAACTCGGTATCGCCTATATGTACAGCTGCAGATCTAAAGTGACGATCGTTTTTTTGATCTGGGGGGGGGTGGGGGGGGGGGGGGGGGGGGGGGGGGGGGGGGGGGGGGGGGGGGGGGGGGGGTGGGGGAGGGGGGGGGGGGTGTGATTTTTGTAGAAATGCATTGGCACATCATCAATGCTGTATACAGTGTCGACAATCTGTAGGCGGTGACTTTATAAGAGGAAGCAATTGCAATGTTTGTGACCCCAGCTTTGGAACAAAGGTCTCGCGTGTATGATTTCCAGGAAAGTGTAAACTATTTCTGTCATCATAAAGCTGTTGTATAGGCACCCAGGTTTCGTCGGTAATGTTGATATTCTTTGCTCGTCACTACATACAGATCCACATACTTTGGATGAGGTGGAGATAACATCCTTTGGGGGTAACATAGCTTCAGCTTAAGCGTTGAATCGCTCCGTGTGTCATCATTTTGAGTTTAAGATAACGCCTTGACAACTTAATCACTTGTTCTCCCAACTTAACATCATTCGGATAAACTGTTAATCAATGTACCATGGAGCTGACGCTTTCCCCATCTTTACCTGTCCCGCTGAAATCAGAGTTATCATGGGCAAAATAGGGTCTTGTTTTTTTGCAGATTGGTTAAAGGCACGTAGCAGTGTTTTCATCTAACAATGAACCTTGGCTAACTCACGATGCAATTCTTCAATGAGCTTTATTTTTTGTAGTCTTCAGAAACTTTAAGGCACCTTCGTTTCCGTATGATCTTTTTGGCTCCGAGTACTGTTGTGTATGGAGAGTCCTAAACAACAGAGAAAGGGGTTTCATACTGTGGAATCGCTGTTGTGGGCCATTCAATCATCACCTTGTCTAAGCTTCTTCTCACAGATCGATCCTTTTTCGTGTTAATGGAGATGAGCTGACACACGCATTTCTAGTGTCTTGCTGGTTTCTTTAGCTTAAATTGTGTAAGATCGCCAGGTAACATCACTTCATATCAGCACCATTTCAGAACGAATTCAAATCAATAAGGAGACTGGGAATGAGTAAAATGCTCCTGTAAACGTCCATTTGCTAGCTCTGCGTCCTCCAATCGACTTTCGAATCACAAGTCGGCCTTACGATATTCCACATTAAGATCCTCAATCAATGCATCAACTGCAAAAGAGACCAGCGCGATCTATAGAACATACAGTAACAGGAACGATTTTTTAGTGTGTTCGGATGAAGACTATACCACTTAGATTTGTCAATAATCAATTCCTTAATGTGCTTTTTAAACTTTTTGCTCAAGAACATCTCTCATATCGGCAGGAACTCTGGTGTCGTAAAAATGGTGACGTACTGTTTAATGTAGCCGTCCTTGGTATTGGTCCGAAAGTCTCTGTAACCAACAGTCTCGCACTTATCTAATAGCCAATAAGAACTCAAGGTTACGGCCTGTCCCTGGCTTGTACTTGTCTGCACCCATCTTCTGTTCATTTGTCGGCATTTTCTCTGCTTCAACAAACACTTCTTATGATAACATGATATACTCCATCAACCGCATCTGGGACAGCTCTCAGCGAATCCCAAGCTGTTCATCAGTAGTGACTCTAGCAATACGACAAAATGATTCACTTACAGGAGAGTGAGAACGCGATGCAGTGTATCACTGTCCCCAGGCAGAACACACACAACTGCGAACAGAAATAAAATAGAATCAATTGAACTCGCTGAGAATTTATCTTTAAGATTAATAATAATTAACAATTAATTAGGGTTAATATTATCAATTACATCACCAGCAACACGCTCAAACGGAACACAAGGACCAATATCACGAAATAAACAGACTTATCACGCACACAGGGACAATATCACGCAAAAAACGGAACTCAATCACGCACACAGGGACAATATCACGCAAAAATGAACAGACTATCAAGCACACAGGGACAATATCACGCAAATGGAACAAGACTTTATCACGCACACAGGGACAATATCACGCAAATGGAACAACTTTATCATGCACACAGGGACAAATAATTCACGCAAATGAACAGACTTTATCACGCACACAGGGAAATAATCACGCAAATGAACAGACTTTATCACCACACTTGGGACAATATCACGCAAATGAACAACTTTATCACGCACACGGGGTCAATATCACGCAAATAAACAGAGTTGATTACGCACACAGGGACCAATTCCCGCAAATGAACAGAATTATCATGCACACGGACAGATATCACGCAAATGAACAGAAACTTTATCAGCGCACACGGGACAATATCACGCAAATGAACAGGCTTTAATCATGCACACAGGGACAATATCACGCAAATGAACAGACTTATCACGCATCTAGCAGGGTAAAAATTAATGGAGCAGACTGTTCTAGCTGAGGTAAGATATTTAATGGAGCAGACTGTTCTAGCTGAGGTACGATATTTAATGGAGCAGACTGTTCTAGCTGAGGTAAGATATCTATAGCAGACTGTTCTAGCTGAGGTAAGATATTTAATGGAATGTTGCGGTGGTAATAGACATAATTTTAAGCTCATTCGTGTGACCTTTCAAAAAAATTCCGGAGAAAACTTCGAAGTATAATTGTTTTATCCACTTTTTCGACATGATAATTGACATCCTTAGTGGAAGTTGGAACATACTGAGAATACTACACTGACGTTGTACTATATTACAGGTAACACACAGGCTGTCTCAACACGTTACACTTCTCAACGTTCAAGTGATAAAAGAAGAGACCGCCGCCTTGTTCAACAACATAGCTCATACTCCCTTGATGACGTCATCACGACCAACTGTGACGTCAGCATCGGCTACCCATGGCTTCAGACCTGCTACTAAACTTAACGCTTCTGGCTTCAGAAATGAGAGGACGCTTTAGTTAGAAACCAATATGTGTTTATTTTAATTTAAAGTATGTGATTTTTTGGGAGAAACGTGACGAAGCATGATTTCTGTATCATTTGGGTATTTTAGATCAGAATAAGCGGATTTCTTAATCATCGCTTTATTAGAGAATGTTGATAGAATTAATAACTAAGATTATTATCCTGTCAACTGTGATGTAAGATTTTCTGTGAGAGTGTGAGCGCTGGTTCGCACTGAAATAATAACAAAGACAGTTTCAGTTAGTATAAATTTCTGGTCGCACAAATTTAAAAAACGTGACGGATGTTACTCGTCTAAATTTCTCCGAATTAGCGCGCGCCGCTTTCTTCTCGAAGTGTTGGCACGTGCTACGAAGTAGCGCGCGCCGGGCCAGACCATTAACCTAGCAAAACTTAGTTGGGGACCCCAGGCTATTATCAATTATGCTCATAAACATATATATCCGCCGAATAGAGATTCGGCGGAATGACAGGCCGAGCGCCGCCAAGTAAAACAAAACTCGCGCCGAGTTGGACTCGTCGACGGTTTGGAGGACTTCGACGCGCCGCGCGAACTAGCATTCTTGCTTTGCGAACTAGCATTATTGCTTGCAACCCATCTTCGATCGTTGCTCTGCTTCGCAGAGCAATATTATTATATTATTATAATATTTTGTTGCATAAAAATATCATTCTTCAGTGTTCATTGACGGATGTTACTTACCTGAGGACCCCAGGCTATTATGTTCATTAACATAAAGAATAAAGATTTGGCGGAATGACAGGCTGAGCGCGGCCCAGTAAGATGTTACTCGTCTAAATTTCTTCGAAGTAGCGCGCGCCGCTTTCTTCTCGAAATGGTCCGATGGCAAGTGCTACGAAGTAGCGCGCGCCGGGCCGGATCATTAACAATGGTCAACAGTGTTCATAAAAGACTGATGCATGATTGAAGATATGTCGGAATGACAGGCTGATCGATGCCCATTAACTTATATAATACATAGCTAGCAGAATTCAGCAAAGTTATAACAAAAAGTTATTATGAAAATGGGTCAACTGTCAATTCATTATTGTATCATTGTTAGTTTTTTGCTCTAACCAGAGCCCTCTCGTTAGCGCGCGACCACCGAAGCAGTACGCGTATACACATGGCTATAATGTGTAGTTATTAGTTCTATTTAATTTGTTTACTCAATAGTAAATATATTTAAACAATATTGAATATACACAAACAACAAATAAATTCAGAACCGCGCACGATAGTTTTCGTATTCTCTCAATTGTATTCTCTCAAACTCAAAACTATATATACAATATAAAGTTAGACACCCTATAAAAATATAATTTTGGATGAAAACATTTTATAATATTTAATCTATTGTATTGGTTTATTCGTTTTTCGAGGGTGTCTATCCTTATATAGCTAGACAATTATCATGGCTGAAATTATTTGTATAATGTTCGAAACATTTTTAATAAAAAATTTTGAATGAAAAACCGTTTGAAAATTCAATAGAAGTGTTACAAATATGAGTAAAATCTATAAAATAGATTTTTTAAAATCTCTTATTTGTAATAAATGCATATAATTTTTATTTGCTTATCACAAGTTGCAGATTTATGGGTCTGTCATCTTTTATCAGGAAAACTCGTGACGTTGCAATTACGAATTTAATTTACATGATTGGGAGCCCAAATCTGATGCTATTGATAAATGAGTTCCAATGTGCCCAATAAGTATAATGAACTTTTGGTCCGTATGAATGTGTACTGAAGGGAACCCCTTCAAGATTCACCCGAGTCATGATAACTGAAACAAATTTTCAGAGGGTTAGTATTAATTTGATTCCCCTTTCAGGGTGTCAGTTAATAATCCTAGTCAGGCTGTTATCTGTTAGAGTGCAATTGATGAACTATGCTAATATTCAAACCTTCCATAGGTTTAAAAAAAGGGGGGACCCCCAACCCATGTAGCTGAGACACCTCACAGCAAGTAGACCAAAGTGGCTCTTGCTTGTGATCAGTGCATCAACTACCTGCCGAAGCGGTGGGTTGGGAGTCCCCCCTGGGATCATTTCGTCCGTAAAATTATATATACAACATAAAATAGTACAGTAAAATATCAAAAATTACATAAACAAATCTAGGAGACCTCAAAGCTCGTCTTCTGGGGGATGAGGTTGAAGGAAATGTCTTGCAGTTCAAGATGCTGGGCCGTTGATCTTCCTCTGATTCCTCTTAGTGCAATGAGTGTACTTCTTAACAGATCAAATCTGAATCGTGTTCTGATATGGTTTTTGACTTGGCTCTTGGCTTCTTTTTTATGGTCAGCTATCATCTCAGAGACACGATCTACAATACAGTGCATAGCGGTCCCATACCTCCAGAGGTTGTGAAGACTAGAGGGGCAAAGGATCCTTTCTCTGACTGAAGTACTCTCTCTTCATACAAATCTTTCTTTTCTTTCTCATGTTCTTTATAGATCCTATCTAGCGTCTTAAATGTGTTTGTGTCACAGTTAGGATGTGTGACCCTAACGTCAAAAAATGTTCTTTCAAAGGGTGCATACAATCCGACAGCTGCAACATCAAGACGGGCTTCATCCTTTCATAGGTAGAAATTTCTCATCAACTCATGTTGAAGTGTGGTGAGGAAGATAAATAAACACACCACCTTCTTAAAACAAATTTTTAGATGTTTTAGGCTTTCTTGACCCATTCAACCCAACTTATCACTTATTTGCAGTGTAGATTAATTCATACAGGTTAGATGCAGGAAATTTGCAAGAATAATGACATAAACATCATAACCATTAATATTCTTCCTAATTTCTACATTATCAGAACAATGAACATTTCACAGCCTTCTTCATGAAAAAACAAACGAATTTGGACATGGTCTTTTTTATAAAAAAAATTAATTAAAAGTACTATTTTGTCTTTCAATTTATTCGAGTTTATTTTATGTACGTTATATTTGCTGTACTCTGTAAAGTTTGAAAAATATGTAATACAAAAATTTAAACGATCGCGATGGGCACAAGGTCGATTCCTGCATTTTCTTCATAACCTCATTCTTTAAGAAACCGCTCGTTTGGGCTATCTTTATACAATGAGATTTGCCACAACTTTTAAAGTTTAAATCGAGTTATATCACAAATATATATTCCTGTTATATTGAGATGAATCTTGATAAGCTGCAATATTGTTCACGGTTGTCTGCAAATATCATATTTTTTGTTTTAATAATTTTCACATTAATTTAACAAACTATTTATCTAAGGAGAAGTGTGAAGTGTGAGAGATTGTGAGTGAAAGATGTTTCATTATACCAAGCCAGAGTGAGTATCTATTAAGTAGACATGGTCATAAGAAATACGATAAACTCAGGTGTGCTTCCCCAACATTAGGCTATGATAAAGTGTAAAATTATAACCATATGCTAGAAGTGTAATTCTACATTGCCTTCTTTAAAAAGGTATTACAGGGAGCCATATCCATTACATTGGTCCCAGTCATGTCCCAAATTTTACACAGTTCAGTGATGAATATATATATATATAATAATATAGGTGTCAGTACCTACACTCATACTGTAATATATTGAATCAATTTGATGTTGTATATAAAGTAGGAATGTTAACAAGATGTTCTGAAGATGATGAACACAACTCTTCTGAACAGCTCCTATCAACTACCTTATCGCTTCCAAAAGCTTACTCGACCACTTTCTGTACAACTCCGCAGTCCTCAACATGAACCATCAGAAGAGGCTCTGCTTGACAGAGAGGATGACGATCATAGGGTAACAAATCTGACTATAAAGAACAGTTACAGTCAACCTATTGATGAAATTGAAGTCAGCAATCAACAAGGTTCAAAACACGATCAACTCCAGATCTGGAAGCAATCTGAAAAGATGTAAGATGCTACATGTCCTAGCAACAATTCCTAGACCAATCCTGCCATTTCAAACAACAGAAACTCTCAGTGATTTTCAATCCGTTATGAGTTGATTACCCTGTTAATCATTCCTATTTGGTTTGATTGTGAGCATTGTAATCGATTCAATATTTTTTCAACAATAGTGTAAATACTGACACCTAATCTTAACAATGCAAAATTGGAAAACCACTGAGGCACAAATGGGACAAAAGGACACGACACAGCATGTGGTGTTACCTATTTTAAGCCTCTCAAGGCAAAAAAGTAAAACAATCGAGGCCCTAAGGATGCACACCTGGGATATTGGTATTCTTTCTGTTATAAATACTTCATATATGTGTTGTGTGGTGGACCTTGATAGTGCAAGTGTGATTAAAGCAGGAAGCAGCATTTTTAGAATCCAGGTACTTTTCTTTACTTTCCGAAAATATTCTTTACAGCAGAAGCCATTTTTTAACTTACATTTTCTACTAAAAACAATCCTACCCCATTTGATGATATGCTTATGACCACATTTAATCACAATCCCTCACCCCAGAATGCACCAATGGGCGCTTAAAGTAAATGTCCCTGACGCAAGCGTCACCAAGACGTTAACTGTGTCTGGTGAATCTACTGTATCAGAAGTCACTCTTAAACTAGTAGAGTTATTAGGTAATTGCTTCATTTTCACTTTTATCATGAAAATTAATTTCGATCAAAGAAAATGTTCAAAATACCAGTCATTTACCTCGTTTATCTTCTCAATTTTATTGTAATTTTCTTTCAGGTAGTTTAAAAAACTGGTCAAAGTATGCACTGTGGTGTACGGATAAAAAGACTTGGTTGATAGCTCCTCGTGCTACACTCAACACATATGGCCTTGATGCAGGTACGTAAATTTACGATTCATTCCTCTGACTTGTAACTTACGAACAATTCTGGGGTTGGCTCCATATACCTTGAACATAATATATTATGTTATATATACTAGAATAACTAAAACATAGCTCGTCAGTACACCAGTTATAGTGCAACAATTTGTGCAATTCCAATTTTACAACTTCAAAAGTTTTCCAATGTATTATACTAGACAAGGTTTCCACATCGATATGAGATACTACTCAACAACGCAGGTAAAGTAACCGCTAATGATTTTAAATTTAACAGTAGATACAATAATACAACTAATTTGTACGAATTTTCAGGTAACAAAGTGATCTTCACGACAACCAGTAAAAAGTTGTCAATCCAGCTGCCGGACAGATCTCAGCTAGATTTGGAGAAAGCAGATTTCAGTAACACTTTGTTCTCGGTAGTGTGTACTATCTGTCGGGATCTGAGGGTACGACATCCTGAGGAGCTCTCTTTACTTAGGTAAACTTGTTATCTATAATATCTAGATAGTTTTGTTACATTACACTGTTACGATCTTATTATTTCTGTTTTGTTACACTATTATTACAATGTAACAATTATATTAAGATTGTTTTGTTATCACATGATCTGAGTACAACTCGTCTCCTCACGTGTACAAATTGTAACATTCTTTGTGACACGTCATGACTGACACCAGTCTGCTCAACTTGTAGTGAAAATAATCGCAAAGCTTTTACCTTACACCTTATTGTGTAGAATTTGACAGAGCGACACTATTTCTTGAAGTATTTCATACATTATTAAGAATTGTTTCACGGCTGATTTAATTTAACATAAAACTGAGAAAGAGTAAAATCCTTCCCTTCTCGTCCCCTTGTCCTGTAATTATATTCGGAGTAATTCACTCAGCGCTCACACATTATGAAAATATGATATCTAATCCGAGCATTACAGTTCCTTGTTGTAACACACACTCCCATAATATTACTACTCGGCTAGTGAGATTCGCAGGAAATTAGGAAGAGGTGCTGGTAAAAGCTTGTTCCCTCCTCGTAATACAATGTGTCGTGTACTCGCCCAGCACTCCTCTTGACAATGTAATACTATTACCACACTCACCAATCACAACACCCCATTCCGCCCACGAGACTAAAACCAGCCAATCACAGCCCAGACGGTCAGCACACGTGACTTGTTGTGATGTTTAAAGTTATTTTGGTGATATGTCATCGCGAGGGTTGTAAGGTTGCGATACAGAACGCACGGAGGGCTGGTTACATATAACAAACAGAACACACTCCGTAGATCTGTACATTACACACACACACACACACAGATGCCTTGTATCTGATATTTTAATAGTATGGAGATATCTTAGGACTGTAATTTCATTAGAGCAGGTCTCCTGTAGTAGTATCTTGTTGAACTCAGTACATTTGGAATTAGACTAGGTTTACGATGTAGTTATATTGTCTGTACTGTATACCTCTCCTGGTATGTGAGTATTATAATTGAGTTTGTTAATTAACCTGCTACTAACTCAACTCAGCTTCACTGCCTCAGCTTCACTTACCTGTCTAAGAATATTCTACAGAACACTACAAATGCACTGTTCTAATCTCTGTACCATATGCCGAGCTATATAGAGATATATAGAGATATAGACTTACAATACAAGTGCTCAGATACGAATAACACGCACGGATACAACATTGTAGCCAGGATATCATCTTCCCTGCTATTTCACGACTAGATGCTCCGAGTGTACCCATAGGAATGTGCCTATCAGCTATCACAGAACCCTGTATAATACACCCTGTATAATAAACCGTGTAACGTACTCAATGTAGTACGTGCGGCTATAAAGCTGTGTGTTAAATGCTGTGTTTATTTATTTATTTACACAAGTTTCCTCTCACAGGTGTGCTAAGGAAGAAGATTTGAAGGATGCGAGGAATGTCACAGCTCGTCGTACTTTCCGTGTCCGCAAGGCAAACAAGCCCAAACCAAAGAAGGATGCTGGTGCTTCCCAGGATAAGATGGATACTTTTGGTGCTTCAAATGGTGAGTTTAGTACTAGTAGCACGTGTTATCGAAAGTTGCTTGTAGCACATAGTTTACATATTGTATGTATAATGTACAGTGTACACCAGGGTATTTCGAATCCCCTTATAATGACAATATACGTGTATTAAATATAAATCTAAACCTCAGTTTAACGGGGATACAGTATTGCTGACTAAATTGAGGGGGACTGAATAGTGAATAGGGTCGAACCAGAATACTGTTGAAATAGACTATTTAAAAGTAGTATTAGGTGAATCGTGTGAAAATATAATATTTCGCCACCTATGTATGTACATTCATTACGTTAATGTTATCTTGCAATCCCAGCCGTGGACGAAAATGGTAAGTCCCAGGCTTCCCAAAATCACTGGGGATATTTTGACAAATTGGCTCGGGTTTAATTGCCCGTGTAATTTTTATTACAATAATTGTGAGGAGTCGGAGTTTATCATTTGAACATTGTTCAAAATGTTAAAAGAAAATAATTTTGAGGGAAATATGGTCTGACGTTTCTACTTTGAAATGTTGAAACCGGAGTTTGCCTAAATTATACCCAAATTTTGACCTTAAGTTTTGATCAGCAGTAATTGATTTGTGTAATTGCATAGTACATACTCAACACTATGGCCCATGTTTCCAAGCAGAATATATCTGCTCTTTTATGAACCTGTTGGCTGTAATCATTTTGGCGTTTTAAATAACACACAGGAGTATCAACAGTCTCATTGTACATAGTATATAGAGCAAAATTGTACTACTAAACGCAAAAACCATGTCAAATTGAAACTCTTTAATAATGCAAATGTGTATTGTTATAACATATATAATTAATTAATAACTAGATTATCCAATCTCCTAATTGCTGCCCTCCCAGGAGAGACGCTGTCACCTCACGGATCAGTAGCTAACGTGTGCCAGCTTACTCCTGATGAGATAGATCATATTGACATCAAGGAGGGTAAGACCATGGATGAGCGAGCCATGATGAACGCGGGATGGCTGGACAGCAGCAAGTCTCTCATGGAACAGGTACGATATTATGTTACTTTACTTTCATTTACACTTTCACTTTCAATGTTAATAAGTGTTCTGTTATTTTTTCATTTAATTGTGGTAATTCTACCGGAGAAAGGTTGGTAGCGCCTAAAGAATTTCTTAGCAATGCAATAAAGTTATGATCGAACGGTGGCTTCATGGATACGTCAAAAAGGCAAATATTTGCATAATTTTGTAGACAGAGAATAAATCGCATATATATTCTTAATCTGCACTTAACATAATGCAATTAATGTTGATCTGAAGATCTGAATTACTTAAGGTATCACTTTTCAAACATATTCTAGTCGCATTAAAGACAATCTCAGTGTCTCGACACTATTAGCAGTACTTTACCAAATTGCTACATGCTAAACACGCACATATAATGTTAGAATATGTAATCGGAGAGAATTAAGAGCTCTATTTTTAGGATTTCAAATGAAAAAGAGCTTCTCTGGCTTCCAAAGTGTTTTGTACATCAAGTTCACGCACTTATCGTGGGCGGTGCAGAAATAACCCGGCATAATTCTACGATAACTGAATTACTAGCGTCAAGCTCATTCGCTGTAAATTTAACACCTCGCACTGTACCAATGTGATGTGGTTAATCCACGTGACAAATAAATAAATTTACATCAACTGAAAATGTCCGAACTCTGTCGGTATTCGTGCAAGTCGGTGCTCTGAATAAGTTGGAAACATAACATTTATCAGGTGCAAACACATCCCGGACAATTCTTTAAATAGCTTGTCTGTAATTTGTGGGAGAGCTTCTCTGGCTGTTGTATTAGATTAGTGAATAATGTTGAAGCTATAAATATGTGTATTTCGTGCTTATTAAATCAATGCTATAGGTTTTCTCTCTGTATAGCTATATAATAAACATGCACCGTGACGTGCAATAGTAATACATGTACTGCGTCTTGTGACACATTTAAAATGTGTCTATGGCTACACGTGCAGTATAATCTAGAACTAAATTCAATCATTTATGATTATTATATTGAATCGAGCAGTGTTCACGGGCGATACATTTTAAAAAGGAACTTTAAAATGTTCTGTGTTATGGGCTATTCTAAAATTCTCTTCCAAGGGTTAAATTATGATTCCAATCAAAATCATGGAACATTTTACTTTAAGTAGCTGTTAAAAGTAATTAAAAAGTAATTAAAAGGTAATTAATTAATCAAATTCTAGTAAATCTAGATATACCCACTTGGATAACATGCTAAAAGTAACCACGTTATTTTCCTCTCGCACGATGACCTTTGAGAAATTATTATAATTTACACAACTCTCACTCTCACGGCGTATTAAACATGTAAACATGTGGATTTGGAAATATTTACTGTGAAACTTCAAGTCCTGGTCCGGCGTGTAAACTTCGAACAAAACGGAACATTTTGCTGGGAAATAAACTTTATAATGTTGTAAATGTGCGCTGGGAAAGTTAAGCAGGGCGGGTCCTGTACAAATATTGTTCGGGAATATCTGATTCATGAATTTGTTTGTTCCACTCTATAACATTTGTATTGTGTATCTCCGTACTGTGGAAGTAGAAAGTGGGGGGTCAGGTGATGGTGGGTCAGGTGAGGGTTGGTCAGGTGGTAACGAGAGTTCCTGGTTCGCTCCTGGTTCACGTTACAAATTCAATAAACCTGTTAAGCGGGTGTTAAGTGTGAGTACTATCTGAACACAATGCGGCTGAAAATATATACACAGAGTCCTGTGCTGTGTGTTAGTACACACAGCACTGTGCCAAGGTTATTGGATACAGAATAGTTTATCAAATTAAAAGCTAGAATCCAACCTCACTACCATGACCAGTCTCTAATACTGTTTAGTTATAGTATTAGTAGTTGGTAAATGTGTATAAAACATATTCCCTGTTGGCGATCAAATTTGCGTTGAATTCATTGCACCTTATTTCAGTCGTAGCAATTAATTAGTTTTTGTCAAAGTAGCGCAATATTTCTCAGTGCTACATTATATCACACATTCTCAGTAGACATTTGAAATAGCACTTTGCGGTGCTTCTTAAAATAAAATCCCCGTGAATAGTTATTTGAACGTTCTATCAAGCCGCTAAGTAGTTTGTTGACATTTCGTGTGAAGTTTAAGACTTCTCATAAGATTTGCATGTTATTCCTCAAAACTCTGTCTTTATTCAAACTTTGTGGTACACGCTTCATTTAAATTGTGGTACATGCTTGTTATAATAATTTCTAAAACCGGTTTTATATTTGTGTAACATCCTCTAAACATGTGACATACTAACGATTGTTTACTTTTCAAACATACTAACGATTGTTTACATTTCAGGACGTTCAAGAAGGGGACATGTTGCTCCTGAGGTTCAAATACTTTGCTTTCCTGGATCTCAACAAACAGGTAAATTCATCTATATCACGTGTTCTCTCTCTCATATATCACGTGCTAGCAGGATTGCCTCGTTCATTCAGAGTCAACACCAGCTGTTGTCCTGACGGGATGTGGATTCCCAGCGCTGGGTAAACTGTTGTTTTTCAGAACACTATACCATCTCGGGTTCCCTCAATTTGAAACCCACCTCTCACATCTCACTAACTCTTCCTCTGAAACGTCTACAGTTACGGGGTAGGGTGGTAAAGTGTAGACTACACACTTTACCACCATGTTTATCCCATGGTTAGGGTGGTTAAGTGTAGACTCTACACTTTACCACCATGTTTATCCCATGGGTAGGGTGGTGAAGTGTAGATTCTACACTTTACCACCATGTTTATCCCATGGGTAGGGTGGTAAAGTGTAGATTCTACACTTTACCACCATATTTATCCCATGGTTAGGGTGGTAAAGTGTAGACTCTACACTTTACCACCATGTTTATCCCATGCCTAACGGCTAACTCTGTCTCTAAAACTTTACCACCCTGTAAATTCTCCTTCACACACAAAACTTGTCAGTTATATCATGGTCAGAGTGTCAGCCACAATATTCTCCATGTCTACAAATGTCGGGAGTGCTAACTTGTGATTTAATACGTGTCACGTGTTGAAACCGCCTAGTCACGTGACATAACGCCTACAATATGTGCGTCATACTATAGTTCTACTAGTTAGTACTACTACATCATTCACTGTTGAGTTTTGACCTAAAAATGTCACTGATATCATCTTGTTTGGTAATCAAAGACCTTCAATATTGAATAATGTTATACAAATGGAGCTCTGAACCCTCTTGTAAATCTGTCCTGGACAGACCATCCATAAAACTCCACAACATAACAGAAGTCAGAAGTAAAATGTAGAATTCAGACGTGATGTTCACTGTTCATGCCAGCATTACAAAATAGAGCGGGCTTTTGTCACCATTATGAAATATCATCCAACAAAATTCAAACACGCGACTAATTAATTAAAGGTTATTAAAGCTTGATTAATAAACTATTGTTAAAGTTTACACGTTACATATCAGGCTCAGGAACAAATCTCCCAGCCTGTGTAACTGATCAGAGTAGCGATTATAATACGTGTAGTGACTACAATGTAGTCAGATCACGTGACTACATTGTAATCACGTGACTACATTGTAGTCACTTGGGGGTTGTTATAGAGTTTTCATTGTGTTAACTATGACACCCCTCCGTGTAACTGTGTAAGTATGATTGTGTGATAGTTGTTGTGTGATTGTGTGATTGGCGACTGTATGTTGGTGGGTAATTTGGTTCTTTTCACTCGGTGAGACTGAGTTAAGAGTAGTAATATAATGTACTCACACTTGTAGAGAGTAATACATAATTCAGCTTGTTGAATAATCTGGGGCCTATATAGAAAAAAAAACTAGGTTCCATGAGGCCCAAAAAAATGTTCAGCCCTCTACTATAATATACGGGTCAATGTGTAATGTCCCTAATGTGTAATGTCGCTAATGTGTAATGTCCCTAATGTGTAATGTCGCTAATGTGTAATGTCGCTAATGTGTAATGTCGCTAATGTGTAATGTCCCTAATGTGTAATGTCCCTAATGTGTAATGTCCCTAATGTGTAATGTCGCTAATGTGTAATGTCGCTAATGTGCAATGTCACTAAATGACCAGACTAGTAACGCCAGCAGAATGGAGCAGATTATAACAGGTGTTCTGTAGTTGACATGTTAACCTTGGCATTTATAAACAACAGTCTAACGGTGATAGTTAGTGTGAAAGTTAGGAAATTGTAGGGACTCGCTTGATATGAGCTGGTCAACTGTATTGAACGTGTTCGCGATTGTATGTGTAGCATTGCATTGTGCAATGGTTCAATGCTCGTAGCGGCATATAAATTATGCAAGTATGTAGGCGAATTATATATTCCTTTGTAAAATATTATTCTTTTCTAACTATAATAGAATAATAACTTATAAAGGAGACATGTCTATTGCACTGTCTGCACAGCTCCCTCAAGTCACTTCTCTCAAGGCATTTTACTTTAGACAGAAAGATAAATGAAACAGCACGACCTATGGCTATACAATATATTATATATCCTACATTTGAATTTGAAACTTTGATCAGTAATAAACCTAAAGCAATAAAAATAGAGCCCTTTTCATTCTGTCTAGGAAAACATCCTGATTGCTATCTATGTTAGTGTACTAGTTTTTAGTGATGTATAGATGAATTACTGACTGTGTGTAGTTAATGTAGAAGTCTGCAGCTGCTGACTTCTAACTAGCTTCCTATACATCTAATAACCCTCTAATTACCCCCTAATTATCGCTAATTAGTACTTCAAGGTTGTCCTAAATGTCACCTCCATACCGCAAAACTACACCCAATTCTTCACTTCTTACTACGCTTAATCAAACAAGGTTCTGGGTATGGTTATAATTAGCAGAAACATAATAATCACATATGTTTTTAATGTTCTTCGCGAGGCTCTAAAAAGCAATTAATTAAGGTTTCTAACAACTTGTTCATTAAAACAACAGCTGTTATTTCCTTACATTAATAGTTCCAGGCGGCAACGTGGGTCGGGTGACATTCTGTTAGAATGCTTATTAATGAAAGAAATTGAGTCGGGTATACACTATACAAGGCAAAGCTCCTTCTAAAAACTATGTTCGTTTTCCAATATAGTGTTCAGTGATTGTGTGATATTAACAAGATATTATCAAGATATTAACAAGATATTAACAAGATATTATCAAGATATTAACACCCGACTCCTCTCCAGAGAGACGAAGCTCGTATAAACGCTCTGTTCCACCAAGCTATCAGATCAGTGTTATCTGAAGATGTTGTACCTACTGAGTCAGAGTGTCTTGAGTTCGCTGCTCTTCAGGTTAGCTTTATCTTTTAACTTTGTTACCTTTTCATGGTACTTTTTCTTTGTGGTTGTGAATTACTTCATGATAACGATGCAAGCAGCCGCAAAAAGCTGGGATATAAACTTGGCAGGAAATTAACCCAGTTCCCCCTCAGTTTGCAGTTGAGCAAGCAGTGAGGAATCCCCCAAAACTAGCCCCGGCCATGGCACCCGGTAAAGATGACCTGGACTCTGCTTTGGCTGATTTGGAGGTCTCCCTCGGAGCTAACGATCCTGATCTGGAGAAACTGGTGAGTTTTGATATTGTGAGGAGTAAGGCTTGTTGGTTATATTTCTGTGTGTAACTCGCCTTGTTATCATAATATGTATGTTGTTCATAGTCTTTACTTTACCATCTTTTGGTTTTGTAAAAGCTCGTCAATCTTGGATATGAGTCGAAAAATATTCGGACATACGTCATCTATCATCGAACACATCATCAATTTTGAATCCTTACATTTTACATTACGAATAAGCTACACTGGAATGCGTGAATGTATCGAAAAATGTTTCTAAAGTTGAGGTCCCGCTGAGTGTAGAGTAATCATGGCTGACAATCTTTAATTAGCCACAGTCGAAATACGAGACCACTTTAAACATGGGAGTTTTTGGGAAAACCCCGAAACCTGTGCATAATGTGCAAATTCCATTCCCCAATATAATAATCATCTCCACAATCCTTACCGGATATTATTAAATCCTAAAATTCTTTCAATAACCTCGTGTTGATGATATAACGTTACTAATTTTACATATTCAAATAATGTCACATCAGTGGATTAAAGGTATTTTTCTGTCTTTATATTTAGTGTATTCAATAAATGTAATAAATTTGCTGTTAAAATCATATAACACCCACATTGCAAACAAACCTGGTGTCTGGTGATATTAAACATGAATTACTGCGTGAAATTTAAACACCCCTCAACAAAGACAGCTCGGACTTAACACAGATATTACATATCATGATATATTCTGAGCTGTAATATTAGTTTTCTAAAAGTGACGTTACAGCAGTTTGATCTGTATCAGTGAGAACAGTAATCAGTGTGACATTATAAAATGATGTAACAGTGGGCGTATATCACACATTTAACACCTCTCAGTATTGCTCCACCACTAGACTGCACAGTGTACTGGGACACCAGTGAATGTGAAGTAGGGACTCTTAGAAGTGCGTGTGAGGTCACGCGTGTGAGGTCACGTGTTATAATAATGGAGACTTATCAAGTGTGATTACGTCTGGACACCGTGGATTTTGTGTGGAACCGTCCAAAGTGTTCTGTGATATGGAGTGTAACATCTGAGTTACTATTTTGTAGACACACAACACGTTTATAAATGTATTATCAGTGGACGAAGCCTTAGATAGGCACTTTACAGACACAGTGTCTAAAATATTTAATTATTGAAATAATTCATTACGACTCATTTCATTGGTTTCAAACTTTCAAAATTTTACAGCCAGCTAAAAATGTCGAGCTGCCACCGCCACTATGTTAATACAGCACTTCCAATTGGTCGATACCAATCACGTGACATGACACCATCCTCTGATTGGTTAACAGCAGCCTGTCCTGCCATGCGTAATACGGAAAAAGCTATTAGAAAGTTTTAGAACGGCTGCAGAAAGTAGTTTATTTCACTTATACAATCCGGCTGACATTGCCAGTGTGACTTATAACAGGGTGTAGGCCGTGCCGGTAATATTATATATATTATATGTATTGTCAGGTACATCTTATTACTAGTCAATACTTTTATCAGTATGTTACGTCATGATACCATTGTCAGAGGATGATTTAATATGTGAAGCCGTTACTGTATAAAGGCGCGGGAACACCAATAGTGATCTAATAAGACCTCATATTTTAATGGGTGGGGGTTCTAAACACTTGTTATTGATACATCTGAATAAATTTAATTAAAAGCATAATGTGACAATAGGTACTCTTCTAAATATAAATGTTAGAATTTATTTATTAAAGGCCGTTAACATTAGCTTCCTACGCCGAAAAAATGTTTTTCGCGCTAGTTGACATATCAAAATAATGATAATATTTTCTTTTCAGAACAACACAGTGCTCCCTAACTACAACAGAGAACTACAAGCAAACCTGAAATTCAAGAAGTAAGTAAAAGCACAGCAGACATTTTGTTAATTCAATTTGGTGACATCATAATGCCTCCACTCAGCAATATATTACGACGATTGTGTTGCGACTGAAGTTTTGGGCGTGGTTTAATTTAAAGCCGGTACCATGACTGGAAGCACGATATGTTGACACATGACCACATTGTGTCCGACAGTTTGTGTGTTTCCCTGCAAGTTACACTTGAGTTACTATATTAGCCAACTAGAACCAACGTCACAACACTTTTTTAACACAATTTGTAATGTTTCTGACTGAGGAGTCACAATTTGGTGCCTAGTGTTCGGGCTAAATTTAGAATAATATGTAATATTCCTAATTATGACTGGTGGTAGTAATTGTGACCTCCAATACATCACATTTGTACTGGTTTCTTCTCTCCAGTCTCTGAAATTAACAGTAAAACTAGTTGACTTTTGTATCTTCTAACTTGAAATCGAGAAAAGGGAAGCCAACCGAACAATTAGCACAGCAGTGAACACTTGAACAGTCTATTTCGTAATTTTCTCTAAGCTGATAAGGCTTTCTTAAGCAATGTACATTCCATTCTATACTGTAAGTGCCGGTGACCGGAAATTTTAGTGTTCTAATCGGTCCTCATAGAAAACTCTTCGAAAGGAATTTTTCGAAAAATACACTTTTTCTTTAAGTGTGTGATTTCTTAGACTGGTTTAATCATGTATCGTTTTCAGGCCGAACAAGATTTTCTTCTTCTTGGCCAAGCCAAAGATGCACAAGTTTACATTCAGAGGTAAGAGTATTTCTATATTCTATGATAATTGACATTCCCCGATAATTACTTTGCAGGAAGCAAATATTTAAATCAATGATAATGACCCAGTCTTAATAACTTTATTGGCACCAATTTTTCAGAACAATAAGAGAAGTTCAATGCGTAATTAATTTCCCGTTCTGTCTCCGACGGAGTGGCGGCTAGCTAAATTCCCGCGCCTAAAATGTTATAGTTCTACTTGCAGTTTACTGTAGCGCGCGAAACAAATCTCGTTGTACTGAAAATTGTGCGTCATTGTTTAGTGTGACGTACGGCCATTACGCGCGCGCATCATATTCAAGAACAAATACGAGAAATGTTCTTTCAGATCTATTTTAGTCGACTTAACTGAAATATCACCTCTTTCCCTCAGATACAACCATGTCATTCTTTAAGGATGCGGCAGGTTCTGGACCCCCTGATTTCGTCCAAGATCTTAAAGGTATTACACTCTTAAAACGCTGTTTAACCAATATTATCGACCTCATTCTCTCACATTAAAATATTTCTTTGACCGTTGCACGGAGCTCTGACGAAATTTTTTCAGATTGCTCGATTGTTCCAGAAGTGGATGTCAGAAAAGGAAAATACATCCTACACATCAAACCTCCTGGCGGAAAAGAATACCTCGTTCTGTTCGGAGATGTGAGTGTTAACCTATAGTTATAATAACCAGTAATCGACCGGGATTCCCGGCGCCGTGAAATCCCGGCGCCGGGGGAGCTATTTCTTCCCGGCCCCGGCCGATTTTCAATTTTTGCCGGGAATTTGGCCGGGAATTTTTGATCGAGATCGGCCTAAAACTTTCATATAAATCTTAAAATGGATTTCAATTTTGAAAGGATGATGTCAAGAGTGCCAACTTTTATTTACTGTTTCAGCTGAACAAAATTATTTTACCAAAATATATATGAAATCTAATTACCTTCTAAACTGTTCAATTGATACTCGAACATTATATTGTCATGTAAAAATAAGTTCAGATCCTAAGTCCTGAAAAGTTCTAACTTGGCCGTGGATTTATTAAATTCACGGCCCCGGCCCCGGCCAAATTCCAGAACGGCCAATTCCCGGCCCCGGCAAAATTTGGACATTCCCGGCCCCGGCCAAATCCTAGCCCCGGTCGTTTACTGATAATAACTAATAATCTAGTCTTACTCATGGAAATAAAAGTTTTATCGTTGCATATCCAGCGTGTATTTTGTAATGAATGTGACTCACAAAATATAATTGCCAGAAAGAAGAGTTTTGCCAATGGACTGCAGCGTGCCGTCTGGCTAGCAAGGGAAAGCCAATCAGCGACAGTACCTACGACAGTGAGATCGACATCGTAAAGACGATGGCAAACATGCAGGAGCATTCCCAGACCCTGAAACTAAACAGGAACAAGCGAGCTGTTGTCACTTCTGACGAGGTAAGTTCCTTAGCGTTTAAAACTCAATTATAATTTATTACAATCCAAGTGATATGTTCTGAAAAATGAGTATTAACTTGTGTGAACTAAAGGACAACTTCCCGTAGATAAAAACTGAAGACTTTGTCTCGGCGAGGGTTGGAAGAAAACACCGACCGGAACAATTGGCTAATTTGATCCTTGATGCTCACAACATGTTACCCAGACGAGATCACACCGCTACCGAACTTAGACTCAAGTAAATTTCCCTTATTTAAGTAGTCTTTTGTGATCTTGCCAACTCTTATATTTACCTTAAAACAGCTGTTATTCTGCTGACGGTAACTCCTCTGCCATCTTATCTAACGATTTATTCCAACAGTTACATCTTGAAGTGGGAGAGACTGATGGACTTTGGAATCAGCTACTTTATCGTCAAGTTCGATAAGTCTAAAAAAGAGGAACTACTGGGAATATCTAGAACCCACATGAGCAAGTTTGACCTGGCGCCCCCACATGAGCTTCTCAAGACCTGGCACTGGACTTCTCTGCAGAGCTGGAATGTTAACTGGGAGGTTGGTGTTTTTTAGATTGTTGTTGATTTTAAAATTTAGATTGCAAACTTACAGCTTCTGTTAAACCACAAATACACTGAGATTCATATTTTAAGCTAAAATGCATGATTTGAAACGATCTCCCAATTGTATCTAGGTCTTAAATCACAATTTCTACAGATCAGAAAGTTAACGTTTAACGTTGACGGAGACTCCCACGCATTTGAATGCAACTCATCCGAAATCAAGATCGTGCACGAATACATTGGTGGTTACATCTTCCTGACCCTGCGCAAGGAGTCGGACACTGAGCTAGACAAGGAAATGTTCTACAAGCTGACCGGAGGATGGCAGTGAGGGAGGCTCGCTGACTGGAGGGCGGCGGTGAGGGGGTCTTACATCTCTCATACCCCTTCCGGGATCTGGGATCTTCTGGTGTTAGTTGGCAGAAACTTGATAGTAGACCGACTTGTAAGGGTCGACTTCCTCGACACTTAAACTAAACTCTTGCACCCCAATATTTTATATTTTCTCATACGTTAGGCTCCGATTCATCTTTTGGCAGAATTTGTAATTGTTCCCAGTGATAAACAAGCCGTCATTGACTGGAATTTTCGCTGTCTGAAAAGACGTTTCTACTGATTTTAAAACGTAGCTCCTGAAGAATTTTAGGTTTTACCATGAGCATGGAATGTTATGCGGAGCTGAGTGTGAAATAGCATTCATTATTTCTCGAATGAATCGCTCTTGACTGAAGCCGTTTGTAAGCTGAGAAATTTTGATATTTGATTCTTAATTTTTTGTTAGATGTTGCGTGTCTGTTTTGACAGAAAATAATGGACACCGAGGACCTAAGTGTCACTTAAAATAATTTAAATGGGTCTTACGAATCATTAACTTTTATGACTAGGTTGGTAGGTGTAGACTATATATCATTAATTTTTGTACGTTTTTAAAATATTATTAGTTTAACTTACATGTTGAAAGATTACAATGGTGTTGGAAAATTTCTTACCGGAACCCTTCATATTGTTCCAAATAGATATTCTGATTTCCCGTCATATATTATTAAAACTGTTTTCAAAAGTTAATCAAACCGCTCAGAAACTCTGTAATATGTATTCAAAAATGATGAACAAATATTGAAAAACTTTATCAATCAAATTTATTCTGCTTCTGATATTAAAAAATCCCTTTTTTGCGATTGGTTTCCATTGAAACGATTGCTTTATTATCGACCGAGAAAATTCAATCTTGGAGCATAATTTCCGTTCTTTTTTGACATTTTGTACATACTTTTTTTGTAAATCAACTGCCGAGGAATTATGAGTGTGATCGATGGTTAAAGATTTTCTCTTTTTGTGTCAAATTATTTCGCACTGCAGTTTGCTTTTCTGTGGTCAAGATTGTGCGTTTGTCTATACCTATAAGTGTGGAATGTGGATCTCAACAAGGGTGTAGCAGTTATTTACAGAGTTGGAAACTGGAAAAGATTTGAAGGCTCAGAAACTGTAAATTTAATATTCGCATAAATATGTTCTTACTTGCAATGGTCAATTGAGCGGCGTACGAGGAATGTTTTATTAACGTTGAAAAGTAAAGGACGATAAATAATAATTTGAATGTTTTGGAATGAATTTTACTTGACCGGTAATGAAAATTTCATCTAATTCTATTGTTGGTCTCAATGTATTTTTAGTATGATCCAAATTTTGTGGTTCATACCTGCAATCGATAGTTCATCGAGTGAATTTCTGGGTTCATCCCTCTGAGGGTAAACTCTAGAACATTTTCCGAATTTATAATCTGATCCGTGGTCATTAGCAGAACCATCCACTATCTATAATTTTGTAGTAATGTTATACAAAAAGTTTTATGATTGGTTTTATAAATTTAATTTTGTCTATTATTTGTTATCCGCCTATGTCAGTCCATTTGCGACGACGGTACATTAAATTTACAGAAATTAAATTCCATTATTGTAAATGTACCATGCTAAAATCATTCAGTCGTAATGATATCAAATACTTATCGATTATTATAACGCCACGCCAACAATATGGCTTTTCCCTAAAATAATTAACTGTAAAAATGAGATAAGAGGCAAGATTCCATCAAGCTTGCTAAGTGCTCTCCCGGACCTTAAGAGCTTAAATTAATTTACCATTTGTCGTAATATGTAATATCCGGCCATCTAGTCTTAGCCTTATCACTTATATATATATTATATTTATATATATCGGTCCATCAAATCAGTCCATAAATTCATAGTATAATCTGAGTGACTCCCCGTTTGTATGTCGTCCCATCAGTTCAGTATAAAACAGCTTCTAGGAGACAACCACATGACACAGGCCAGTGTCACGTGTGATGAAGCTGCTGCGGAATCTGCTAGTAAAACAGCGGGGAAGTGTAAACGAAAACAGCGTACATCTTTTACAGGTTTTATTTTTTGTTCAAATAAGGTGTCGTTCAGTGTTCACTTATCACGTAATAGTATAGTAATAGTAATCACTTTTTAGACAATTTTTACCCCCCCCCCCTCCCATAATCAGTTTTAGTTTTACACATAGCTATTGTGTAAAAATTACATCAGCGCGTAATCATTCAAATTTCCTGTTCGCTATTTCTGCACCGTCCAAATACTAATAGTTCGGTCATTAACCTTCAACAAGAATTGTGCATCACCATTCACCATAGCGTTCACCGTCTTCTAATTAGGAAGTACTAATTTGTAATTAGGAAGTAGTAGTACTAATTCATAATTAGGATGTACTAATTAAAAAGTACTATACAGTCATATTTCTGGTATCAGAAATATTTATTTTTAGATTACAGCCGCGCATTCGTGCACGGCAGGTACTGGTAAGGTCTACAAGTACAACGTGTGACAAGTAGATACTACTACTAGATTGTAGTGCGATTCACCACTGAGCTCAAATTAATGTTTTTCACAGACACATCCACGATACGAGATCGAAGCATTAATGATCAAGAGCTCTACGAGCTGGAATTATGGTTGACATCGTCAATCAACGTTGTATAGTGTATACTGTGACCTTTGAATCGAATAAAAAGTTTTAAAATGTCCTGATATCTGAAAATCCCGCACTTGGTTTCGTTGATCAAAATTTTGCGGTTAGCTGTGGCCTCTTCTCGAATTATTTGTATTGGCCACCTTGCCTAAAAAAAAGTTCTGTTACTTGTTAGGATCAGGAGTGATCTTTCAATCCAACATCCCACAGAGAGACAGCTAACAGCACTGGAGACAGTGTTCAGATACAAGATGTACGTCACACTGATCGACAGAGCCGTTCTCGCTAAACATCTCGATTTAACCGACAGTCAGATAAAAACCTGGTTTCAAAACAGGTACCTAAAGATTTTGTTTAATAAATCGGGTTTTAAATCTAGTTATAAATTGATTATTGTAATTGTATAAGCTCGTAATGTTTTAGGAGTTAGCAAATATTTGTTTTCTTTATCCAACATGTTGGTAACAATGAGATTTGCTTTCGGTATCATATTGATTTACATATGATTTCGTCTGTTCACTCTTATAAGCTCGATCAACACTTTCAGAAGGACTAAATGGAAGAGAGATAACAAACAAGAGATGTTATTTGGTTCTCACCCTCTCCTTCAACAGCTTCTCGCCAATTACAACAATCATCAGCCTCCAGTTTCAGCCAACAGTGGCAGACTTTATCATTAGGACTATTTTTTTTAATTTTTTATAATGATTGCTGTGAAAAACTGTGAGAGACATTCAGATATTGGATCAAAAATGAAGAGAACCCTAACATTGCTAAGAGGATTTGTCTATATTCACTTTTATTAATTCAAATTGGACTTTTTAATTTGAATGAGTAAACCCGAAAACTTTGTTCACAAACTTTTGGTCTGTATATTTTAAGTTACACTTCTAAGCATCTATTTTCCCGCTCCGGAAACGAAACAAGGGTTTTTGAACATTGGTATTCAAGTTGTAGTACAGTACTCAACGTCTTATTTTATAGCGTTAATGGGTCGGTGGGCCACAAAATGTATTAATCAGTTGATTAGAAATGAGTCCATCCCGTACCAATATTTTAAAAACTGAAGTAAAAATGCTAACAAATGTTTCTTCAACAATAAAGTATACAGTATAAGCGTAATTTCCTTCTGCTTCATTAAAAATAACGTACGAAATATAGAAAAATTATTAAAATTCAACTTATACTATATTATCACAATTTAAAAATAAATACAATGTATAGATATAATATATAGATATAATATATAGATATAATATATAGATATAATATTTAACTGAATTTATATACAACATTTATGGAACATGCTCGAATAAACAAAAACCTCTCCATTATTTAAAGTTTTGCACTTTTTAAACTCCCATCAGTTCAGAGTTATTCCTCCCATGGTTTGACGGGCAATGCTTTTGATTTGCTCCTCTTCGTTGTAACTTCTTTTCTTGAATCCTGAAATTATTTCCATCTTAAAATTATTTTCAATGCGCGCAGTTCGCGCACCGAATTAAATATCAAAGTGGCTAAAACACTATAGTCATTTCGATAAAATTATGTTATTTGTACTTCGCGGCCGCGGTATATACTTGGAACAAATGTGGAAATTCGGCGGGAGTTGTGGAAACTCTCACTTCATTATTCAATCATATAAAAATGTTGTCACAACCTAGCTTTAATGAGCACCTTCAATTGAAAGAGCGTCAGTAGCAAGTTCTCAACGCAAGACTCAATATTTAATGAGAATGTTAACAAATGATCAATGATGTGGTGTTAGAGGACAGTCTATGCGGACAGTTTACAGTTGTTAATAACCAATTAACCATGCTGGCTTGAACTGTGAAATATTACACCATTGTTGCGAAATAATTCACGTAATATTAATCATAACAACCACCAGATGGTTGTGATGTGAGCTGCTCTTGTGAATGACAATATTCAAGATTGTAGATCTACGTATTATATAGGAATGTTTGACGTGGGTGAAGGGTCAAATTTACAAAGATTTTATGATTTGATATTTTGTGTGGTGACAACTCGAACTTATAGAAGAGACTAGTAATTTATAGTGCTGTCAGAGGAAGTTGGCGTCTGATTCTATATTACACTCCCCCTTATTATGCTTGTGTGTATTTGGACTGTACTAGCAAGTCCGTAGTATTATAGCTTTATAGTAGATATTATGTGATCACAGGACAAAGACACCACTTTCAGCCGATGAAACCAGTACAAGTTCCTACTATAATTATTATATATGTAATTAGTAGGTATCCCTTCTCTGGTAAAATACCGAAGAAGAGTGAATGCCTTCTTGAGGTTTTGGTTTCGTTTTTTGGTCAATAATTTAGAGTAATTCAAAAACTAATCTGGCACTGAGTGTCTGGTTACTTATAGCGTAACTTTCAAAATTTAGAAAAAGCGCGGTAAAAATATTGCAAATCAGTACCTCAAGGCGTCTTTTCTTGCAGGCCTTTTTCTTCAAATTTGAAATCTTGATAATAATCTTTTTCAACAATATAGCTTGTCTCAAGTTCTTCTCAGGTTTTCTCATACATCTCCACTTTCTTATAGATGTCTCCCAGAGGCAGTTTAGAAATGAATCTGTATCTCCTGTAATACAAAGATGAGAACTTATAAAACAGTAAAACATTTTAAAGAATAGTTGGTTACAAATACGGCATCCCAAATTGGAATAAATGAGATATTACCAAAAGACAACAATACATAATACTTCGTGACATTTTGCCCCACTACATTATTCAGAATTTTCTCATCTGAAATTTTTAAGCAATTCTGATACGAATTACGTGAGTCATTAAAGGGTTGCGTGTGGGTAGTTACTTCTGGGCCACCCTGTACATTCATGATATCACGACCATATTACCAAATAGTAGTACACCTCGGAAAAGGACACGGTTGTACAGTATATTCTTACTTAAACTGAGATTATCACGAAATTTGATATTCTGACCTTAACGGTCACCAACACGTTTAACTGGAAAAACTCTCTAAAGTTAGAAATCAGCGCTACTCTAAGAGAGATTAGCACTGTAATGTCTTCACCGAACTTAAATATTGATAATTGATCAAGTTTTACCGATTGATTAATTGAGATTCTGACCTTTTTCTCATTAACATTAATGATTGAAGTCTGAATTTTAATAAAAAAGCTATCAGACCCACACGATGCATTGAAAGCAAGTTTTATCGGTTATATCGTGTAAATGGTATGAAGCAGCAAGCAATATTTTCAGTGATATCATACACCAAACCTTGTAATGAAACTTGAACCACGTCAGATTTGAGTTTTGAGTTTCATTTATCAACATTGCTTGCTTTCTTTAGCTTTTGTTTGGAAGTGATTTACGTGTTGTTAACATTGTCTTTTTTCCTATAATCGATAATAGAGCAGTAAATTTTGGCCGATTTTTCACAATACGCCAAATCAAATTGGGTGACATCGAATATTAATGGTTGGAAATTACTGCAAGATTTTCATCATTACATGTCCGAATTCCGATCTTGCCATTGTTAAACAAATCAAAACACGACCTTTACCAACCACCTAGACCTGGTCAAAAAGTAAACGTTTACCTAATAAAGTATTTACCTAAACAATTATACCTACAGTATTTCAGGAATGACAAATATTTGCCTCTATCTCTACCTCCTCCTGATAGTAGCAGACGGATCTTACTTCTCCCGTATAGGGAACATGTACCACGGACTTTATCTGAACGAGACACTCCAGCCCTCTACCAGTCCCACTTACTGGATATTCCGGGACAACATGAATATCCTCACTCCTGACGCTAACTACCAGCTGTGTATAAATGTTACTAAACACCTCGACCTGTGTAATGACACCATGGGTAAGATGGAATGTAATGTGTAATTTTCAGTGCCACTTCATAAACAATAAACATTATATGTAGACAAATATGTAATTCTCTGTTATTTGGTTTTTACAAATTCTGTGCTTTTCTGGATGTACTTTGAGCAGTCAGCATATTTTTCAGGATTTCAGCCGCTGTAGATTTCACTTTCCACTCCAAGAAATAACAACCAACATTTAACTTACAGGCTTGAAAGACACAGAGTGGGGATATGAGATAGGGAGCATGGGGCTTTATACAATATCAGCTGGAGACAGATATTATCTGACTCTAACGGAACTGGGGCGGGAGTGACACAACAACAAACTGGAAACAGTGATAAAATCCTCCTTTCACCAGCCACAGGAAACACAGATACCCCACTAGTCGCTACACTGGGGAAGGCGGTTAAAACTCTGCGACAAGAGTTAGATAGTGTTAGGGCGAACTACAGCAAGTTATTGGAGATGAAAGATGGAATGGTCAATAACAGTGCATTACTTGCTGACCAGGCTAGGAAAGCAGAGGAGGATTTTGACGGGAAAGTGAAGATGATCGCGGATAAGTTGGAGTATTATAAGACTGAGGTAGAAGAAATGAAGCAGAGCATGACGAAAGAGATTCAGGTTATGAACACCACGCAGTATAACATGGCCACAACTACTCTTCCTTCTATATCTGACTATATAGAGGATATGAGAATCAAACCAGATCAGTTTTTAGACAAGTTGAAGACGACAGATTTAGAAAGCTCTCTGAAGACTCAAATCACAGAAATCAACAAGACTCTCAGTAGTTACCTCCACAAACACAGGTAAGCTCTCAACCATTAACCATATTATAATTGAACATTATTATTTAACACTTAAATTACCTCGATAGTTACTTTGGTGTGTAATATACGGCTCCCAAAACGCTCATGAAGTTTTGGCGGGTAACACTTTAAAAACACTTTCTGAATCTCTTAACTCATGAATATTTCCAGGATAGCACCAGTCTCGGTGTACGATTGGTTAATCCTCCTAACTACACTTCTTTACATACTCTACTTTGTTGATATAATTGGTAGAACTGCAGGGTGGAAATGCTTTTCCACGAAGAGTACAGTTAGAACAGAGTTGGAAATGCAAATGGAGAATCCCACCAGTATTCCGCCAGGTTTGTAACTACTACTAGTAGTTTATAAACAGTAAACACCATAGTATCAACTTATCAATTACGGGATTAATTTCCTCAAGCGGCGTAAGTGCTTAATTGTGTATTTCAATTTTCATCCGATTTTATTATAGGTCTTAAAACTAGTCTTATTTCAAAGCTACTAAATGATTCCTTTCACCACACTTGGAAAGATATTATGATAATGCAACTGAAATTTCCCGAGCATATCACCATCTCTGTAGAAAACGGTCTCGCAAATATCAACTGTAATTTTACACAGGACGTACTTGATTGCTACACTGAGTGGAAGATTAGTTCGGCTAATGCAGCCTTGGGTTCTATTGATCACTGTGTGTGGTCCAACCCAGCAATAACTGACATCGGGTCCAAACTTTGGAACAATCATCTTATTGATAAGGGAATATTTTACATCTCAGATTTCCTTTCTATAGATCAAAGTACAGTCCTTAACTACGATATGTTCATGAACAAGTGGGAGCTGTCTCCGAATACGATTTCCAAAATTGATTACTGTAACATTATCATGGGGATACGGAGATATAACTGTCCCACGATTAACTCAAGGAATATCGAATTTGTTGACCCGAATATAAAACTTCGATTTTTACATTCTGCAACTGGGCAGGTGAAGGGAAGCAAAATTCGGGATAAAATGTACGATTCTATTTGTCCAAACGAGCTGTCTCCTTTACGTCAATGGGTTGTTGACTTGAACAGCCATTCCATCGATTGGGCAGTCGTTCTAAGCAACCTGTTTTTCTTAGTATCTAAAAACTTTAAGTTGATTCAATTTCAATACAAACTCTTAATGAGGATCACAACGTGTAGATACATGAGACATAAGATGAAAATTGTTACAGATACTCCCATGTGTAGCCTGTGTAACACATACTTAGAAACAATTCCTCACATTTACCTCCATTGTATTCACACAAATAGCTTCATCACAATACTTGAAGACTTTATTAAAAGGAAAATCGATAGTAATTACGAAGATCCCACTAAAATTAATTTTATAATCTGTAATCACACTTCACAAATTATAAATTATTTTAATATCGTTGCCAAATGGTACATTAGCAAAAAATTTCAGGCAGGAGACTTGCCGATCTGGCAGGGGTATATCAAACTTCTTAAGCTATCACTTACAGGAGATAAAATAGGTCACAAAAGTTCTATTGTGTCGATCTTGGCCGATTAGGGCAATATGTCCACTCCATTTTTATTGCTGTCTATGTTATTTAATTTTTATCGGTTATTGTTACAATCTTGTAGTACTACTAGTAGCTGTTTTTTTGTAGTACATGCCCTGCTTCCTTCCTTTCCTAAATTCCTTACAGGCTCCTCCAGCCTCCTCTCTTAAACCCTTTTCACTCACTTCATTTCACTCATTCACTTCATATTTTATTACCACAGTATCTGCCAAAACCAACATGGCCCAAGTGGAAGGGGGCCTTGACGTTGTTTCCCGCTTGGCCCTGCATCCCATGCTGACTGTCGGCCTCCACTCTAAAAAAACTTACCTTTAGTGAAGGCCGATGGTCGACAATTAGCGATGTAAGAGCTTGGCGGGAACAAATCCTGTCCTCCTTTTACACCTTCGGGACGACTTTCGCAAATGCGAGAGGAATGACCCGAGGAGGGCTCCATTGGTTTTAGTAGGTTGCATATTTATTTTTTTTAAAAATTAAAAAAAAAATTTAAAAAAATTTCAGTAGTTCAAGAGAATCAAACATTTTCAATTTTATACTTTCGCTTTTGGCTTTTTATGGCAATCTTAAATAGTTTGACGCTTTGGAATATGATGTGATGTAATAATAGACACATTACACAATGCAATTAGTGCATAGTGAATGATATCCTAAAATGGCGGCTAACTTTTCAGAGTATTTCATACAAGAAGAAGGTGAAGCAGCTAACTTTGAACGGACTCGAGCAAGTATCAAGGGAAAACTACATCTCAAACCTGTGGAATAATCTGGACGCATCACGTGATTTAACTCATAGACTTTCCTGACTTGCTTGAACATAATAAATCTCGTTTCTGTTCTGTTTCAGCCAATTCACCATGTATGCGAGTTGTGAAGGTCGAAAGAGATAAGGTTTAAATCTGTGTAAATCGCTTATATTGTTAAATACAGAGTATGAATATTATTAGGCTTGGGTGCGGAGAGTAAATAATTATGCGGAAATTGCACAAAACGTCACTTTTTCTTCGCTCACTTTTTCTTTTGTAAATCGTGTAATCTTAACAACAACTGTTTTAGTATTAATGTACTGCCTAGCAAGTTTTTGATATCTTTTAAAATGTTCCCACGATCAGTAAAATGAAGATAAAAACCTTATCTTTTATAATTATATTGTATATAACCTAACACTGTTCAACAAACAAATTGAGTTGTCACTTAAAATAGATAACTGATAAACTAACAGAATAAGAAATCTTATCAGTAAAACGTACTGTCATCTGCGGATTTGTTCGGCTCGTTATTTTCCTTATCAGTGCTATCCGAGCTGATATCGTTTAAAGAAACGGGTTGCGCTGCGTTTTCTAGTTCTAGGTCCATCATATGCAATAAATCTGAAATTATATGTTATAGAACCATGTAATATTGTTTTACTGAGAAATTCCTGTCGTAATCATGGAATTTTCAGTTCCAAGGGTATTAGAGCAAGGTATCCCAATCTAAAATAGCACTCACTAGCTTACAGCAGTCTATGTATCTAGATAGTTATTCGACCTACAGTAGAACGTGATACATTACGTATATCTCAGTCTGGTAAATCTCAGACTATCTAGTAGCCAGTTTCATGATTACACTGTCTATCATTGCTGAGCAGGAGCCTATCGTAGTATGTGACTCGTTTCTCTGCATTAACATTCAGTATAATATTATAAAGTTGTAAATAAAAATGGGGTTTGTAGCTTAACATATCATAACCACACGACGAATCACCATCTGCAATACGCGGGTAACGGGTTTGATGACTAAAGGACATCTCCGCGATAATTACATGCTCGTTTTATGTACGCTCTCTGGCTAATGCCTCAAAAATGATTTTCGAGTGTGCAGGGCTGATAATTATGAACATGGTAAAATATATAAAACTATAGCGTTGTAATGGTAACATTGATGTTACGGCCATTACTGGGTCTCTAGTCAAATCGTCAATATATTCTTAAAATTCAGATGGCGCAGGTTGCCTAGTAAAGTTTGGCGTGATTATAACGACAATTTAATGTACTGAAGTTGAGATGCTGACGTCAGTGTGCGTCTTCCTACTTGGAATTTAGACAAAAGATGCTGGAAAAATAATGATAATATAAGTGGATGTAATGAAAAGAAGTGTAAATTAGGACGCTAAGCCTATGAGTTTTATACACGGTGCGAACAATGAGAAACTCAGTAGAGCTTGGTGCTAAACTCATTACCCTCTAATGCAAACAATGAGAAACACTGAACTCAGTAAAGAATTAGAGCTAGAAATTATAGGTGTGTGTATGCAGGGAGTAGGGACACCGTCAAAACATGCCCTGTTTAATCTTTTTAACTTGTTCTCAAGTTCAAAACATGTTGAAAACACACCCAAAACAAGTCCTCTGGTCAGTAATATCAAAGAAAAATAGACTAATAGCCAATAAAATATTACTATGTTTATTGGGAGTTGAGGTAGTTACTGGTAACCAGTTACCAGTAACCAGTAACCAATTACCAGTAACCAGTAACCAATTACCAGTTACCAGTTACCATTTACCAGTTTACTCACCTGAAGAGGATGGATCATCTCCCTCTGCATCCTCTGTCGATCTTCTCTCACGTTTTAAAGTGAGCAGAGGAGAATTTGAATCTGAGATTGTTTCTTCTTTGGAGTAATAAAGTTCATTTTCTGAAAATTCCATCAAGCTACAGATCAGATCGCTGCATCAACTATATCAGGTTCTTATCGCTTGAGATGAAATGTTATTTAGTTTTTAAGGTAGCACAGATGTGCAAATTTGAGATTTATTACTATGATGACACATTTATAGGTTTCTTTAGGGGTCGTTTACATATGTAATAAATTTTTAGACAATTTTTATCCCCCCCCCCCCTCCGTAATCGGTTTTACACATAGTTATTATATCAAAATTACATTAGCGGAATCATTTCGAAACCCCCCCGGCCCCTCCCCCTCGGCTGATTACGTAATATGTGAACGACCCCTTATGACAAAACAAATTGGTGTCACTTTTATACAAGCATCATGTCTCAAGTTTGTGATAATTTCCCGTTCAGGTTATTTTATCCAACAAATTGGTAGAAAACAGCAACCTTCCTGCAGCTACATACGTATGTTATTCTAGTTGTGAAATAAAATTTGCTAATTAGGCGGTCATTATGATCTATAAAATCAATGTTACAGGTTTTCACACTTGCCAACCAATAAAGGCCTACAGAAAATTTGTAAAACCGGGTCACTAATAAAGGCTGACAAATATAACAGTGTAAAGATGATGATATTACATTTCACAGACATCGTTTGATCGTTTATAATCTCAAGTAAAGCAGTACATAATTTAACAAATATCCCACAGTACAGGGCATCATTAGATATTTAGCTCTTGATTGGGCACCCAAAGGCCAAATTATAATGTTACACAGTTACACAGACCTGTAGCTACGGACGAGCTTCCTGTACTGAAGTATCTAGTATATTTATTATTTATGAGTGTATAACAATCTGTTCCATAGCATGGGACGATAATAGATATCATAATTTAAATTTAAATTTGTTACTTGGGCTGTCTATGACAACCTCGATTGGTCTATGCAAAATAAGCAAATGGATAGTATAGATGAAAGTCAAATAGTTAAATTAAAGGATATCTATCAAATTAAATTACAAACAATTATTCCGACATAATGCATCTTCAATCAAACGTTATCGATGCATCTAACAAACAATTAACGCAATTCAAATAAAATAAGACCTTATTTACCAAGGAAGTTTTGAATTTTTCAACTTTTCAGCTTGTTTGTCTTTGAGCTTTCTTGATAATGAACGAAAATTCCTTGTATCTTTGTTAAGTTCCGCTGCCTTGGTATCTGTTTTCTTCAACGTTTCATCCCTCTTAGCTAGTCCCATGCCCACGAAGGTATTAGCAGCAAACTTGGCTGTCTTGGTGTTCCATTCAGGTGGAAACAAACTTTTATCAGTTTCTTGAATGGGCTCTGCAGCCTTCTCCTCCACACTGGAGACCACATTGGAATCTTGGGATGTTGAATATTTCTTTTGACATTCTTTATTGCTCTTATCTTCTTTTTTCACCTTTTTTTCTTTCTTTGAAGATTTAGATTTTTTGTTTTCGGCCTGGGATTTTACTGGCGGATCTGGCGACAGAAGTTTACTTTTTGGGTCATCGGAGCTGCCATCTTCAGGATTACTGTAGCAGCACAAGCACATTATTCATAATTACCTGATGTGATTTTATGATGAGAACAACTAATATGGCAATTTCGGTTATACATTTTTGCTCAAAAACTAATTTTGACATAACATTAAAGTATAAACTTTTTCAAAATCCTTAGGGGTCGTTAACATATTACGTAATCAGCCGAGGGGGTTTCCAAATGCTTACGGTTGATTACGGGGGGGGGGGGGGGGGGGGGCGGGGGGTGAGCGCAAACGCGAGAACAGCAGAGTGGGCGGCAAAAAACGGTACACACGGTTATGGTAAAGACGCAGAAAATAAACCGTGTGCGGTAAGTTAGCCAGTGTCTGACAGCCGGTGAACTGTGGAGGCAAAGTTTGAGGCAAAAAATCACAGAAAAAATCATCTGTGGCTGTCTACCCCGTACATAGGCACTAGGCAGTGTCCGAGATTTCAGGCATCTGGATACACTGAAATAGTGCAGAGCTGATTACGACCAGGGTCCTCACGGATACCCCGCTTCGGAGGTCCAGTCAATGCCCTGCTTTCGATACTTATGTCTACTGGTGGAACCTTCATATTTTTTCTACTAGCAGTCACTGTAACCCTATCACAGCTCCTACATGGACATACAGCCAGTGGCGTAATGTTGCCTGTTGGAGTGTTGGTGCTCCCCCCCCCCACCAAAAATGCACCCCCTCCCCTTTTGGCGCTCCTCCCTAAAATTGAACAAATTAGGTGATTTTTGAGGATAAACTGGTAAAATCTCCAACAAAGTGTTTCTAGAGCAAAATGCGCAGTTTTGCTAGTACCTCAGTTAAGTCATTCAAACGACGCTTTTGCGCCCCCCTAAGATGGCGCCCCCCGCACAGCAGGGTCATCAGGGCCCTTCGTCACGCCACTGCGTACGGCCGGGAGCCCATGGCCATATTGGCATATGGCATTTGCTGGTTGGACCATGTTTAGCTCCTAAAGCAAGTTCTTTCAATTTGACGAGGCAAGATTTTAGGCTTGGCCCTGTCTTCTTGGTGTAACTGAATATTTTCTTCCTAGGCGTGGAAGCTGTTGAGGAGGTCTCTTGGGATGTTTCAACAGTGTCACTTTCACTGAAACCACATAAATCTTTTTTGATAAAATATAAAATTATTCAAACAATATACACATAATATAGAATTGACCCTATATAAAATCTACCCTTTAAGAATTAAAAAAGTTTGCTAAACAATCAAAAATTACCCTTGGCCTTGTGGCTCCAAGTTAAGATCTAGACTGTTTATAATATCAACAATGTTTTTTCTCGCACCTCTGTCTCCACGGAGAGAAATCACTGTTGTTTTTAGGATTTCAAAGCGAAGGCGCTTTCTAATGTATCCTACAGCATCCGAGTACCTCTGGCCAGTGTGGTACTCCATCTTACTGGCCAGCTTCTTAACCAGTCTTTCAGCTTCACTGAAATTCCAGTGTAACAGTGATCTTGCTGAATTGAGAACCTTATTACTAATGTTCTCAATCATTTTCCTAGGGTAACACGCTTTTTTGAGGTTGGCGAGGTGTTCTTTGACGCATTCTTGGCAGTTGATGATCCTTCTGAGTCTAAGGCATTGAGAGTACACGATACCGGAATAGATATGGCACAGCGGGGTCATCAGGGCCCTTCTTCACGCCACTGCGTACGGCCGGGAGCCCATAGCCATAGGGATAAAAGTGACCGCAAGCCTTCCATCACATCCATCACAGATTCAAAGCTGGGAGGAGAAAAAGGAGGAGAGGAAAAAGGAAAAAAAAGAAAGAAGAAAAAGAATACAGAAAAAGGAAACTAGATATCTGCTTTCAGACTGTCTTTGAAGTTGAGGGTTGAGTCCGTAGATCTTGTTAAGGTTCTGGTCGAGAGTTTTATCAAACATACGTCCTCATCACTGAGATTATCTTTGCGATCGGGATGCGACATGAACGTGGAGGCAAGATTGAAGCTACCATTACCGACATTGTTGAGTAGATTTCAACTGAAATTTTGAAATTTGTCCCTTGGTACTTGGACCTTTCCCTAGGGGACAGGAATAGAGCATATGATTTTCGTCCTCGATTACGTTACGTTTACGTAAACGCTACAAACAAATCAAATACAAATAACACCTCACAAAACTACACAACACAAAAGCAACCACTTTATTCGATTTCTATTTTTTAGCCAAATCAGTTATTTAAATCATACTGATAAGGCCCTAGATAAGGACACTTTATTTCACTTAATTATCCGATTTTAGCATAAAATAATATAATTTACTTTTAAATCATATCACGATTCTGTAGCATACAGGACCTCCGGTTCTCGTGAAAGAATCTGATTTGAACTATAGTTTTATATACTATCAGTATCATAATCATAATATTTAGTTATAAATGGAACCCACTGTTACATCTGAAAACAAAGTCAAGATCAAATGTCCAAGCTGCAGCGGCTGGTGTTACTCTATTAGAAATATTCGCACGTGCTCATGGTGCCAAAGTAATGTCCATGTCAAATGTTTTAAGGATAATTTAGGCTGTACGAGTTGCTGTGAAAGTATCATTCCTGGATTTCACGCAACCTACTATGAAATCTATGACGACTACAGTAAACTTAATAGTGACATATTCAATCCGTACGATCAGAATAGTCGATTTAATCTTATTGGCGACGCCATGACCAACGAAGAGCATCAAGATTCAACTTGGAGCAATATTTCATCTTTCCTAACTAGTTGTCAGTACAAACAACAACGTAACGTGAAAAAATCTACCTGCTCTCAACTTAAAACATTTTCTATGAACATAAGATCCCTTATTAAGAATATAGATCAACTACGTGATGATATTGAGACTTATGATAAGTATGATATATTGTGTTTTAACGAAACTAATTGCACTTTAGGGAAATTACCGAACGGAATAAACGACGTTACCTTAGATGGATTTCATGAACCATTTATCCAGGATCCAATTCGACCATCTGGAAAAGGTGGGGGGCTAGCCACTTATGTACACAAACGTGTAGTCGATTATGATAAAATTGATATTTTCACTCCAAACCCTGAACCAACTAATACTAGTGGCGAATTCCAATTTATCAAGCTCCATCAGTGCAAAGGATACAACAGAACGAAAATAATTGGCAATGTTTACCGTTCTCCCGCTAGGAGACCTGAAGCGTTTCTAGAAATTTTCAAAAATACGCTGCACAACCTAGGGAGACACACCCGTAAACATATGACGCTTCATGGAGATTTCAACCTTGATTTACTGAAGCACAGCAGCGACCAAGCATGTCAGAACATTATAGATATTGCGTCCTCTTACGGTTTTATTCAAATTGTATCACGCCCAACTCGCCTAACGGACCATAGTGCCACGCTTATTGACCACATCTACACAAACAATCTTGAGGATACAATAAGCTGTAACGTCTTAACGACAGATATGTCTGATCACTTAGCAATAGTCACTACAATAAATCTTGATAACACGCCAACCAGCAGCTACCGCTCTGTGTCTAACTCACAAAATGTATCTCAAACTGAAACACGTAGATTTAACGACACCAACAATCAAAAATTCAGAGACTTAATTATAAATGAAAGTTGGTCAGAAATTTTTAACAATACCAATGATGCCAACGAACAGTTCAATAATTTAAATACGGCTTATAATAAGATTTACGAGTCTGCCTATCCTACAAAAAGACAATCACGAAGACAAAATGAACGTGTTAATCCGAAACCATGGATGCTGCCCTGGCTCGAAGAAGCTATAGAACGTAAAAATGAGTCATATTATGATTTTGTTAAGGAACCATCTGATAGTAACCGCAGTAAATATGACCGTCTGAAGAAGTTTTGTAATAGACACATCGATAAAGCTAAAAACAAGCACTTCAAAAAATTTTTTGAGCAAAACAAAGAAAATTCTAAGAAGCAGTGGCAAATGATAAACAGTCTTCTAAATAGGAAAAAATCTAAACCTACTTCAATAAAACTGACTGACGAAGACGGCTCAATCAGCACTCCGGCAGCTGTAGCAGAAAAATTTAACGATTACTTCTCAAACATCGCTCCAAAAATTAAGTCTGAAATTAGTAGTAGGACCACTTTTGATCCTGGTGGAACCCATAGCACACTTCGCAACGCCACTCCAAGTAGTATCTACTTAAAGCCAGTCACTGCCACAGAAATTCAGGACGTCATAAACCTGCTTAAGAATAAAGCCACACTAGACACTAAAATTGAACCTCTAAAAATCGCTAACAGTTGTCCCAGTTTTACTAGTGTACTAGCCCACGTTGTCAACAGTTCTTTTGAACAGGGGATCTTTCCACAGGCTTTGAAAGAAGCGAAGGTGGTCCCAATTCACAAAGGTGGATCTAAATCTGACATAAAAAATTACAGACCAATATCTCTTCTTGCTTCTTTCTCTAAAGTATTTGAAAAGCTAATGCATAACCGAGTTATAAGTTTTTTAGATAAATACAGCATATTACTATGTGAAAACCAATACGGTTTTCGCCCGGGTAGGTCTTGTGAACATGCTCTTCTCAACGCAAAAGACACCATTCTTAATTCAACGTCTAAAAAGCAGGTAACTTTACTTCTTTTAATCGACTTCAGCAAAGCTTTCGACCTTGTGGATCATTCCATACTCTTGCGCAAGCTGGACCATTACGGCATAAGGGGTCAAGCCTTAAACTGGTTTAAGTCATATCTCACTAACAGGAAACAGTTTGTATCAATTGGCTCGTCAAAATCCTCAACCAACCAAATTTTATACGGCGTGCCTCAAGGGTCAATACTAGGACCTTTACTCTTTATAATCTACATAAACGACCTGCCGCAAATATCAGATATAGCCAATTTCATTATGTACGCAGATGATGCCAACATCTTCCTGATAGGAGAAAATCTTAATGAAGTTTACGATAAACTAATAACTCTTAGCGATGCTTTAGTTAAGTGGGTAGATAATAATGGTTTAGCTCTCAACCTTAAGAAAACAAATTATATGATCTTCTCTCGACAAAGAAATCTTAATTATCGTGATGTGGCAATTTCTGGTGTTACAATTGAGAGAAAACAGAAGCCCGTTTTTTAGGAGTTATAATAGATGATAAACTAAACTGGTCCCATCATATCTCTGCCATGAAAATGAAAATGTCCAGATACATAGGAGTCATGTACAAACTTAAAAAATATCTGCCTCTCGAAGCACGTCTTCAAATTTATCAAAGTTTTGTGCAGTCACACCTTAATTATTGCAGCCTTGTATGGGGTTTTGCTGCCAAGTCTCATATTGAATCACTTTTTGTAAAACAGAAAATGGGCCTTCGATTTATTATTATTATTAAATCTAAAATAGCTAATAATTTAATAAATTATTAACAGGCCCCTTTTTTTATCAAGACACTTATTTTACTTCGGTGTATTCCAACAGCCACATTGTTACACAAGTGCAACCAGCCAATTACAGGAAGCCGAAGGATCTTTTTGGCCAGTGACGGTTAAGGTAGTGTGTACCATACTTTCTTCGCCCGAGACTTTGCTGCAATGTGCAGCTCCTCATTTAACCCTCACACCCGATTTCTCGAGTATTCGGCTGAGTAGACCGGGGGGCTGCATAGACCACTCATGATCCTTAGCTGAACGTCGACGACGCTCACCCCACGACCAGGCAGTCAGTGGGATTCGAACTCGCAACCTAACGATTGTAAGACAGGCGTTCTAACCAACTGCGCTACCTGGCCGTGGGCAATAATATACGCTTTATAAATTATATAAACAAATTGAAGTCTATTTTCCAATGTTGTTAAGTGTCTCTTTAGATCTGTTTTGGTCTTCCGTGGGAGTTCCCACATTTGTTGGTTGAGAATGCTCAACATAACATACATGATGCTTGACTGCTTTATTGACCCGGACAGGCACCGGGGGCAGACATCCCAACACCAGTGCGTTGGGACATAGTGTTGGTCTGCTTCAGGACGTGTTAGATCCTAGAGAAGCCGCCATCCCCTCTACTGCTTTAGCTCAGCGGCAGCATGAGCCCTGGTTTCCTGCCACATTGGTACCTCTGAAAGTACAGAAAAGTGGTGGATTTCGGGGTCCAGGATACTCCCTCTTTGTTCTTTATGGTGGTAATATTTCTCTGAGATGTTTGCAGAGTCTTTATTTCATGATCTTTCTAGTCGGATAAATCCTGGAGAGCATCATTTTGTCCCCAAAGAAATTCGACTCTCCTAATGAATGCTTTTTGTGTGCTGCTTTTTGTTAACACTTCATCTAGATAGGAATGTGAGTCTGCCCCACCCAGCTCTTCTTTCAGTTGCAGGTAACTGGTGTCTTGCACCTCCAGACACAATAGGAGCTGGTGTACGGGGGAATCAATGAAGCTGTTACAGAAACGACAGGCCTCACCACTGCCACCACCCATGATCTTTTGGATGTTCGCAAAGAGTGGTGAGCTGCCGTGAATGTAGTCCATTATTCGGCTGTCCAGATTTTTACTCGTGTTGTGCCCGAATAAAAAGTTGTTTTTGTCTAGGAGCAGCCCACTGTTTTTGATCTTTGTGATCACACCGAGTATTTTGGTCTCCTTGTTGTTACTGACAGTTCTGCATTGCAGATTTGTTTCGATGCTGTCAATCCAGATCTTATTTTTGTAGCTCATTATGTCTGCCTGAGTGTAATAGGCTAGATCCTTGAAATGTTGCTGCGTTAGGTCTATCATTCTGGTTCCGTGTGACTTATTTTCTTTCCAGAGGAAGTACTTTTTCAGTGACATTGTTAGGACATGAAAACTTGGTATTCTGCTTTCATCAACTTGGTAGAGGGTAGCTGAAAGATTGTCACCTTGTGTGAGTATTTTGCACATGAATTTAACCGAGAGAGCTTCGAGTTGCACATCCAGTGGTGGTAGGTGGAGAGCAAGTTCGGTTAATTCCCTTTGTGGGTTCAGGACTGATCCAGATATTTTTAGAATTATTTTATTCCAGAAGCTTTTAAATTGATTGAGACACTTGTGAAGCCAAATAGGTGCTGCGTAGAACAGTTTAGTGAGGACCATTGTCTTAAGGAGGAGAGTGAGGCTGTAAACGTTTAGACCATAGTTGCGGTTAGTTGATTTTGTTATTAATCCCCACTTTCTTTTGCATTCTTTAAGTTTTTGAGACGCATGTTTCTTGAAATTGAGGTCCTCATCTACTATTACCCCAAGGACCTTCGTACTTTTGACGTAGTTGATGCTTTTCCCATTAATACATAATTCTGCAGGTTTCTGTTCTTCATTATAAGATTATAGGCTGCAGTTTTCAAGATTATTGCCTCTGTTTTATTTGTATCACAGTTCACTACTAGCTTGTTCTTGATGCACCACTTGCTAAGGTGGTCACATACCATCTGCATTTTTTCATGGCATCCGGAGATGTTCTCAAAGGAAATCATAAGTGTACCATCATCAGCAAATTTGTAGCAGCTTAGATATCTTTTTACCTCTTCCGGGGTGTTGTGCGTCATGTCTGCTATGTATAGGATAAAGAGGAGAGGTGAGAGTACAGCCCCCTGAGGTAGTCCAAATATTGTGCATTTTCTTTTTTCTCCTTTATAGTTGTTCACTTTTAGACATATCGTCCGGTTGAACAGGAAACTTCTCAGCACGTTAAGAATATTTCCTTGAATACCGAGAGTTGATAGTTTGACACATAGTGATGGAAGATGAACACTGTCAAATGCCTTTTCGAAGTCAAGGAAAAGCACTATACATGCCAGCTTCTGTCGTTTAACTTCCTCAAGGTTAGCCAGCATTCTGAAAAGATATCGCGTTGTTGATCTCCCTCCAATAAAACCTTCCTGATCTTCATCAAGAGTTCCTTCAATGTCCAGGAAGAGTCTCAATCTTTTATCTAGCACTCTTTCACAAATCTTTCCAAAGTAGGATGATATGGAAATCGGTCTATAAGCACCAGGTAACATGTAGCTGGATTTTCCTTCTTTCCTCAAGAATGTTACATCGGAAGATTTCCACCGCCATTTTCCTGTGCTCATACACCAGTTAAATATGATCTGCAAGACGTGAAGACAATTTGTTTTAATGTGTTTGAGGATGGTGGGGTGAATATTGTCTGCATCACATGATTTGTCATTTGTTTCTTGCCTTTCTATAGCTGATCTTATCTCGTCTATGGAAATATGGTTGTTCAGCGGATCATCTTCACTGTAACTACTTGCAGATTTGCTGCTAACATTCTTTAATTTACTGAACTCATTATTTACATGCATTTCGTGCTCTTGGTCATTGGGTTGGTTTTGAAGGTGTTTTCCTGTGAAGAAAGTATTAAATAACAGCTCTTCCTTATCTTTTTCAGATGTGACCAGCAAGTCACAGTCTTTGAGGTTGCAGATGAAGTTGTCAGTTTTGGCCCCAAAAACTCGTTTATATTTTCTCCAGAATTGAGTGCAGTCTTTGGTGTTTAGTGCTTCAACTCTGTCACGAATCCATTCATTCTTTTCTTTAATCAGCGCTTTTTTGAATGATTCAATGCTTTCAGTGAGTGTGGCCTTGTTTCTGGGAGTTGACCTTTGCTTGAATCTGTCTTTCGCTTCTAGAGCTTCATTAGATAGAGTTGTAAGTGCAGGACACCAATAGGGTTTTGAATGAATGGATACTGTCTTCTGAGGGATGAACATTCGGTTAGCCTCCTGTATTTTATGTAATAACTGTTGCCATAGCTGATCCCCTTGGTTTAATAACTCTGGGGCCGAACGAAGATGTTGACAGTTAGTCTCGATTGCATTTGACCATCTTTTCCAGTCTGCATTTTTCCAGTCCATACACACTCTGGGGACAGTGTCTGATTTTGGGATCCCTCTGCAGATTTCTTGAAGCACCGGATAGTGACCTCTTCTTGGGGCACCTGAAAATAATTCAACATCTTTATCCATCCACTGATTTCCCAACTTTGAGATGATGGGGCCTTCGGCTAACACTAAGTCAATAACACTTCCTCCATTTGTACAGACAAATGTGCAGTCGTATGGTGAGCAGAGCGTTAGGGTTTCCTTTTCGACGTAGTCTAGAAGCTTCTTTCCTCGCTGCGTGGTAACATGATCTCCCCAGTCATGATGTCTTGCATTAAAGTCTCCATATGTGAGAAGAGAGTTGAATTTATATTTAGCCTTAAATTCTCTTGCTTTATCAATGTGGGCCAGAAGTCCTTCAAATTTTCTTATTGAATCATTCGAGTTATTGCAAGGTTTGCAATAAACTGATCCCACCAAATATCTCTTTCCTTCAACTTTTATTTGGCACCAAACAGCATCAACTTCTTCTACGTTAAGGTCATAGACCAACTCTGGATGTAGTGAAGGATCAATGACGAGCGCTACCCCAGCTGTCCCTTTATTTATGTCCCCAGCTTTATGAAATACCTTTTTATTAAGGAAACTTCCGTCTGATTGAGTCCAAGAGCTTGTTTCTTGAACCGCCATCAAGAGTATCTCATTTTCGTAGATAAACTTGTCAAGTGTCATCTCAGAGTTAGTTGACATCTTTGCTATATTTATTTGGCCAAAGATCATTATCTACTGTTGGGTTGTGTGGGTGATTTTGAACATTTGTTTGGTTGCATGTTGAGTTTCATGACAATATTTTGGTATGCTGAACAATCTCTGTTTGTAGCTACATGGCCAAAGACATCACAATTAATACAGTAGTCTCTTCGGTTACTCTTGCATTGATAGGAGTGGTGATTGTCTCCACATTTGCTACATGTTGCATGGTTTTGGGTACAAAGTTTAGCAACATGGCCAAACCTGTAACAATTGTAGCATTGGATGATTCTCCTTCTCGGCTTATACTCTTCCGCAGTATAAATTACCTGTCCGAGCTTTAACCCGTTTCCTAAGCATTTCTCATAGTCTTCCTTAGTCTGAAAGTTGATCAGAGAAATGTTGTCCCGTGTCACAAATCTTTTTGCCCTAGCTCCTGGATAACACCTTTCCACAGAAATTGTTAGATCACTATCCTGAATGTTTGTGGGTACTCCTTTGAGAATGACTGCCCAGCTTAGCTTTTCTAAGATCCTGCATTCTGTAGTCATGTTACTGTTTGCAAAGAAATCACCTTTCCATGATCCTTCTACTCTTATTGCATCTTCTTTAGATGTGAGCTCAATCATCAATGATCCACCTTTGGTGACAAATGTCGATTTTATGGCCATATCTTTAAAATATTTATTGAAGTTTCTCTTAATAGTTGCACTGTTTTTAAGATAATTTCCTGAGAGTCCTCTTGAGACTAGGACTGTCATGGAGTCATTAACAGTGGTTTCTGATGGCTGGTGAATGTAGTATTGTTTGCCCTCATATGTTTTATCTTCTGCTATGGTACTGAAAAGATCCAGGTTTGTGTGTCTTGTAGAAACACCTTGATGTCCAATTGCAGTTCTCTTGAACTCTACTCTGTTCATCTCTTTTAGGATGCTTTTATGTTCCTCCGTTATGTTATGCAGTGTGCGAAGTGCTTCATCCATGCCACTGTCGGCTTGTGGGTCTGAGGGTACTTTGTTAATCACGGGAACCCCCTTAGCTAACAAATTTCCCATATTCTCCGTTAAATTCGTCTTTAGATATTCAAAGTGTTTCGTTTCACTCTCTCGTAAGTCTTTCATTTCAGCCTTCATTTGTGACATAGATCTTTCGATAGAGCAGATTGCAGAGTGTTGCGATGCTAATACCTACATCAACTTGGTCACTCAGAGTTCTGTTGATGTCGACATTTTGTTCTGAACTACTGATATTTGAGTACAATGTCAATGGGTCAACCATCTCTTTATTACAAACTAGCCTATCTTGTGATTCTACCTGAATATTTTTCTTTTTTTCCTCATCTCTTCTTTCAGGTGTTGAGGTTCGGATTGGACAACAAATTTTTTGCTGAACTGGAGGATTGAGGTCTGGTGTTTTGATTATAATAGAGTCTTCTAGATGTGTATTGGACTCAATGGATCTCAAGGACAGACTGCTGCTGAACATTCTGTCAGATTTGCTGCACAAGATAGAGAGGTTATCATATGTATCTGAAGCTGACAGATCTGAGATGTGTTCAGTTGGGGCCGAGTCATCTATGGAGGCGCTATCAGACAGCTGTTTATAGGGGTGAATTGTTGTTTGCGTGTCCATATCTTTTCTCATTATAGTTGTGTACTCCCCATCTTTTTTGGTCAACTCTGCGATTTTAGCTTTAACTTTTACGGTGGCTAGATCCAGAATGTGGTTTAGTAGGCTTGGAGAGTCACATGAATTACAAAGCCAATGCAAATTCTCAATTTTGCATATATTTCTATATGTGGAGTCTGCCATTGGCTTCTTTCTAGTTTCACCAGATCTTTTTGTTGTTGTTGTTGTTGTTTGTGAATCATAACATTTGTAATGTACTTTCAGTTCACAGTATCCGCATGTGAGCAACTCCTGTTTGCATTCATTCTGGCAATGGCAGCATATCATCCCAGAGTCCTCTTGGATAACATGCAAGTCTTTCTTTAATATGGACGGAACAAGTGAAAAGTCTGATTCAAGATCGATTTGAAATGAGCTCAGTGTGCTCACAGACGTAGGACTTTTCATTAGGAGTTGCTGATTTCCCACTTTGTTATTGGGTCCTGATTTTTGATTTGCAGAGTTTTGTAAGGATATTTTGAGACGTGGCTTTAAATGGGTATCATGAGGTGGTGATTGCATCTTTGTGAATAGAGTCTTGACTTGAGAGACATACTCTTTGTTCTCGGCAAACTTGATACAGGACCAGGAACAATCCAAGGGAGTTTTCATAGAAAATGCAAAGAGTGCATAGTCAAAGTTACTAGTTGCTCCAAACTGCTGTTTGAATTCTATACCAGACTTGAGTTTGGTTGCCAGCCAGGTGTAGGGGTAAGAAAGTGCTCTTACTTTTGTTTCAACAATGTTTTCAAGTCGTTCTTGGGCAACTGCAATCATCTGTGGGAGTGTTAAGGCCCACCATGGGACATCTGCTACATCGTGTAGTTTTTCTCCTATGTGCATCTGGTATAGCACTTTCTTTTTGTCTTCAAAGCTTAATGTTTTGCCAGAGTATGCAAGAACAATATCTTTAGGCAGGGAAATTTGGTGAGCAGTATCTGAAAGTTCAACAAAGGAGCAAAGAAAGTGTGATTGCCCATCAAAGCAAAATAAAACTTCTAAACTTGGACTCAATAGTTGAAGCTGTTTGTATATGTGACTTGTTTTTATACAGTTTGTGAGCATCTTTTTGTTTGAGGCTGACAAAACAACTGAGTCTGTAGTCTCTAATAGATTACAATACAAACTTTCGAGTTGGTTGTTTTTTGCAGTGTCAACTGTTGCAATTGACACAACCTTTGGTTTGTTAGGTTTCAGTTTAATAGACATCTTTGTGTGCCGTCACAAGAAACCAAACCAAGTAGAATTGTTACAGCTCAGAGCTTTTGTAAAACTAGCTTTAACTGTCACAATTCTATGTTAACTGACTTGATTAATTTCTAGTCAGAGTAATGGGGTGTTAAGCTTTAACAAAATGAAAGCCTTGTTAAGACAACAATACAACTTCGAATTTGACGGTCAGCAGCAGGGGGATATCAATAATGATAATGGAGGGGACATTAGCAATAATGAGAATGAGAATACGCTTTAATGAAGATTTGACTTATTATTGCTATAGATTTATTTTCCTTTAAATACTAGACGTGTCTTTTTTCTATTTCTGAGTAATATCAGTAACTGTAAATTGAAATAACTTCTTTAACAAGTAACTGGGCCTTCGAGCAGTATTACCTGGTTTCGTCAATTACTGGTACAAGGACGGTATCCCCCCAGCAAGTACCAAGTCTGGCTTTTATTCACATAAAATATTGACAGTACACAGTATCATTGTAAAGAACGCACTCATTTTAATGCATAAATTGAAAAACTTCCCTAATCTAGTACCATTGTCTCTTAAGAAAACAATTCCCAAAAGCGCACCATTATTTAATACTAACCCGGATTCTATTCTCACTACACAATGGTCAGAAAAGTATGGTCAACACCCTTACAACAACTCAGTATTTTTTAAAGGTCCATTATTAGCAATAAACCGATATAATGTTGCAGCAACTTCCCCGCCTAGTCTATTTAACCTGAACATTTACAAAACTTGTATAAAAACTATGCTCATCGATCAGCAAAATGAAAACATCGAAGACGAATGGCCTAATTTCATGTTATTTTGTACTAGAAACCCGCCGCTAGTCGAAAGCTTTGTTCGAGGAAATTTTAAGCATCAGTTATGTTTTAATTTCTCTTCATCATATAGCCCCAAAACAATACTTTTTACCGCATCAAAAATTTCAATCACAACCAAAGTTATAAATATATATACATCAATTTGGTTTGGACACATAGTAAGACAGCACAAATATAGGTGAATTCTTCGTATATTTACATCACTAGCCTATAAAAATAAAATTAGGTTAGACTAATGAAAGCAATTTAAAAGTTAACAACTTGAAAATTTAAAACAGATTTTAATCTGAAACTTTACTAAAGCGCTCAATGTGCTAGGTAGAATGGACAACAGAGCATAACAGATTATTCAGCGAGTAACTACAATCCTATTTAACCCAAAAATATTAGTTCTAAATTTTGAAATAAGAATGCTCTCTTCTCTATCAAGTGCTGTTGGTCGGACTTTTCTTACTACACCTAATTTAAAAACTCCCATAGTGAAATCAGATTTATGCGCTAGAAAACAATGCATGGAAAGTGCCGACTTCTCAAATGACAATTCATTATCAATTTTAAACTTGTTTCTGTGTCCATTCATTAATATATATAGGTATTTATCGGTCATCGCTAGTCAATGGTCAAACAATCCAACAAATATGCTTTAGTTCCCGAACCCTGCTTCACTGAAAATATATGAATTACACATTTGAATCATTTCGGTAAATGTCGGGTCCCTCATCGTCTCATTTGATATTCTTTGCAATATTGCCCCGACTTGACAGCACCAAGATATCCTTAGGATCGTGTGTTCTTGACAAAGCTTTGTTCGAGGAAATTTTAAAAATCAGTTGTGTTTTAATTTCTCTTCATCATATAGCTCTGTTATACTGTAGACATAATGGAATTTATCTAACAATGGCGACAGCGTTGTTAGTATTCGGATTCCCAAAACGATACTTTTTACCGCATCAAAAAATACCAATCACAACCAAAGTTATGAATATAAGTCATAGCGTGAGCGTAAATGTGAGCTAGTTTTGAAATTATGACGTAGCATACAGCATAACAACGCGCGTAGTTAAGATGTTTTTGCTCGCGCACGTGCATTTTAACGTTGCTACGCAACAGCGCAGTAAACCTTTGCTAAAATAACGACATTATTCTAACGGTTATTTTACCTCACTTCCGACGTTAATTATAAAAAATCTAAAGCCTAAATCAAAATTCTAAGAATGCTATAGCCTATTCCTATCCTTTTTCTACAACCCTGCTAAAAATGGCGAGGTTTCAACTCCATTTGCGAGCTGGGTTTGATTTCACCAGAGGGTCATTTTGAGGTCGATTTTCGGTGTTTTTTCTTCTATGTCCCCGTTGCCGGGGAAATTTCGTCAAGTTTAAAATATAATATAGATAACAGGACTAAGAAAATCAAAGCGTAACATAAACCAAAATGCCGATAATAACCTTGTCTCTACATCTTAGATTATATGCACACACTTATGCATCACTCAATAAACGTCGCATATCTCATAAATTACACTGCCAACATTGGACATTTTTTATTATCGCCGCGTATTTCAAATCAAGTTACAAATTTTACAAATTTTGAAGTGCTCAGTCTTGTTTTACTTTTTTAATCTTTACCTACTAACCATTAGAAAATAAAACTTTAAGTTATAAACCTTCCTTGCATATTTTACCGGTAGAGTCTAAATTGAATAGTTTGAGATTTCCTTTACATTTTTATTTATGCATGTGCCCCACGGGGATGAATTTCTTATTACCATTGATGTTATATATATTTTTTTGAGTAAACATTGGCTGGTACCACGGGCCAGTCCCCAACAAAAAAAAGCTGGTTGGTGTTCAGCTCGCAATAGTTGCAGGTCCTTTCATCAAGTGGAGTTTTGTCATATCTTCCCCTTTCAATTAATTTAAAGTGATGAGAACTGGAGCGAATCTGTTTGGTTGCCCTTCTGCCCTGGAAAGATCTAGCATGTGTTAGATAGGGCTCCCATGCAATTTCTGTTTTGACTTCACTGTAGAATGATAGTTTCAACATTTCAATAATGATTGAGTATGAGCCAGTTTCTCCACAGGCTGTAGCATTGACTGCTCTTCTGTTTATACCAAAAAGGTATTTCAGGTGTCGTAGATGCACCTGAAGCCCGGCGTGTGCTACTTCGTAGCACTTGCCTTGGGCTTGCTCTAACCAGAGCCCTCTCGCTTTCAGTAGCACGCGGCCGCTGTTAAAATAATGATAACAATGCAATAAGATATTGTAAACCATAAACATTGGAGGACTTCGCCGCTTCGACGCGCCGCGCGAACTATAAGCAATAGCATTCTTGCTTCGCATCGAGCAACGATCTCAATGTAATGGGTTGACATCGTCAATCAACCTTAAACATTACCTTGCTTGTTATTCCTATTCTGCGCGGCGCTCTTATCATTTCTTGCATGCAGTAAGAAAATAATAATAAATAAATGCAGTAAACTACTTAGCATATAATTGCTTGTTGTATACATCATCTTTAAAAGAAAAGAAAGCGATTGAAGTTAAGTCTCGTAGATTTTAAACTTACCAAGACGCCCGCCGAATTGGACTCGTCGACGCGGTATTTGAAACAAATATTTCACAAGTATCACCCGCGCGGCTAAGGTTTTACTGGGCGGCGCTCAGCCTATCATTCCGCCGAATTTTTATTATGTTTATGAACACAATAGCCTGGGGTCCCCAGGTAACTAAGGTTAAGTCACGTAATGTTTTTGTAGCGCGATGCACTACTAAGCCGGGCATCCAGTAATGCACGTCAGCTCGCGACCACTATGTTCGTTAGATCGGCAAAATGCGCCAGTACAGTGGGCCTCGCTGAGCTGCAAAGGATTGACATCGTCAATTAAGGAATTTAATTATCCCTTTGAATCAATCAAGCTAGATGATTTGTTGTAAATACTGAGATTAAACTATCAATTTACTGGCTATCATCAAAAATGTTGCAAGGCGTCATCTTTAGTATAGTGACATAGTATAGTGACATAAGCCTAAAAATTGTAAAAAGTTAGTAAAACCCAAAATTCTTTTAAAAATCTGAACACTCTTAAAACGGTTATATAATTAAAATTAAGATGTTAGGAGTAAGGGAAGACCAAAAGGATTTATAGTGTTTGTTCCCAAAGGTTTTAAAGTCTTGAGTTGTTAAATATATTTATGTTCACGAACTTCTAAAGTTTTAGGACTAGAATTATCAATTACTTTATTGTATAAGAATTATCAATAATTGACACATTAAAAATGTTGTTCAAATCCTCCCTTTGTCTAAAACCACGATCTATCAAATGTAAGCCCAAACTATATTCATCACTTGTTTCATCTACCTTATCACCATTTAACAGTTTATAATATTCGACCCTATGTTCTCCAGTCCTAACCCGTAGAGAGTGAGTAGTGCGACCGACGTAAGCCTTTCCACAGAAGCTACATTGGAACAGATAAATGATGTTGTAACTCAGGCAGTTTCCAGGGGAAGCTTTAACCTTCTTGCCGTTCACTTTGAATTCATGGCTGCCTTCGACAAGTTCGCAGCATTTGCATCTTGGCATATGGCTTGTTTCAACAGTGTCACTTTCACTGAAACTCCTTGTTCTTGAGAGGTGTTCTTCTTAGTCACAGACACCAGATCATCATCACTACCATGAGTAGATATGACCCTGATTAGAAGACCTGTAAAGATGTCTGGTCATCAGGAGTCTGAACTTTGCGTAACAGTGATCTTGCTGAATTGAGAACCTTATTATGTTCTCAACCATTTTCCTAGGGAATCACGTAGCAAGGAAGGCTTTTTTGAGGTTGAAGAGATGTTCTTTGAGGCGTTCTTGGCAGTTAAGTTGATGATCCTTCTGAGTCTAAGGCATTGAGAGTACACAATACCGGAATAGATTTGGGTGGGAGCTTTTAAAGTGTAGGTAGGATACAAGGATACAAGGATACAAGGATACAAAAGTGATAATTATTTTATTGAATTCACAATAGTTATAATTCTGAAATAATTTAAGGTTACACAATTCTAGTTATTTACAAATGTGTAGGGATAAAATAGAAATGTTTTATAATACTATTTTTGAGGTCCTATAGCATTATGCATTGGCCAGTATTTGAGTGGAAATCTGGGCTCTTATAGTAGGCTGTAAAATTTTCGTTCACAGAGAGAATTGAATGGATTGCTCTTGCTGTGGCAGTAAATTTTGTAGGGTCTAGAGTTTTATCGGATAGCAAACCGGCTAGGTCAGTAATATTTTTGGGATGGAAGTTAAATTTTTCTCTAACTGAGGAGTAGAGTAAACAGTCAGTTAGAACATGAATTTCGTCCTCAATAGGTTTAAGCCCCTTGCTGAAAAAGCAAAAAGTGCACCATCGATGTTCTCTTGGTACTAGGGGGGTTTCGTAACGGCCCCTCTCAATGTAAAGATTGTGGCAGCTAATACGAAACCTTGTTAAGCTTTTTCCGAGCATCGGGGATCTTAACCACTCCTAAGTATGTTTCTGGTTCAAAATCATGTTTAATTTGATTGCAGTAGCGCGCAACCGCAGTACGCGTCGGGTACTTTTTTCTCGCCCCCCCCCCCCCCTACAGCTTTTTGCACCCCTTGAAGCATAAAAGGGGGGGGGTGTCACGTCCGTCTATGTCCGCTTGTCTCCTAGAATCCAAAAAGGACAGGACAGAGGCGGACATAGACGGACCTAGGCGGATATAGACGGCATAGACAGACATAGACGACATAGGCGGACATAGACGGACATAGGCGGAATAGGCGGACATTAATGGACACCTAAATTGCTAAAAAAAAAATTGTTGTGCAAGTTTTGCGGGTCTTTAGGGGGATGCTTGTTGTTGTCCGGTCGGTACCCGAGTTGGTGCATAACGGGTAACTAAAAAATAGAGCGGACATATAATGGGGAAAGTACTGGGAGAGGCTGCCGCCGACCGTATAGTCGGCCCTCCGTTCTCCCACCACGGGGGCGCCAGGTGCGGCAGAGTTCACCGCGGCCCGCCGGCACCAAGCCGCATGGCCGATCCGCCCCGTACGCCGCCGCATGCGTCAGCAAGGGCGCCGCCATCGCTTGGGGCCGCCACTGTCCGCCCGCCTGCCCCAGGCACTCCGGCCTGCATCTCCTCCTTGAATCCGCCGCCCCGCGCGGAAGGCACGCGCTGGGGGCCGTCCTAGGGGGCCGCAGCGCAGCGTGATGACCGCGGCCCACGCGGCCGCCCGCTGGCCGCCGCATAGGGCAGCCGCCGCTAGCAGGCGCCGCAGTCCCCACGCCTGCCGCAGCCGCAGGGCCGCCGCCGGTGGCCCCCGCCGCCGCCGCAGTGGCTGTCAGCAGCCGCACGCCCGCAGCACAGTCCGACGGCCCGCCGCAGGGCGCTGGCCCCCGCATGGAGCAGCCGGCGGCGCTGCGACCGCACCGGGGGCCGCCGCCGCCCAGCCAGTGTGGCGGAGGCCAGCCGCCGCCGGCCGGCCACGCCGCTGGTAAGCCCGACCCCCGCAGCCCTGACGCCGCAGTCCTCCGCCTACGGGGGCCGCCGCCCGCCGCTGCTGCCCGCCGCCGGCGGTCGCCGCGTCCCCTGGCCGCTCCGGCCTCCTCGGGGGGGGGCCGCCGCGCAGACGGGCATGCTGGGCCGACCGCCGCCACATTATCACAGAAGGCCGCGCCCTGGGCCAACCGCCCGGCAGACCTACGTGGCTCGGCCGCCGCACCGCCGCACGCCGCCGCCGTTGGGCCTCCGCAGGGCGATGGCCCCGCCTCAGGGCTCGCCTCACGGCGCTGGTCGCCGCCTGTGCCGGGCACGCCGCGGGCCGGAGCGCAGGCCGATCCGCCGGGGGGCCCCGGGCACCCGCGCTGGCATGCCGCACAGCCAGCGCCGCAGTCGTACCGCCGCCCGCCGGGCGGACCGCCGCCTCCGCGGCTGATCGACTCCGCGGGCAGACCCGCCGGGCCCGCTGGGGCCGACCGCAGCCGGGGGGACGCCGCACAGCAGCCGGAGCTGCCAGGCCGCCGCAACGCAACAGGGGCCGCTCCCTAGGCCCCCAGCCGGGAGCCGGGCTCCGCCGTGTCTCGGGCATGCCGCCGCCGAGCCCTCCAGGGCGCCCGGCAGGCGCCGCGCGTCAGATCTGCCTATGGCCGCCCCTCATGAGTCCGTCCTCCCGCCCGCGTACGCCGGGGGCCGCCCGAGGAGGCCGCACGTCCCCCGCCCTCGCAAGCTCTGCAGCCGCTGGGGCATGCACGCCGCAGCCTGCCGCCCCAGCCATCCGCCGCAGCATCGCCTCACTCAGAAATATGAGGTCGCATCTGGTACGCCGCCGTGACCTGGCATCGTCAGGCCCATGATCCCGGACCGGCACTGGCACCGCCTCCGCCGCCGGGGGGGCCCTCCCGCCCCCTCCTCCGCATGCTGGGGGCCGCCGGGGGCGGCCGGAATGCATACCCTGGCCCGCGGCCGCCCGCCCGCCGTGGGACACTCCGCCTCCGCCGCCGGCCCCTACTGTCCTCCGCATCTAGGTCCTCATCTGTGTGCGCCTCATCCCCAGGCCTACCTCTCCTACTCCGGGGCCTTTTCCTGGGGTGCTCCGCCCGGCGGGTCTCCTCCGCCTCGGGGCTACTGCCTCGCCGGGGTCAGCCCGGCTCCGGCCGCAATGCAGACGTCCTTGGCTCCGCCTGGATCTATAAGGATTCGCGCGGCATGTTACGAAAATGCGCGCTCGAAATAATGTCCCATGGTCGCCGCGGTACAAATTTGTATGGATAGTTTAAATGTAGAGCCTCCGTTTATCAATTTCCCGCGGGGGACCGCGTGAGGGGGGCCATAAAACGCTAAGTATGCGAGGCGTAAGCCGGTGGGGGCCCTCGGGGGCGCCGCCGCCTCGAGTCACGCGGTCCGCCGCGCGCCGCCTCCGCGCCCGGTCCACGCCCTCAGGCAGCGCCTGCAAGCCTTCCTCCATGCTAGCCAACTCCCCGCCTCAGTCCTCCTCCTTCTGTCATGTGCCGCCGCCGGTGGCCGTGTGTGGCGGTGGCCGCCTCCCGCTGCAGGGCATGCCTCCCTCTGTGCTCCTCCTTCATCCTAGGTCCGCCTGTATGGGGCCTCCGGCGAGACGCCGCCAGCCTGGGGGGGCTGATGCGTGTCGCCTCCCGTGCACGCCTCAGGCTTCCTCCTCTGGCAGTCCTCCCGCAGGGCTCACTCCTCAGCCTTATCCTCCTCAGGCCAGCCTCCTCATGCCATGTCCTCCGTCTCAGCCCAGCCGCGCCCTCATGTACGCATTGCAGTAACTCTTTCAGTCCTCAAAATGTGTAGTCCGCTAATGTCCACCAATGTGTCGCTTAATGTCACCAATGTCAGGCCAAGTCCGCCAATGGCCGTCCGGGTCCGCCATTGTCCGTCCGGGTCCCGCCAAGTCCGTTCCGTGTCCGGCCAATGTCCCAAAAAATAACAGCGTCGTTGGTTTCCCATAGAATCCAAAAAAGGGACAGGACATAGCGGACATAGACGGACATGGACACCCCCCCCTCCATTTAAATGGGTTTCCCAATATTTTTGTTCGCGGGGCCACGAACGCTATTAAATTGGACATTGGGAAAATTACTCACAATATTTAAAGGCGGGTGTTGTTTTGTCTTTTTTAGTGATAGGGGCTTTAATAATGGTCCAGGAAAAAATTGCGCCCCCCCCGTTGTACCGGCGCCCCCCCCTGCACAGCGGGGCCCTAAGTTACGCCCACTGCGTTATACACATGGCTATTTGAAGTCATACATGGTCTAGTCTAGTGTTTGTATTTGTTTATTAGCTAAGTGACGCAATCACAGGAAGTTTATCAAATGAATTAAAGTAGTAAAAGTAAAGTACAAATTATGACATAACATCATCACTAATGTCTACAAAGTATCATCACACTACATGGAAAAATAACTATTTCTTCATCAAATTTATCAAATATTAATCATGAATAAAAACAACATTAAACAAATTTAATTTATTCATACTTCCCAGTGGAGTAAGATTTATAGAACGTTTCTTTGCTACATAAGGATGAAACCACAGATAATCATTGTGTTTTTCCTTAAGACTGATATAACTGGTACCAAGGATCATGCTTAATCAAAGTTGTCCTCGACCTGAACTTACTAAGTCTTGTAACCTCCTGGAGTTTGGGCCAATGACCCACTGAATTGGAAACGACTAGATATTAATTTTGTGTATCGGGTCTAATTATAAGGTAGATGCGATGCCTTGTTGTTTAACCATCAGCCTGGCCGTCATAAACCTTCTTCCTTTTACCCAACCGCTAGCTGGAATTTAGCTTTGATCTCAACATAATACTCCTTCACCTCATCTGTCTAAGAATTTCCTATGGGAATAACAGCATTCATAATGGGCTAGGTCAGAAACAAATATGTCTTTGTGTCTGTAGACAATGGATATTGGATTTGGATAAAAATGAAAAATGCAGCTGTGCTAGGAATCCCATTCATACGATTATATTTTGCTACCTTACGTCAGGCTTTAGCATTTTCTTCTGTGAGGAACCTGTCTAACCCTAAAGTGGTGTCAAGACTCAAGAGACTATTATCTATTTGACTGAACCTAGAGAAAGATCGTTTCAGAAAGTTTGCTCTAAATTATGAAATGAGCTGCCTCGTGAAATTAAGAATTGCATGTCACTGGAATCTTTTAAAGTGTATCTGAAAATGTTTCTTTTTAAACTCTGCGATAAATCGGGGTTTTACTGTATAATATACATATTACCAGTAGATGTAAATATATGATGCTTGAAGTTCCTTATATAAAATAACCTTCAGATTGTTTTGAATAGGTGTGAACTGTGAAGGTATTACTTTTTAATAAACTGATCGTAGCGGCCAGGTAGCGTAGTTGGTTGATCATCGGATTTGTAATCGTAAGATTGCGAGTTCGAATCCCACTGCCTGCCTAGTCGTGGGGTGAGCGTCGTTGACGCTCTGCTAAGGATCCCGAAGTGGTCTATGTAGCCCCACGGTTCACTCAGCCGAATGCTCGAGAAATCGGGTGTGAGGGTTAAATGAGGAGCTGTGCTTGATCAACACAGCGAAGCCTCGGGCGAAAAAGTGTGGCATAGTGCCTTAACGTTGCTGGCCTTAGGAACGATCCTTCGGCTTCTTGTAAAGCTCTTCCTTGAAAGTGCTGGTTTACATTGTAATGCAGGTAATGCCGAAGTAAAATAACAAAGGTGGTCGACTCATTCGATGGCCTTGTTGCGTCGCAACGAATCCTCATAAGAAGATAAGAATAGGTGTGAAGGTATTACTTTCTAATAAACTGATCGTTTCTAATAGGTGTGAAGGTATTACTTTCTAGATGTGATTTGGAAATATACCTCCAGAGGAACTCCTACTCCAGGTGCCACAGATCATGTTGTTATATAATGTGTAAACATGGAGCCGCACTGCCGATAGTAGTACTTTTTTCAGGTACGACTAAAATATACGTTGTTTCCATGGTGACACTTTGATTCAATTATGTTACGTACAATGTCATGGTAACATATTATTATTCAACATAAAATAGAGTCATAATAAAGATTTTTTGATCTCCATCATAGACATTCAAATCAATGTATTTTTTCAGTTCTGCTGACTCCAGTGTTTTCTACACTCCCTCCGGCTCCCCATAATGCAACTCAAGCTACCTCACAAAACTATACCACCACCCCCTTCGGCAACACCAACCAGTTTACCAACACCTCCCAATTCAGCAATCCTTTACCTAACTGTTCCACCAATGAAACATGTAAGTTCTTGTTTTACTTTTTGGTTATGCTAGTGTTAGCTGCATCCATTTTTATTTGAAATGCGATTAGTTATTTTATATGAGAGCGTTATATTTCAGCCATGCAAAATTACACAGACATTTTTTTGATGAACAAAAAATGGTATTGCAATATAAGTTGCATGTGTGGCCAGATGACAACTTACTGAACTAGAAAAATAAACTTTATTATACAATAATTAATTGTGCTGAACTAAAATATAGCAGGAGCCACGTTAACGTTACTCAGGTTGCTTTGGTAATTTAAGTAATAGCATAATTATTCTGTGATGTTATTGCTTTAATTGTTTTAACTTAAAGTTAAATACTTTTATATTCTTCGGCCAACAATCGCGTTGGACTTCATCTGAATCCAAGTATTCGTATTGTTGAGGGATTCAAACTAATATTAAGGTTCAAGTATGATGTCAACCGCTGGAAACCACACCCTCTTTTCATTTTTGCGTATCAAATTATTAAAAGAACACCTGGTTCAACATAGAACCTCTAAATAACACTTAGCTAAATTATTTGAAGATTGATCTTGCGAAACTATCTAACTTTATCGGAGTTAACACATCTCCCCCTCAGTGTATAACTGTTCATCACAACACAACTGCTGCCAGAGCCAAAGTAATGTTCTAGTTCAACAGTTGGAGCAGATAAAGGATAAGTTTCAGGGAGTGGACGGTATAATCAGAAAAGACTATCAAAATATCCAGGGTAAGCTTTAACTATATTTTATTACATTTTCTCTTGTTTTTCCTCCAAAAACTATGTAAACATAACATCTCATAGTTCACAATACTTCATTTACAGGGTGTTCATAAAGTCTCTGTAGCTACAATAATACTGACCATATGCCAAGAATTATGTCTAACATAAACAAACACTCAATAAGAGACTGCCTCTGCCGTGTTGTTCGTTAGAACATCATCATCACTGAGTTTATTCAGAAAAAATCAGAAATCTTCTTTAAAGAATCATCTAATAAGAGTCATAAGACATAAACAGAACACAACTTAATCAGATTACTCAATAGAACAGTAATAGGAACGGCTATGTGCACTGTTCTGCTTTAATATAATTACCTGTATTATTGGAGGAAATTAACATAACAATGACCCTAGCAGACTGGTTTTCATAACCCGTTTCAGATGAACAAGTTTGACACTTTTTCGCTTTGCTATTGTGGGTTTCTCCATATATGGGCATGACATACCTAGACACAGCCCCCCCCCCCCCCACTGTTTAATAGTGTGTACCAGGGAGTGTGTAGACATGAACAGTGAGCACACACTGTATCTTGAGCTCTATTGTAAACTGTAAAGCTCCCCCCACTATTGAACACACGTTTGCTGTCAGACAGTGAAGTGTCCCTGAAACCCGATATGTTAACTCTCATCTCTATCTTACCTTATCATTAGCCCCACACTGTAGACTGATAATGTTCATGTGGTGTAAACTGGCGGGATGAGTAGAATGGTCACAATATGCCATGCAAGGTAGTGTTGCTATGGTAACACTGTCTATTAGGTAATGTAACCAGGTGGTCACAATGCCATATAAGGACATTAAGTGTGCCCTGTTCCGCCACACAGGTAAGAAATGAGTTGTAAAACCAACAGTTTAGTTCTGATACAAATGTTGGACTTTGTAGAAATCTCTAAAGCAGATACTATGATCCTGAACACTGTAGTACACAGTATTCTCTATAACCATTACAGCACACTTTATACGGCACTTGCCTCACCCTAGAGGGACATGTGTTATCTTCTGCACTGCTAGAATGTTTTAGTGATAAAACAAGGGTGTAAAAGTCTGAAGAGAGAGACTATAACACTAACAGTAAAGTAACTGGGGGGGGGGGGGGGGGGAAGTAATACTACTACTACTATACTGTGTACTGTCTAGCTTTGTTAACTGTTATGAAGACAGGGGGGGGGGGGGGGAATACTACTAATGTGTCTAGCTTTGTTAACTGTTATGAAGACAGGGTATCATGTATAATTTATACACTATTACAGTCTCACTGTCTGATAAGGGGGACCATTATTGATTTTTACAATTACTTTAAGAGTGTTATTGTAAAACTTGTAAAGCTTGTCAGGCAAGGAGATTTACTTGATTTCTTGAAAATTGTATTTCCATGGAATCGGCTCGGAGGTATTTGATATTGTTATACTATAATCTCAACTAAACCTGACAAATTTTACAAGTTTAAAACATTACATTGCATATTACATATCACTGATAAAATTATTAAAAAGATACGTTTATTGAGAGAATATAATTTATGTTTATTGGATTATATTGAGTGTTGAATATAATTAGCTTTTGTTATGATTTTCTACACTCATTTTCTACTACTTAATAAGATCTTTACTCTTTACAACATTCGCTTTATTCTACACCCGTCACGTACTACTGACCAAGATATTTACTCTTGTCTTTTATTCGAGGCTAATTATTAAGTGTTGAGCTTGTCTGGTGGCTTGGTAGATTGTAGTGGTAATACTTTACTTTATGAAGGAGATTATTCTTATAGTTTCTAGGCAACTTTAATACTGTATCTGTCCAAAAGTTAGTTTATCAGAATGCAGGTGATATACTGATATTATTCAGTATTATATCTGTTATTCAACATCGGGTATTATTATATGTCTATTATAATAGACTCCTAAATTCTGGAATCTGGATAACCAATATTTACTAGTTAGTGTAACCGGTTACTATTGGTAAACTAGTGGTTAATATTGGTAACTAATGTAACTGGGCCTTGATGGTGAACGGAATCTAAGCGAGTCTAGCTCAACGTCCATTTTTATAATTACTAAGAAACTGCTCACAGCTGTAGTAGTATTACATGTAAGGGAAAATAACTCCTTCTCATCTAATAATTTGTCCGTATGAATAGCCTATTTATCATATTCAATGATAATAATATTATGATGGTCCCAGAATTTTAAAGATATTTACCATATAAGTTAATGTTTCCTTGGTAACCAACCATATTATATAAGGTAATGTTACCTTGGTAAAACTACCCTCTATAAACGTTATGTAACCACAGTAACACTACCATATAAGGTAATGTTACCTTGGCAAACACTACCATATAACGTTATGTTACACAGTAACACATCCTGAATTCCAGGTGAAGTAGAGCGTGGACTCACGTGGACTAAAGGTTAACCTATCAGAAAGACTAGGAGACACCTATTCCCTCCTTCTGCCTGCCTTCAACACTACAATAGATAGACTGTTATCGACTATTTCTAGGACATGATAAATCAGATGACTTAGATAGTTATATCCGGGGACTCTCCTCTCAGATACTGCACACTGTTCTCAGGTTAGAACTGCTAATTGTTTATATTATAGTAGTCATATTACCGTATAATATAATAGTTGCTAGGGGTTGCAAGGGCCGGGATGCTACCATAAAAGGTAATGTTACCTTGGTTACCAACAGTTTCATTACAGTAAGACGGAGGTGCCACCTCGGAAGTTTCCTAGAAACATAAAAGGAAAATAACATATTCTGGGACTAAACACCGTTCAGAGATCTTGTGTTGTGGACTACATGACCGGGGTCTACCCATCTTGATTAAGGTTTGTTACAGATATTATAACTGATTTTACTTTCAGTTTCACGTTCACTAGTCTCACTTTCTGTTTCACTTTCACTAGTCTCACTTTTACACAACACAACTCCCAGGTATCAGACGAAGTGATAGCGCAGATGAGAAACTCTACACAGTCACTACACGAGTATATGTCGTTACTGGGTACCATGGTTACCATTATTGAGAACATGGTTAAAGCTCAGCAGACTAGGAATTGTATTGATGAGGTGAGTGGTTGCTAGGTTTACATGTTGTACAATTGGGGGGGGGGGGTCCAACCCGATGTCCGATATGAGGGTTGATGAGGCCAAAATCGGAATCGGAAAAATCGGAAAAAATCGGAAAATTGAGAAATTTACAGAATCGATCTCTAAAACCTCTCAGAAGTGATATAATTCAACCAGAACCCCTACATATGCTATATTGTTACGAGAAAACAAACCAATTGGACATCCCAATAGTATGTTTTATGAGTTTTTCCACTGCAGGGGCTAGTATGCTCACTACTAGTTGGAGTTGTCATATACTCCCAGACCCAGGTGCTTTGGCCTCTTGACGTGAGATCGATTGTTTCTGCTCATTAATTTTTTCCCTGTTACTTGTTATTATGTATTAATAGTACAACACTAGGTACCGGGTTATATTTTGTCATTTTGTGGTCCCGTCTTTAAACATACCATAATATCACTAGTACACTGCACCTTAAATGTATTAGTCAAGTACATTTTGTATCGTAACCACATGCTTGGCTGGGGGAATCCATGTTTCGTGTCCGTTCGGTACCCTATATTTTATAAAACTCCGGGACCCAAAAAAAGTATTTTGGGGGGACAAAATAAACTCGGACAAAAACAGACAAAAAATACAGAAAAATAACAGACCACGTCCGAGTGATACACTAATAAAAAAACACCATCGGAGTCCCGCCCCTCACCAGTGTCCCCCTGTCTATGTACATCGTGGAGTCCCTCCAAACATTTAGGATGTCCTCCTCCCCGCCTGTCCCCCCCCCTCTCACCGAACCGGGACACCCTCCCCCCCCCCACCGTTGCGCCGCCCCCACATCTCCTACCCAGTTGGCCTCGTTCTCTACCTGTCCTCACCACACCCGCCTCCCCTAGCCCCCCACGTCTGTATATGTATGGTTGCCCCCCGCCCCTAAGGCGGTCATCCGTCCTCCTCCAGAGGCCTTCTCTCCGCGGTGCCCTCTTCAGTCCTCCTCAGGGGGACTCTCGTCCTCGTCCTTCCTCCTCAGGGCCGCGCTCCAGCCGGGCCGCGCAGGCCCCTCCGCCTCTGGGTCCTACTCCCAGGTCCGCAGGTGTCGACCCGGCGCGCCGGGGCCCGCCTACTTCACCCCGCACGCAGTGATACCGCCGCTGCCGCTCGCCTCGTGTCGCCTGGCCAATCGCCCTCCATCTGTCCGCGGCAGAGGCGGTGCATCCGCTGCCGGACGGTTCCGCAGCCTGCCGCCGACAGCTGAGCTATGACCGCCTCGGGCCCGTCTCATCAGGCCGCCGCGCGCGCCATCCCGCGTCTGTCCTCCCTGCGCGCGCCTCCGCACGGCATGGCCGGTCTGCCGCTCTCTGTGCCGTGCGCAGTAAGCGGCCTCGGCTCTGCAGCCACGGCAGGGACCCGGCGCCCCAGGTGACCCAGGCGGCCGACCGTCGGCCCCGCCGTGGCCGGACCGCCGCAGGCGCCCCCTGGGCGCTCGGACTCTGGGCCTGCACGCGCGGTTCATCCTTTGGGCCTCATGGCGCCTGTGCTGTCGTGCCTGACCGAAAATTGCTGGCCTCCTGCGCACAGTCGTCCGTTCGCCACTCTAGGCCGTGTTATGTGCCAGGGCGTCCTGCGTCCAGTGCGGCCTCCGTAGTCCTCCAGCGCTGCCAATGCGCCTCCCGACGCCTCGACTCTACAGTCCTCCTCCTCCGCCATCAGGCTCCTCCTCCCTCCTCATACCTCCTCCGCAGGCCGCCTTCGTACTGTCCCGCTTCTTGAGAAGCCTACGTCCGTCCTGCATGTGCCGCCTCCGTCTTCCTCCGCCATCTGTCCTCATCCTCAGTCCTCCACTTGGTCGTCCTCGGGGGTTCCTGAGGTTCCTCGTCCTCGTTCCCGTCTTCCTCCTCATGAGGCCCTCGTCCTCTGTCCCTCTCCTGGAGTCTCCGCCTCTGCAGTTGCTCCTCCTGAGTCCCTACGCCGCAGCTGTCCGTGCCGCGCCTCGTCAGGTCTCCTGCCTGGAGGGCCGCCTCGTCAAGTTGCCTCCGGAGGTCCTTCATCTCATTCCGCCTCACCACCGTCCTGAGTGACTCCGCCTGGAGGTGCCTCCGCCTGATCCTGCCGCCGCATTTAGCCTCCGCCGCCGCAGTCCGCCTGTCAGCAGCCCCCGTCCGGCGCAATGTCGCCTGATCCTCCTCCCGCCGCAGGCCGCCGGGGCTCAGCCTCCTCCGACTCCTCGGCCGGAGCCGCCACCCGATAAAAAGCAGTCCCTGCCGCCTCAGGTCGCTCCGTCCGCGGCCACGCGCTCGGCCTCAGCCGGGGAGGTCCTCACTCGTCCTTAGTCCGCTCCTCCGCCTGCCTGCCCCGGCCTAGGCCGGCCCTGCTTGGGCCGCCCCTCCCTCTTGTCGCCTACTTGGCGCGTCTGTCCGCCCCTCCTCCCTCACCCATAGGCCTGTCGCCTCGGCCTGCAGTCCGCCCTGCGCATGCTTCAGTCATCCTCCGAATGGCTGTCCGTACGTCGGGTCCTTCCGCCCCTCCTCCCCAGTTTGGAACTACCCAAGTCATCCTTCTTGCCTCCAGCAGTCGTCTGCTCTGTTCTCTGCTCTTTTCCTCAGTTCTCATCCTCCTCCTCCTTCTCCTCTTTCTTCTCGTCCTAATCAGTCCTCCTCCTCAGTCCTCCTCGTCCTCGTCCTTAGTCCTCGTCCTCATTCTCGTCCTTAGTCCTCGTCCGGGGGGGGGGGGGGGGGGGGGGGGGGGGGGGGGGGGGGGGGGGGCCAATGACTACTTTTGGGGACTTGGAGAATTACGTCAACGATTTTACCCCGAGTCCCCATTTTTAGTCCCCATTAGTCCCCAAAAGTCTCCATTAGTCCCCATTTAGATTTCAAAAAATCTGGCTTCTCCAGACCAGATCGTAAACTTCTCAAGACTGAAGTCTTTAATATTTATAAATGGTCACTGGACATTCCTGACTTCTTGGGAGCTACTTGAGGGCTGTTAGAGTACCTAACTAACTTGAAAACCATAAATAACTGTCAAAATTCTGGGGACTTATGGGGACAAATGGTGAATTACGTCAACGAGTTGACCTCTAGTCCCCATGATTTTTAGTCCCCCATTAGTCCCCAAAAGTCTCCATTGGTAGTCATTGGCCCCCCCCCCCCCTCGTCCTCATCGTCCTAGTCCTGGTCCTGGTCCTCCTCAGTCTTCCTCCTCTGTCCTCCTCAGTCCTCCTTCTCCTCGTCAGTCCTCCCCAGTCCTCCTCCTCCTCAGTCTTCCTCCTTCTCCTCCTCTTCCTCCTCAGTCCTCCTCTTCTTCAGTCCTTATCCTCCTCCTCATCAGTTTACACAATTTATTGTTACTAAAATGTTTTTAAACGCATGTGAGTCTGTAACATATTGACATGTTACTGTTACTGACTCAAAATGTGCTGTAGAATTTTTTTGTTTAACATAGTTTTACTCTCCAGTACTATGGAAAAGTTGTTACATGATAAATAAAGATTTTGATTAAAAAAAAGTGATTTTCATCCCTTTTAATGTTATTAAAAATTGTGTAAACTATTCTTTGTATCTAAGAGATAACCGTGCTACCCATTTCTGCAGATAGCCTGTTACAAATTGTGGAGACAATTTAAATCAAAAGTTACTAAAGCGTTCGCTATTTGTTACGATTATTATTACCAACCGTACCTCTTTCAATTGTGGACCGGGGTGGATGTTTCTGTCAAACAAGAGTTGATACGACAGTGTGTTGTTTTTCGGACGAAACGATTCTTGTTTGGAACAAGAAACTATTTTGGGGTTCTGGGACCACCACCAATCGATTTCTTGTCATATTTAAGTACAGAAATAGCTACCTATATCGCCTAGAAACCTCAGAGGGAAGATTTAAATTTTCCCGATTTTTCCGATATGAGGGTTGATGAGGCCAAAATCGGGATCGGAATGATCGGAAATGATCGGGTTGGACCCCCCCCACAATTTATTTGATATTCAGTAGTAGATAAATCTGAATATCAAGTAAAATTGCAATAAACTGATGGCTTTTATCACCTTGATATCACAGTCACACTGCATCTTATTAACTAATTTCCAATGTTCCTGGCCCCACAGGGAGTATATTACCATATATGGTAATGTTACCATGGCAACACTACCATATAAGGTCACACTATCTCCTGCTGTTCTATACACACTGCACTGTCGAGCTTGATTGGGATCCTGAACTATTGCTACTTTTAAGGATTTAGGCGAAAATTGCCGGAAAAACTTACAGCTGTTTATTACACAATGTTAGTGCATGTGATATGAACTGCTAAAAGTTTCGTTTTTACACTTTCCAATAGTCAAATGACAAATGTACTGAATATGTACTTCTTACAGTAGTTTAGACATTATATCGAAAGAAAGAAAAGTGTTCTCACAAACATGATCAGCTAGTTAGCTACTCGCAATAAGCTTTCAGATCTGATCCTGACGTTTGATTTTATAAAGGAGCACATGATGTCTACTGCCCTAGTCTCTCTTAACGTGCGATAAGAATATACATTAAATCCATCCTGTAGTACAGAGACTAGAATCAGAAACAATGTAGTCCTTGGTGCGCGTCAACAAGTGTCGGCCACGCCCCCAAGGACTACATTGTTCTGATTCTAGTCTCTGTACTACAGGATGGAAAAGATTTAAATAATGTCTCTGCTAACTTTTACTTTGGGTTGGAATACGATAATATCGCAGCAGTGGCTTTTTAAACCTGAAATGTAAGATCGTGACCAAATTGTTATATATAATAAGCATTATTATTAACGACTAAACACAATCTGGTCGGAATACTAATTCTACTGTGTAGCAACAATTTGATCACATCGTGTTACCAATGCTGTATAAAATATACTGTTCTATAAAAAGATAATAAACAGGACAGTAAAAGTGAATGAGTTTCACCTAATTTCACCTAATTTCACCTATTATGACGTCACGTCTCCACCTTATATTGTCCCATTTACCTGAACCTATAAACTACAATGTAATATTTAAAGTAGAGCGAGTTAAGGATATTACAACCCCCTGTCAAGATACATGGGGTACATGGTTACAGATGTCTTTACAAAGGAGCAACCCTAACTAATCACAGATACTACGTACCTTGTAATAAAAATATACGAGAGAGCTGAGACTCAGAAGCGGAGGTTATACAACGAGAGAATTCTGAATGTAGAACATGGGAGTTTCTGTCCTCTGGTGTACTCTGTCACGGGTGGCAGCGGGCCAGAAGCGAGAACATTCTTTAGATTATTGTGTGAGAAAATAGCATATAAATCTCAACAAAATTATTCAGATGTTGTAAATTTTTTAAGATGTAAACTTTCATTTATTATCAGGAAGCTGGTTCTCCTGTGTATAAGAGGAACCAGATCTTCTGTCAATTCTGTTGACAAAAGTTGTGAAAGCGACTTTGAGTTCGCATGCTTTGTATCAAAGCTTAGCTAATTATGAGTCCTATGGACTCAATTAATTGGATGATTCAAATCTGGTCGATATACATTGTTGTAAATTATATTGTTATATATTATTATATTTGTTTTCCAAAAAAATACGTACTACGCACCACTATTCTTGGAACCTAGTGTACATTCAACATTACATCTGCACCTTATCTATGCGCCCTCATAAGATATAACGTTATGAATAAAAGTTAAACTTTCCTCGCTCAGGCCCCAATGCTTTTACAAACGAATGCCCAGCTAATTTAAAGCTAGTTTATTAAATCGTAGTATTTTACCCAGCTAGCTGGAAACTAGTTTTGTTTCCAGTGTCGCAGGAAGAGAAGGACTCTGATAGTAGCCGGTATAACCCACATAGCAGACATCACCTCCCTCATTACTTACCTAGTCTACCTCATTAGGACCACGTATCAGAACAATGATCTACCAACTGTAGTCTGTATCTGTTGTTCTAAACTTGTTTAATTTAATTGTAATCTACTCAGAGAATTTCGTATTCTTAGTATTTATCAGAAAGAGTGTTAATAAAAGGTTTTGAGCTGGCATATTCTTCATATTCTTCATCAAAATTCTGAATAACTACATTAAATAGTGCATAATATATGATTAAAAGTCACCGCCATTTTCGTATTAACGAGTTGATACGATTATTATATCAATCCTTAAAGTAATGATTTTACAGTGTACATTATTTTGTATATTTAATCGTCATACGAATAACCATTAAATAAGTTATAACTATGAGTCTGGTCTGTGCTCCTTTATAAAATATAACGTTACTATTAGCCCAAGTTCTCATCAACATGAGGATTATAAAATGCAAATGATTTGATAACCATGGTGACTACCTGAGTCTGTGCGTGACACAGATCATGACTCAGAGAGAGGGGCTGGATATTGTATATCATCACCACTGACAACAATAATACAACTCAAGAGAACAAATCGTTCAAGCTTCCTGATTATTGTACTGTTTATCAAACAGAGCTTCCAGCCATCAGAGAAGCTAGCAAGCACCTCTCAATTTATACCAACACGCACATAATCATCATTATATGGACTGACACTTGACAGCCTCCTCCACACAGCCTCCCCCACAGCCTCCCCCTACACAGCCTCCCCCAGGGGTGTAGGAAGAGGGGGGGGGGGGCACTGGGCAGGGGGCGACCCCTATATAAAATATACATTATACAACAGTCATTACTTTTATTTAACTACATTTTCAATTCAGAGCTTTGAGTGGACAGGTTATTGTAGAGTTGTAGCTGGTGTATTATAGTAGGGTGGTACTAGTGTGGTGTGTATAATAGCATTTAATAAGTGTAGCTGTACTCCCTGGGGGCTCAGGAAAAGTGAACAATAGTTAAGTGTGCAATAGTCATTATGATATCAAGATTGGTAGTATGTTATTATTGATAAAACAGGATATTTGTTACTAAAAAATTATAGACCACACAATCCAAAAACCATTTACTATAGCCCTATAGCTTATAATTAAGTAGAGACACGTGATGCCCATACAAGGATATGTAGAGACATGTGATGCCCCGTACTGCCAGTCGAACACAGTAAAAATAACATTTGTCTACGTCTCTAGTAACTCAGTGTAGAACTACTTACTTTGAAATGTTGAAATTTCACTGTCTAGCTTGCTCCGTTTAAAAATATCAGTTCAAATAAAAGTTATCTCCAGTCTGTGAACTGGAACAGTCCCTACAACACGTGTAACACGGGAATTATACACGTAATAATGTATCACGTTACCATGGTTACACAACTTACATGTTCCTGCAAAAAACACCTGTTACCAATACCATGGTACTGGTTATGAAACATCACCTTATATGGTAGTGTTACCATGGTGTCACTACCTTATATGGTAGTGTCACCATGGTGCCACTACCTTATGAGGTGCTGTTTACCCATTACACTAGCTGTTGCTACAATTCCCGCCCTACTCAATACTCATCACTATATTGATACTTGTGAGTGTTGCGTAAACACGGCTGGAAATGGAGTGCTCCTTATATGGGCATCACGTGTTTCTACATCTCCTTATATAAGATCACGTGTCTCTACATCTCCTTATATCATGGGCAGCTCGTGGGTAAACACGGCTGTAAATGGAGGGGAAGCAGCTGGAAGGTATAATGGCAAAAATTGCGATAAAAATCATTTAGCGACTTTTGTCGTTGTTATCTGAAGAAAATATTCTCAATGTTGAAGTGCTCACTTTAAGGAGATAGTGATATAGATCAGTAACAGCTGCCCACCATTATACTCCTTTGAGACAACTGTTACAATACACTCGCTATATAATCTATCTATACTAATAATCCCAAAATGTGCAGTGTGTGTCTGTGTGTCTGTGGGTAATTTCCGAACGGATTAATCAAGAAAACGGCTAAAGTTATGGGCATGGTTTTTTCGGTATAGTACCAACAAAACTCTGACGAAGCCAAATGGAAATGTATATTCGGAAGATGGTTTATTTAGTGTTTTTGTGTATCATTAGTGGTATTGTAAATTGTAATACTAGCCTGTTGTCATTTACTATAACAGTGTTAGATTCTAAACTCAGTTCTAATTGCTTCCCACAAAGTAACCTCAATGCTGAGAATATAGTTAGCAGTTGGAATAACACATGACAACATCTCCTTCCCATGGTGGGGCGCGGAGTTGTTGGATCTCTATACTACATACTGCCCTGATATTTCCAACTTGCTGTTTGAGTAGTAGCCAGTTCTTTTTATTTGTCATTATGTTTCTAGTATGATGTGTTTAGAGATTATGTTACCCTGTTTTCTCAAATAGTAGGTTTGAGTAGTTCGTGTTAAATAAACTATACACATAATAATATGTGGTAACAACCAAGGTAACACCCTAACCAGGTGTCCATACTTCACACGCTGTCACGTGTTACCCACCCAGTCACGTGTTACTCTCACCCACCCAGCTGTCCCTGACCCTACTACTACCCAATTCTAAAGGAACTCCACCTCTCCCCTACCAATAACTCTGGGATTCTCAGTGAGATTCTGCAGAACAAGTTACTGAGAGTAATAAATTATGTGTATTATATACAGGGTCCGGTGATTCACCAAATTACAGAGGGACCGGTGGTTTGTTATGTTGAAATGTGAGAGTTAGTGTATTCTGCTATTATTTAAGTTAACGACTAACGTTCTCCTTAAACACTACACTCTGAATATGAGCCGGTATTAAGAGGATTAAGAGCATTTTGTACTTACTTAGACGGAAAAATTAGGACCAATGTTATAGCAGAAACAACAATTTGAGATTTTTCATACAAATAAGGGATAAACGTTTCATTGTTGTATAAGTAGTTAGAAATACTTCATGATGGTTAGCTCGCAGTGCGGCAGTGGGTAAAGGACTGGCGACGTTTAAATACTTAAATACAGCCATCTCCTCACATGGGCATCATGTGTCTCTATATCTCCTTATATATATGGGCATCACGTGGGTGTTATATATTATAATATACTTGATTTATAGTTATGATTATTTCACGGAAGGTAAATTGAATTCTCCATAGTCCAATCAACCGTTTTCCCTACCGGAAAACCGTTAAAAATGTTTCCTTGTGTTTGACATTTGTCTCCTATTTCAGATAGTTAAGATGCAACAGTGCTCGCTGTGTACGGAGACGGCTGTGTGTCCTGACTTTTATAAACAGCTTGTAAGTACTCATTATCACTTTAATTTTTAAATGTTACATCTATTTTGGAACGGAAAATTGATCTGACGACTTGATTGATAGCCGATTGACTATCTATGAGTATCTAACACGTGTCAGATAACCTCCCCACGTGTCAGATAACCTCCCAACGTGTCAGATAACCTGCCCACGTGTCAGATCACGTGTTTACTAACACCTCTCTACCCCCCAGTTGTCGGGTTGTGTACCACAACTAGAGGAGCTGTATAAGAGATGGGATAACCTAATGAGCGCTATGTCAGAGTTAACACTGAGACTCTGTGAACACGACCTGGGCAGCCTTTATAGTCACGTGTTCTTACTCTCAGACTTTGTAGTTGAGGGAAAACTGGAGGACATTATCTACCAGCATGGCGTTCTGGTGAGTGTCCTTTATTGTTACCATATAAGGTAATGTTACCATCGCATAATAACACTACCATATTATATATAGAGTAATGTTTCCATATAACGTTTTTTCACTTTTATGGCAATACCTTCTAATTCTAATCTTTACCTTACAAGCACTTATATAATAAAGCATAAATATAATAAATCACAAGCGTTTAATAACGATCTAAAGCTTTAAGCTATCTGTTTCATTAGGGTCGACCACTCGGGGTCTCCTTGTTATATATAAGGACCTTATATGGGCATCACGAGGTTTGGGAACTGGCGGCGCGGGGTTTGGTTATACGGCTACTTTTAGCGTTATTTAATTGAAATTTCGAGATATTATCTTTTATCCAGCTATCATGGTAACCCGTAACTAACTTAAAATGTCCAGACTCCAGACTAATACTATTTTAATACCATTTGAATACTCTAATGATAATATATTATATAAACGTGAATTTATTGGTAGACTTACCTTTCAAATAGTTAGCGTACCATTTAACTTATATAATAATAAATGTAAGCTCTGTTTCTGCTCACTACCTTTATAATGACTAATTCAGTACAAGAGAGAATTGAGAAATATTGGGGGACAGGGGCCTGTGCGGTTGTGTGTACGTTTGTATGGTATTATGTAATAATATTATGATATTATATGTAATAATATTATCATTATATTTATTATAGGTCTAGTTAAAGTTGCATATCATATAATGTAGGGCTACAGCTGTTACCTACCTAAAATAGATGAAAACAGGAGATGTTTATATTAAAGATTTCGGGTATTGGTTGGACGATAATAATGTCAAGAATTTTACCGAACCGTTCCGACTTTTAAACTATTTCCTGAAATCGTAGCTCCCTCCTCTCCCCTAATACTACAGCTTAAAACGTTCTCACTTTATAACGACAATAGTGAAAAAGAGGGAGTGGCGTGCCACACCCTCTGTAATTGATGACATTTTACGAAATGTTCAGGAAATCTAAGTTTGACCCATATCTATATTCTCTGAAATTTGTGAGCAATTCTGAAACGAATTACGTGAAATATTATAGGGTTGCGTGTGGGTAGTTACTTTTGGGCCACCCTGCATATTATAAGTGGGATATATAACAATGTTATATTGTTCCTTTCTCTGTATCTGCAGTGTGTTTCTACACTTAATTAGAGTGTAGTTAGTTACCTCTTTTGTATTGTAAGAGGTTGAAAGATTTATATAGATCATGGGGGGGGGGGGGGGGAGAATGTGATCATGGGGGGAATGTGATCATGGGGGGAGGTGGGATATGTGATCATGGGGGATGTGATCATGGGGGGGGGATATGTGATCATGGGGGATGTGATCATGGGGGGGGGGGGTGTGGTGTGATCATGGGGGTGGTAATGCGAATGTGAATCATTCAAGAGAGAAGATTGTGAGCGCCATTTCACAGTACTATATTATAAACATTATACAGTAATACTCCAATTTACCGCGGCGTTGGGGAAAAGAGATAGCCGCGGTAAATCTGGGTTTTACTGCAGTATACGGAGTATCATCACTGTTAATCTGATACAGCTGTGAACTCTTGTCACGTTAATTCTTATCTCATCATGTTCCCGACTCGAGTAGACCCAGAGGAAAACTTTCCCATTACAATCTTGTTATGAGCAGAAAAGCGTTGTAATGTAGAAAATTGCAGCATACCTTATATGGGCATCACGTGTTGAAGCTCATCACAATAAGGAGCGTCTTCATTGTTGTGTTATTATACAGTGAGTCCACACATAGTCTGATGTGTTATAACTACAACATAAAGACATAAACCCCACGTACCTCGCTCTACAGGTGCCGGAGCGATGTAGTCTACTGGGAGGGGCCGGTATGAAATCGAAAGGGGGAGGGGCCAGGGGGGGTTATATTGTTCAAACTTCGGCTTGTGTGAAATATCTATAAGATAAAAATGTAGGGAGCAAAAAACTCTGTGATACATCTCACTTTCCACAGAGCTTACATTCTAACTACCTCATCGCTGTATTTCATAATTCTAAACTGTATTACTAGCTCTATTCGTATTGCTAGCTCCACTCAGCAACATGCAAGGTGCACTTTAGTGCATATTATATTACTTCTTTTATTGCATATCATTATTATAACGTTTCTTTAACGTTTAATGTAATGGGAGTGTTCATCAGAGAGACGGCGCTGTATAATCTCCTCTTAATTCTGTCTCACTTTATGATGTTGCTAAAATGTTAGTAATTTAAGACTTTAGACATTTTGAAATACAGTTTAGAAAGAATATGATATATATAGAATTGAACTTCAGAACTGAGAATAATACGATTATAACTTAAAACTTTATTAATTACCATGGTTACTACTAGGAATGAACTAAAACTACACTCAGCCACTGAATATAGTTTCTATTCCCTGAAACATACTCCCACAGCTGCCTGCCTCTCTAGAAACCGTAATATCAAATATCAAATACCAATCAGCCCCACACTGTCCCCAAATTCAAAATTATATATACGGTTTGTAATACGACCTCTGAAACTGTAACAACGTTTCAAGTGTAACATGTTGGGTAGTGATCTGTAGTACTGTCATGTGATCTGTTGTATTGTCACGTGGTGTAGTTGTTACCATGGCAACTTGTTGGATAGTATTGTTACAATACTGTATTGTAGCAGACCTTACGAATATCACAAGACTGGGGATCAGTGCACATTGCACAACTCCTCGCGTTGAGCGAATATGATCCTGGTGCAATATAGTCTTTGGTTCTGGTATCATTGAAAATGAAGATAACTTCCTTAACCATTGTGATCTTAAGGGGGCTGGGGGGGGTCTTCATCAAAATTCTCTCGAAATCGAGTTTATAGTTGTTTCTGATAGAGGGGAGTGATATCTATCAGCTGCTTTTAGTCCCACGGAAAAATATTGTTCCTAGCCGAAATTATCGCCGGCCAAATGCAAAGGTCAGCGCTTATGTGTAATTGTATTGCGCGAGCGATTTTCAATCGCGCGTTCTGAAAATCGAGTCTAAAAATCTATCTTCTCCTACATTTTTTGAGCGATCACCCTAAAACTTTCAGGATATGTTCTTAGGATCTGTTAGAAGAGAACTCTAGAGCCAGAATTTTGAGATAGGCCTTTAAAGATTTTTAATTCGATTTTGAAAATTTTGGACCTTGATTTTTAGAGGTCCAAGATTTTCAAAATCGAATTTAAAATCTTTAAAGGCCTATCTCAAAATTCTGGCTCTAGAGTTCTCTTCAAACTGATCCTAAGAACATATCCTGAAAGTTTGAGGGTGATTGCTCAAAAAATGTAGGAGAAGATAGATTTTTAGACTCGATTTTCAGAACGCGCGAAATACAATGCTCGCGCAATACAATTACACATAAGCGCTGACCTTTGACCGGCGATAATTTCGGCTAGGAACAATATTTTTCCATGGGACCAAAAGCAGCTGATAGATATCACTCCCTTCTATCAGAAACAACTATAAACTCGATTTCGAGAGGATTTTGATGAAGACCCCCCCGGCCCCCTTAACGCTGCATCGAGGCGAAAAGTCTTAGACAAGATCCAGACAATCATGTCAAATCCAAACACACCATCTGCGACATAATCTTATCCTCTTCACACTGTCATCCCTTACCTGGAGCTTATATTAAATCCATGGATCACATCACTAATTATACACCAGAAGCTTGCATGTTAATTGTACATAATGACGTATATGGTGGTCATATCAATTCTGACCCAAGGTCTGGCAGCCCTCACGAGAGTCGTTGCTAGATTTGCTACTACGTGTATTAACAACAACAAGAAATTCGTCGACTCTCTGGCCAGTACATGAACATTGCTGTACCAGCGCTATCTCGTACCAATTCATTTTGTATTTGCTTTCACTAACACTGTAACAGTAACAAATTCGTTTCTTCGCGTCTTTTCGCGCAAAGTGGCCTGGCTCCAGCATCATAATCTTTCTTTTTCTTTTTAGTAAATTATATTAATATTAAAGGGGGGGGGGGGGGGGGGGGGGGGGGTGTCACGTCCGTCTATGTCCGCTTGTCTCATAGAATCCAAAAAGGACAGGACATAGGCGGACATAGGCGGACATAGGCGGACATAGGCGGACATAGACGGACATAGGCGGACATAGGCGGACATTAATGGACACCTAAATTGCTAAATAAAATGTTCAATTTTTGCTGTTATAGGGGGATCATGTTTTTTGTCCGTTCGGTACCCTATATTTTCAAAACGGACAAAAAATAGAGCGGACAAAAATGGACAAAAACGGGAAAAAATGGAAATAACATTTAGATGCTTCCTCCTCCTACTCTTCCTCCTCCTCCCCCTGGGTCTTCCTGATCTTCCTCAGTCCTCTTCCTCCTCCCCTCCTCAGTCCTCCTCCTACTCCTCCTCCTCGTCCTCAGTCCTCCTCATCAGTCCTCAACAGTCCTCCTCCTCCTGGGTCCTCCTCCTGGGTCCTCCTCCTCTTCATCCCCCTCCTCTTCCTCCTCAGTCCTCAGTCCTCCTCAGTCCTCCTCCTCATCCTCAGTCCTCCCCCAGTCCCCCTCCTCCTCCTCCTATTCAGTCCTCCTCTTCCTTCTCAGTCCTCCTCAGTCCTCCTCCTCCTCCTCCTCCTCTTCCCTCTCAGTCATTCTCCTCAGCCATCCTCCTCAGTCCTCCTCAGTCCTCCTCCTACTCTTCCTCCTCGTCCTCAGTCATCCTCATCAGTCCTCAACAGTTCTCCTCCTCCCCAGTCCTCCTCCTCCTCTTGGGGCCTTTTCCTGGGTCCTCCTCCTGGGTCCTCCTCCTCCTGGGTCCTCCTCCTCCTGGGTCCTCCTTCTCCTCCTCAGTCCTTCTCCTCCTCCTCCTCAGTCCTCTTCCTCCTCTTCCTCCTCCTCCTCCCTCTCAGTCATCCTCCTCAGCCATCCTCCTCAGCCATCCTCCTCAGTCCTCCTCCTTCTCAGTCCTCCTCAGTCCTCCTCCTCCTCAGCCATCCTTCGCAGCCATCCTCCTCAGTACTCTTCAGTACTCTTCAGTACTCTTCAGTCCTCAAAATGTTTGTCCGCTAATGTCCACCAATGTCCGCTAATGTCCACCAATGTCCATCCAAGTCCGCCAATGTCCGTCCGGGTCCGCTTATGTCCGTCCGAGTCCGCCAATGTCCGTCCGAGTCCGCCAATGTCCGCCAATGTCCGTCCGTGTCCGCCAATGTCCCAAAAAACACGTCCGTTGTCTCATAGAATCCAAAAAGGACAGGACGGCGGACATAGACGGACATGACACCCCCCCCCCCCCCCCCCCCCCCCCCCCCCCCCCATTAAATCTAAATCTTATGATATTGTTATTATCTTAACAGTTACTGTTGTAACAGATTTTAAATTTGTATTCCTTGTGTTCTGTCGTACTGTAACGTGGTGTAGTTGTTACCATGGCAACTCTAACTCGTTTTACGTGTTTCTCTGTCGTAACGTTACACTGATTCACTCGAACACCATGATGAAGCTACGTTAGTGAAATATTTCAACTCCACATATTATTATTAGTGAAAATGAAAAATGTTTAGACAGGCACCTAATCTCTAGACTCTTAACCTTACTGTGTTCACCCCCTCGACAGTCGACACCCCCATTACGTATGTGCATAAAAACATATTCTAACCTTCTCAAATTTCTGTACTGTAGTTGGTTTTATTCTAGTTTCATAGTATCTATAAATTTCTTATAAATTTCTTATAAATTTCATTTAAATTTCATATAAATTTCAAATTATAAATTTCATATAAATTTCATATAAATTTCATATAAATTTCATATAAATTTCATATAAATTTCATATAAATTTCATATAAATTTCATATAAATTTCATATAAATTTCATATAAATTTCATATAAATTTCATATAAATTTCATATAAATTTCATATAAATTTCATATAAATTTCATATAAATTTCATATAAATTTCATATATATTTCATATAAATTTCATATAAATATTATGATGAATATTCTAATTCGGTACTTAGCTAGACAAATAAAAGTCTCAGTAGGAAATAAATCATGTACTTCCTTCACGTTCCTCGTGCACAGGATAATAATATTATGTCTGCATTATTATTATATTATGTTATTACTTATTATGTGTATTATTATGTGAACATTTTCATTGGATTGTCTGGCTTACATTTTACATATCACCTGACATTACCATGAAGTAGTGGCATTTGATACACTCTTAGCGAAATTACATGTTACTTATAATTTCATCTTACTCAGCTGTACGGCATCTCACCCGATATACCAAATATTAAATGTTCTCATTCAGTTCACAAAATAGATTGAGGATTTTATATTTTTTCAAGGAATTTTCAACCATGGAAGCCCAAAATGATAATGATCCCCAAGTTAAGCTTTTTATACAATAGAATCTGAATTTTACCAATTGATTTCATGTGCAAAACTATGCAAAATACACATTATACGTATTATTATGTATCTTCTTGTACGTAGTGATAAATCTGTGTGAACAACTTACGGTGTTCACCTTGAAATGGCCCTATTATAGAACCCTGTGGAACACCCATAAAATTATTGAGAGAAGTCTCGTCAAAGTAGAAACTGGTCACATTGTTACCATGGTAAATACTAGTTGAATAATCTACAGTTACCGTGGTTACTAGTGTTATAGTTCATGTAAAGTCCAGGAAGAGCCTATTTGTATGTGGACCACATTGTACACACAACTCTATATACTGTATAAACTATGTCTGCCTAAGTAGTGCAGTGTAACAACCTCTGTTACATTAATAGTGATCTCACTACCGGCACTGAGAGAGAGGGAGAGGGAGAGGGAGAGGGAGAGGGAGAGGGAGAGGGAGAGGGAGAGGGAGAGGGAGAGGGAGAGGGAGAGGGAGAGGGAGAGGGAGAGGGAGAGGGAGAGGGAGAGGGAGAGGGAGAGGGAGAGGGAGAGGGAGAGGGAGAGGGAGAGGGAGAGGGAGAGGGAGAGGGAGAGGGAGAGGGAGAGGGAGAGGGAGAGGGAGAGGGAGAGGGAGAGGGAGAGGGAGAGGGAGAGGGAGAGGGAGAGGGAGAGGGAGAGGGAGAGGGAGAGGGAGAGGGAGAGGGAGAGGGAGATAATATCATCATGTTTACATGATGATATATTTTAATTAACAAAGGACTGGAGGGGTTTATTGAAGCATTGCTTTCAAAGACGTGTGTTAATTGCGTTCAGCTTCATCTGAAAGGGTTCCACACCTCTCTAACAGTAATATGATCTACTTTCGTATTAGACTTTTGTATTATTGAGGCCAGGTGTGATAACGGGTAGAACACTTGATGTAGGTGTTATGTTACTGGTAGTAGGAAGACGATTACAACGGGGAACTTATCTGGTTACCTGTGTGAACTGACTAACATTTCATAATCTATACTAATAATCTCAAGATGTGTGTTCGTTCGTTCGCGTGTAATTTCCTAACGGCTCAATCAAGAAAACAGTTAGAGTTCGGTATAGTGCCGACAAAACTCTGACCAAGCCAAATGACTAAGGTTTTTTAAATTGGCCGGTGGTAAGTGGTTTAATTGATTATTTTGTGACCCAAATGAGATACTAAAGTGTGTGTGTGTGTGTGTGTGTGTGTGTGTGTGTGTGTGTGTGTGTGTGTGTGTGTGTGTGTACTCTCCCACTCTCACTCTCTCCCCCATAACATATTTGCTATATAATTAGGTAATTTGGCAGTAGACCTCAAGATTCCCTATCAAGTATTACCTATTAGATACGTGAGTGGCACTAACAATTAAATTGCGGTCTGTTTGGACTGAGCGACTTCATGCTTTCGCACCGGTTTAACTACGAAAATGTAATGCATGTTTTCGAATGTAATAGGCGGGTTTATACTTTTACATTTCAACTGCGACAGTTAACTCCCGGCCGTAGGCACCGGGTTACACTAGTACTCTAATAATAACGGCAGTTTGGTAATATTGTATTAAAGTGTCTCACGCACTCTCGAACGAACACACATCTTGAGATTATTAGTATAGATTATCTGATATTAGAGTGACCTAGAATGTGATATTCCTGCGTGTTGCTTGCTTGATCCCACTCAGTTGCAGTGCCTGCTCCGTGTTTAACTAATCGTCATATCGTATTATCAATCTTCATTATATTAATATGCTGTATATATTTTTATGTTTTATATTTTATTGTTGTATATTATATGTTTAATATTTTATGTTTTGGCGTGCTCTATATTAAAACTTATTCCCATGAGATTTGCAACATGTTGCAGTTTATTAGGTATTGTATCTACCATACTATAGTGTATCTACTATTGTTTAAAAGGACATGTCACTTTATGTTGCACTGGTAGCTGACCATGTTCCTTGACTGGGGGTCTGCCTTCACTTTATGTTATTGTTGGTATATTTAAGTCACTATTGTGACGGTACATCAAGTTTGAATTGTCCACCACATGTCCCGCCATTGTCCCGTATTTAACATGAAGACCACCATTGTGACTTTTAAGAAGCACTTAATTTTCGACAACTAATGTGTTCCAGTTTAAATACATTTGAATAGACTTTTTCAAAACCGCCTCAGTTAGCAATCAGTTACAATCACGTGCCCAAATTAACACTGAAAAATAACTCTAACTGATTATAGCCTAATTGCTAATAAGTGTTACTTTTAATGTAAGGCAATTTAGTTAGTGTTGTTTATTTTTAGTGTATGTATAACTTAAAAAGTATAAAGTTATATTTGCTATAATTACATGTATTATAATGTACTTTGTTATAATGTCAGACATCCTGAGCTACTGGCCAGTGATTTAGTCTTATGGGAACTTGCATGGTAGAGCACAGCAAGGCCGACCGAAATTGAAACAAAGTTATATGTCTATGTTACTAAAGGAAGTTGGGACAAACTCTAAAGAGGAACTGCGAACCCTGATGCGGGACAGGGATATATATGTAGAATTGTAGACATGACTTAGTTCCGACCTAGTAGTAGTAGTAGTAATACTACAATGTACTCTGTTACTGTTATGACTTGTGTGTACTAATTAAATCACGTACAATGTCTCTTACTTATATTCTCTCTGTTTCCATAGCAACCGCTGTATAATTTGCACTCCGCATAGTTTTCTATACTATACTGTAGTATTTATCTACAATATCATAAAACTAGTTACTGTTGAAGTGTTAATACTTAACACTATATATAGCTATATAGTACAGTTGTTACGGCTAGTCATTTATAAACTTAGCGTTATACTCTTAGCTATATTATATATTAGTTATACTCTTATCTTTATACTCTTATCATTTTCACAGTTACTGATAACACATTAGATTTACAGATTTAGAATAAGATGAGCTGATACTTACATTTAACTTTGAATATGGTACTGTAACAAGGTAACAAGGTACGGGGGGCCGGGGGGGGGGGGGGGGGGTAACAAGGTATAGAAGTGTGTACTGAGCGTATGTACCTTAAGTCTACCTCGCAACGTATAACTGAATATTTATAATATACACAACGAGGCAACTGATTATTAACATTCCTGACTGTTTGCAGATATATTTGATGCTGTTAATTGCGCGGTAAAACTTGTACAAAAGCTGTGGTCAGGAATGGACAAACTAGATGAACTGCGAACCTGATGGGGACAGGATGTATTGTAAAATACTTAGTGTCACCTAGTAGTTATGATTAATACAAAAGTACCGTTACTTTCTACTTGTGTACTAATAATCACTTACATGATCTCTACATAATCTTATTTTATTACATACAACGCTTTAATTTCAGACATCGCATGTTCTTGTACTATATATAAGATTTATCTACAATACATAAAACTAGTTACTGTTGCAGTAGTTATACTTAACACTATATATAGATATATGTACGTTTAGCTGTCATTATAAACTTGTTATACATCTTCGGCGTAATATTTTATTTTTATCTTATCATATTCTCTTATCAATTCACATGTATGCATAACTCATCAGATTTCAGATTTCAATAAGATACGATACTCATTTAACTTTGAATATGGACTGTACAAGGTACGTTTCGGGGCCGTGGGGCGGTGGGGGTTTCATCAAGTAGAAGTTGGTACGACGTAGAACCTTACTGTAAATAGTTTGAAAATTCAACATAATAAACAACATATTATAACATGGACAAACAATATACATAAATGTATGTGTAAACAACTTAGTGTACACGCTGTTATGATTTACACCAAAAGGTACCTTACTTTCCTCCTGTAGTACTCTAACAGTAGGCCTGATTACACAAATCTTATTTTATCAAATAATAACTAAGTCAGACAGTGAATGTTCTTGTACTATATATTAAAATATTATATTGGTATATAAGTATCAAAGTAAGTAAGTAAATACTAAATTTATTATACAGATAAACATACTATATCGGTAGTTTATACTATGTTGGTAAAATTTTTATATTGGCAAATATTTGTAATTATGCTATTTATACGCGAAGTAACTAAAACACTTAAATGTAATTGTCAATATTATGTGTCACGAAATTTCGCGACGATCGTTTTATCGTCTACGGAGCGCGCGGTGCGAATCTTATGCATAAAATAGCGCGCTCTTGTTAACATCAAGTGCGTGCGCTGAATGCTGCGCTCGCGCGCGCCAAATCACAGTTATCATTCAGTAGTTTCCAACTGCCATCTCCTCTTCTATTCCAAGGTGTTCAATCGAATCGTTCACTGTCACAACTACTGCAAATGAACCAAATACGTGACGCAGTAATAGGATCTCTTTCAAACATCATCCTCGGGAGCCCCCACTAAATTCAAATTGATATGATTTGAAAACTTTATAAGCAGAAGTATTGTTCTCGTTCTGATTCTCTTAATAAAGCAAGTTTTATTTCAGGCGTACATGAAGTGTGTCCAGCCTGACTCACACAAGCGCTCAACAGGAAGTTTAGATTACAGCCGGAGTCAGGAGAGCATGGTTCCTGAAGAGAAGTTGAGCAATGTCCCTAACCAACTACTAGCTGAGGAATATGTTAGTTTATCAGATATTTAGAATATATATTCGCATGTATCCACACTATATTTACATTACACGTTCAACGTGATATCATTATCAGTGCAGTGTGTACAACACCAACTACACCGATCAATTGCCAATCTGCGAAACATTTAATTATTATTATCACTTCGAGATGGCAGGGCCTACTCTCATGCTGTCTATAGGTGATGATTAATTCTGAAAAACTAGGGACAACTGGGGAATGATCCCAGAACCTCGACATTTCGCGTGCCTTGCTTGGTAGAGCAAGGCACGCGAAATGTCGAGGTTCTGGGTACTTTATTCTTTGCTGTCATTGTTATTGAGTATACAGTACAAGCAATACATCCACCATCGAGGAGGAATATTTCCATTTAGATAAAGTTACATTTCAAAGTTAACATGCTAACCAACTTGTTTTCTGATATCTAATCAACTAACCAATTAATTTGTCATTTAAATTAACTGATTAATTAACCTATTAACCTTCTTCAGGTGTATCACGGGTCAAATGAAGGTATTTTATCAGATATAAGATTATCAAGAAGAGAAGCAGTTTCAGATCCTCGTTCCTCTAGCTCTCCTCCTCCTCCTACCACTTCCTCCCCTAAAAGTTAGTGACGTCATCTTATAGCAAAGATTACTTTAATATGGTCAGCCCCCCCCCCCCCCCCCCCCCCCCAAAGATTACTTGGACCTTAATCAGAATTGAGGGGCTGATATGAGTTTACAAATTCTACAAAATGTCGACAAAGATGTGTTCTTTTCATAGTCATTTTCAATGAAGCGTCTAGCCCACACATTACCTGTATATACAGTACAAATAACATTTTCTTTTCAGCAGCTGTAAGTCACCTACCGAAATGCCGTGAAAAGTTAGGGCTAAATTTCCCGCCCTTGGATCTTGGAACAACAACTTCGCTGCTGAACATTTCCATCAGCGATTATAATCTGGACTGTTGGAATGGTTCAGAGATTGGGAGCTATATTGTTGATAAAACTGTATCTTCTAAATCCACTGCGGTAAGTTCTTCTTCTTTTAGTGCACATTTAGGAATGTAATATTCGGATAGGATAACATTATTCATGAAGCGAATTGTTGTGATGTTTCTGATAAATTTCTGATAATTCCGTATATACGAGAAAGGGAAAATTATCTTTTCAGAGAGGAAACTGTTCAACGTTTCAACGTGACTACAATCTACATCTATAAACTAATTACAGCACTTCGCATTAATTACATCTATTGAGAACATGATGTAATCACATAAAAATGTTGAACAGTTACCTTTGGGGTCGTTCACATATTACGTAATCAGCTGAGGGGGACCGGGGAGGGGGGGTTTCCAAATGATTACGCTAGTGTAATTTGACACAATAGCTATGTGTAAAACTATTACGGAGGGGGGGGGGGGGGGTAAAATTGTCCAAAAGTGATTACGTACGTAATATGTGAACGACCCCTTTACATGAAAAGACCATTTTCCCTTTCTAGCATATAAGGAATTATCAGAAACATACAAATTTAGGTTGTAGTTGCACCTAATTTAACCAAATTTCAGCGCCCAGTAGCGCTAGCTATTAAGGAGCTAGACTAGAATACTAATCCCAATATTTCAGCGCCCAGAAGCGCTAGCTATTAAGGAGCTAGACTAGAATACTAATCCCAATATTTCAGCGCCCAGAAGCGCTAGCTATTAAGGAGCTAGATGAGAAGATGTGTAAATATGCGCGAGAGTGTCAACCGCCGGAGGACCCGCCCCCCTTCAATAACTCCCACCACGGACCATCTGCATTCCAAGTGTTAGCTTCCCTCGTCGCTTCCATGTACTACTGTTGTTGCTAGCCAGTGCAGTGACGTCATATCACGTGTAGTGACGTTATATCACGTGTAGTGACGTCATACCACGTGTAGTGACGTCACATTTTATACAATATTATCTTCGGTTTACGCTGCTTAATTTGATCAAGAAGTTGTTTGCTAACATTGGGAAAGAAACTAGTGCTGCTCATCAACATTTAATAACCTTGGTAACCATTTAGTAACCTAGGTAACCACCTTAAGTAACCGTGGTAACTACAACGTCAATCATGATTAACATTGTGTATATCATCATAGAGGTGAAACCTTTTTTACTCGAAGTTTTGTGGCATTTCAGGGATCAGACGTGATTAATATCATTCACCTGACAGATTATTTCCTGTGCACTTTTACAGCGCTCTGATTGATTAAGTTGAATCACTCGGAATAGAGCTCAATTAAAATATTCCCAGAAATTGTTGTTTTTTTCACATTTGGTTAAGTTCAGATGGTTACCATAGTTACCTGTTAGATAGACAATGACTTGAAAATTGGACTTTAATAATTTGTTTTAACAATTCATCATTGTGAAACATTTTACTATGGTTACCATGGCTACCCATTATCATGGTAGTGTTACCATGGTTATAACCTAATATAGTGAGATAATTATTCCTTATAATAATGAAGCCATGAATAAAGAAAAATGTAAGTTGTTTGTCAAATCCGTGAAATAGCTAAAGAGCTTCAATTATATTTATAAATTACAATCGCAAAAATATGAATACAAAAATGATGGCTCTTATTCCTACTCAAACCTGAAAATTTAATTATATACAGATGTTTCCTAGTCTGAATGTTAGGATTTAAACCTCACAATCTAGAACTTTCCCTAATAACGCACGATTATGCTCTTGATTCACTTAATGCAATTAGCTTGTTGATACTTGCGTTCGAAGACAATATTCATAAATTATATGATGAATATTAAATGAAAATTAGAACTTGATTACACATGATTTGCCTTTTTTATATCAGAAAATTAATTTTAATAGAGTTTTTGATCCAGCTCAACTTTCCAATATAATGATAACTATGTTTTAGTAGTATTAGAAATCAGCAATATCATAATTATTTAATGGACTCCTCCAGCACCTGTTAAAGCTATTCGTCACGTGGTTAAAATACCATAGTTGGCAGTTCGCCAAATATGTAAAATCCAGCTCACATGCCTACACGTTATTTGAATTGAATGAGAGATTGTTTTTAGAATGAATATTACGTGTAATGTATTGGAATGTTATCATTAACAAAATATTAACTAATTTCTGTTGTCTTGCTAATATAGTACAAATTGCAATCTCCAAACCCCTGCAAAACTGATATGATATTATTCATAATTAGTAAAATTTTGGAATATTCCGTTCGTTTCCATTTCTGAGACATCTCAAATCGTTATTTACAGATGTTGCCTTGCAATCCCAGATTCTTATATCATAATACCATATATGGTAGTGTTGCCGTGGTTACATTACCATATATGGTAGTGTTGCTGTGGTTACACTACCATAGAAGGTAGGTTTCCATGGGAACATTATTGTAGATGAAGTTAGTTTTCACTGCAGGGATCTTTAAGTTTAATGGAATACTTTACAAGTTTTTGCCATTGTCAAATTATTGAACTATTTATTGTTAAAGTTATGGACCGTGTCTGATTTTGTCACTGTTTGAAATAAACTGAAACTAAGATGGTTGTTACAGCGTATTAATCAAAAAACATCTTTCAAATTTGATAAACTTGATGAAGCGAAGATGATGGTTTTGACCCTGATGATTAGAAACTAAAGCATAAAGGATGGTTTATCATTCCCTTTATCCCATATTCAAACGACGATTTGGTGCCCTCCATGTCCAGAGTGGGACCCTTCGTTACACCACTGTAACAATGTAACACCACTGTTCTGAGAAATTGTGCTTAAAATAACCGTGAAATTGCGCTGACGAGTGAATTAGTAGAAGCAGGTAACTTCAATGTGTGACTGATAATTTGTTTAGTTCAACGACTAGTTACTTGGGTTACTTTGTAGATTATCATTAAATGCTCAATGCACGCACACACTTGATACACTTTTTAACAGTTAAAACCTAAATATCATATTCCACTCTTAGTTCTAAACGAGAACTTAAAATTGTACTTTAATGCCACAAGTACAACAAAGGAGGAACCCTTCGCTAATTGCAATGCTCATGATGATGAATGAAAATTGTTTTATTATTGGTCTGGGTAGCTTCTTTGACAGTGACTCCTTTCTTTGTCTCGCATAAGCGGGTCTTTCACCGTGATGTCTGCAGTTGCTCCTGCTCATGCTGCAAGTTTATATACTTGTTGAGCCGTAGTACTAGTACATACTTATTACATTACGATATAAACTACGTATTGCGATGAAAACTGCCATAACACATAAAAAGCTGCGCCGTAACAGTACAGCCGTGAGCGTGTTACGGCGCGGCTTTTTATCGCAGCTTTCTTGCAATGTAGTTTCCATCGTAATGTAATATGTATGTACTACGGCTTTACCTGCAGGCTATTATATATGGCTCTTACTAAATTGCTCGCCCAAAAATTTCACGTGACTTTGGTTTTTTGGTTTTGCAGCCGTACAAAACGGTTTTACATAAACCCTAATCCCAACCCTAACCCTAACCATAACCCCGAAGCTATCCATAATCTCAACCACAACCCTAACCCTAACCTTGTCATACGTTGTATGACCTGCCGCGCACGAAGTGCGCGGCTCCCCCTGTATCGTCACCATAGTGAAACGACCGTGGGGGTCGCAACGTGATACAACCCTAACCCGAGCCCTAAATAATCGAATTCACGTTTTACTAGCCTGTCACGTGACAAAAACGGTTTTTTGCCCATAACTCTCCAGGGAAGCATTTTAACCCTACGTCATGGGGGGTGATTCGGAATCAGCGTCCAAAAATACACCGCTAGATCACTGTCATGCCTAAAGGGCCTTTTCACAAGAATTTTCTTAAAATTTGGGCGAGCGATTTAGTAGGAGCGATTATATATATATCAATATGTTCATAATCAAAATCCGAATAGAGATTCGGTAAAATGACAGGCTGAGCGCCGCCCAGTAACGGCCGACGTGGACAGAAAGTTACGAAAAGACGAAATAATTTAAATCAAATATTCATTTAAAATCTAAATATCATTTCGAACAACTAAAAGACAATTATTGCCCTTTTATCGTATTTCGGCTTGTAGGTTTAACAAGACGCGCGTCGAGTTGGACTCGTTTCGTCGACGGTCTTAAGAATAATAATATATTTGAAGCACTATCACCCGTTAAATTTCGACCTTCAATAATTTTCCAGCTCAAACACAAAGGTATAAAAGGGAGGTAGCAATTATATGGTTATAACATATGACATATAAGCGTTCATGTAGCGCAATGCACTACTAGGCCGCGCATCAAATAATCTTAGCTTCTCGTACATCGTAAGGGGTCGTTCACATATTACGTAATCAGCTGAGGGGGAAGAGTTTTCGAATGATTACGTAATATGTGAACGACCCCTTGTACTGTGTACTGTAGGTTTATAACCTACCAAGACGCGCGCCGAGTTGGACTCTGAGTCTGGACTCGTCGCGACGGTTTTGTCTCCTGATATAAAAGAAATATAAATATTTTACGACTAGTATCACCCGTTAAACGACTCCCAACCACAGTATATGCAGTAGATCGGCGAGATGCACCACTGTGCACTGGGCCTCGCCGAGCTGTAGTGAAGGATTGACATCGTTCGAATCAATACTATGTAATATATGGTTAGTAGCACTAGCTTACTGCATTATTATTATTAATAAATTCTTTTACATGCAAGAAGTGATAAGAGCGCTCATGGACATAAAATAGAAATTAGGCTAGGCGGAATGACAGGCTGAGCGCGGCCCAGTAACGCAGAATAGGAATGGCGCAAAAGGTAATGTTTATCTAGTTTACAGTATTTTATTACATTGCTACCTGGGGGCCTGGGCTATAATATTAATGTTCATAAACCATAAACAGAGATTTGGTGGAATGACAGGCTGAGCTAGTGAGCTCACCGCCCAGTAAATTGCGTTGTCATTATTATACTAACAGGATCATGATTTGATTCACGATGTCAATCCTTCGCATCTCGCCGATCTGCATACGATCGGCGAGAAGCATTATTGGATGCGAGAAGCATTGGATGCGAGAAGCATTATTGGATGCGCGCGCGCGACCCAGTAGTGCATCGCGCTACAAGATCATGATATGACGTAGGGTAGGGTAAAAATGCTTTCCTGGAGAAATTCGATTGTTTAGGGTTCGGGTTTTACTTTTGTATCACGTTGTGACACCCACGGTCGTCCTGACGATACAGGGGGAGCCGCGCACTTCGTGCGCGGCGGGTCATACAACGTATGACAATTCTTGATTCACGATGTCAATCCTTCGCATCTTGCCGATCTGCACCTGTGGTTGCGAGAAGAATTATTCGATGCGCGGCGCGACCCAGTAGTGCATCGCGCTACAAGACAATTCGGGTTAGGGTTAAGGTTGTGGTTAGGGATTTGGATAGCTTCGGAGTTATACTTCTGGTTAGGGGTGGGATTAGGGTTTATGTGTAAAAACCGTTTTGTTCGGCTGCAAAACCATTAAAACCAAAGTCACGTGATAATTTTTGGGCGAGCGAATTAGTAAGAGCCAGATTAAAATCATTAATCAAAATTGTCCCATCATTTGCATTTATTGCAGTTGCACGCAGCCATATCTTTCACCTCTTTAAGTTAAAGTTCATTATCAACCTCACTAAGTTTAGTATTTTATAATGATACACTCTAAATCTCAATTAGGGTACGATCAGTGTTTATTTTAAAGTAATTGAGATTATAATTGAAATGAAATAAAAGAGATCAGCAAAGTGACTTTGTTATCTAGTGGGTTTCACTGAAAAGTGAAACAAAAATGAAATTAAGCTCACATTTAACAAGAAACATAGTAACTACATCTAGATCTCAAAACATATCACAAAGAGGAATATACTGAAAAAAAAAATTAAACATAAGGCATTGCTTAAATTGTAGAATATGTTCTCTCATCAACGTTTATATAAACTTTAAGATTTGGTTCAGCTAAAAGAAGATTTACAATTCTAATGGGCATGCTCATTAACTACAAACCGTGCTATTTACATTAAAGTCTCAATGAGGTATGATGTTTAATTTCAAAGACATTTCCATTAAATTCATAAACAATTTGGTAAAACCCGTATTAGGTTTAAACCCATATAAAGTATTTAAAATCAAAACTATCGTTATATTAGGTTAATACTTTTATACTTTTAATATTGCCAATATACTTATTTAGCGGATTTCATAATAATTGTCCGAATTCGACCATTAGCGGGCAAAATTGAAAATAGAAATGTTCTTTGTGACGTAGAAAATAAATTATTGGGTAAAAATAGGACTAAGAGGACGCGTAACAAATACACGTGGAAACAGTTACCATGGCAACGCATCATCGTAACACAATAACTACAATAACCACGATAAGAGACAAAACTGAAAACAGATCTGATCAAACTTGATTGAGTTGTGGCATCCGTTACTATGGAAACAGCTACCATGACAGTTTAAATACCATGATAACAGCTACCATAGTTACTAAGCACAAAAATCAGATTAGATAAAAAAGTTTAGTGAAATTAAAAACTAAAAATAAAGCTAGATTATCAATATCATGTAATATATAAATTCACTGTCCTATACAAAATCATAGACTGTCATTACCCTCAACATCAGCGTACAACAGTTACTTTAGTAACTAAATAGTAACCATAGTAACTAAACAGTTACCATAGTAACTACATAGATACTTTATTAACTACATGGTTACCGTGGTAACTATTTAGTCATCACAGTAACTTAATAGTAACCATAGTAACTACATCGTAACTTTAGTAACATTAGAACTGTAGCATATGCTAATATACTAGAAAAAAACCAAAACTTCAAGCAAAAAAAACTACCGTTCGTAAATCGCTTTCCTCATTTACAAAGCTTTTAAAAATTCATCATAATATCGTTTAAATGAGAAGTTAAAGATATATAACAATTGTCACCTCAGGTTGAGACTCAGTAACAATGAGTAACAACTTTAATATTTTTTTCCCTACACTGTAGGGTTACCGTTAGTAACTACATAGTAACCATTGTAATTACACTTTAGGGTTACCGTTAGTAACTACATAGTAACCATGGTAATTACACTGTAGGGTTACCGTTAGTAACTACATAGTAACCATTGTAATTACACTTTAGGGTTACCGTTAGTAACTACATGTTAACCATGGTAACTACACTGTAGGGTTACCGTTAGCTCCAGTACTGTCCTTCTTAGTTGGTCCCTTCTCAAAGAGCTGGTTTACTTGGAATTGTTCCTGAAGCGAATCAGATATAAAAATCAGGTTAGTTAGTTAAAGACATAGATGAAAGCGAAACCGATCAAAACGAAAGTGAAAGAGAAACACGTACCTTTCTCATCTTGAACTGCACGTCACTGGGCACGTCAGGAATAACGTAGGAAACAATGAACTTCAGTGCAAAACACACGTGTTCAAATGCAAACGCTACCATCCACCTGAGATGCAGAGTTTTAACCAAACAACAAGAATAAATCAGACCTCATTCTACTTACTTGATACTTGATAAGGTCTCCTCAATCATTCGAGTGGCCTGCACCAAGGAATTGCCGCTTATGTCGTATCATCTCTCTCCAGTGCTTTCGGTTTCCTGCCAACTCTCGGACCTTATCAAATACAATGTCTGGATCTCCTGTGAATGTTACTGCGTCGATTTCGTACATGCCGCGAAATCCTTTTGTCCCTGCTTCTAGGACACAGGTTCGCCAATTCTTTCTTGGCCGCCCACGTGATCTTCGGCCGTGAGCAGGTGTCCAATCAAGTAGATACTTTGGTAGCCTGGTGTCCGGCATTCTAGAAACATGTCCAAACCAGCGAAGACGGTTGGCACTGATGTAGGTTATAACCGGGTTTATTCTTGCCCGCTCCAACACTTGAACATTGCTCGTCCGGTGGAACCACTTAATTCGAAGGATTCTCCTCAAACAGTTTTGATGAAAAACTTCGAAGCGATGTAGTTGCTTTGAAGTAGTGTTCCAGACTTCGCTTCCATAAAGTAATATTGTTAGAACCGCTGCAACATATATCCGTATTTTGGTGTTAGTTTGGATATTGCGATTCTTCCAAATATTACCGAGCTGATTGAATGCTCCTGAGGCTTTCTGGATCCGTGCAGACAAGTCCCGGTCAATAGTCCCATCACTTGATATAATCGACCCAAGGTAAGTGAAGTTGCTGACTTGCTGGATAGCCGTGTCCTACTGTAATGTCCACTGTTGATGCTTCAGTATATGGCCTCTGTGATGTATTCTTGCCGATGGCCATAACCTCTGTTTTCTTCGCATTGATTCTGAGGCCAGCCTGAGCCGCATACTTGCATAAAAGATCAGTTGTCTCCTGGAGACCGTCCTTGGTGTTGTCCATGATAGCCAAATCATCTGCATAGTCAGTATCCAGGACGACTGTATCCTGACCAGAGCTGGTGGTAGCTCTCTGCAGCACTGCCCCGTGTGACAACACTTTGTTATCCTCAGCCCGCTGCGCAGGCAGGTTGATGCAAACATTAAAGATAGGTGGACCCTGAATATCCCCCTGCCCAGAACCAGATGTAACGTCAAACCACTCAGAGAGCTCGCCATTATGTCTGACAGCGCTGACGGTGCCGCAAAAGAATGCTTGCATTATGCGAATGTATTTACAAGGCAAGCCATAATGACTGAAAGCTTTCCAGATAAACTCCCGATTAAGTGAATCGAATGCCGCTTTAAAGTCAACAAAATTTATGTAAAGGGGGAGATTAAACTCAATGCTGTTGTGAATAATAGTACGGAGCGAATAAATCTGATCTATGCAAGACCTGTTTTTCCTGAACCCGCACTGATTCTCTCGGAGCAGTTCTTCAAGCCCCGCATTCATCCGTCGCAACACTATTATCTGATAGAGTTTTGATGCCGTGGAGCGTAGGGTAATGCCCCTGTTGTTCGAGCAGTATGATGTATCACCCTTTTTCGGGACAATAACAATGATACCCTTAACCCAATCCTCTGGCACATTCTCTGTCTCCCATACACGTGCAAACAGTTTCTCAAGCCTGTCTAAAAGACCAGGAGCCCCATACTTCAGCTGTTCGTTGGAAATGTCATCAATTCCAGGGCTCTTGTGATTCTTCAGACTCTTTAAAGCTTCAGAGATCTCTGTTCTGCTAGGGGGTATATCACTATCACTCAGATACGGAAAATATGGTGCGACCTCTAGACTGTCTAGGTCTGAAAGGTCCACGTCTCCTATCTGCGGGTTTAGTAGTTCAGCGAAGTGCTCACCCCATCGTTTTCGTTGAGCAGCGGGGTCAGAAATCAACTTCTCGGTTTTATCTCTGACAGCAGTTGACTTCTGACTTTTCTTGCCTGACAAGGACTTGATCATCTGCCAGACCTCCCTCTGCTGACCGTGTGAAGAAGCTGTTTCCAGATCGGCTGCAACCCGTAAAGCCCAGTTCTCATCGTCCTTCTTGCAGCTCTTCTTAACACGCTTATTAGCAAGAGAATACTCAGATCTATTGACCTCATTCAGTCTCCTTTTAAGGGTTCGTTTGTAAACTGGAATTTTAATGAACTTAATGGCCTGATATTCTGTTTCCAAATTGATTTTATATTTACTAGTGCGTAAACAAAGAAAAAACTCCAAAACTCACGGTTCATATGAGTTGATGTTCGATCCCTCAACATCTGGTTTGAATAAAATAGAGCTGCTTCCCTTCAGAGTGAAGGCTAAGATAAGAGAGTTCACCACAACACCCACCATGTTCAGAAATTCTAGAATATACTGCCAAATACCTGAGTAGGAGATGGTTACTAGGTTACTAGCTAGTTACTAGGTTACGGGCTGGTTACTAGGTTACTAGCTGGTTACTAGGTTACTGGCTGGTTACTAGGTTACTGGCTGGTTACTAATACTAGGTTACTGGCTGGTAACTAAGTTACTGGCTGGTTACTAGCGGGTTACTAGGTTAATGGCTGGTTACTACGTTACTAACTGGTTACTAGGTTACTGGCTGGTTAAACAGGAAACGACTAGGAATGAAGTGAAACTAACCAATATCCTCAGCACGCTGTGCAATGTATCTTCTGTTTTTCCAGAGTATTCTGTAACCGTCCACTCTGACGTCCACCATGTTACAGATAAGAGCGACTAGAGGCGCTAGAGGGAACACAGTGCCAAACAGCATGATAATACCGTACATTATACACTTCTCGGTGTACTCAGACAGCGTGAAATCCTGGGGATCACGTGGTGTTACATCTCCTTATATGGGCATCACGGGAATCAATATATTAATCGTATATCTCGGCAGAAAGCTATCTGGAAAAAAATATAACGTGAAATTGTGAAGATATTTAAAACTCACAGTATCTCCAGCGAGAAGTTTCCTGTCCTCCTCAATAATATCAATCAGCTCTTTTGTCTTTTCCGGACCCGCATTAACTGCCTCTATATTATCATTACTGTCTCTGGGTAGCACACTGTGAGTACTACTTAGTGAGCTGGTTACTAGGTTACTAGCTGGTTACTAGCTGGTTACTATGTTGCTAGGTTACTAGGTTAGGCTGACTTCTAGGTTACTAATAGCTAGTCACTAGTTTATCAGATTAGCTTGCTTCTATAACTCACTTGTTTCTGAATTTAGCCCACAAAGTAAGCAGAATAGGAATTACAACATCTTTAAAGAACTTGGGCATCGGTTTCAGGATCATAAGAACAGCGACCTGCATCACCAGCATAGGGTAGCAGAGAGGCCTCTGTGGGGTTTTACTAGGTTACAACCTGGTTACTTACTATGTTACTATCTGGTTACAAGGTTACTATCTGGTTACTGGGTAACCTTCTAGTTACCAATAATCGTAGAGGATAATTCGAGTAAAAAAAGGAAGTATTATATTGTGTTCAGTAGCATTACTTTCTCCTTCGTAAATATTTGAGATTAGAAATAACTTACTCCGTTGCTATCTTCGTATCCGCAGGTGTCTTTCCATGAAGACATTCCGAACATACCATTCTCAGACACATCCTCCTGAACATTGGACATGGGGTTACTGGTTGGTTACTAGGTAACCAGCTGGTTACTAGGTTACTAGTTCATAACTAGGTTCCACTGCACTGCTCTACTAGATCACAGAACGGAAATAAAGTTAGCCGTTAAAAAACAGTTTAAATAGAAAATGAGAATATAATACACTTATGTAAAATCCGGATTGGAGTATTATTTATGAGTCGCATTGTTGTAATGTATTCTGGGTAAAATTATCTTTATCCCGGTTGTTGCGACAAGTAAAAATGCTCTTATTAGGGAAAGGAGATTACTCGACGTTTCAATGTAACTACATCGTATTCATGATCTAAAAACAAGTGTTAAAAATTCAAAAACGTAAAAAATAATAATAATACACTTACCTTGAAGAAAGCAATGTAGATAAGAGACGCATAGTTATTAACAAACTGGAATGCGAATAGTTTGATAATAAGCGCATCATCGTAAGCAGTTTGCGTCCTGTGGTTCTCCCAGTTAGTTAGCATATACGCTAATTTCTCATATACCTGAAAAAAGAACCAAATCATGAGTCAGCATCAAAGGAGAAGCAAGAATGAAATTTGTAACGTTTATGAACTAATAGCAATTCATCTTTCAAAATTGGCTCCATCACAATTTCAAAATCATTTTTACAATCCCAACATCATTTTTACATCACCATTCACCCTAGAATTTCACAATAACTTAGATCCAGACATTTCTTTCGATATTTTAGAAATTAACTTATATAGCACCATTTAACGAAAAGTGACAGAAGCGTACTACATTAATTTATTTAAACCTAGTATCAATAATAAGGAAGAGTGTGAGAAGCTTAAGTGATTTCTTTTACAAAATATTCAGAGACAAATTTAAACAAATAGCACACGACCCTCATGTTCGGTAGATATCATGTACTCGGACAGAGTGTAAAACGTGTGTACATCACCATTTAATATGTAATATATGATGCAAAGAAAACTATATTTATGGACGTGAGGAGGGTTAGGACTCCTTCAACTACATTAAATCAATTCCTTCTGTAACGTCCTAAATAAATATAATTACGAAAACCAAATTTATAAACCTTTTAAAATATAATACTATTTGATGTAACCTGTATTCAGTGTGTGTAATTTTAATTTAGCATTTTAACAAGTGTAGAACCATTTATAATTGTATACTAACATTTGTACCAGTTTTAGCCTGAAGACGCCGAAAATTTGCCTACATTCCTAACTTCCTGTTTCATTTGTCCTTGTCTCTTCCAACCGGATATTATCTAACTATCAGTATTTCAACCATGAGACTAATAAACAGCGAACTACTCCATCATTTGATATACCATTCACCCTGTATGACCATATAAGGATATAAAAGGAAAGTTATACTCACAAATCCCAGGAACATAATAGCCAGTGCGTTGAGAACAGAAGACAGAACGGATGTGTAGAGAGCGTTATTATCTTTAGACAGAGCCGTAGCAGCCTCAAACGCCGCATCGGTTTCATAACTTTCCCTAACTGGAAGACTGGCCAGGTAGTTTCCAGCGTTGAAGGCAGTCCTGAACACGATAACACCTGACAATACAAATACAGTTACCATGGTTACAATCAAATTGTCACGTGGTGCAAGGTCACGTGATCAAATAGAACTTAATTACAAATATATTTGACTACTGGTGGGGAGGTGACTTCAATTGTCTTGATAGTAGTGTTTTAATGGGGTTACCATGGTAATATAACCTTATATGGTAGTGTTGCTATGGTTACATGACTTTATATAGCGGGTTGCGATGGTCACGTGAAACTACTCACCCACAGTAGAAGCCATAACAAGGAACACCATAAAGGCGATAGTGAGTACAGAGAAGGAGATCTTGAGGTAGAGTCTGTAGAATGGGTAGTACCACTCCTCCTCCTCAGTTATAGGGTTCTTTCTCGTCTTACTTCCTGAGATGAGGGGTTATATAACTTGGGGGGGGGGGGGGGGGGGGGGGGGGGGGGGGGGGGGGGGGGGGGGGGGGGGCGGGGCAGATAAATGACAATTAAACATCTTACATAACTACATAGTAACAATTGAGAATTAAAACTTACCGTAGAATTGTGGTCTGTCTGGTTCAAGTTGTTCAAAGTTGCTCACATCCCACTCGTACTTGAGGGAGTTACTAAGGAGAAGTTACTAAGGTTACTACTATGGTAACTGGTTATTATAGTTAAATGGGTTACTACTATGGTTGCTGGTTATTAATTATTATAGTTACTATGGTTACTATATTCATTGGGGTGATACTTCAATTCAATGTATCCTTTACTTTAATGATAAAATATGCAGGCCACCAAATTTACATTCTTGAACGATCTTACAAGATTTAACAAAACAAATGATAACCCAACAGTACCTCCTCCGTTTCCATTGTTCCACAAAGAGAGTCCCCCAGATACAGAGAGCTAGAGAGAACCAGGGAGTAAGAGGATTATTGAAGATTGTAAACGCGTTGTACAGAGCCGTTGTGACGTTCTCCTCGTCTAGGCTGACACCTTTTCCTGAGTAGCTGATTCCGTAGATAAAAGAGACGATGCCGAATATAGTGGGGACGATGAGCGTCAATATGTAAAGTTCTGAGGGGGTATAGTCGTTACAAGGTTACTAAAAAAGAGGCTTGGCCAGTATTTAAAAGTCGTTAAAACGACTTTTAAATTCCTGATAATACTGAACTATCAAACTTGTTATACAATGTACAATGTATAATGTATTGTAAAAACATAACACTCACCTATCCAAGCAAAGTAAAAAGCTATTTTCTCTCCAAAATAGTTCCGTATTTTCCAGAGGGGTTGGAATTTGTACCAAAGTTTCCAACTGCTCCATAGCTCAGCTCTGGGGTCCACAACTTTCTGCCAAAGTTGCTAGGTTACTGACTGGTTACTAAGTTACTAATACTGGTTACTAAGTTGCTAATACTGGTTACTAGGTTACCAGTAACCGGGTTACTAATACCGGTTTGTGGTTTCTAATTAGTAAATAGAAAGTTAGTTATTACAGGAATGAGGTATACAACACGAGGTATACGACATGAAGTATACGACACGAGGTATACGACACGAGGTATACGACATGAGGTATACGAAACGAGGTATACGACATGAGGTATACGACACGAGGTATACGACACGAGGTATACGACACGAGGTATACGACACGAGGTATACGACACGAGGTATACGACACGAGGTATACGACATGACGAAGTTTCACCGAATAGTTTTGAAAACAATAAATAAGGAGGGATGCGACATTATCAAAGAAAAGAGTAATTCTGATTAAGAAATCACGAGCGTATTAAATGAGGAGATACTATTACTGCTGCTACTATTCAGCAAGATACTGTTCATGCAGTCCAGTAGTGGCGGAGCTCAGTAGTATATTATAAGCATACAAGTGTGAATATAAGTTAATAAACTCCGCAGAACACTTGTTTGGGTAAGAACCGGAACGTTATATTACATGATATCATCATTTGCATAGATTTTTTAAAAGAAAGTTTTAAGTCTCCGTGTTATTCAATTTTCTGTTTTACTTTGCAGGAGGGCGTAGTATTTTACATTCTTTTTTTCAGCGTAGGTATAGTACGTAGGTATAGTGTTTATGTACTAGTTTGGTATTTTTGGTTTGTTAACACTTACTTCGTTCGTAATTTTACTTACTATTTCCTGATATGATAATATATCTGTTATTTAGAGCTTGTAACACTAAATGGAACTACTCAGATGATGAATACTTACAATTTACATAGTATAATAGAATATGAATACTTTGTTAGCAACTGTACATTAAGTGACAGAGTTAGTAAATAATTAGGAATATCATCAGTTGATAATCTAAATTAATTAGCAACCCAAATTATTTTATTATTCAAATTAAATAATTCTTTAATTAATTAATTAGCAAGTAAAATATCAGGTACCGAATCTTCGTCCTCTTCTTTGAAAGCCTTTCTTCTGTGCAGTGTAGAGGGTCTGTCGTGTAAAATAAACACGTCAGTGTAGACTCCTTTCAGCTTCAGGTAGTTCAAACCTGGGGCGTTACTAGGTTACTAATACTGGTTACTAAGTTACCAGTACTGGTCACTAGGATACTGCTAATGGTTATTCAGTTACCAATTCTGGTAACTAGGTCCCTAATACTGATTACTAAGTTACAAATACTGGTTAATAAGTTACTAGTATTAGTCACCAAGTTACTAGATGGTGGTCAATAAGGTAATTATATTGCCAAGGTAACAAAATGATTAAAAAGTAACAAAATAATTAAAAGCTATAAATTTTAAGACATTTAAGTTAAAGCAGATAAAACAAACAGAGCACTCTTTAGAAAAGATATATATAAAGAAGATATATAATATATATATTATATATATATAATATATAAAGAAGATAACAGTTATGACAGCAGATGTGGATTCTGGTGGGGAGGGTCGGCACGTGGCAGTGATTCTGGGGTTCGATGGGGGTGATGCAACGTCAATTAATGTCAATTAATGTCAATTAATGTCAATTTATGTCAATTAATGTCAATTAATGTCAATGTCAGTTTTACAAAATTTTGGAATACTGACATTAATTGACACGATATTTTTCGACCAGAGATTATGTAGTTCTACCATATTTTTAGCACTTTAGAACGTTTATATCATCAATTTATTCACTACTATCACATATGGAAATGTGAAAAAATTCAGATCATTAAACAATAAAACTAAAATAATACGGTTTTCCGAAATTTAATTTTCTTAAATGGGCGTGGCCATCCAAGGGCGTGGTTCTCAACATCATCAGAATTTAGAACCCACATTAAACGAAATGCCTTAATGACATTTATATTTGAATAACGAATCTTAAACAGCTAACATTACTCCTTCATACTAAAAAAGCCGATTCTAAATATTTTACCTGTATAAGAAACCAATAAAATATGGGCGTGGCCGGTGGGGACCGAAGATGGAAGAGTTGGAAGCTGAAATTTTTTTTGGTGGTCTTTGAACCTAAGGATCAACAGATAAGAACATACTCATAATTATTCAAGGACTTTGTTTTTTTGAAACGGTCTAACTTACATGATAGACGTGAATATCTTGAATATATATCGAATAATGATAATCTCAAATTTCAAGACAAATTAATGTCAATTAATGTCAATTAATGTCAATTAATGTCAATTAATGTCAATGTCAGTTTGGGGTTTTTATGGAATACTGACATTAATTGACGTTGCATCACCCCCGGTTCGATTGGTCAATAATGGAAACTGATTTGTTGGTGTCTCACCTCCAGAGTTAACATTTATATGTTACTATGGTTACCAGTACTGGTTACTATGGTTACCAGTACTGGTTACTAGGTTACTAATATTTTTGTGGAAAGCTAGACTAAGATGTTAAGAAAATTAATCTGATCTTTTTAAACATTTGAAATATAATTTAGGACATTACATCCAAATCTCAAACAGAAAAAGTATGTTTCAAAGCATTGTGTTTTGATTATATGATTGTGAGTGTATAGTGATTTTGATTGCATGATTTTTGGTTGAGCAGTAGTGAGAAAATTTTGGGAGTGTCAGCCACAGTATCTCTGTCAAGTGAACAGCCCACTGAGGAGTGGGTGAGCGCAAACGCGAGAACAGCAGAGAGGGCGGCACAAATCGGCACACACGGAAATTACACAAAAAGCTCGCGGTAGACACTTGGAAACTAAAAGACTGTCTAATAAACTAAGACGGAAAAAAAGGGACCCAATTCTCGAGGAAATTAAAGACATAAAAAAATGCCAGAATCCGTCTCCTACCAAGAGAATTCATTCCTCCCTTCGTTTGAGTATTTCCTGCTGAACACAGGATACAATATTTAGATGTGACGTGACGTCATACCGTACAAGTGACGTCATACCGTGTATAACACAACAAAAACACAGCATGTCATGTACCTTGACACCTTAGTTTGTGATAATATTTTCTTGTGTTCCAGTCTGTTAATTTGTCTATCGTATCAAGTGTATGTTTCAAGAACACCCATTCAGTGAATTTGTCTGTTTGTCTGTTTGTAAGTTTGTGTGTACGTTTGTGGTTCTCACCTCGGATATTGATTCCATCAGAGGTGTCCTTCTTTTTGCTGACGTCAGTTCGTATCAGAATGTGATGAGTCTGAAAATATGAAACTCTTATTAGATGAATTAGCAAAAAGTTGAGCATAATATTTTGAATTAAAAAAATGTAACTAACAAGGTTCTATGTTACTAAGTAACTCACAAGGAAGGATCGGAGAGAAGATCTGAAGAAAGTGTCCGGATCCTCGATACCAGCAAACAGCTCCTTTTTGTCCCATCTGTTAGAAATTATTAGTTAGAAATTATTGGTTACTAATTTATATTGATTACTTGGATACCAAATAGTAGTTACTAAATTATCAGATATTAGTTATTATGCTTACGAGCTGGTAACTAAGAGTGTAATTGGTTACTAGGTTACTAAGTAACTAGATGGTAACCAAGCCTACCTGAACGGAGCTGATATATAGTCGACCTCCTGATCAGTCTCGAAGAAGCTCGTTATCTTATCAATAATACCCTCCTCTCCTTCATCCTCTATCTGAAAAGAAACACTGGTTAACAATGTAAAATAGATATAATCAAACTTTACAATATAATGGGTTAGTGAGGAAAATGAGTCTCGAACATTATTTCATTTTGATTTCATAAATTTTACCATAGGAACATTTCTTAACAAAATAGTTTGATTGATAGTAGACACCAGAGTTAAGACCGCCCCTTAATTTACAAGATAAAATAGATAAACCCCAAACAAATATTAGTGATCCCCAAACCATGCTACCAGCAACACAGAAATAAACAACGCAGCAGTCAGCACACCCAATAAACAAACAGCAAATCAAATGGGAATTTTAGATCGAATTTTTTGTTTGTTTTATTAAGAGATAAGACCCAAAAGTGACGTGCTATTGGCCGATTCCAGGTTACTAAATGGTAACTATGTGGTAACTAGGTGGTTACTATGGTTACTGCCTAGATCCCCTAGTAACCAACACGCACGTGCTATCTCACCCTATGTTGAGCAGTCCTGGTGACGTTAAGAGGACAGGACACGTGGAACTGTACGGCACTCTCAACCAGACACTCCCAGCCTCCCCCTATCACTGTGTACACATACTCCTTCTCATAACTCTTAATCTTCTGTATAGTAGCCCCCAGTTCCTCAATCAGGTTATCCTCAAACTCTCCTCTAAACAGAGAGTCACTGTGTGTGATATGAGCGGTACTGTTAACCAGCACAATGTCAGCACGTGGTAACGCAGGGCAGGGAGGCCGAGTGAAGGGGTTGCAGGGGGGAGAGAGGAGGCGAGAGCAGCGGATACAGTGCAGAGCTGAGTCTGTGGTCTGGACACTCCGGTCTGTGTGGAGGTGGTGACTGTGGAGAGGGGGAGAGGGATGGAGGAAGGGAGGAGAGGGAGGAGGTTTGAGCCGCCGCCGCGAAGCTCTGGAGTGTTCAGGAGAGGGTGAGGAAGGAGGGCGAGGATAGAGATTGAGGGAGACTCTAGATGGAGAGGGGGAGATATTCGTACCTCCGTCTACCTTTACATCAGGGGGAGCAACCCACCTTCTGTAGCAATTAGGAACTCTTTCTGCACTTTTTTTCTCTCTTTTCACGCCCTTGTTCCCGCTGTCCTCGTTGTCTCCGTTCTCCCTCTCCTGTCCATTTAGGAACGTCAGTAAGTTTAAATTAGAATTCTCATTTTCAGGACTAGAGCTGCCTTCTGTAGTTGAGCTTGTTGCTTGGTTACCGGACCCTGTTTCTAGGTCACCGGAAACCTCGTACTGTCGAGCTCTTTTCGACTGCACCTTTCTTCGTTTAGAGGTTTTGGGTTCTTCTGAGTGCGCTGCTGTGTCACCACTGCCGGAGAAATACCGTTACTAGGTTACTAGTAACTAAAATTCAGGAACATACCGTTACTAGGTTACTAGTAACTAACATTTAGAAAGTCAAGCTTGGCTACTAGGTCAATAGATACTGTTGCTTGGCAAAAATGATATAATGTGAAAATCATATTAATCCAGTAAAAAATTCAGTTATTAACACGTTATCTTGACGAAGGAGCACTGACCGGCTAGTATCCAATTTCATAAAAGTCACAACGAGAGTAGATAAGCGGCAAAAGATACGTGGGTTTGTACAAAGTAGTCGAACACACAGTATTACAGTGATAGTAATTACAGAGCTCTATTTAGACGGAGGGATAATGAACACTTGAGACTACTCGGAACCATGCGTTTTTAAACTATCAGGCGGTGTGACGTCACATCATGTGGTGTCACGTCACGACATGTGGTGTCACGTCGCACGCAGTTTGAGGTTGTGGTAGGGACTGGGACGGTAAAAATGGCTTTGTTGTACAAACAATCCTCTTACTCTCTAACTTACTAACGATAAGTTTACAAATTATATGATGTTATTTAAATGACTCTGTTATAATCCCTTACAAGCTCAATAACTCATCTTACGTAAGATTTGTAGTTCTAGAAACTTCTCCCAATTCCACGCTGGGAGATCACGTTGTAGACTAAAGATAAATCTCGGCTACCTCTTGAGAACTCATTAACAGTGAGCTATCATCAGAGTCACTAGCAACAGAGGGTCTCGCTCGGATAATTAGCTTTGTTAATTTATCATATCTTACTTTTCTGCTATTTCATTAGATATTAACTTATTTAGAAATCAAATCATTTTATTTTCCTCCGGTTTAACTTACTCGCGCCTGTTACATTATTTAGGACTGTTACTTATCACATTTATACGGTGGTTATATTGACGACCATAAGAGACAAGACGGGCATGCAGACATCTTTATAAAGGAGCACTGACAGGTAGACAAGTAAGTATTTAATATTTACGAGCATTTAACAGACTCCTTTATTTTTCCAGGTGGTAGTTAAGGGGGGAGGGGGTTCACCCTGATTTTTTGTGAGGGTCCAGGACCCAAACACAAAACGGTGCCCGCAGGGCAGCCACGCCCATATTTGGTCCAAATTAGGCCCAATTTAGCCAAATACCCTCAACATGCCCAAAACCTAAATTTTAGGTACTCTACTTGTAGCTATTGGTCCCCTGAACTCGTGTATGAATTTTCATTAAGATTGGACTAAAAATAACTGAGTTATGAGCTAAAAACTATATGCCCATATTTGGGCATACGAACCAAATTTGATCAATTTTGGCCCATAAATAGGTCAAATATCAACATTTTGAATGAAACCAACTTTATATAAAAGTTAAGCCGAAACTACACATTCTCTACGATTATCAGCTCAATATCTATCTAACTGTGGATCCTGTGTTCAAATAATCGTAAAAAATGAACAAAATCGCCCATATGTCAGTTTGCGATATTTGCGAAACTGATTTCGCTCAAACAATAAATCTCGATAGGTTTTCACTATATTTTCATGAAATTTTCAGAATCGATGTAGAATCGCATTTCGATCTTAAGTTTTGTAGTGGAATTTTGAGTTAGGCCTTTAAAAAAATTTGGCGGCCAAAGGCCAAATTCTAAAATTTGCTGTGCATTTTTCAGAACTTGGCCGTCAAATTTGTTGTCCTAGTTTGTTGGTCAACTGCTATCTCGAAACCAAGTTTCAAAAAAAATCAGGGTGAACCCCCCTCCCCAGTAACCGTTACTTGGTAACCAGGACAATGTAGCAACAGTTCTGATCATGTGAATATCTAATAACTCAATTTTACAAGACCGATTGTCATTTAAACTTTTTAAACCAGGTCAGATATCATGTAAAGACAAGCATTTTAAAGATATGTAAATCGTCTGCACGATGTTAAGACAATAAATGATAATAGTTTGTTTTACGAAGAGATACGGATCCTAAGTTATGTTGTTGCAGTACAGATAGTACTAGTAGTACTAGTAGTAGTAATAGCAGTCTACAGTACTGACCTTATTCATAATGTGTATCTAGTTAGTTCTGGTAGCCCAACAGTTGATTATATGATTGCAGAACATTTGCTGTACTACTAGTAATAGTATTGCAGATAGTATTGCAGATTAGTAAGTCTAATTCATAATTGGTATCTAGCTACCTCACTACAGTTTCAGTGGAGGAAGTTTTACAGGACACGTTTAATCCCCTTAGTTCATCAAAAAGCACGTCAGTTACCAAGTGGTAGCGCCCACGTGCACTGTCACGCGTACTGTCACGTGTTAGCGAGGATTTACCACTACCAAAGGACGACGTGGCAACGCGTGAGGGGTCACGCGACTTGACGCCATTGTCGAGTGTATTGCGTGAGGGGTCACGCAGTAGACATTCGCTGCTCATAAAACAGGTTCTTTACTTCTTAACTTCAACTCTTATCTAACAAAGTAAAATCAAGATAACACTGGATATCAACTTAATGATAAACTAAAACGTCAAATACAAAATATAAAAGTCTGTACATCATACAGGAAATTAAACTGCTTATGACAACCAATAACGAATAGAGATACAAAGTAATATCACTGAGAATGTACAGTCTACACTGTCCACAACGCAATCTGATTAACATAAACAAGGGGTTACACAGCAGTTTATTCGGCAATTTATCGAATTATGGAGTGTTTACATTCCAAATCCAATGAGGTAACTGTGATCTAAGCGGTACACCTAGTTAGTAGTTCGACACGTTCTGTACCTCGACACGTTCTGTAGTTCGACACGTTCTGTAGTTGGACACGTTATGTAGTTCGACAGAGGTGATTTCTGACGAACTTTAGTTGTCGAACTAGAGTACTTGAACCGACCGGAGCTGGTTAAAACTAAAATCAGAGCAGAATAGAACCAGTAAATCAGTAATATGATACATCCGAGTTTATTAAGCGCATTCCATTGCAGCTCAATATCAATATTAAGTTCCATGTTCGCCACCTAGTGTCTGGATTCTGGAACCACCAACTACCAAGTTCTCACTTACAAGATATACTGCATTTATACAGCTGATAACGATTGAAGCACAACCAGTTAAGTAACCTAAATCTATAACAACAGAACCGCACACAGTACAGACACCACAGCGGGGTGTAAAGCTTATAAAGCTTAAGTTTAGAGTGTTAGTGTGGGGTTGTGTACTTGTGGTTTAGTGTCATTGTCCATACTGGACAAACACACCAACTTGGTGACCTAACAAAGGAACTTGGTGACTCAACATCTTAACAAAGGCTTATAATATTCACAGCCTCACATTGTGGTATAGATACTTAACTAATGAAAAGTGGACCAGAGAACAAACTTCCCAATATTAATGATACAGAAAAGGGGAGAAATAAAAGAAATAAAAGAAAACAATTCAGGATACTTTGCGCGAATTATTATTGCTGCAATCCCTATTAGCGGTCCCTATTAGCAGTCTCTATTAGACCGCTAATATGGACCACTGCAGACTAGGCTATGAACCTTGAAAGACCCGGCGTGATGCTGCTGGAAAGGATGCTGAATGAAGCTACCCTAATTACACAATCATTACTAATCTACTTGTCTACGCGAGAAGATGTGATTGTAGTATGTATTATGCATGTGTATTATGTGCATTGTGGTTGCTGTTCATTATTCATCATGGAATGAGACCACTGCAATATTATTCAGAGAATAGGGTATTACTATTACTATCCTATCATTACTTATAACAAGGCTACTGTGATGACAGGGTTTGGAGGTGGAGAGCGCTGTCAGTTATGGTTATGATTTCAACATAACCAAATTACAACGTATTTTAAGAGAGTTAAAGTCAACAAGGTCAACATGAGGCCTAAAAGTAACCTAAGCGTCTACACCAGGCCAGGCTACGTAGTGCTTGGTGTAATGACGTAAGGAAGATCATAAGTCTCCATTAGACGAAATTAGAAAAAGTTTGAGCCAAATTGACGAGAGGTCAGGAAAATGAAGGAACTTCGGGAGACTCTAACGAATAAATAAAAATAAATACAATTATAAAAGGTTTAAGAGTAAAACACAGGTGTAACGGTATAACTAATGACTAATAATACATGGTGTGAAATGTGCATCACATTCAATTATGTATGGTATAACGTCATCTATATTCTCTGAGTTAACAAAAGAATATTAAATACATATATTTACGTTATTATATAGGATTTCTTAGAACGTTAACAAATGAAACACAGCTGTGCTGGGTGACTACGAACCCCTCCAGCCTCCAGTCTCTAGGTTGTCATGGTTACCTGTTGGGCTAACACATATTTGCATTATTACTGTTAGTTACAAATAGTTTTAGGCTTTGTTAGTACAAGCAAATTTCTACCGTTTCCCGTACATGTAAATTGTAAACAGTGCGACACAGGTACAAGTTAAGACAGCTAATCCTGTGTAAAATACAGAGTTCTAGCTAACAGCGTCAGAAGGAGAGGTTAAGTTAAGTATAGGGTACTTTTATTTACTGGATTTTATTTTAAAACCTTACATTTCTCTTTGGAGATTATCTCACTACAATATGTAAACCGAGACGATCACGCTTTAGAGATAGACCTGATAAGTTAAAATAAAGATTAAGATAATGAAGCTGAACCTGTACTTCTTCTGCAACATTAGCAAACCCATTCTATATAAACTCCTGGTCACCCTTGAGAACTTCTGAATCATAGCTTCTAAGCAAGTAGAGGACTGCGACAGAAACTAACTCACGTAAAGAGAAAATACACGTGTAAGATAAGAGAGAAATAAGAGGAGATAAGTACGGTAAATACTATTGTAAGTGTAACGTAAAGTAAGTAAGTGGCAGAAGAGGAAATGGACTGGAAATAATTGTACTATTAGAAGTAACCTTCTCTGTGAGTGTTCATCGGGAAATCACCAAAATACGTTATATATTACTTAACATTTGTTTAACAACACTAAACATTAATAAACCATATAATACTATTAAAAACCATATATACTGTTAAAATGGTAAACTAAATAAAAAACGGTATCTAATGAGTGTTATTAAAAGCGGTCCTTCGTAAGTTTTACACTATTATAGTCTATTACACTACTTCACTACATGCTTACATCACAACACATCTCAATATCACTACACGTATGTTCCTCAGATCTTAAGCTAGTAATCTCAACTAATGAGTGGGATCTAGGGGACAGGTAATGTTTAAGCTAATGTAATTTCTAGGTGTAAATCTGGCTGACGGAGGCGAGGGGGATCTGCAACCATAGGAACCATTTACCATATTAACCATATTGATCTGTAATACGAACTGTCCCGATTGCGAATCTGTCGATAAAGCTATACTGTTTAATAAAAATACACGTCCACGAACGAGTGAGAATCATTATAATATGTGAATATGTGAATATGACGCACACTACACCGGGAGGGAGACGTTAGAAAACAATTGCCTCAAGGCAAGCGAGTGATTGAGTTAAGTTACTTCCGTGTAACTTAATGCTTACGATGAAGTGGTTAATATTGGTTACTATTGGTTACTATTGGTTACTATTAGTTACTAAAGTAACTCCTCCTTTTACTCCCCTTGTAAAATACGACAAATCATCGGTGTCGAATCAATCGTGGAGTGACAAATCAGTCTATATCGCAGAACTAACTGTAAGTATCTTACATTGGAATATAAAGGTTAATATTAGCAGCAGCAATAATGATCTGGGAGACAGAGAATTGAGTTTAAGTAGTTTTACTTGATTACTGTTTTACTCTATAACTGCACAGCTGAGGAAGTGACGGTTACTCGCGGATATTATGTTACTGCTGAGTGCTGAGACACCGTTTAATTTGTATCTTACAATACCATTTAATATTGCAGCTATGCAGATACTGTGGCATTTGCGATATGATTAATTTATATAATTTTATAAATTTACAAAATTTCATTTATAATTCATAAATGCTGATCACTTAGATGGTGTTCTGTAGAACAGTATTGAAGTGATAATTAAAATTGCGCAACTTTAAGTTTTAGTTTTAGCAAATTATACAAGTGAAACACGCGGCCTAAGCAAGCAGCTTCATAAAATCAAAATTACGAATGTGTCGACTGTCGGTGCCATGGTAATATGAACATTTACAGAGTTTATTTGATATTTCGCTGTCAGAGCGAAACCACTTTGTTCCTGTAACATTTGAGGTTAATATAATGTATGGTATATGTTAATAAGTGAAATTAACAGCATGCATACATATGTTACATAATATCATAATATGTGAAGTTTCCAGCACGAATATTTTATACAAACAAAAATATTATCTTTCAATGTTTACCTTGAAAGAAGTGCACGCACTATACAAATATTATATTCACAGTTGCAGAAACAGGATAATTGTACGAACAATTTGTACGTGTAAAACATAACGCACGTGCACAGCCTGGACGAATATTGCACGTGCACATTTTCACAGTCTGCACGTGTTCTCACCCCACTAAACAGCCTCTGAACATGTGCAGGATTACTGAGATCATCAGTTTTTTTTATCAGATGAGCTGGAATTATCTTGAGGAGGTCGAGTGGGAGATGAATATGACAAAACTCAGCTTCATTACTAAGACGCCAGAAACTAGCTGATACCAAGGTTATCAGCTGCATACCTGAGACTAAAGTGAAAGTGAAAATGATCAGTTGAGGCGAAAATGAAAGTGAAAGGTTGGCAACCTGATACTATAAGGTGTAAATGTTTTATTAATGGCAGGCTGAAGAGTCAGAACTTAGATAAGATCTGGCTAGTAAGATCTTGGTTTTTCTTTGAACTTTTCCATCACATTTTTACTCCTCTAAACTGGCAGAGTTACTGAATGTCTTCTAACAGAAATATAATAGAAATACAACTGAAAAACAGTACCAGATCTCATATGAGAGAGTCTTATAGTTGGCTCCACATACTCCCCAGCATTTAACTTTCTGTTTAGTTCATCTCTAGGTACACCGTAATACTTCAGACTTTTGTGGAGCTCGTTCCTTTCATTCTCCAGAGTCTCATCCTCCAGATTCCACCTAGACAGCAGTGAAAATGAAAATGAAAGTGAAAGTGACTGACCATTAACCTCGGTCAACCTAATATAATAGATATTTAGTGAACTAAAATTGATAAAAGAGTCCAGCTTCTGCTTTTGCTAATTCAGATTTACAGGAAAATAAACAGAAAGTGAAAGTGAAAGTCATGCCTGGAAACTAAGATGATATCAATCTCAGAATGGTCCGGATAATCCTGAATCTGCCGCCCCAAACTCATTACATCAGTTATAATACCCATACCCATCCCACCAGAACCCTCCGCCACACTAGTCTTCTGTCTGAGAGTCAGTTTAAAGTTGTCTACAAAGGACGTATCAGTGTGTTCATCATTAGAATCAGTGTCGCTCATGACGTGAAGGTGAGCTTCACTACGTGTAGTAAACAGCTCATGGTAGGAGGAGTTAGTGGTAGTGTCCTGAGTATCATCTAGCACTTCAAGAGAGTTGTTAACATAGCCGTTAACAGTGATAGTAGGAGGTGGCTCATCATTCATCTCTGGGTCAGAGTATACAATATACAATATACATTATACAGTATACAGTATACATTATACAGTATACATTGTCCACTTTCCATTGGTATAATGTATACATGTACTTGATGAGTACTACTCGTTATTAAACATTGTAATATACGTAAATAATTATAATAAACATTCGACACCCAATGAATGAGTAACGTGTTATAACGGTTATGCCACACGAGACATGACCCACAAATTAAGATCACTCACGAGTTTTACTTTGGTAATTTTCCAACGATATCAAGTCATCGGCATTTAAGATGAGTGACACATCAACATGGACAAACTGCAAAATACTGTACAAATGTTAACAACACAGATATTGTTGAAAAACTCCAGGGATTATACAGTTATACCAGTTTAGAACTAACTACGAATCTACAAATCTGAGGTAAAGAGATAAGACGATAGTTATGTGTAATGATAGTAATAGTAAAACGCGTTTAAATCTGCAGATGACGCAAAGTACCCATATTGTTCTGTATAATTGTGAATACCATATCAGCCCTAATGTGAGTAAATCGTCAATCGTGACCAGGCCAACTTGTGACCAGGCCAACTTGTGACCAGGCCAACTTATGAGCGGTCCTAATTGCAAGCATTAGTGGGTATTTCAATAGAGTCCTCCAAATTAGGACCGATAAGGTATACTGCCTACTGGAGGCGGTGAGAAAATAGTAACAGCAGGTGAGTGTAGAGTGATTACCTTTGTCAATTCAGGCAGAGGGTCATCATCAATAACAGGATAACAGTGATAAACATTTCGGATCCACTTTTACAAATATGCAATCATCAGGATGGTTCTAATCTCAGATTTAAAAAGGGCTTACGGATTTTCATCACAATTGAAAACTATTTATTATTAATAAAAACATCAGCAAAAAGACATGCGTAAAGAGTTTTAATTCAGCACTCAGCAGGTTGCTAGGTAACTGAATTGAGCTCAGGAGCAACCCACCACACAAGACTGTTCTTTAAGGGACATCCTCAAACTAACACTAACAGCCACCCTTTGCATAGCCTCCGGTTCCAGGGAGATCGTTAACATTTGGCAAGAAGGATCATCAGAGTTTGTAAAGGGTAGCTTGGTGATAATGGCACCCTGATCCTTTAGTTTGTCCAGAAACAGAGCGTTCAGTTCCTCGTCTTGGTGATGATGGCAAGTTAGGCACACCCAGCCTTGGAATGATGGTTGTGTTACTATGGCAACATTACCATATATGGTAGTTCTACAGGCACACCAGTCTTTGAGAAGAGGGGTGTTTAAGGATAATGGTAGTGACTGAAGAACTTAGAATCTCCTCAAAAACTATAAAGGAAATGGCAGATGAAGTCGTCTCATAACGTTTAATCAACAAACGTTTACAAACTAATCAATCTTTTGAACTATATACTCAACAAACTGAAACTGGCTATAAGTACAAAAAGAAGACAATGTCCTACCATTTATAACGGATGCAGCTGACTCGGGGATAAAACTAAAGCTCGCCAAGCTTTATAGGTACATTACGACCTCATATAGTAACGCGAACGGGTTGGAAAACGGGGGTAACAAAGCAAGCTATAAGATGATATATATATACTTTGGAGTTCCTACCTCAAAGCGATCTCACTTTATGGCGACAATACGTGATTTATTAAAGGGTTGCGTGTGGGTAGTTACTTTTGGGCCACCCTGTATATAATATAACGAATCCGGATACTAAATTGAAATAAGTAAAGTTTTTAATTAGGGGATTCTTCAACATTTTAGTTAAGTAAAATTAGGGATTCTTTATATCATTTAAATATTCAATGCATTCTTAGTTCTTACATGTAAATTTGTATTGATCCCGTCTCTAAATGTTTGAATATTCATAGTTCAGCATAAAGCCATGCAAGATTCCTTAGCTTCGTTTCAAAGGTTATCTAGGTTACCTAGCAACAGGTTGCTAGGTGACAAAGCTTCACTCACCAGACTAGACCTCTCGTTAAGGGGCATGCTCAGATGAACACTTGTAGCAACCCTCTCAAGCGCACTTCGCCCGAGAGATAAATGAAGAATGTGCTGTGAAGGGTTGCCAGGGTAACCAGGGTTACTATGGGTTACTAGTTTAGTGATCATAGCTCCCTGCTCCTTTAGTGCTTCTAGGAATGTAGTGTTGAGATCACATAGTTCCTCTTCTTTGTGAGCAGCACAGACTAGACACACTGTGCCTTAGAGGGGAGGGGGAGTTTAGTAACTACAAAGTAACCGTAGTAACTACAAAGTAACCATAGTATTATAGTAACTACATAAGAGGGGAGGAGGAGGGGTTTAGAACTTCCGACAGTGAAGAAACAAACTTGTGTCACGAGTTAAACGTGTGGTATTTAGTACGAGACATTTTTCAAATTTATTTAAAAACGAAGGTGAACTTATAAATTCCGAAAGAAAAACCATCATATTACCATTAATATCTGATCCATGTGAAACATCATGTGACACAGCAGAGGTATCAGCTTGGATGGTGGAGTAGTGGGGAGAGATCTCCTTCTGGATGATAGGAACCTTCTCTGTATCCATTATTCTGCAACTGTCACAGTATTCCGTAACTGTCACAGTATTCTGTAACTGTCGCAGTTCCGGGTTTATCAACCAACTCAGCCGGCCTCACAGCACAGAAAACACAGAAACTAGCTAAGAAAAAAATGTGAAATGTCTTTATTGTGAAGCTGGAAACTAAGGCCCCTCACAGAATGTTTGCACGCAGCTATAATCTATTAAAGCTCTGGTCTCTCAGCCAAAACTTTGTTGTGTTTATTAGTTTACTAAGTTAGATGTGGTTAGAGTGCACCTGGTAGCAGGGCCAGGGGGGGGGTGTTGTTACGAGTAGACCGTGTCTGAAGTTTCACGGCTCTAGTCTTGGCTTATCAGTTATATTCGAATAATGGAGATTATGTTACAGCAGTTTCCTTACAATTATTAAATGGAATACTTCATCATGTTTTATCTGACACTGTTGGAGAAATATAACGAGATGTGATGTAAATGATAAATTTAAAATTGCGTCCAGGGAATAAGGAGAAATTAAAATTCAGGACAGAAAAAAACTATTAAAAAACAAAATGGAACAAATTCAAAAACTTAACAGTAAGATAAGATCTGAAAGGGTGACGCTCATCTCTTATCTGAAATGATTACCAACTACTGCACTTATACTAAGTATAAATTCTATACTATACGATATTTAACAGCCGAGAAGTGAGAGCTAACTGACGGACAGGACTTAAGGTTCTTTTATCTTTCTCATTGTAAGTATAAATATAATGGAGCGTGAGTTGGTTTTGTTAGAAGCAGCAGTAACAAAGCACTAGGTTCATTGTATAAAAGTATAAAGTAACAATATACAGGACACCAGTGACAAGAGATGCTTATATTGAGTTTCATAATTAACACGAGTCTAACAAATATGAGTCTTACAAACTGAACTTATATTAATAAACCTTGTTGATTAATGCGGTGCACCGGGGCTGGACGACGAGAAGTATAATAAACACGCTAGTAGTTGCCAAGGCTGTAACTACGTTAAATTATGTAACTCAAACAAACAGCACTGCAAAATCAAACAAACCTCTCACAGATTTTTTCAGCTGAAATCGCAATATAATTTATATAACTCTTAAATAGAGGTTAAGAACAAGGCTGGTTAACGGCGAAAACACCCAAAATAAAGTAGTGTATCAACAAAGTTGAGGATAAGAGTTTAACAGTAGGTTTAGTGTAACCATGGTAACACTAGTAAGAGTGAGTTTTGAAAGAGTGTGTGTTTGACGGTGCCTCCAAGAAGGAAGTAGCAGCCACATCTTCTGAACACCCACAACACTAACAAGCCAGTGCTTTCTTTATGTTACAGTGTGTGTTTTATGTTGCAGTGTGTGTTTTATCTCTTTGTGTTACCCTTTCTCAGCAATAAACTAGTGTTAAAAACCTCCAACGTAAGATATGGTTATGATACAAACTTTGTATTTTGATGAATTTAGATCCAATCAAAATAACAGATATCTCATATCTCGGAGTGTTTTTATATTACATTTCGTGTACTATATCATAACATCGACCTCATTTTATGAGATGAGTACGTTTGCTTTGGGTTACTTTAGTTAAAGACACACGAGAGCTCAACTCAGAGAACTGTAAAAGTTCAATGTGTCTGAGTTTGTTAGAACTCTCTTTACAAGGAAAAAGAAGAATTGAAGGGAACGCTTAGAGTAAGAGAGGTTTTGTAATAGAGAAAGTGAAAGTGAAACACTTGGGTACCTGGAACATGATAGTCTCTAATAAATTTAAACTCCCGTTGTTCTCTTCATCCTCACTTTCAGAACTGTCCTGTGGTAGCCAGCTTAGCGAACATGCAATAATGCAGGCGACACGTGGTATAAAATAACCATATATGGTAACATGACCGTATATATGGCAGTGTGACCAAATATAGATTTTCATCTTTTAGGGGCTTTTTGCTTTTAACCCTGCTGGTAGGTTTGATAGCGAAATCTCTTCACAGCGAAATATCTAGCAGCATTTGCTAGCTTGTATCAGGCTATACTAAGCATTCAAAATCTCATGCAGAGTTAGAAGATCTATAAGTATAATGTTCTACACCTTATATTATGGTAGTGTTACTATGGCAACATTGCCATATATGGTACTTTATAAAGGTATTCGCTTACGGAACTCTCAGAGCTGGCATAGTTAGCCTCCAGATTTAGAGGCATGGAGAACCTGCACATGTCCAACTCTGCAAACAACTTGTAATCGTCATACCTGAGGAGGGATTATAAAGTGAAAGTGAAAGTGTTTGAGAAATTGCACATGATTAAGTCAGATTTTCAGAAGATCGAACGTCTTAACCCTATGTTACTATAGTAACTGTGTTGTTAGTATGGTACCGTACCATGCCAGGGTGTAACGGAGATTATCCTCGGGAACATCTACATCTTTAATATGACCCCCTCTCATCACGGCCTTGTCTCCTTTCATTTTGCCCACAAGTTTTCTCTTGAACCTCGTTCTCAGATCCTCCTTCTCCAGCTCCTCCTCATCTGCCTCCTCGTCATCATCCCAGTACTTTATAGGACTCACTAGTACACACAGACCCTGTGCTACTTTTCTGATGGGGTTCTAGATAAGCATAAATACATCTAAAATATAGAGATAACCTCGAAAGGAAAAGAGATAAAAAAGCTTCTTACCTGTCCACAACAATCAGCAGTAAGGAGGTCATACTTTATACGGTTGTATTACCAAGGTAACATAACCTTATATGGTTGTTTCCAAGGTAACATTACCTTATACGGATTTTCCAAGGTAACATTACCTTTGGTATGATAAGAAATAACAAGCACTAACCTGTCCACATCCTCAGCAAGGAGGTCTAGCTCTGTAACCGCCTCCCTCACCTTCTTCCTCACCTTCTTCTCACCGGGTTCCTCTGTCATCTCTACTAGCTCTTCAGGACATGCAGTGTAACCACCTCCTTCAAATGAAACACGTGACATTACCGTGTGTTTGTCTGTTTGTCTGTCTGTTTGTATACACCTTCGCGGAACAAGATAAACAACAATCGAGCTAATAAGACTACCTTGTGTTGTAGTTCAGTGTTATCGTTATATTGTTATTGTCTCTCTGTGACTCAGTGAGGGAATGTAGTATGAAAGAAAATTCTATATCAGGAGAGAATGGAGATAGCAGCGTACAAGGTACAATTATAGCATATTTGGTATGATTGGACCAGTTATTTATCTAAAGGTTAGATGATTGGCGCCCTAAAATATTCAATATAGTGTCTACAATAATTACATGGCATTGAAGTTAATATAAGTGACAAAGCAGGGAATGTACTTGGCCTTGGGTACGGCAAGACCCCGATTTACCGCGAACCCCGATTTACCGCGGCCATCTCTCTCCCCCAAATAGGGCTTAACATCTTAATATGAGGGACCACATGCAAAACTGGTATATCTGTTTTTGATAGTTTTGAGATAAATGCATTTTACTGATTTAAAGATTCTATATCATGTGTAAAAAACACTTCTAAAAAATGGTATATCTGTCTATATACCATTTTTTCCGTTCACCCTTTTGTAAAAAGGCAATAGTGAAAGGTTACGAATGGACGTTTTTGCAGAAAAACGTGGATTTTGGAGATAGCGGTAGGCGGGTCTGAGTATGTTGTCATCTGTCCTTCCGTCCGTTACCATGACAACCAGCGCGCAGTACAGCGCGCGAGGATTGCTTGCGGAGATGTGATGTATAGATAACCTGTGGTCAATGAATGCGCGGCGCGACTGTGTTTCAATGTACTTGTATAGTATTAATTAATGATTAGGTTATAAGCGGGCCAAGCCCAATTTGTACGTGGCATGCGTAGTATAGTGTACTGATGTGTATCAATATTATTATTATGAAGTGAGCTGATTGGAGCTTATATTTATAGTTATAGTGAACGGAAATCTAGCGTCCGCCAAAACGAAACAACGGGCGCAATTCTTGTTAAAACTAGAATTGTACCAAAACTGGTATATCTCACGATATACCATTTTTTCTATACTATAAAAAATAAAATAATTTAACTGAGAATGGTGTATCTGAAGATATACCATTTGGGCTGGCTAAAGTCTATAAAATGTGTATAGATATACCGGTTTTATTGAAGATAAGTTTCTTGAAGGTGGTCTATCTGCAGATATACCATTTTGTTTTCATGATTGTTAAAAGCTAAAATGGTATATTGTAACATATACCAGTTTTGGAAAAATAAGATTTCACTTTTTTTCAAAAATTTCTTCAAAATTGTTCAAAAAAAATTCCAAAGATGCACCTTTTCACCCTGAAGACTATGAGCTACCTGCGCAAAATTGGTATATGTTCAGATATACCAGTTTTGTATGTGGTCCCTCATATGTATAATGTAAACAAACAAAACCCCGATTTACCTCGAACCCCGATTTACCGCGGATGTTTTCTTTCCCCCAAAGTCCGCGGTAAATCGGGGTTTTACTGTACATATAATCATGAGAATAGGAGGCTGACCATGACCATAGCCCCCTACATGATAATAATAGTGGACAAAGGGTGTCTTAAAGCAAACAACTACGGGAAACAAGGCAACTGTTTGTAAACAATCTTTTAATCACATATCACTGTGGTATTATACTGGTAGTCAATAAGCACTAAGTTTTTGTGAAATGTAAGCCTAGAACGATAGTAGCGGGAAAAGGGCTGGATTTGGGGGCTAGATTTGGTTCTTATCTCCCAGATATTCTCTGGAGATAGTAGTGCGAAAAGGCACTTTTTTCGCTGTAGTGCTAGCAGAAATATCAAATGTTTTGTGAGAAACGAATGATTAATAGCTTTATCACTCTCAAAAGTCAAATATATTATGAAGGAGTAATATGAGGGAGTATCCTTAATCCTACTATCCTCCAAAACAGACAAAATCTACCAACGAATAAATTACTTTCAAAATCAAACAATTCATGGACGAATAATCTCCTGAATTCAACACAATACTTTTCAGGACGTGGCCGATCTAACAATAAAACATCAGAGACTGAAGAGATAGAGAGTGCATTATACCTTTACAAATTGAATACCATGCAAATTAAACCTACAGACTGAACAATAGAAAAATAATAACATTCCCGGGGAGGATTGTTTTGGAGTGCTCACAACAAAAGCACTTGGTAGTTGTGTAGACTAAGAGAGTAAGAGAAATCTTCACAAAGGAATTTGACAGAGCTGATTCACTTCATTTACCAGGATAACCTCTGCAGAGGAGGTTATCAGCCTGTATAATCTGGAGGTATTCTGCGTTATTAAATCATAGAATTCCCACTTGGACAGGTATTGAGGTATTCATTGTACCAGTGGTCAGTGAATAGGAAACCAGGCTGGTCAACAGTCAGTGCAAGATAGCCTGGTTGTGAGCCGTTCTTATGATAATTGGAAAATTGTTGTTTTTATTGATTGCCCGATAAGGGGGACGTTTATTGAATATAGCGGGTGGAACCGAGTGTGACCACTTAGTCCGGATTATCTCCCAACAATTTGAAATCAGGATCAACATTCAACACACTCAACTTGTCAAAGCAGAGCGCCAAGTATGATAGTAAATAATCCCAGCAATTATACGTTTATTACCAGCTGTTCTATGACACTGTCAGGTGTAAAAAGAGTATGATTTCCATAGTTATCTCCATATTACAGGAAATATAGCTCTTAAATTCAGCTAATCAGCTGTGCAGCTGCACAAACGGACAAACTAGACAGCTGTAGACAGCAGACAAGAGAGCATTTAAGACGATCTACCTTCACCTCTTACTCTCTCTGTTGCTAGGCTACTCTCCTTCCTCACCTCAAATTAGTACAGTACCGACAATTTACCGTGTTCAGATTATCAGGCGGCTTGGAATTAAAATAAATTGTCGACTGATTAACACTTGATGAGGAATAATTGGTATCCTGGATCAGTGATCATATGGAGTGCACCAATCTATAAGGATCAACCAGAAGAGACAAGTATTAGAGAAATAATGGTGCTTCAAGAAGTCTCTACAATTGGGTGTCGAATTATGGGTGTTTTATTAGTGTGCAGGCGATAATTCCACCATCATACAAATGATTGGTCGAAAAAGCAGTCAAGAGTATGAGAAAATTCAGACGGTCAAAATTATACACTAATTGCTGAGGATGAATAAGATAAATTTGCTGGTCCATGCCTTGCTTAGCTGCGTCATTTATTTGGATTACAAATTATGGAATCGCTGTAAATTTCTGATCATTTTATTCTGAGCACATCAAAGAGAACGAAATTAGTTCAAAGCCAAAAAGAGGATCTTTTAAATCATCTAGACGAGACCTTTAAGTCGAGAATCAGGATAAAGCTTTCAAGGCTTGAACTAGGCTTTGGGTTTATAACAGGAAATGAGTACCCTAACAACAGGAAATGAGGAACCTTACAAATGAGGTGCTGTGTAGGATAGAGGTGTAGCTCACAAGAAAACACACTGCTTGCATGAACGATACTACCTCTACTAATGACACTTTAGAGTTAACACCACATACCACTTCTCAAATATAGTGTGTGTTAGACAGCATGAAACGAGAGCTGCTTCTACAACTATTCGCCAATACAGCTTCTAACAGCTGTTAAATTAGTTGTTGTTATCTTGTGTTATTCATCAAACAAATGATAGGCTCGCTACAAATGAAAACGATATCAGGATTTGTTGCTTATAGGGATACGTTGATATTAATTTAAAGATAAATCAGCAGCAAAAATAAACATAATGCACCTCTAAATAAAACTAACTCACTATATACGACCCGGATATAATAACATCACTATCAACATCGCTAGCTCTGCTGCAAACACAGAAGAAGAGTTCCTCTTATCGATAGCGCAGGTGTCTGTTGTTTACATCATTACAGAGCTAACAATCCAGCGTGTGGGAGAATATCACGTGAAACTAGATATAGCACAGCGAGCAACTAGAGCGTGTGTTAGTGTAATTACCAAGTTATTCATTAAACAAAAGAGAGCTCTCGTTTGTTAAAATGAATTTCAGTTATTTCAGTGACAACACATGGAACCACGTGAAACTTAGAGTAATACATTGTGCATCAAGATAAATAACCAACTATATAGGATAGAGATAGAGGTCCAGCTGTGTATAGGGTAGAGATAGAGGTCTAGCTGTGTATAGGGTAGAGATAGAGGTCTAGCTGTGTAGGATAGAGATATAGGTCTAGCTGTAAGCTTGTAAACAATATAAATGTGAAGGAACTACAGTAACAATAAAGATAACTACAAACAGAGTGCATCAGAATAACAATATGGAGGTTAGACAGCGTGCTGCTCTAGCAGTAAACCATTAGTGACCATTACAGTGACCATTACAGTGACCATTAGTGACCATTACAGTATAATAATATATAAAGATATACTACAAGCTCCAACTGAAACAACGACCACAAATTCACTGTGTGTATTGAGCTCTCTGTATCAGCTGCAGCTAATGGGTCTGCTGTCACGTGCGATACCCCCTATAATCTATATTACTATATTACTATTACAGAGCCATTATACATTATACATCAAGTAAATGATGTATTAAGTAACTTGTACATCTGTGTACATTTATAAATCATGTATGTAGTAAATTTTGTACTTTTGTGTATATTTTGCAGCTATAGAACGTTTCTGTTATGTTATCAATAATCATTAGTGCTAGTGTGGGTCAATGACCGAACTATTAATGATCCTGCTTTCTAGCAGGGCATTACCATGTAATATGGAAGAGTAAACATGCAGTAGAATTGCCTCATATGGTAGGGTTACTATTGCCTTATATGGTAGGGTTACCATTGCCTTATATGGTAGGGTTACCATTGCCTTATATGGTAGGGTTACCATTGCCTTATATGGTAGGGCTACCATTGCCTTATATGGTAGGGTTACCATTGCCTTATATGGTAAGGTTACTATTGCCTTATATGGTAGGGTTACCATTGCCTTATATGGTAAGGTTACTATTGCCTTATATGGTAGGGTTACCATTGCCTTATATGGTAGGGCTACCATTGCCTTATATGGTAGGGTTACCATTGCCTTATATGGTAAGGTTACTATTGCCTTATATGGTAGGGTTACCATTGCCTTATATGGTAGGGTTACCATTGCCTTATATGGTAGGGTTACCATTGCCTTATATGGTAAGGTTACTATTGCCTTATATGGTAGGGCTACCATTGCCTTATATGGCAGGGTTACTGTTGCCCTATATGGCAGGGTTACCATTGCCTTATATGGTAGGGTTACCATTGCCTTATATGGTAGGGTTACCATTGCCTTATATGGTAGGGTTACTATTTCCTTATATGGTAGGGTTACCATTGCCTTATATGGTAGGGTTAATGGCCTGTTACAGTAGTGAAATATTGTGTGTGACTTGTTGTTTTTGTGTGTGTTTGTCACTGTTAGTTTGTCTTAGTTTTGCTTCTGTCAGAAAACCTCAAACACGAAGTAAATACTTCAAGACAACAGATTCAGAAAATAACAGCAAACAAGAGAAGGTTACCATGGTTACAAGAGCAGCAAACAAGGTTACCATGGTTACAAGAGCACACACTGCTATAATATTACTGAGATCTCAATCCAGTAATAACAAGGCTGACATGAACAGGAAATGGGGTCTGAGGAAATTAGCATTCACAGGAGAGGGGAAAGAGCCAGGGGGGGGGGGGGGCTCTTTTAGTATTGTGTGATCTTCTGTGGTCTTCTACAGGCAGATTAGCAAGTTGGGGATGTCTCTGTTTTAGTAGCCTAACAAAATATATTTAAAATTAATTCGACATTTAGCGATGTCATAACAACAAGAACAACAGCTTCCATCGCTGTGATAATGGGAATATAGCTATTGGAACCCCCTGGCCCCTCCTCCATTACCACAGCTTCACACAATCCTGTATCCTACTGCTTCTTTCTAGGTAGTTATGATGGTTGCTATAATACTACTGGCTAATTCACTACTGTCAGCAATAGTTGGTGCATTAAATTGCTGTTTCCTTCTACAACATGTGATGGAAGTCTTTTACTTTATTTAGCGCTTGTTAACCCAGTGGGATAATCCGTACTTAAATTAAGCACAAATTAAGTATTTTTTAAGACCACATAATTGGTATGCGAGTATTATCTGAGATAAGATAATAAAGTTAAATGTTTACACTTACTTCAGGAGTAAAGACATTAGTGATAACAGGCAATACATTATATCTTTTAAGGAATACTAACTGGTGTAAAGATATCAGCAGGGGTGATAACTGGCATAGCGAACACTCGCTCCTCTGCTGTGCGACCAAGGGACTCATATGGGAACCATATTAGGACATACGTGTCCGCACCTGAGGAACAACCTTCTATTACCTTATATGGTAGTGTTACCTTGGTAATATTACCCTATAAGGTAGTGTTACCTTGGTAGTGTTACCTTATATGGTAGTGTTACCTTATATGGTAGTGTTACCTTATATTGTAGTGTTACCTTATATGGTACTGTTACCTTATATGGTTATAAATGGAACACTGTTTCCTCACCTGATGAGAGGTACTGAATGTCAGCCCCGTGTTTCCTCATTAAGTTTAGCTCCCACTCCATTCTCCTCTGGAACAACAATGGCTTAGTGTTCTGCCGACAACACAGAATTACAGACGGGTTAGAGTAGTTCACTTGTTCTGCGTCATACATTCCTAGCCCTGGACAAGGAGTGATACATTTGCATTATTGGGGTAACCCTGGGTGATAGACTTTAAGTATTCTTCGTTCGCCAAAATGTGATAAAATGTGCGACTAGTATTTGATTAAAAAACACATAACAAAGAAAGGCATAACAAAAACACTTACCGAAAGCGTGTGACTGAGCCTTAGGAGGTACAGATCCGGGGGAAGGAACAGTTTTAGGCTCTGTACTCTGGCACACGATCTCCTCCAACTCATCATCCTCGTGTTCCGTCATCAGCAAATAGAAACAGAAACAAAACTAGAAACAAAACCTTATATGGTAGAGTTACCTTGGTAACATTGCCTTATAACTATAAGGAATACTAACTAGCTACAGACAACAAGTGAAGAGTTAACCTCAGACTGAGCTCAGATATTATGAAGGAGCAATGTACAAGCGAAAGAAACTCGCATTTTGCTAAGCATGACGAATTATCGTCACGTGTAGTACATAGCATAGCATCGTTTATTTTGATGTATTTGTAAAAAACAAATAGTTGAGGGACTGCCAAAATTAGAAATATTCGGGGGGCTTCATTGGGTTTTATACTTCTTCTGTTGACGAATTAATTGTAAACATGTTCCACCTGATTAGTTTATACTAATATTTATTTTTAATTTTTTAATTATATTTTCCACAGAATAACAATCGTTCTTCAGATACCACAATACTGTGCTTCATTACAATGTAGTATTTTATAGTTTACATGTCATGCACTGATTTGAATAGTTCATTGAAATTGTCACGATGGAATATTTACAACTGTAGGTATTAAGTTGTGTTAGTTTGTCTTCAAAACTTACAAGAGGTTCGTACGCTCAAATTTAATGTTTGATTTATAGAATATCCTTATTAACTCTCCGCGTATTATATACTTGCAAAATTGTTGAGTTGCTGAAATAAACTACTACTACTACTAGGTCGGAACTAAGTTCGATCTACATTAGATATTGATAACCCCTCCAATCTCCATAGATCCCTGTTCCGCATCAGGTTTCGCAGGTCGCAACTTTAGAGTTAGTCCCAACTTCCTTCAGTAGAAAAATAAAGAGGAGAAAACATATTATATAAAACCAAAGAGGAAAGCATCCAAGACACGGTAAAAATAAAATGATGTCACTCTAGTCACCAAAATAGATCTTCTGGACATCCACTGGTGAACGTCTTTTATGACGGCAAAGTCCTAGGTTAGATATAGTGGAATGTGATCGAATAAAGAGACAATAACTTTCACTGTTAATAGTATCTGACGCAAGCCTCTGGTGCTGTTCATTACTGCAAGTACTACTGTTCATTACTGCAAGTACATTAATAACTATGGAGATCAGCACCAACCGGCAATGCTTAAAATCAGATCCAAAGATATTAAGGTAAATCTGGGAGATAATCCCCTAAATAAGGGTCTAACGTGCTATTAGCAGTGTAATAAGTTATCGAAATAAATAAAGTAAATAACATTTATTATAATTGCAAGTGTGTGCACTGCACTAAACCTGATCGAGGGAATCAGTGTTGTATCCCAGCTTGGTTGGCATGACAACCATTAGTTGTTGTGCTGCCTCCGCTAGTTGTTCTATATCCGCTTCTATAGCAGTAGCCTTTTTGTAATCATCCAAATCAAAGTCAAACTTTTTTAGCTTCTTCTCGTCTAGCTTTTCTAGGAACTCTTGCTTTAGATCCGCAGCTTGGGGGAGTCACTTGTTAACATGGTGACACGTGATAGCATGGTCACGTGTTACCATGGTGACACGTGATAGAAATAGTTGCTTTAATGAAAAGAACGGTATCTGAAACAACCTTTATAAAATACTCGTAAAATTGAAAGATATTCTAGGATTATTGTGCAAAATAACTTAGTAAATAGTGAAATAAGACTGTAACCAATCACCTTTATCACTAAGATCATCCTCAGGGGCATTAATGAGCACAACTAGTGACCAGTTCTGTCTCCCATACATCATCTCTGCTAGAGGGAGGTTGATATTGGGATACAGTGCCATTCCCCCTGGAGGCTTGTAGTTGTAGTTCCTCTGTGTGTTGCTAGGCAACAGTAGACTCTGAGACCTGCCTTCTGCTAGGATTGTCTTCTTTCGGGAGTAGATAAGACTTCAGCCAGGGATTCGGGTATAGTCTTTCAGTAGCGGTTAATTCCTTTTATCAGTGTTTACTAGAATATTAATAAAGATTCGTTAAAAATTGTCTTTTCATAAGCAGTTCTTATCAACCACCGAGAAATGACTGCGAGTGTTAAAATCAAACTAATATCAAACCAACGAGACGTACAAAAATAGATCGAGATAGTACGATTGGACGTGACCAGGATTCCGTTTCTTAGATAGTACACCTCCGAGAAAGAAACGGTGAATATACTGTAATTGTCAGGCAGTGATGTACCCGCGGTACATTATTAACGTAAAGTAATTTGAACTTATAAACTGACGAGACGAGTGTAAAGTATAAATGATTTTAGATTATTTTATTAACTATATAACCAGATTATTTAATTATGTGTACAGCTAGCGGATAATAGATATACACAATTTTTATCGGTATATTAACGAATAAAGAAATATAGCTTCGACTTGAAATGCAACTTGAAAATCGGTACGATTGAAGAACAAATTGGATTCGAATAAAATCACGAACAAAATAATGACTGTCTTTTAAAGTTTTTACATTAAACTGGACAGTGATCAAGTAACTGCTCTGATGAGAGTTACATGATCATAATGTAACTAGGTTTACAAAGTCAGGCAAGAAAAAGGATCAGAAGAACAAAGAATGGATAAAGAGCAACGCACAAGTGACAGTGAAATAATAAATCCGGTTCATCGTCCAGGAAAATCTAATATATCCAGCATGATCTCATAACATTCACATTACACTGCGAACATAACCCACTAACCACTGTGAAGCGAGTGCTGTTCATGTAGAAATTGAGTAATCATTCCTCATCGAATGCCACAAATATCGTACACGTACACACCCTATAATAACCTATATCCACCAGCGTGCGCTTTTTCGCATAGCGGGCTCTCACCAGCCCGCTGTCAAAGGGCCCGATATCTCTACAGCCCGCTCATGATATAGCCCGCTAACAAGTGACATTTAATTTGACCAGTAGCAATATAGCCCGGAGTTCTCTAAAATATTTTCAGTTTCTGTATCGTCTCCATGTGAAATTCCTTATTACACTGAAAAAAATTATCTCACGTATTTTTCAACTCTGACTATATTACATACATTTTATTTTTGTGTCCGGTAGGGCTGCTCATGCAGCTCGTGAGCAGATGACATGATACTTTGATTTATATCAAAGTTATTATAACACACTACATAATACACATCAGCACTATAATCCCCCTATATTATTGATATTCATCGTCACTGACATTACATTCATTATTCCCACGGCCCAGGAATGCAGTGCATCTCCAGCCCCTATATAGTTATACGACACACGTGACGTGTTACCATGGTTACAACAATTAGTGGCGACCTTTTCTAGAGTTGACTTTTATACAAGCTCCATTGTTTATTTATAAAATTATATATTAACTGTAATACGCCCGCTGGTGGATATAATCCACATCACCTCGACCCGCGGGCGGAAAAATCGTATAGCACTCGGGCCCGATGGGCCCTCCGTGCTATACGAAAATATGTCCTCCTCGGGCTAGCGCCCTCGGGGACATATGAAATATTGCACGCGCGTGCGCGTGCAATATTTTGTTCCGCCCGCGAGTCTCCGGTGATATGTATATATATCCACCAGCGTGCGCTTTTTCGCATAGCGGGCTCTCACCAGCCCGCTGTCAAAGGGCCCGATATCTCTACAGCCCGCTCATGATATAGCCCGCTAACAAGTGACATTTAATTTGACCAGTAGCAATATAGCCCGGAGTTCTCTAAAATATTTTCAGTTTCTGTATCGTCTCCATGTGAAATTCCTTATTACACTGAAAAAAATTTATCTCACGTATTTTTCAACTCTGACTATATTACATACATTTTATTTTTGTGTCCGGTAGGGCTGCTCATGCAGCTCGTGAGCAGATGACATGATACTTTGATTTATATCAAAGTTATTATAACACACTACATAATACACATCAGCACTATAATCCCCCTATATTATTGATATTCATCGTCACTGACATTACATTCATTATTCCCACGGCCCAGGAATGCAGTGCATCTCCAGCCCCTATATAGTTATACGACACACGTGACGTGTTACCATGGTTACAACAATTAGTGGCGACCTTTTCTAGAGTTGACTTTTATACAAGCTCCATTGTTTATTTATAAAATTATATATTAACTGTAATACGCTGAATATTGCACGCGCGTGCGCGTGCAATATTTTGTTCCGCCCGCGAGTCTCCGGTGATATGTATATATATCCACCAGCGTGCGCTTTTTCGCATAGCGGGCTCTCACCAGCCCGCTGTAAAAGGGCCCGATATCTTTACAGCCCGCTCATGATATAGCCCGTTAACAAGTGACATTTAATTTGACCAGTAGCAATATAGCCCGGAGTTCTCTAAAATATTTTCAGTTTCTGTATCGTCTCCTTGTGAAATTCCTTATTACACTGACTATATATACATTTTATTTTTGTGTCCGGTAGGATCATGCAGCTCGTGAGCAGATGACATGATACTTTGAGTTATATCAAAGTTATTATAACACACTACATAATAGACATCAGCACTATAATCGGTCACCCTATATTATTGATATTCATCGTCACTGACATTACATTCATTATTCCCACGGCCCAGGAATGCAGTGCATCTCCAGCCCCTATATACGACACACCCCTTTATGATTGGCTTACATTGAACAAATGACGTGTTACCATGGTTACAACAATTAGTGGTGACCTTTTCTAGAGTTGACTTTTATACAAGCTCCATTGTTTATTTATAAAATTATATATTAACTGTAATACGCCCGCTGGTGGATATAATCCACATCACCTCGACCTGCGGGCGGAAAAATCGTATAGCACTCGGGCCCGATGGGCCCTCCGTGCTATACGAAAATATGTCCTCCTCGGGCTAGCGCCCTCGGGGACATATGAAATATTGCACGCGCGTGCGCGTGCAATATTTTGTTCCGCCCGCGAGTCTCCGGTGATATGTATATATATCATGATCAATAATAATAATACGCCGTGAACTACGCCGCTAAATATTCCTTTTAAAGTTCTGATGTAATTACCAGCCTAATCTTGATCCCTCTAGGAACTTACTTACAACATCTGGTCATGTAATAAGCAGATTATTGACGAACCTCTAACAATTTAAGAAAAAAGGGTGCTAAACATAAAGGGGCTCAATACTATTCAACAGCTGAATTATGTAGGATATATGTATGCTAAATATGTAGTGTACAATATTCAACACACGCAGATAACTGTAAACTCAAATACATTATCTAGTGCTTAGTCTGAATTGACCTCTCTTCTCCATAATAGCGCCCTAACGGGACACTGATGATTAGATTTAACCTATTTCGGAGTTCCAACACTTCATAATTATCAACCTAACATAGACACAACAAACCTAAATATTATTATATTATGTAACTGTTAACTTTGTTAGTGACAAGTTTATGTGTTTAAAAAGAAGCATTAAGGTTACCAAGAGGGTAATATTCAAAGCACACAGAAACCAGACACTATTATACTGGCTCACATCCCACATCTCTTTCTTATACATGATTTCGATTATAAATACCTGTGTCCCAGATGGTGATATAAATCAATTTAAGTGTTCGTTAAACTAGGTATCATATTTCATATATACCATAAAATATATATCAAGACACCCGGTGTGTGGTAGCATCTAACTTTAACTTTTTTATCTCGATTATCTTGAGGCTGTTATTAATATTTTAACGTTCTTAGATCTTGAATGTGTATAATGTCATAGGTTTAAAAATAACTAAATAACTTAAGTATTCTGATCATGACAGAGCAGTGATATTTAGTGTTATCACAGATACAATTACACCTGAAATTGAATATTGCAATTTGCACATTCTGTAGGTGCAATAAGAATGAATAATCGCGTTATCGTCTGAATAATGTTATCAACAGAGGGGGGTTAACACTTAACAGTCTGATCCGGTTCATTGTTAGAACAGGAAGAATCAGTCTACATAAAACGATAAATTCTGAACTTATCCGAAAGAAAACTCAGAATTGAAACTTTAAATTAAAACGGAAACAAAATTAGGTCACCAGAGTTTTTTCTTTACTATTTCTGGTTCAGAAATAGAGTACATGTCAATGAGAGTACGAAACTACTACAATTAAGTATAAAACAGAAAGTAAAAGATTGGAAGTAGAAGTGTGATGAGGCTCTGTACTTTTAAACAAAAACAAAATATGACATAAAGTTCTAGAACTCCGTCTTGGTTTACACATTGCATCTGGAGTAGTGGAATATAGTATACTATATAGTATATTAATGCTTTTCATACAAAGTTACAACAACGTCTTCATGTTATGTATCCTGGGTTTGGACAGGATATTACCCGCTTAAAATATTTCCATCGCGTTACATAATACTCAATTATAAATGTAATGTTGTAATCATTACTAAACTATATACTATAGTAGTATATAGTTTAGCATTGTAGTAATACAACCATAGTACTATGGTCTTACTTAAGGGGGCAGGGGGGGGGGTCTTTATGAAATTTCTCTCGAAATTGATTTTATAGTTGTTTCTAATAGAGGGGAGTGATATCTATCTGCTACTTTTGGTCCCATGGAAAAATATTGTTCCTAGACGAAATTATTGGCGGTCAAAGGTCAGCGCTCATGTGTAATTGTATTGCGCCAGCGATTTTCAATCGCGCGCCCTGAAAATCGAGTCTAAAAATCTATCTTATCCTACATTTTTTGAGCAATCACCTTGAAACTTTCAGGATATGTTCTAAGGAGCATTTAGAAACTTTTGCTCATTTTAGAATTTCAAGATAGGCCTTTAAAAATTTTTAATTCCATTTTGAAAATCTTGGATCTCTTTTTTTGACGATTTTTCCAGGTCCAAGATTTTCAAAATGGAATTAAAAATGTTTAAAGGCCTATCTCGAAATTCTAAAACGAGCAAAAGTTTCTAAATGCTCCTTAGAACATATCCTGAAAGTTTCAAGGTGATTGCTCAAAAAATGTAGGAGAAGATAGATTTTTAGACTCGATTTTCAGGGCGCGTGATTGAAAATCGCTAGCGCAATACAATTACACATGAGCGCTGACCTTTGACCGCCAATAATTTCCTCTAGGAACAATATTTTTCCATGGGACCAAAAGTAGCAGATAGATATCACTCCCCTCTATTAGAAACAACTATAAAATCAATTTTGAGAGAAATTTCATAAAGACCCCCCTGCCCCCTTAAGACAAACTGCCAGTAATTTAGTGTAAATTTTACACAAACTTGGGTAACTGGTCTATTAGTGGTTTGTTTGGGCATTAGAATTGTTCTTATTCCGTAGGTTGGACGTTGGCATTACAACCATTAGTTCTTGTGCTGCCTCAGTTAATAGGACACGCGACATTGGTAAATGTGTCAAAACAACCAGCTTTGGGTAAACAAGCACTACTCATCTTAGGGTAGGGGGGGTTAGATTGCTGACGGATTTTAAACACAAGCACATATCATTAGGAATTTCCGAATCGTGAACTAGGTGATTCTTGCTCTTGCAATAATTCTATTTGGAGGTGACGAGTGTGATCCCCTAATTTGCACTACATCAAGAAGTTAGGAATACTCCTAGAAATATCTCAAGATCCCGTAATAGTTTAGTTGAAATTTAATATCAAATCTATATTATAATTCAAAGAATTGTTTTTGTATGTCTGTACGACCGCCCACGTGCAAATTAGGTAAACAAATAAAAGTTGCATAGTGTGACCACGGGCTTTCAAGTATTTAATAATATAATATATAATCCCCTGAAAGAATTATTATTTAATTAAATATCCTCTTTTAATATTAGTCTACTTTGGGGATCCTCATTCCAATATATAAATAAACTATTGATATCTTTGTGTGATCTCTCTTCTAGTAGATAACCGGCAAGAAACTAACTCGTGGTTACTAGGCAACTAAGGTAACTAACTATCTGGTCACTAGGTAACTATCTGGTTTCTAAGTTACTAAGTAACACTCACCTCGTATGTATCTGCAACAGTTGGCGTGCTAAGTTTCGATTCCTCTGCTTGTTTGCCCAGCAGCTCCCACTCAGACTCCACTAGCACCACTTTCAGTCCCTCCTCTATTTCTACCTCCTGTAGCTTCACACCTTTCTCCCTTGGAATACACACAATTCATATCTCAACACTTCACCGTCATGTATAATAAGCTCTTGGTCAGGGCTGAGATCTCTCTGAGGTGCTAGGTAACATTTCATGCAAAGCAATCTGGTTACTAGGTTACTATCTGGTCACTAGGTTACTATCTGGTTAATCGTTAACACTCACCTCAACAATTCCTCGTAATACTCTCGGAGTTCCTTCTCATCATCCTCAAGCTCCTCAGCCAGAACCAGCACTGTCGTAACAGTGTGATTGTGTCCTTTCATTCTCACTTGCTGATTCTTATCTTGGATGGAGAGTGGTATATACTCTGTAGTCATACCAACAAACTGATCACTATAGCAACAAACTGATCACTATAGCAACAAACTGATCACTATAGCAACGAACTCTAATACTCACTAAACTACAGCAAAGGGAACAACAGGAAGGCTAATATATTTGTGGAATGAGGGTAGGAACTGGATTCCTTCTAGCAGGCAGCACTAGAACAGTACAGTTGCAGAGAAATGTGTGCTTGTTTGGAGTAATCAGCGGAGACGGGCCAATATTATTAGTACAGCTGCAGTACTGTCAGGAATAAAGTATAAACTAGTAGCCAGTACGAATATCAGATGTCAAAGAAAATTTATACACAATTTGAAACAATCCTAGATGAAAACAAACTGATATTTCTAAACAATCCCCAGATTATTTCTACATCAACAATGATCACATTAGAACGGAATGCCGGAAAGTGGGATTCCTTCTCCCCTTTTACCCATTATCGAGTTATGGTATCAGCAATTTGCATTCTACAAATGGAGACAATCCTACAATACCTCTAATAGGGTATCAGTACTTTGCAATGATGTCCCAAAGCTGTGACTTGTAAGAGTGCAATCCTCGTGTTGGGATGTTTTACTGGTAATCTACTCAGCAAATAAATTTGGCGTCCTTTTAGTTTTACCCAACATTTTGGATATTCGGCTGAATTCGGTCCCGGCTTCAACATCCGGTTACGGTTTAAAAGCTGCGAAAGACGGAAAACGGCTGTTAGTGAGAATATGTGCGGGAAACGGCTAATACTCTAATAGTTCGATTCCGCACCCACCGCCCTCATTATATGTTTCCTCTTCTGTGAAAAGAGGAATAAATTGAGTACGGACAAAGAAGCGAAATGTAAAGCGAGATTTAAAGTGAAATTTGAAATGTGAAATGTAACGTATTTATCCGGTAATAACAGATGTATAGGTATAGAACAACCTTAAATTAGGAGTAATTATATTTATACGTGTGAAGAGTAGAAACACGGAGAAATGAACCGCTGAAAAATGGAAATGTTCACTAATTATATATTAATTAAGAGATACACGGATAAAAGAAATACCATGAAATACCATGAAAGTAAATGCCATGAAAATAAATACTACGATAAATAAGATATTGGGGGGGGGGGGGGGGGGGGCACAACCATATTAAAGTATATAAAAAGGTAGGATTTTTCCCGATTATGACCCGGGGATATACTTTAATATACTTTAATATACCTACAATATACTTTAATATATCCCTATCTCCTTGGAGGCCTACATCAAAAATTGTTGCCCAAAATAAGCTTGAAATGCAATTCTTAATCGTTTCCAAAAAGTTCTTGAAAAAATATTGAAAACTGATGGAGTTATTTCAATTTTAATGAAGTCATTTTGGCTAGTATTCCGAACCGAGATATTATGTGCAATTTTCCCAATTTTGTTCATGGAGGTCTTTTTACTTAGTATCCAATATATTCAACAAACACTGAGTTATATCTTTCACATAGAGTTAGTCTCATTAAAAAATATTGAAATTTTATCGAATTTGGGCAAAAGCGAATTGAAAAAAAAAAAAAATTTAAATTTTTTTAATAACATGCAACCTACTAAAACCAATGGGGCCCTCCCCGGGGTCATTACTCTCGCATTTGCGAGAGTCGTCCCAAAGGTGTGAAAGTAGGTCAAGATTTGTTCACACCAAGCTCTAGCATCGCTATTTGTTGACCATCTGCCTTCACTGAAGGTATGTTTTTAGAGAGTGGAAGCCGACCGTCAGCTTGGGATGCAGGGCCAAGTGGTAAACAACGTCAAGGCCCCCTTCCACATGGGCCATGTTGGTTTTGGCAGATACTGTGGTAATAAGATATGAAGTGAATGAGTGAAATGAAGTGAGTGAAAAGGGTGTAAAAGAGGAAGAGCTTGTAAGGTAGTTTAGGAATGGAAGGAAGCAGGGCATGTACTACAAAAGACAGCTAGTAGTACTGTAAGATAGTAATATATAATATAACAATAACCATTGATAATTAAATAACAAAGACAGCAATATAAATGGGGTGGACAATATGCCCTAATCGGCCAAGATCGATACAATAGAATTTTTGTGACCTATTTTGTCTCCTGTAAGTGAAAGTTTAAGAAGTTTGGTATACCCCTGCCAGATCGGCATGTCCCCTGCCTGAAATCTTTTGCTAATGTACGGGCATGTACCATTTGGCAACAATATTAAAATAATTTATAATTTTTGAAAAGCGAATTTGGGCAAATTTGGGCAAAACCGTATGCCCAAATATGGGCATACTGTTTTAAGCTCATAGCTCAGCCAATTTTTGACCAATCTGGATGGAAATTCATGTACTATTCCTAAAACAGGCTTATCTTGCGAATCTGAGTGAAAAATATAGTTCATCATGTAAATCTTAACGAAGAATATAAATCTTCTAATTGTAATTTGTAGGTATATTAAAGTATATTAAAATGTAGGATTTTTTCCGATTTTGACCCGGGGATATATATACATATCACCGGAGACTCGCGGGCGGAACAAAATATTGCACGCGCACGCGCGTGCAATATTTCATATGTCCCCGAGGGCGCTAGCCCGAGGAGGACATATTTTCGTATAGCACGGAGGGCCCATCGGGCCCGAGTGCTATACGATTTTTCCGCCCGCGGGTCGAGGTGATGTGGATTATATCCACCAGCGGGCGTATTACAGTTAATATATAATTTTATAAATAAACAATGGAGCTTGTATAAAAGCCAACTCTAGAAAAGGTCGCCACTAATTGTTGTAACCATGGTAATACGTCACGTGTTCAATGTAAGCCAATCATAAAGGGCTGTGTCGTATATAGGGGCTGGAGATGCACTGCATTCCTGGGCCGTGGGAATAATGAATGTAATGTCAGTGACGATGAATATCAATAATATAGGGGGATAATAGTGCTGATGTGTATTATGTAGTGTGTTATAATAACTTTGATATAAATCAAAGTATCATGTCATCTGCTCACGAGCTGCATGAGCAGCCCTACCGGACACAAAAATAAAATGTATATATAGTCAGTGTAATAAGGAATTTCACATGGACACGATACAGAAACTGAAAATATTATAGAGAACTCCGGGCTATATTGCTACTGGTCAAATTAAATGTCACTTGTTAGCGGGCTATATCATGAGCGGGCTGTAGAGATATCGGGCCCTTTGACAGCGGGCTGGTGAGAGCCCGCTATGCGAAAAAGCGCACGCTGGTGGATATACTTTAATATACTTTAATATGGTTGCCCCCCCCCCCCCCCCCCCCCATTTTTGAAATAAATACCATCAGGAATAAATACCATGAAAAATGCAAACTAGCGAAATAACTAAATCGATAAATAGATAAAACAAAAATAAAATAAACAAATAACAAGTAACTAGATATACTGGTTACACCGTATGAAGTGTGAAACTAGTGCTATAGTAGTGCATTATCAGAGTCACTGTGATATAGTACTCTACCAGTGTCAGCAGTGTGTGGTGTTAGTAGATAATAGTATCAAGATATCGAGTATCCTAGTTTAGAGAGATCAGTAACATAACAGAGATCAGTTTCACAGGAATGTGCACTTGTTTTGATGAACTAATCTCTCTCCTACCTCCTAGCTTATATCAGACATATAAGTTAGGAGGTAACACGTGATGCCCATATAAGGAAAGTTGACACAAGTAAATTTAATATTGAGTAGGTCCGAATATTACCAATAACAAGATCGCAAGTGACCTAGAGAGAAAACAAAACAAGTGTACAAAATCAGATGTGACTGTTCTACTGTTGCCAAAGTTACCAAGGTTACTGTTCTTATTTCTATACTGTTCGACTGTTAACTTGGTATATTAGCTAGTTAAGATGACGAGTAATATATATGAATTGGGGTGGAAATATGTAGAAATTGTATCTAGATTATATCAAGACTATAGTGGATCATATCAAGATATGGAAACATGTGTACAGTGTACAAAGATATAAGTATATAGAAATTACAAGAATGTACCCAATTTGACAGCTACGATCCAATGTGCTCTTCAAGGAGTTCTGTATCTCTACTAATAATACTCACTTGAAGGTTTCACTTGGCCCGGACAGTTGCGACCTTAATATAAATCTGCAAAATCTGTGCAGGAAACTATATAGTACACATATGCTGTGCATTATTTCGTTATCTCGTCCACTCCGGTGTGTTTAAGCTCCTTATATGGGCATCACGTGCTAAAAAAGAGGCTGCCCAGGTCGTGTTACCTAGTAACCAGATAGTAACCTAGTAACCAGATAGTAACCTAGTAACCAGATAGTAACCTAGTAACCAGGTTGTGTTACCTAGTAACCAGATAGTAACCTAGTAACCAGGTAGTGTTATCTAGTAACCAGATAGTAACCTAGTAACCAGGTAGTGTAACCTAGTAACCAGATAGTAACCTAGTAACCAGATAGTAACCTAGTAACCAGGAAGTAACCTAGTAACCAGATAGTAACCTAGTAACCAGGTAGTACTCTCTTCAGATAGTCTCTATAACGGTGATTTTGGCTATATCCTTGCTATAGGACGTTACTTCTGATATGAGATCAAATTAACAAACTACAAAGTACAAATGTAATTTAACTAACAACAACACTTGATTATATGAGAGAAGAGACGTTATTCAAAGAAGACTAACTAAAGAGTAAAAAATAAATAGGAGTAGCTCTAAAATATACTAGAAAATGAAATACAGTCCAATTTGAAATTGAATTAAGCTTGATATCATATTTTATCATATTTTATCGAACTAAGGTGTAGTATTGCCAGATCCCAGTTCATTTTGTAACGGAGTTTTATATTAACAGGAAACGTTGTAACAGAGTCGATATATTTTAATGTTGCCATGGGGTGGCAAGTCCCCATACATCGTGGTCCGGTAGTTTCATTGCGTCCTAATATATGAACTATAACAAGACGTAAAAAGTTCTTCTAGACGTGCTATCCTCATGGACCATGGTTTCTTACCAAGAGGCCAGAGGGCCCTAGAAAATAAACTCAAATAGACGTTTCTCAAGGCGATCCGCTTATGAAACTAGTTTCGGATTTTTACGGCCATCGACAGGAGTATCATTTAAATTATAGTGCTACAGTACTGTTGAAGGTATCAAAACTTTACATGATGGCCGTAAAAAGAGAGCCGCTATTTCATGTCTACAGGAATAGTAAATCTCTTTTAACTCAACCCTGGATTATTTAAGAGCTGGACAGTCAATATTCCTACTGAAATCTTCTCGTACAATTTGAATAGTTTCGTAGTAGTAGGCATCTGTAGTAGTATATTTGTAATTGTAACCGATAAAAACGTACTTACAAGACAAACGATGAACTATGAAAGTAGCACGTAGATAGTATGCAGTAACGTATAACCCTCTGTAGATAGAGTCCCAGTACACACTACACATCTTACTAGGTCACACAATCAAGCAATTTACTAATCCACTATACACGCAAGTTGACATTTCTCCAAAACTTTTTGTATTAGTTTTTATCATTACGAAACTGTTTCTGACGAGGAGAGATTCGCAGAAATTAATAATAATCATTAATTATTAGTCTCACCCTGCTGAAAACAGCAGTGAGCAGGGTGAGACTCACAAATATAAAACAAAATTGTTAATAATCTTGAAATGGCACTCCATACAGTCTTAATGAAGCTCATCGATCCTATGGCACCCGACCAGCAACGATATCCACTCGAACCATCGGATGAAGGTACAATTAACAATGCAAATACCTAGCACATACCTACTATATGTATTATGTAGGTACCACTACCAGGTAACCTAGGTAACCTGTAGTATTACGGCCCAGGACACACAAATATGAGATATTCAACAGTTTTACAGGGGGCATCTTCGTAAACCAGATTATTTCATGATCCTTAATCATAAATCCTTATATTATAATCCTTCATCAAAACGTTTATTTCCGGTCCCGGACAAATGGAACCTTTTACACGAAATAAACAAACGCGCCGCGCGCGTGCTGACTTTACGGAATATATCACATGAGCCATGACGCTCCATATTATATATGGACGGGGCTGATTCTATAATCCTCCTATTTAAAGGCTGAGGGGGAGGGGGTAAGCAGCAAGACCCTGGCATTCTGTTTAGGGTCCCCCAGCTGCTATCGAATGTACCAATATTATAGGAGTTGTAACTTTCTACAACCTGGCTACTTCTTGTATTACATGGAAATGTTGCCATGGTAATATGACCATATATGGTAAGTAAATATCTCACCATGTCATCATAGACCAGTGGAAGTTGGAGATAAAGGAGCTCAGCTAACTCCGCAAGCTTCTTGAAGGTGTTCTGGACTATCATGAAGGTGAAGCACGCGTTTATCTTACTTCTCAGAAACTTGAGCTGGAACCCTTCACTTTGTAATACTTCCTCGTACTGTCTTCTTAACCTTGGGACAACGTTTTATGTCACCTTGGTTCAAGTAGCAAATAAAATATATAGCATATCATTGCTAAATCTGTAAGATAACCTAATTATATAAAGATATAGTAGTGTCACTAATAGTAGCGTCACTAATCGCACCATACCAGGTAATGTTACCATGGTGACTCACCTTGTTACCATGGTGAGTGGTGACCCACCTTAGTAACATAACCTAATGAGGCGAGAACTCACCTAAGTATCTGGGTATCCTGTTCTCTGTTATTATAAGTAAGGACCACATAAGAGTCCATCACCACACTCGCCACTCTCCTCCTTTTACCCCCTAACTGGGAAACACCCCCGACAACGCCCCCTAACACCCCCCAATCTGACCCCTCGTAAGAGAGGGGGGTTGAGTATTGGTCTATGGACCCCTGCTTCTCTGTGGGCGTGGTCTGAGTTGAGGGGGTGGTCTGAGTGGAGGGAGAGATCTGAGTTGAGGGGGGTATTGGCTGTATAACGTCCCAGTTGTGTAGGGGGGTTATGTTGTTTTTGTTTATGAGGGCTAGTTCATCTGATAGCACATTGTTCCTCTTCAATTGCTCATCAGTCACGTGGTTCGGACTGATCACGTGGTTCGGACTGATCACGTGGTTCGGACTGATCACGTGGTTTGAGGAAGTCACGCGGTCTCGTGATGTGTAGACAGGGTGGTGGTAAGTTAGCTTATCTAAACTATCATCAGAGTTCCAGGGGATCTGTACAGTCTCCTCATTAATAACCATGTTGCTATGGTTACTACTCCTGATCTTCTTGTCACGTGTCACGTGAGAGAAGCGTCTGTTCTGGCTTCTGATTGGTTGCTTTTTGTGGTGCTCGTTTTTTATTGGAGGAATGAGAGAACTACGGGGGGAGATCTGGGTCATCACATTCCACTTTCACTTTAGCTTTTACTTTCACATTAAACCTGCTGAACATGTGTTATGTTAGCTTGTTGTCATGGTCACTACACATTAGATTATTGTTATGTGAGCTTCTTTGGTTAAACAAAATATAAAAATTCAGCAGAATATCAAGAAGAAAAAATTTAAAACGGGAGAAATCCAATAGAGAATTCTAATTTTATTGAACTCTGTTTTGTTTCGAAAATTGTCACATGTAATACATTTACTATACCTAGATATTGGCAAATAGATAATAAAAGCAAACTGATAGTCACTACAAAACAACAGAACATCAAACGTTGTATCGTACAATTAAAAGCAAGTTAATCACGAAATAACAAGTTAGGTAAAGTTGTGGACCAACCAAGCAAACATCCAATAAATAATACATCGTACAATTTCCATACTTACATCCCAGGTCTATTTGAGTTCGAGCAAATCTGAAATCTTGCGAAATTTGGTTGGTCCAGGACTTAAATTCTGTAATGTTATATGCATAAAACGTAAATATGCCAAAGCCGGAACTATCGTCAGGCAATTAATTGATCAGATCATTGTTATTCAGGTTTATGATAATTTTCAACAAGACTGTGGTTTGACAGGTGAAAAGAGGCTCACATGCAGTCAGTTGCCATAGTAACAGTTGCCATAGTAACGCAACAGCAATAATAACAGTGCCTGCTTTACATTTAGCTATCAATATATCCGTGTCTCTTTTATAGTAAAGTTAACAAGATGTAGCAGTCAAGAAGAATCACAGATGATATCAGATCAGGATACACGTATTTAACGTATAGTGTATCCAGTATCCACGTATAGTATATCAGTTGTCATGGTAACTAAAAGAGTTTGAGAGTAATGGTACTGGTCGGTAACCTACCCTGGGACTCTGATAAAACAGCTGGTCTAAGAGCGGGACGTGGGGAAGAACCAGACATTCGGGGAGTTCTGATGTTTCCGAGAAATTTAGTATGGGTCTGAGTAAAATTCAGCGATAGTTTTTATTGGTAATCACTCGTCCTAAACTGCATTTTGATCGAGCCGTCAATAGCAATACGGTGCGTGTTTATCGTCATAATATCCTTACTGTTATCAATATCATACACCACATTAACCTTTTATTGAATTATATTAAGTTCAACAGAAGCTATTAAACAGATCAAGAAGACGTAGGTTGAGAGTAACGTATACCCCACTGAGTGGGGCCAGCCACAGCACGTTCTATTACAATATACTGTCGTGTCAAGACAGGGGTCTGGGGTCAGATTGTAACAATTAGAACTGACTACTGTATTTTAAAAGAGAAACCTATCACTTAAAACCTCAGATTGAAGACTAATTAAGGTTCAAATTGTAACAAACCAGATTGTAAATCTCAAATGATTAAAACACAACACGAAAACTGGAGCCAAGTGGGGAGTTAAAACTTTCCACCGCACAATTCAGTGCGATCTAACAACAGAATTACAATTCAAACTCTGCCAGTACATGCTGAAATACAATAACTTTGCACGCTAGCTCAGGGTGTACTACATGAAATCTAGTTACAGTTTCTCTTCAATTGTAATGAGAGTGGTCAAGAAGTGCTTGATGAGATTGGACTTCAATTGAGATCTTTAATTTGCACGTGTTTGTTATTTAAACTGTTTCATATGTAACTTGTTGGGAGTGGTTTATGTTGAATAGACTGGATTCCAAAACAAATTTACTGGCGGTTAAAAGGTAGTTATACATTTCTGGCTCTAGCGTGTTTCTTGTGGGTTTTTAGCAGCTATAAACTCTATTGGAAAATGAAAATATTAAATGATTTAAACTTTTTTTAAATACTGTTCATGCTAGAGAAGTTTCGTGAGTGTATTGCTTACATCGGACTGTTAAACAAAGTGGTATTATATTATCAATTATGTGAGAAAGGTATCTGATTCAATAATAACAACTTGGTTACCAAGCAACCAGCAAAGCCATGCTTTACAGCGCGCGGCGCATGTGATTCAAGCGCGCCAAAAGGTCTTACGCTAGGATACTTTATCTATTAAAATGTCATCTGGTAACTCTGTTTTTATGGAACCTGTTCAATATCAACTTTCAACACAAGCTATGACTTTATATGTATTCGTCAGCAGGCTAAAGCGTACAATGCATTTGAAAAGTTTCGCTTGAAATAGACTTCTGACAGTTGAGAGAGGAACTGGAGGTAAAACAATTAAGGCACAATTGTAGCTCGATGGACAGGTGCTGATGGCTAATTACCAACTGAGTTTTACACACTATGTGCAGCGCACATATCAAATTACAAAGACTTGTATGCAGGCTGCTTTGAACAAAAACCGTAGTAAACAACATTAGGTCATGGATTTTCTTTACTAAACTTATGTATGTTTAGTAAGATTTCATGGCCTACAATACTCTGTTCAGATCAAATAAAAGCTGATTCATACAGTAAAATTTACTTGTTATGTCTCAAGTAACGTAAAAATAGCGAAATGAATGGTAGCACGTAACATTTACGATATGGTGAAGCATAAAGAGAATGTTAAAGGGAGGGGATATTAAGATATGAAGGTAGTTTTGTAGTTCTGATGTTTACTGATCAATAATTGTGAGAACTTTTCTGTCCAATTAATCTATCAGTAGAGGAGAACAAAACACTATTTGATCCAGTTTAATGAAGTAACTTAAATAACCTGAACCTTTGATAATAATCTATGAGAGGGGACTCTAGTTGAAGAATCTGGTCGCAACTAACAACGGAATAAAAACTATCACAGCAACAGTCTTATCTTTCTTTGGGCGAGTCAGAATAATAACGCAATAATCAGGACATTTGAGTGAAACCGGGGTTGTTGGGAGAAACCGGGGTTGTTGGGAGAAACCGGTGTTATAAGTGGAAAGAAAATTACCCCAGCAAATCGGCATTCCCGGTAAATCAGGAAACTGTTTTGTGTTATTACCTACAAATGGTACACCGAGTATTAATTTCATTTAATTTGCATGGGAAATTATATTAATCTTCACAATGAAGTTGTTCGTCGGGAGAGAACACCACACTCATAAGAATTGAAGGAAATTATAATCATGAACTCACTTAAAAATCATGCATTATTCACAGCAAAATAACATTACTCGGTTATTATTGAACAAAGAAACTAGCATTAGGGCACACAATTTGCAATCAGAGGGATGAAGAACACTAATAGGAATGATAAGCTGACAGCAATAAAACGGTTAAAGTTCAGAATGGTGCAAATTGTCCACAGACACAGATCCTAAGAAACAAAGGGAACAACAACCAAGTACTATAACTTTAACCAAGTACTATAACTTTAAAGACTATCAAAGTTGGTGTGAAGGAACTGTTGTCTTGGCAACAAAACCTCGACTATAATAACAGTGTAACAACTCAGTAATTACAATTATTAAGTAGTATAATCATGACAAGATGTGAGTAGAAAGCTGATTAGATATCAAGAGAACAAAGTGGTTAAGATAAAGAAGCACGTGATAAACTAGTAGATGATGTGTAATGGTTATTATCATGATATGTCTACTATCCTGTGCATACCAACAATCTACAGATTCTTCAGAACTGGTACCCCTTCCCCCTCATCTGTCCACCTTAACCCCTCTCATTTGTCCACCTTAACCCCCCTCCTCTGTCCCCCCCCCCCCCCACGCCCCCTCTCCCCCTCCCTCTATCCCCCTCCCCCCTTCCCACCAACTAGTACTTTAAACCCAGACTACCCGGGCCAAGTGGGGACCAGCATTGTTAAACACTAAAATAAAGTGAAAATTCGAGCGAATATAATTTTAACACATTTTATTAAAAGCGCAGAAAAAAGACCCAATAAGTCAGTACAGGGGTTTAAATAAGGGCAAAACACCACGGGGGACGTAATAACTCCTTATATGGAATAATCACCCGGCAATATTCCCTAATATGGGATAATGAGAGAGGAAGCTGAGCTAACGACTACTGCTTAAGAGACAACACAACATTGTAGGAAGGTAAACTATAATGATGATAGGTATCATGTAGTGAGATGAGGCCCGGTTGTCATGGTTACTTGGTAACAATGGTATGTTGGGGTACATATTATTGTATACCGGTAATGTTTTTATTTATCAACTATTGTCATTGCTTGACCACCTGTCTGTATTTATTATATTTACAGAATCTTCGGTTATTTTCATACTTTTAAATATATGCATAGTTATTGAAATTATGTAGTCATGCTAAGTAAAGTTGTTAAAAAGGATTTATAGATTAGAACCTCCACAAATAGAAACTGGCAAGCGCCTAAATAAAGCACATAAAGCGGAAATACAAGAATTCAATACAGTAAAAACATTCCATACCGGGCCTCACGGGGAAATGGCTCACTGGATCAGAGTCTTGGATTCCGTCACAGCCTCGTGGATCACTGGATTAGGGTCAAGACCTAATTTTTTTGACTCGTGTTCACATGTTTTGGTTTGGATGACAAGAAAGTGTAAATTGGCTTGCCTATCACAGTTAACAGCTGCAGAAACACGGGAAAATGAAGCTCAACAGACAAGAAGGACGCGAAGAGATCGTCCGAAGCACAGACAGGCGATGGTAAACAAAAAGCTACCGCACAATTCTGACTTTTTAAGGGCATACTACCAATAATGGACCTAAGAAATAAAGATAAAGGTAACCAGACCAATGTCGCGTGATTAGCTGACCAACGTCACGTGACGCTAGACCGACCAATCCCGTGCTGCGTGTGTTGCTTATTATTTGTATAGTTATCTTGTCTCATGGATTTCCTTGAACATGCGTTATCTTTAAAGATTAAGGATACAACTTGTACATCCAGACTTCTCACTTCTACTGATAACAAGATCACACTAGGAAACTCTATTATACTGCACCCATACTCTTCAACAGAAATCGAAGGAATTTTAGAATAGATAGAGCACTGGTATGAGGCTAAAGTTTAACTACAAGTACATGGGTTGGGCCTGGCTACAAATAATTGTAACAGCTCTTCAGACAGTCGGTTTTTGTTCCACGGGGTTTCCTAATGATCACGCTAGTGTAACTTTGACATAATAGCTATAGGTAAAAATGATTACGGAGGAGGGTTAAAATTGGCCAAAAAGTGATTACGTAATATGTGAACGACCCCTAATCGAACCTCCAGTAGCTCTAAAGGAAAATATCTTGCAGGGAGTGCGCTGATTAAATCATAATTCAATCTCGTAGGTTGCTCGCTCACGTGACTCGTATTTTTACAGTTGCCCTTTAAAACAGTTTTTGTCGACAAATCTCGATGCTCAGGAGTTCTTACTCCAAACAAGCGATCAGTTTCCTTTAATCCATCGATTCAAGCTATTCCATACTCTCAAGGCTCTTTCAGAAATTGTATCTTTCTATATATTTCTTCTTATTTAGTAGAACCGGCTCCAAGGTAACCGTGATAATTTGATGATAAACTTTACTGATAAGACAAAATTTAAGATGATCATCTATTTCATTGCCTTTTCCGAGGATTAAATTCTAACACAATTCCATCTTTCTAAGACAAGTTATAGAATATATATATACGTTTTCTTTCCATTATTTCGTCTTCGTTTTTCAAATGTTGCTCTTTCTGCTCAGTACGTTACTGGGGGTATTATCAGGAGAGATAGGTAGTGTAGTAGTGTAGTAGTGTAGTAGTGTAGTAGTGTAGTAGTGTAGTAGTGTAGTAGTGTAGTAGTGTAGTAGTGTAGTAGTGTAGTAGTGTAGTAGTGTAGTAGTGTAGTAGTGTAGTAGTGTAGTAGTGTAGTAGTGTAGTAGTGTAGTAGTGTAGTAGTGTAGTAGTGTAGTAGTGTAGTAGTGTAGTAGTGTAGTAGTGTAGTAGTGTAGTAGTGTAGTAGTGTAGTAGTGTAGTAGTGTAGTAGTGTAGTAGTGTAGTAGTGTAGTAGTGTAGTAGTGTAGTAGTGTAGTAGTGTAGTAGTGTAGTAGTGTAGTAGTGTAGTAGTGTAGTAGTGTAGTAGTGTAGTAGTATTTCTGCTACTTACGTCTACTCCCACCCAGGTAAAGTAACATTGTCTGAACATTATAACGCCAGAGGACGTACAGTGGTAATTACAGATGCTGCTTGGAAACTAGCCTTGATGAGTGCGTTCGATAACATAATGTCTTCCTACATGATAGAGGGGGATGAAGAGTGGGAGTTCTATGATAAGCCCAACTATGAGGGGTTACTGTTCACTGCTACTGGACCCCTGGGCTGGACGGATGTTTTTTATCTATTTAATGACAAGGTTTCTTCAATCAAACCTGTTAGAGGTTAGTAAAGAGTTCCCATTCTTTGTTGGTGTAGAATAAATAAATAACATTCTTTGTATATTATATAATAATAAATAGAATATATTGTATATGATATACATATAATATTATATAATATTATATGTAGAATATTTAGTAGACCATTTAATAGACTATTGGAGTTTAGATCGGAACCTAAAGTAAGTAAAATGAAAAACTCGCGTGTTTCCTGTATTTAAAGGTTTAAATATATTAGGGTAAACTTTTCAGCTTGAATAACGTAACAAGTAAGAGGGATTATAAACACTGATAGTTGGATAATATCCAATATAAACACATATGTGAGTAGCAGAGTGTAGTTGAGTGTGCACTACACAGTACACTCTAATACTAGAGTCTAAATAAGAGGCAATCGTTTTTCATTTCAGGAGAGGAGGGACCACAAGGAGAACAAGGAGTGACAGGAGAAGATGGAGTGGAAGGAGAGCAAGGAGATCAAGGGGCTCAAGGAACCAACGACTTATGTTCATTTGATATCTGCTCGTCTGTAGGAGAACCTGGTGAACCTGGTAATAATGGTTCTGACGGGGAGAAGGGAGCAACTGGGAATGAAGGAGAAACAGGAGAAAATGGAGAGATGGGATTGCCTGGTAGTGATGGAGTTCCTGGATTTGCTGGACTTTCTGTACTGAAAGGCAAACCGGGAAGGGACGGATCCGATGGTTCGCCAGGATTAAATGCAGGACAGTATTGTAAACCAGCGAGCTGTGGTCTAAAGTTGGGACACTGTTACGGGATGAGCAGTGTTACCCTCACAGTCCAGTGTAGAGAGGGGTACGGAGCAGCTTCTATCTGGAAGAACACCAGGTTCTGGGGTCTAAAGTGCTGTAAGATAGTTGGAACCTTACTTAATTAAAGTAAAACACAGCGTATTTAAGTTATCAAGATCTGGCGGATTGCTTTTTACTTTACTGAACTGAGAAAAAACACTGACCCGTACAGATAATCAGTACTTTAGTAAACCTATTGATTATTAAATAAATCTATTTAAACAAAAACAAAGTTTTAGTCTTCATTGTCACTACAAGAAATACCTGTAATGTAATTATAATACTTGCACTATATGATCAGGGCTGAACGGGGTTCGTAGTCCCCAGCATAGCAAACCTGTGTTTCATTTGTTCTTAGAAATCCTATGTGATTTATAGAACAAAACAACAGCAAAGCAATCATTTAATTCACAGTTCAAGCAAATGTTATGTTAAAGGGGTTCACCCTGATTTTTTTGTGAAACTTGGTTTCGAGACCAACAAACTAAGACCGGTGAACGAACTTTTGAGCGGGTCCCGGACCCCAACCGCCAAACGGTGCCCGCGGGGCAGCCACGCCCAAATTTGGTCCAAATTAGGCCCAATTTAGCCAAATACCCTGAACATGCCCAAAACCCAGATTTTAGTGGTCCCCTGAACTCGTATATGAATTTTCATCAAGATTGGACAAAAGCTGACTGATTGGACAAAAACTGACTGAGTTATATGCCAAAAACCATATGCCCATTTTTGGGCCTACGCACCAAATTTGATCAATTTTGGCCCATAAATTGGTCAAATATCAATAATTTTGAATGAAACCAACTTTATATGGAAGGTAAGCTTATACTACACATTCTCTATGATTATCAGCTCAGTATTTAGCTAACTGTGGAGTGTGGATTCTGTGTTCAAATAATCACAAAAAATGAACAAAATCGCCCATGGCCATATCTCAGTTCGCGATATTTGCGAAACTGATTTCGCTCAAAACAATAGAACTCAATAGGGTTTCAATATTTTTACATGCAATTTTCAGAATCAACGTATAATCGCATTTCAACCTTAAGTTTTAATATGGAATTTTGAGTTAGGCCAAGTTTCACAAAAAATCAGAGTGAACCCCCCCTTAACACCGAGAGTATGCAGAGGACAACTCAAATTGAAATGCTCTACAGAAAACACTAAAACTGTAGTAGTAGAGGGAGCCCGGAGCACGTGTCTCTACATCTCCTTATATGGGCATCACGTGTATTAGAGGGAGCACACTACTAAAAACATGTTCTATCCAGATACAATGTGACTAGTCAGCGACACCAATTATACAGATACTATAAAGATGTCTGAGAGTAGCTTAGTAGCAGCTCAAGTAGACGGAGAGAGAGAGAGAGAGAGAGAGAGAGAGAGAGAGAGAGAGAGAGAGAGAGAGAGAGAGAGAGAGAGAGAGAGAGAGAGAGAGAGAGAGAGAGAGAGAGAGATAGAGAGAGGGGAGCTTACTATCTATGTCATTAATCAACTGTTTAAACGTTTAAACATATTAATCTTTTATAATACTCCTTTATAATACTAAGTGTTTTAGGGGACATAGTATTGTATATTGTGATCATAGTTAATCATAGCTTTTGTAGTTGCAGCTAATCTATTTGCCTGTCTGGCGTAAGTATACGTTACAATAGGATCCTGTTCATTTCAATAGGGGAAATCGTACAGGCATAATCTTCTTTTGCAAATTTCCCTTTACCCGGTCACTTAATAGTTTAAGTAATTTTTTTATAAAAGTAATTGTTATTATACGAAATGAGCTTTTTTGATGCCTTTTTATTTTCTTTATATTATAGTTAAATATCTTTTCTTTTCCGTCTCATAGTCCGATACCAGACAACCTATACCAGCTGCTCTAACTTAGTAATATTAACCAATCAGAGCACAGCATCCACAACACGTGACAGCAACTAACCAATCAGCGCACAGCATTGGTTCTGTGCGCTAGTTGGACGTTGGTGCTGAGTAATCTCATTTCCCAAGCTGGTAAAAACAATTTACATTAGCAATTAACACTGTGTATTTTACGCTCACAACTACATGAGTTGAACAATTACTATGGTTACAGTGCGAAAGTCTGCTTTTTACACAAATTGTGCTCAGGAGTTCACATTAATTGTATTCAGAAGTTCACAATAAATACTATGATTCTAAAATTCTGCGAAATAAATTTCAAATTCTTAAATTCGCGCGCAAATAATATTTAAATAGTTCAAGGGGGCTATATTTATGAGTCGCATTTGAACTTGATTTCTCTTGGAGAATTTCTCTTTACACTCTTAACTTGCGAACAAATTGAAGCAGCAGACTTTAAGCTAGAAACTTTATTGAATAGAAATAATCATTCCACGTAACTACGTCTTCTTCAGTTCTCAAATTATTTGTTATATAGTAGTGTTGAAAGTATTAAAACTGTTTTTAATACTTTCAACACTACTATATAACAAATAATTTGAGAACTGAAGAAGACGTAGTTACGTGGAATGATTATTTCTATTCAATAAAGTTTCTAGCTTAAAGTCTGCTGCTTCAATTTGTTCGCAAGTTAAGAGTGTAAAGAGAAATTCTCCAAGAGAAATCAAAAAAAAAAAAAAAAAATGTTTACCCCATTGGTTTTTATACGGTCAGTTATTTCTCTTTACTCTCTTCCTGCTAGCATTGACCAGTTGACTGTATATTAACAGTTAGCACCTACAATAAGTGTGCAGTGTGCGTTATAACACCTACGAGGAGAGAGTGCCAGTATATCAGCACCTTCTTCACATCTATTACCCTCAATTAGATACAGGAGAGATGTATCCAGCAACTGTAACATTAACAGACTTTAGGTTGGTCTGTACACCAGCAGTACACCCAGCAGATGTAACACGCACTGCACTGTACAGTATACTCCTCTGCCCTTAGCTGGTAAATTTGCTGCGGAGCTAGGCTGTAAATAGTAAGATTTGTAGCTTATCTACTTATGTTCCTTTTCCATAGCAAACAGATATTGATCACAGAGCTGAGGGAACTACTGTAATGAGAAGCGTTGAGAGGTCAGTACAAGTAACTTAGTAAGCACACTTATTTCACTCATTCCACTATTTACAGTGTGAGAACTGTGGGTTAATATGTTGTGTTGTTAATTGTTATTGTGTATTAATACAGTACAAACTAGAACAGCTTGTCAACGCCAGTAAAAGTTAGCTCATCTAGTTAGCATCTAGACACACACATTCCCTTCAACTGGGTGGGGAGAAGCGGACATATCTTAAAACTTGATTCTAGTTCAGGTCTAGCAGCTGTCTTATTTTATTAGGAATGCTGGAGAAGTAACATTTGGTTATACCCTCATTCTTGCAGAATCCCTCTCTGTGTACCCAGCTCAGATACAAAATGAATGTTTTCAATTAAATAATATAATTGCTGCTTGACTACTACAAATGTATAATAAGTGGTTAGTATTGAGCGGAAGTTACCATGGTAACATGTTGCCACACTACCAGAGCTGAAGTTATTTCCAGGATACAAGAATTAGTGTCCACCAGTCAGCAGGAATGTAGTTTAATATACCCTTCAGATGTAGGTAGTGACATTTAAGGCCACAGGGGGGGGGTCGAGGCTTCAAAAAATGCAAAAAAAAATTATGCTTTGAATCAATATATATTTTTGTGGTGGATACTTTGCCACCACTCATTTGTCTGTAGCTATTTTACTTTTTTTTATAAATGAGGTTAACCAATTCTTCAAATAACCTCATTTTTTTGATAAATCGATAATGGAGGGCAGAAATATTGATGCCATTACAACTGAAAACTACGATAAGCTTTGTTTTTATTGTTTTTGTGTTATTTCAGCAGTTAAACTTTGAAAAATATACAAATAAAGGCAAAATACTCAAAAATCACATAACATAAAAAACAGTTTTTTGCCTCTCCTGAAAACCTCGAATTTTTGACTTCAAAATCTATCTTCTCCTAGAGTTTTTATCCATTTCACCTCAAATTTGGAACTTATGTTCCTGACATAAATTTAAAAGTTTGTTATGTAACGATTGTTGTAATTTTGTTCCTAACTCTTTTTATGAGGTTAACCATTTTAAATTTTGTAACCCGCACTCATGGTTAACCTCATATCTCAGCTTTGGAGCAAGATATCATAAATCGTTACATAACAAAAACTCAAAATACATTGAAGAACATTGTTGCCAAGTTACAAGGTTCTAAGTCATAAACTGAAAAAGAAGATAGATTTTGAACACGATTTCATTTAAAGTTTTCATTTACAATAGAATTACAGGTAAACCTCAAAATTCAACGCGCGATATCTTCAAATAGGAAACTTTGTTTTCGGTAAGGACAAAAGCATTTGAAAATTTAGATCGAGCTCTACAACATATCTCAAAATCTCAAAATCGACCTCGGACCCCCCCCCCCCTGTGGCCTTAATGAACATCTACATTATCCTCTCTACATTATCCTCTGTACATTATCCTCTCTACATTTTACATACTCTATACTCCCTATACTCCCTGTACTAGCTGTACTCCCTGTGCTAGCTGTACTCCCTGTGCTATACATTACACTGTGACAGTGTTCAGAGTTGAGTATAGAGTGTCAGCACTCAGCATACTTTGACACGTTAATGTTAAATATTTAGGATATTTTCTGTCAGCAGACATTTCATCTAGAATATTAATTTATATCGTCAAAGAATAAGAAGAGATCCTCATTCAACATAATATAAAACTATTTTCCAGACAGAGAAAGATGCAGTCACACAAACAAGAAGGTTTTATTGCCAGGCACTAAAAACAAGTCAGTGTAACATTTAGTAACACAAGTATAGTAATAATTAGTAATATTAATTATATTAATAATAATTAGTAATAATTAGGGTAATTGTAAAATTTCATGCAGCAAATTTTCACTCCTTTTACCTTCACAAGATTCTTTACTTTACTTATCAGCTACCAGTCTGATTAATTTCTGTTATTAATAAAATTATGTTCAAAAAAACGAACATTACGGAAACCATGTTAACATGTCTCATAATACGTGCCAATCATTAACAGCAGAAAATATATTTTTGCTGGAGAATAAATCCTGGGGATGTATTTTAGGGAGAATATGTACATAATATTAAGGTTCAGCATTAAGTGATATTAATTACAAGTAACGTACATTGCACCAAATTGGGACATCTCAAATTAAATTGATTTGTTATAACGTGCAATTACGAGACATTTGATGTACATGCCATCTAGCAGTACCTTGTGTTTCACTGTGACCTCAGTGTTGTCAAGATCACCAAATATGGGCATTGTAACAGTTGTGGTGCTGTGACGACGAGGTCCGCTGAAAGCTGGATAGTTCTGATATATCTCAGCTAGTGTAACTAGTGTCACCCCCTAATTTGGTGTTTTTAAGTTCCCCAAATGATTTATGTCTCACTGTATTACGGTAACCATGGTAACATGTCTCACTGTATTACGGTAACCATGGTAACATGTCTCACTGTAACACGGTAACCATGGTAACATGTCTCACTGTAACACGGTAACCATGGTAACACGTCTCACTGTAACACGGTAACCATGGTTACATGTCTCACTGTAACACGGTAACCATGGTAACACGTCTCACTGTAACACGGTAACCATGGTTACATGTCTCACTGTAACACGGTAACCATGGTAACACGTCTCACAATCACCCTCTCTTCATATCCTCACAAGAAACTGGTAGCTCCCAACAATAACCTCACTAAATCAGAAAATACATTCAAAAGTTATAATAATAAAATAATACCTAATACGCACTGAATCCCTTTTTTTGTAAAAGTTGAACCTCGCTATTTAGCGATAAATCCCACAACTGAATAGTTCACCAGACAAATCTCACACACTTAACAAACAACGGGTATTTCGCACTCCACACTGCACACACTAAATCACACAATATATCATTTAATCACACAATATATCCCTTTATCACACACTAAATCACACAATATATCACTTAATCACACACTAAATCACTGCTCCTTTATAAATCACTCAGATTACCTCCTCCTCCTCGAACTCTCCATACAGTGCCTCATCGTACTGAAAACATCATACTCACTTTAGTATTTAACTCTACAATCTACATATTATATAATACTTTTACTCATTTCACTTGTTCCACTAGTTTCACTTGTTCCACTAGTTTCATTTATTCCACTAGTTTCATTTATTCCACTAGTTTCACTTGTTCCGCTAGTTTCGCTAGTTTCACTAGTTTCACTTGTTTCCTTGTTGGCTAATCATATTCAGACCGTGGGATTTGTTATATTGTTGATTAAGAGTCTGCACTGTCCACTGTCCACTGTAAAGCTCTTGTACTTCTCATTCCACACTCCATACTGTGTATTTTAGTGTATTTCGTCGAGAAATACAACATTTCTACTAAGTTTCTACATGTATTATTATTTAAAACTCCTGATATATAAAGTTTCCCATTTAGATAGCAAGCTCAACACTGACGTATAACAATAGCAAGCAGTAAGTTAAACTGCTCATCTGTTATCTCACAATCTCTAATAAGGAACATAGAAGTTATATCTTGATCTCATTCAGCATCATTGTTTAATTATACATACTATTAGCAGCTTCTTATCACAAATTAGAATCTGCTGGTTTAGCTGGTCAAGTTTAACAAGGGGTTCAGATAATATACTTATTTCAATCAAGTTTGTCTGAAAACTCAATATGTTCTGGAGAGGTTAGCACACGATTACAGCACATCACTGGGGTTACACACGTGACACACAGTTTGCTATCTAAGCTAGTACTACTACTGCTGTCTGAGTAACAGCAGAGTTGGGTACAAATTATGTGAAAGTTATATTTCACATGATAATTTGAATATTTGGGGGGCTATAGTTAATACTATATTTTAACAAATAATTGTAAATGTGACATAAAAGAGTTGTAAAAGTTAAAAAGTACCTTCTTCATAGGCATAGAGAGTCTAGCACATTCAGCTGCCTGACCAACACAGGTGATGGAGAAGGTAACTGCAACTGCTGTAGAATCTATAACATCTGGGAACACTGTTATCAATTAAAGCATTGGAGTGGCAGCAAATGAGAAAAGGAATTGATGAAAGTGAAAGTGACAGTGAAAGTGGAAGTGAAAGTGAGAGTGAACCAGAATATGAACTTTAACCTTGAATGTAAAAATGTCAGAGAACGTACATGATATCCTCCTCGTCCAGAAGCGAATCCAGTCAAACAAACCTAAAGTACCTAGTAAATTGTGAATGTGATGACATATGTGACCTTATACTTTGATTTCATACTCCCATGTTAAAACGTTTAAAAACACAAAATGACAAATGTATCAAACAACAACTCATGTTGTCTAAGTCACATAATACATTTTTAATCATTTATTTTTTATGGCTGAAATTTGAAGATACTTTTTTTTTGACTGAGCATGATCGCCAAGTGATCGGTGCGATTCAACCCTATAATAGGGAGTTCCAACTTTTAGTATCTTACCTATAGGGTGTTCCTGAACCAGTACATCAGGGTCCAATTCTCTGAGTTTCCCCATCAAGTGCTCTCGGTCGTGTTGGAACTCTTCTGCAGTTTCGTTTGCATATACCAGTACTAGCTGCACTTTTGCACTGGAGATATCAAATTATTGTGACTTAAAGAAGATGCAATAAGGGGTAAAAAATTAAAAGCCAGGGTGCACCTGGTTAAAGCAATTCCTTCCCATTGCATGATAATACTGTTACAAAATCAATAAAATATACTATGGAATGAGATGTCCACTTACTTATCTTTCTTCACAGGAATTAACTCATTTAAAATGATTTGTTCTGTCGAAGGTGGCGGATCTTCCCCCATTATTGGACTATCTATCGAAATAAGCATTGAAAAACTTAATAATAATTCTGTCTTCAGGTCAAATTACATGAAATGTGATAGAAAAGTAATTTCTCAGATATTATGTACAATTTAAGATTAAAACCACATTGCCTGCTACTGGATGTTCCTGTAATATCCGCCTTACCTACAACTTCATTGGGAAGGACTTGTGAGTCCATGAGATTTGAGTGTTATCCTTTTCACTTTCACTTTTTACTTTCTCTAAAAACTAACATCATACCTTACCATCTTGTACTGTAAATATGAGTACTTTAAAGGTTAATTGAAGAGCTTGACATATGTATATGATATCTGTTGTATTTCAGTATTTTAGTTGAACGTTTCCAATTGTAATATTAAATAGGGTTTTTATTTACGGGCATAGAATCGCCAATGGAACACGAATAAGAAATTATGGAAAAGGTTCATGCAAAACTTGTTCTTATTTTTGCAGTAATGTAGCCCCAATGACAAAATTACGAGGATCCTGGTAGTTTCACTCTACTAAAAGGAACTATTGAATTTTGTATAGTAGGTAGCTTTCACTGTTGTCTTTCAGATAATATATTGTAGCTTAATAACCTACCAAAACGCACACCTAGTCGGACTCGTCGACGATCTTGGAATAATATTAAGAACAAACAGTTTACAAGTATCACCCGTTATATAACATAGTGTTAAAAATTGTTGGGCCCTGGTACGCCTGTTAACTTTCACAATAGCAGTTTTGGGATAAAAGGGTTAGTCTAAGATCAAGATTTGCTTGTAGTTAGTAGTACAATAGCTCCTTTACTTTTAGTAGAGTGCTTTTTTAGAAATCTGTCATATCTCGAGTTATAGCCTTACATTAGCCTAACATCATAAATATCAGAGTCTAGAGGCACACGCCAGAGCAAAATTGGTTTAAGGGAGTCAAATTATAGAATATATTATAGGGCTCGATGAGAGAAAGCATCTTTAACGATATTGCCTTTATATTAAGACCATATGTGCCATAAAAGCATAGATATTACTGGGCCGCGCTCAGCCTGTCATTCTGCCGAATCTCATGTTTATGAACGTGATAGCCTGAGGTCCCCAGGTAACATAAATAAAGAACGCACAGAGAGCCTTTACTTGGCCCTTTGATTCACGATGTCAATCCTTCGCAGCTTGGTTTTTACGGTTTTGAAGCCGTACAAAACGGTTTTATATAAACCCTAATCCCAATCCTAACCCTTACTATTACCCCAAACCTATTCATAACCCTTTCCACAACCCTTTCCATAACCCTAACCCGAGCCCTAAACAATCGAATTCATGTTTTACTAACGGTTTTTTTGCCCATAACTTTCCAGAGAAGCATTTGTACCCTACGTCATGGGTTCACATAGCCATGTGCCTACGCGTACTTCGTGACGCGCTTGTTTCACAAGTAGGATAGGCACATACAGATCAGCACACATAAGATGGTACGTGTGCGCGCGCGCAGTGCTGACAATTGCGTCGTATTTAACCCCGGGTGCACGTACATCGTGTGCGATTATTTATACTTATCGAAGGCTATAAATGCCTCTTGTTTATTCTAATTTGGTATTGTTCACTTTTAGACGATAAAATACAGGAATTGCGGTATAATAATACGAATAATTAAGATTGTACGATCAAAATACATCACGAAAAAATACATCACGAAACAGTATCAACTACCTCGCTACTTATCAACTTATACTATGTACTATGCGACAAAGATACACAATGCAATATTTATATACTTATAGGATAAACGAAACACAGTATTCAGTATTTACTAGTACTACCCCGCTACTAGTAGTAGTACTACAACTTAATGCGACAAAGGTCAAAGATATTGTATAAAATATAACTAAATAAACAATACGGTGCCCATGCCTGAGCTTTATAAAACTGGAAACACTTCTCAGATTAATTATTTTGCTTCTCAAAAACAATTACAAACTAACAATTTTCGACGTTAAACAGCTACATTAAACATTAACATTACACTTCACAATCCGAAAGAAAGGGGCTCGTCGCTGCAGGCCTGACTTTGACTTGATCCTGAAAAAGTACATGTCATTTAGGTACCGCGACAATTGTGAATTGACCCCCCGACAATTGACCCCCTATGTAATTACACTGGGGTCAATTGTCGCCAAATCTAGGGTTTAGTACGACAATTGGCCCCCCGAAAATTGACCCACCGACAATTGACCCCCTACCTATGTAATTAAACTAGGGTCAATTGTCGCGAAATCTAGGACTTAGTACGACAATTGACCCCCATGTAATTACACTGGGTCAATTGATCGGGTTAGGGTCAGGGTCAGGGTCAGAGTCAGTGGTCAGGGTCAGGGTCCTGGATCAGGGTCAGGGTCAGGGTCAGGGTCAGGGTCAGGCCTAGGGTTAGGGTTAGGGTTAGGGTTAGGGTCCTGGGTCAGGGTCAGGGTCAGGGTCAGGGTCAGGGTCAGGGTCAGGGTCAGGGTCAGGGTCAAGGTCAGGGTCCTGGATCAGGGTCAGGGTCAGGGTCAGGGTCAGGGTCAGGGTCAGGGTCAGGGTCAGGGTCAGGGTCAGGGTCAGGGTCAGGGTCAGGGTCAGGGTCAGGGTCAGGGTCAGGGTCAGGGTCAGGGTCAGGGTCAGGGTTAATTGTATTAAATTATATTGTCGGGGGTTAATTGTCGGGGGGTAAATTGTCGCCCACCCGTCATTTAATGTAATTACATAATACAATATAATACATAATACAATGTAAATGTTGCTGTTACAAAATGTATAGCTAACATAAGCGAGCGTTCATGTATGACGTCAGCAGCCGAGGGAAAAGGGTATTTGGAAATGCTGACGGTTGCTGACAGGAGGGGGAGGTATGAGCCTTGTTAACGTCAACAAAAATACGTGAATTCAAATCAATTTATTAGCAATAAAACGTCACTAATTTCCTTAAAATTAGTACTCGAACTGAACTCTGGTGACCAACTGCTTAAATCAGTCACACACTAATTTTCCCTGCCTCATGCCTACTACTGGAAACTGTATCTCCAGACAAGTGTCAGACGTTACTATGCATTGGTTGCTCTTCAAAAAGGTTAGCAAAAAGATAAAGAGTGCGACCCTGATAAACTTTTGGGAGATTCATCGACGACATATTTGGAGTGTGGATGGGGACAGCGGGACAATTTACAATGTTTGTCGAATTGTTGAACAAACTGGCTAAATCAAACTGGCAGTTAACCATATAGAATCAAGGTTAACTTTTTAGACCTTACCTTGAGCTTGGACTCAGAAAATCAGATCTGGTACAAGCTATTTAGAAAGGAAACAGATGCTAGGAACTACTTGAGATCAGATACATATGTAGTTTCCAACCCCACCATGTGTAGAGGACCTGGGCGAACTAAAGGAGGATCTTGCCAGATGCGGACACAACAACAACGGTGACAAACTAGAAGAAATCGAGCCGAAAGCAATACAGAGGTCTATTGAGAACCCAGGAAATCCAACCAGAGACACTGAGGATAAGACACAACAGAGCCTCGTATTTTCCGTACAACACTCTTGATAACATAAGTCTTACAAAGTTGGTTAAGAACTTAATCTGGTCATTAAGCTACTAGGTTAATGTTATGTGGGGATGTACGGATAGTATTTGCCACTAGGAAACACCCTTCAATCGGTAATACACTAGAAAAGAATCGACAACTGGGACAACTGGAAACCCTTGATGTAGGACAATTACAGAGGTGTAATGGACCTAGCTGCAAAATTTGCCCCGTCCTCTTTGACAAGGACTCAAAAGATCATGGGGGGGGGGGGGGGGGGGGCAATGACTACCAATGGAGACTTTTGGGGACTAATGGGGACTAAAAATCATGGGGACTAGAGATCAACTCGTTGACGTAATTCACCATTTGTCCCCATAAGTCCTCAGAATTTTTGACAGTTATTTATGGTTTTCAAGTTAGTTTAATAACGATACGATCGAGATGTTTTGTCCAAGATAAGAGTAGGATAAATCTAAATGGGGACTAATGGAGACTTTTGGGGACTAAAAATCATCTAAATGGGGACTAATGGAGACTGTTGGGGACTAAAAATCATGGGGACTCGGGGTAAAATCGTTGACGTAATTCCCCAAGTCCCCAAAAGTAGTCATTGGCCCGGGCCCCCCCCCCCCCCCCCCCGATCATGGTCACAACATAGAACTGGTGCTAGACGGAACTCTAAAATGCAAGGACAAGCATGTTATCTACCTTATTGGTCATAATTATCACGGACATTACTTTCACACTGAAGACCTCAGCGTGAATAATTATGTCCGTGAAAATAATGTCTGTGGTATTAAGGTCCGTGAATAATAAAGTCCGATAATTATTTCCATTAATTTTAGTGTGCGTCCCACATAGGCGTAGATATGTCTGTAGCCGATTACTATATTAGCTAATTAGTATACTAGGACAAATATAATCACTCCTCAGTCACATTCTAGAGTTCAGAAAAAGAGTAAAAAACTGAATATTAAAAACTGGAGTTATTTCAATTTTAAAGAAGTCATTTTGGCTAGTATCCCGAACCGAGATATTATATGTGCAATTTTTTTCATGGAAGCCTTTTTACTTAGTATCCACTACAGGCACGTAGCCAGGATTTTTCTTTGGGGGGCCCTTGGCGAGCGGAGCGAGCCGACCCGTTCAATCCAGCTGCACAACAAAATTTGTTGTTTTCTTGATTTTTTTATGTATGGTGTAAAACAGTGTAGAGAAGTGTACGATCGAAGAATATTTCCAGATTAAAACATGTAACAATTGTTGTTTAAATGCTACCTGAAGCTGTTCAAATGAAATTGAACTGGGAGAATCGAGAAGATTACAAGTCACAGCTACGTACAACAATCAGGGTCAGGAATGAAAAGGGATACGTAGATAGAGTTCCTTATAATCCCTGACTACGACAGGGAGCTGAAGGCAGATCTGGGAGGGTCTGGGCACAATATTATATTGCTATTATATTATCATCTGCACACTTATACTTTAACTTAGCTTAAACTAATTACAACACTACAAATCCATTACATTTATTGAGGATATGAGTATGACGTAGTTATGTCGATACGTTATTCAACTATTTATTTCTATTAGAATCTGTCTTCACTAAGTCTATTTAGAGACAATCAGAAATTTGAATCATTTATCAAGACATTATACTTATACATCACAAAACCTCCGACTTGATTTACAACTTAACTTCACAAACACTAATCATATAATACAAACTTACTCTGTCGGTTATCATACTATAATTCAAGGCAACATTAGCGTCCGTGAATTGATCTCTGCAGAGCCCTCCCTTACTAAAACTTGTGTCTTCATCTGCCGTATTACTTGGGAATATCGCCGGTCTCAGCTTCAAACATAAAGGTATGATATTCAATAGACGCCGCTCTGCAAACGTCACCTGAAAAGGGATAAGTAGATAGAGCTCCTTATAATCCCTGACTACGACAGGGAGCTGAAGGCAGATCTGGGAGGGTCTGGGCACAATATTATATTTCTATATTATCATCTGCACACTTATTCTTAGTTTTAAACTAATTACAACACTACAAATCCATTACATTTATTGAGGATATGAGTATGACGTAGTTATGTCGATACGTTATTCAACTATTTGTTTCTATTAGAATCTGTCTTCACTAAGTCTATTTAGAGACAATCAGAAATTTGAATCATTTATCAAGACATTATACTTATACATCACAAAACCTCCGACTTGATTTACAACTTAACTTCACAAACACTAATCATATAATACAAACTTACTCTGTCGGTTATCATACTATAATTCAAGGCAACATTAGCGTCCGTGAATTGATCTCTGCAGGAGCCCTCCCTTACTAAAACTTGTGTCTTCATCTGCCGTACTACTTGGGAATATCGCCGGTCTCAGCTTCAAACATAAAGGTATGATATTTAATAGACGCCGCTCTGCAAACGTCACCTTATCGCCTACCTGAAACAGATTTTAAGATAAGCAACTAAATAAAGATTCGTTGAGATTCTGAGTTTCTGCCCTGACGGCTAACCAAATAAAATTTGGTCGGACAGACTCATCTCGCATATTAGGAAAAGCAGCTGAGGTTTAAGATATTTACCTTCTTTCAGATTTCTTTTTTAGACTGAACTTAACTTTAAACGATAACCTCTGAATGATCTGAACAACTAACTTTAAGGACATCGATCCTAAGAAATGGCCGTTTTTAAAAGCTTTAAAAAATTTCAAAGGGTCTACACAATGTCAATAACGCGCGGCCGGCTGGCGCTAGATATTGTAAAAGGCTTACGATTTTTTCCTTTATTCATCAGAAAGTCAATGTGGCAGACATAAAGAGCTAAAACTCTGTCAAAGCTTCTAGATCAATCTTTCGATACTGTTTAGGCGGGAACTACAGGAGGTGCTATTTTCAGGTCCGTCTAGATCTCTGATAGGAAAAGTTAGTGGATCACTGGATCCGTCCCTGAAGTGAAACAAATGTTACTATCTTGCAAATGTTAACCATTTTATTTCGATTAGAATCGAATTTAACATACTTAAACTTGATATGATGTAATAATGAGGTACGTGTAAAAATCAAGGGTATCCCTCGAGCCAGTTCAGCTTGTGTAATATAACAAAATAAATAGGGAAAAATAAGGGAGAGTACCTCATGGTGCCATGCTGTGTCAACAGAAGCGCTGATGATAAATTCAGTGAGCATTAGTTGGAAAGGATTGTCATCAGTTACTGTGTGAGTTAGTGTTGTGGTGGACGAAAGGATAAGCCGCTGATCAGGGATATAGGCCCCTCCTCACGAACTCTCTGCTGTGTTGGCGCAACGAGTGAGACTTTGGGGTGGTCAAAAGATGTGATGGTCCCGTCAAGTCTTGGCGAAACTCAACATAGGTCAGATAGGTAGAAAACAATGCCATTGGAAAACTCTATCCAATGCAATAGTCACATTATAGTCATTTCTAGAAAAAAAAAAACCTGGTTAATGTTGTTTAATGTGAGAGAATAAGATAAAAGAGTCGACCAATTTTTGTCAGTGTAAATATCGTCAAACAGCGGGCTCCAAAATCGTATAGGGGGAAAGAGCCCTGAATATCAGCTATCTGCCTTAGTACCTTGGCTCTAAAGTCTAAATTATGCAGCGATGACGACATAAAAAGTCGCTGTATCATGGCAAATCTTGCTTTGTCAGAACTAAAAGAAGGTTTAGGAGCAAAGTAAATATCAGACTTAAGATATGAAAGCACAGAAAGACTGAGTCAAATGTACAATTGTAGCTGCTGTCAGCTATTCTGCATCAAATAAAATATTAAGGGGCCATCTACTTAGGACGTCCAGCAAAAAGGGAGGGGGAGGTGGTTTTGGAATTTCGGACAAATCCGGACAGTGATAGGGAGTGGTTTCTGAAAATCCGGACGTCCGGAAATTTTGGCAGAATTAACGAAAAAGTCGCATTTATTTCAACTCTTTGACACTAATTACTCAGTAAGTTTAGATCCCTGTATTTTGAACGAGAAGTCGTTTCCCAGAGCAGCTCATGAGAGCCGAGACACAACTCGCATATTCTGCTACTGCCTTAAAACTTATTCCATTGGATGGCTACCTACTTAAGTACCTTAATGTAACTGTGCTAAACTTGTTCGACACTAAATGTATTATTGTCTATTCTAAGTGACTACACATTTTATTAACAATGAATTTGAGTTGGTTTTATTTGTACTCTTTAAAGTAGCTGGAAATCCGGACGTCCGGGGGAGGGGGTTTGAAAATTCGGACACACCCGGACAGGGGGAGGGGGTGCTCCCCGGGGGTGGTCTGAAAATCTGCAATTTTAACGGACGTCCCAAGTAGATGGCCCCTAAAGTCTAAACAAAAGTTCTCAAAACGTACACAACGAGAGAGTGTCGACCTACATGTCAATGAAACAGACTGTTTCACTGTTTGAGACAACACGTGTGTTTGCGCGCAATTCTGGAATAATCCGAGAGATGAACTGTAGCGAGTGTAACTTTAGTGTGCAGATGAGTGTGTACTTCGATGTATACTATTTCTGCACGTACAGGATCCTTTGTAAGGGGTCATTCACATATTTAGTTATCACTCACTTTGCTAACCAATACAGCAATACTGGGGTAGGTTCACTGATAGTGTTTCTCAGAGATATAGATGGCTGTAAATTATGCTAATAAATATATAAAAATAAATATGGTCAAATGTTAAACAATGAGATGATTTAAGAGAAGCAAGTATTAGTGGACTGAAATTATAATCTGATAAAGTGCAGCTGTGAACTCAAATGTATAAAACAAACTCACAATTCGGATCGAACAGTTTAAAATGAAACACAATAAGACAGAGTAATTGGCACTATCCGTCGCGGAGTAGAGTCCGCGGCGGAGCCGCCGGACTCCGAGCGGACTCCGGCGGTGCTCCGCCAAAATGTATTTACACTGGACTCGAGTACATTTTGGCGGACTCCGAGCGGAGCCGAGCGGACTCCGAGCGGACTTTAAAGTCCGCCGCGGACTCCGAGCGGCTCCGCGGCGGCTCGGCGGAGTGTCCGCCGCGGACTAAGCCACTAGGCGGACTCCGGTCCGCCGCGGACTCCGGCGGAGTGCTTGGCGGACTCCGCCGGACCTCTCCGCCAGACTTGAATCCGGCGGAGTCCGGCGGAGCTTGGACTCCGCTCGGAGTCCGCCGGACTCCAACAGAGTCCACTGACTTCCGACTTCCGACTTCCGACCGTCGGCTAAATTTGTCACGTGACATACAACATAGCCAATAGCATTTTGCGATATTGTGGTCAGATGCATGAAAAGGTCGCTAGTGATAAACCTTAACTATTACCCTCACAATGTCAATAGTGTACAACTCTAGTCCTAACTTTGACCCTATAATGTATAAACGTTGACCCTAACCCTCCACCAAACCGCCAGCAGCGAAATATCAATGTCATTGACTGGTCACGTGACCAAAACAATTTTTGTCATATTATCTCATTGTTTATGATAACTAAATTATATTATCAAACTACGCCAAGTTGGTACGGTGGAGTTTAGTTTATACTAGACTCTAGTGGGCGTTATAGAAGAAACCTTACAGTTACTTAGCCAGCTAATCTCAAGGTCGTTTCTCTCACCAGAGGCGCGGCAAAATTCACCGAGCATTAAGGAACGCGCGCTGGGTAAGAAGTAGGTAGTGCGCCATCGACAGTGAGCCGCGCGTGCCGACTGAAGGATGGTTTTTTAGCGCTAATTTCGGCCAGCACAATTTTCTTCAAACAAATAGATATAGAGTATCCTTCCCGACCTCCAATTGCAACAAAAATTGGTAAGCTTACTCATAAACTTACAAGGAAAGTGTCCGAAAATTTTAAAGCATATCCAACCATCAAACATTATGTTACAGCTAAAAGCAGCGTATTTTGCCCCATTTTTATTACTATATCAACTCCGATATCCACCAAATTTTTCGGACAGTTGTAAAAGCCCAATTGGAAGGTCGTCGCCAATTTCCAGAATGATCTCATTTAAGGAACTGAAGATAAATCCGAATAATACGACAAAAATGGTCAAATTTGGACGAATTTGGTCAAATTACGCGACGCGACTTTTACAGCTACTTTTGCTCCAAAAGCCGCGCACCATCAAATATGGCACCTAGGCAAAACTCACTGATCTTTCCAAAAAGGTATAACAAATTTGGTATTGTGAAAATTCTCACAGTCTCTACAAAACAGTGGTACAAAATTTTTTTAAATCCAAGCAACTTTATTTTTATCGTGCACCCCCTATTTAATGAGGGCGCCGACTTCCACTCTGGCTAGGTTTTTTCTTATAGATAAGAAAAAACCTAGCCAGAGTGGAAGTCGGCGCCCTCATTAAATTTTTGGAGAAAATCGCTCGCGCTCGCCAAAATTTGTTGGACCAGGACGATGTCCTAGCCTGGCAGCTCTTTGCGCGTCGCAACGGAGCTTCGTTGTTCGTCGATCACGTGCGACGAGCAACGAGAAAAATTGCGTGGCGCGTCGGGTGGCACATCTTAACGGGTGATACGCGTATAAATTTCGATCGCTGACGTACAACGAACATCACAGCTGCGAGTGGCGTCAGCTAGTAGGATTTCATCCTACAATGCAAGGCACATCGCGTTCATCTAGCTAACCAGGTGCTTTCGCGCCGCTGCGGGCGCGGCGCGCTTGTTCCACAAGTCATTTCCGGCGGTCGCACGCTACTGCAAGCGAGAGGGCTATACTTAGAGCAACACATCGCGCCACAAGCCAACATCTTGACTAGCTACGCGGTCCTTTTCCGCATGCGCTCGCGCTGTGCTCAAAAATTGACGTCGTCAATCAATCAACATCAAGATTTTAGTTTTACATTTGACCTTTATGTATGTTTATAAAAATCTTTGAATTTTCAATCGGTGGTCGATGTTACCTGAGGACCTCAGGCTTCGTCCTTACTTCGTCACCGGACGATCGGAGCTCGAAGAGCGTAGAGAGTGCTGGCTGGCGTCGTCCTGTGATGGTCGACGTATTTTTGCTTGCTGGGATCCGGCCGAATGACGCCACAAGCAACGTGTAGGGTAAAACTAAAAACGCTTCCCTATATGAGATAATATGACAAAAATTGTTTTGGTCACGTGACCAGTCAATGACATTGATATTTCGCTGCGGACGGTTTGGTGGAGGGTTAGGGTCAACGTTTATACATTATAGGGTCAAAGTTAGGACTAGAGTTGTACACTATTGACATTGTGAGGGTAATGGTTAAGGTTTATCACTAGCGACCTTTTCAACTGACCACAATATTGCAAAATGCTATGTTGTATGTCACGTGACAAATTTAGCCGAGGGTCGGAAGTCGGAAGTCAGTGGACTCTGTTGGAGTCCGCCGGACTCCGAGCGGAGTCCGCCGAGCTGGCGGACTCCGCCAAGCTCCGACGGACTCCGCCGGATTCAAGTCTGGCGGAGAGGTCCGGCGGAGTCCGCCAAGCACTCCGCCGGAGTCCGCGGCGGACCGGAGTCCGCCTAGTGGCTTAGTCCGCGGCGGACACTCCGCCGAGCCGCCGCGGAGCCGCTCGGAGTCCGCGGCGGACTTTAAAGTCCGCTCGGAGTCCGCTCGGCTCCGCTTGGAGTCCGCCAAAATGTACTCGAGTCCAGTGTAAATACATTTTGGCGGAGCACCGCCGGAGTCCGCTCGGAGTCCGGCGGCTCCGCCGGAGTCCGCTCAGAGTCCGCTCGGAGTCCGGCGGCTCCGCTGCGGACTCTACTCCGCGACGGATAGTGCCGAGTAATTGGTAAAATGTTAAACAATAAGCTGTTTTAAGACAAGAAAATATTAGTCGACTGAAATTATGATCTGATAACTTGATAAAGTGCAATGTGAACTCAAATGTATAAAAACAACAGATCGAACAGTATACAATAGTACATTTAACAAATGTACTATTGCAAATGACAAAAGTGTAATAAGGTAACTGGTAACAAGTCCGCTGGTTATTCAAAATTTAACATTAAAATATGTCCCGGCCCTTTGAATCATCCGCCGAATGATCAACTGAATGATTGCAACAGACAAAGAAACAAGCAAAATTTGTTAAATGGAGTGCATGATCAAAGAAGGTATATTAGCTCCCTACAAAAATCTAATCCAATGAGAAAATAAATCTAAAGTCCAATTGCAAATGACAAAAGTGTAGCAAGGTAACTGCAGGTAACAAGTCTGCTGGTTATTGAGAATTTAACATTAAAATATGTCCCGGCCCTTTGAATCATCCGCCGAATGATCAACTGAATGATTGAAACAAACAAAGGAACAAGCAAAATTTGTTAAATGGAGTGCATGATCAAAGAAGGTATATTAGCTCCCTACAAAAATCTAATCCAATGAGAAAATAAATCCAAAGTCCAATTGCAAATGACAAAAGTGTAGTAAGGTAACTGGTAACAACTAACAAGTCTGCTGGTTATTGAGAATTTAACATTAAAATATGTCCCGGCCCTTTGAATCATCCGCCGAATGATCAACCGAATGATTGCAACAGACAAAGAAACAAGCAAAATTTGTTAAATGGAGTGCATGATCAAAGAAGGTATATTAGCTCCCTACAAAAATCTAATCCAATGAGAAAATAAATCTAAAGTCCAATTGCAAAAGACAAAAGTGTAGCAAGGTAACTGCAGGTAACAAGTCTGCTGGTTATTGAGAATTTAACATTAAAATATGTCCCGGCCCTTTGAATCATCCGCCGAATGATCAACTGAATGATTGCAACAAACAAAGGAACAAGCAAAATTTGTTAAATGGAGTGCATGATCAAAGAAGGTATATTAGCTCCCTACAAATGACAAAAATCTAATCCAATGAGAAAATAAATCTAAAGTCCAATTGCAAATGACAAAAGTGTAGTAAGGTAACTGGTAACAAGTCTGCTGGTTATTGAGAATTTAACATTAAAATATGTCCCGGCCCTTTGAATCATCCGCCGAATGATCAACCGAATGATTGCAACAGACAAAGAAACAAGCAAAATTTGTTAAATGGAGTGCATGATCAAAGAAGGTATATTAGCTCCCTACAAAAATCTAATCCAATGAGAAAATAAATCTAAAGTCCAATTGCAAAAGACAAAAGTGTAGCAAGGTAACTGCAGGTAACAAGTCTGCTGGTTATTGAGAATTTAACATTAAAATATGTCCCGGCCCTTTGAATCATCCGCCGAATGATCAACTGAATGATTGCAACAGACAAAGAAACAAGCAAAATTTGTTAAATGGAGTGCATGATCAAAGAAGGTATATTAGCTCCCTACAAAAATCTAATCCAATGAGAAAATAAATCTAAAGTCCAATTGCAAAAGACAAAAGTGTAGCAAGGTAACTGCAGGTAACAAGTCTGCTGGTTATTGAGAATTTAACATTAAAATATGTCCCGGCCCTTTGAATCATCCGCCGAATGATCAACTGAATGATTGCAACAAACAAAGGAACAAGCAAAATTTGTTAAATGGAGTGCATGATCAAAGAAGGTATATTAGCTCCCTACAAAAATCTAATCCAATGAGAAAATAAATCTAAAGTCCAATTGCAAAAGACAAAAGTGTAGCAAGGTAACTGCAGGTAACAAGTCTGCTGGTTATTGAGAATTTAACATTAAAATATGTCCCGGCCCTTTGAATCATCCGCCGAATGATCAACCGAATGATTGCAACAAACAAAGGAACAAGCAAAATTTGTTAAATGGAGTGCATGATCAAAGAAGGTATATTAGCTCCCTACAAAAATCTAATCCAATGAGAAAATAAATCCAAAGTCCAATTGCAAATGACAAAAGTGTAGTAAGGTAACTGGTAACAAGTCTGCTGGTTATTGAGAATTTAACATTAAAATATGTCCCGGCCCTTTGAATCATCCGCCGAATGATCAACTGAATGATTGCAACAAACAAAGGAACAAGCAAAATTTGTTAAATGGAGTGCATGATCATAGAAGGTATATTAGCTCTCTACAAAAATCAAATCCAATGAGAAAATATTGTTTTCCGATATTACAATCACAATCCACGGACATGACTAAAAATGACTGACACGTCCCGCGCGGCATCAGAAATATGGGAGGAAATCTGGCACCACGATTTGTGGTGCCAGATGTGGCCATGGATAGAGCCCTCTTTGCCTTCACATAGCCATGTGCCTACGCGTACTTCGTGACGCGCTTGTTTCACTTGTTTCTTTGCCGCCTCCGGCGGTCGCGCGCTACTGCAAGCGAGAGGGCTCTGGTTAGAGCAACTCTTTGCCGCCTCCGGCGGTCGCGCGCTACTGCAAGCGAGAGGGCTCTGGTTAGAGCAACGTCATGGGGGGTGATTCGGAATCAGCGTCCAAAAATACAACGATGGAGATAAATTTCATACCCGACGGGCCTTTTCCATTTTCACAACAATTTTCTTAAAAATTTGGGTGATCGATTTAATATGTAATAGGAGCGGCCCTATAAGGGATAACTGAGGTCACGTGTAATTCAGTCCTATCACGTGATCGCTAATCCTATCACGTGACCTTGATTCGTAAGTTTGCCGCCAGCAATACAGTAGAAGTGCGCGGCCCTCAGTTCCACAGTACATGTGTTAGATTAACCAAATTAGTGCACATTGTCATCAATTTCGTTTGGCGCGGCTCGCATGAATGCGCGTATTGAAAGTATTTATTTCAATCCCTGACGCATGACGAGATCGTTGCTCTGCGAAGCAGCGCGCGCCGGGCTAGTTCATTAACAATGGACAATTCATACCGAAATTGGAAATGAAAACAGCGTGGATCGATATCTGATATCGTGATCTGAATAAGATTTTATCAAGTTGTGACCCCCATTGTCGTTTCACTAGTATTGTTGATTGTGGCAAAAGCTGAGATCAGATACAGCCACGCACTCGTGCGCGGCTGTACTTGACCATTGTTGAAGGTTTATAATCTACCAGGACGCGCACCGAGTTGGACTCATCGACGGAACAAATATTTTACGAGTACATAGTATCACCCGTTATAAGACCATTGTTAATGGTCTGGCCCGGCGCGCGCTACTTTGTAGCACTTGCCATCGGGCAAATGTATTTCGCGAAGATAGTGGCGCGCGCTACTTCGAAGAAATTTAGACGAGCGCCCAGTTTAATAATTTAATTGTTAATAGTAAATTGTTTGGAGGACTTCGCCGCTTCGACGCGCCGCGCGAACTAGCAGTCTTGCTTCGCATTCCTGCAACCAATCGTCGATCGTTGCTCTGCTTCGCAGAGCAACGATCTCGATGGGTTGACATCGTCAACCAATAAATTGTTAGTTCATAGTTGGTACTTATTTTCACATAGCCATGTGTATATTGTATATTGTATATGCGTACTGCGTGACGCGCTTGTTGTCCGTTCAAATAAAGTCCAGCGCGGCGAAGTATAATAATACTTTACATAGCCAATAGCCATGTGTATACGTACGCGTACTGCGTGACGCGCTTGTTTCACAAGTAGAATATAATAGTAGTTAAACTTAAATTAAATACCTTAAACATTAAATGAATGCCTTCGAGCTTGTAGGTTTACAACCTACCAGTACGCGCGCCGAGTTATATGGAACAAATATTTTACGAGTATCACCCGTTAACTTCGAGCGTTCATAATGATTTTAAATTTCAATATCCGTTGATCAAAATTATTACCGTTCACGCAATGCCCGGTCAAATAACGTTCGATCAGATATGTCACTCTTTAATCACAAATCAGAGTGGATGTTATCATTTTCAACATAAAAAATACCAGCTGAATATGAGGGATCGGAGGATGTTATTGTTCCTAGTCCTACTAGACTTGCTGTCAAATAATCCTAGTCTGTAGTCGTTACCATAACCAAAGCTTTTCGGGAGCATGCTTAAGAAAGCGTGTGTCAAGAGAGGAGCTTAGTAGGGACTACTATACGGGTGGAAGATGAATAATTGAAATTCCAACAGCATCTTGTTCCCTTCATTGTGCTGATTCCGGGAAGCATTCAGTTTACGCTCTCATCATTCTGTAGAATGAGATATCGTTCATTTAAAATTGGGTAATTATAGGCCTGTCAAGGATTACAGCCCAATTAAGAGCTGATCAATTGCAGCTCCTTGTGCCATATAAGGGATAACTGAGGTCACGTGACAGTCGGTCCTATCACGTGACCTTGATTCGTAAATCATCGAGCACGTGATCCATGATCACAATCGTAACGTGTCGTATGCCGACTAGGATATTTTGTGACGTTACCAGAGCTCAAGTTACTTGATCAGGCCTTATATGGAATAATATAGTGTTTCGTGTGAAATTGGACCCAATTAGCTGAGCGCTCAATTATAGCAGCATCTGGTACCACCTTCTGAAACCCAGCAGACAGCTGGCCCGGAGAATCGAAAATAAAAGGATTTTTTATGGATGAAAATCGAAGGGAAAACCTTGCAACCCTACGTTTTCGATGACACTGAACAAGTTATCCCCTAATAGTTATATGGCACAAGGAGCTGCAATTGATCAGCACTTAATTGGGCTGCAATCCTTGACAGGCCTATAATTACCCAATTTCAAATGAACGATATCTCATTCTACAGAATGATGAGAGCGTAAACAGAATGCTTCCCGGAATCAGCACAATGAAGGGAACAAGATGCTGTTGGAATTTCAATTTTTCGTCTTCCACCCGTAGTCCCTAGGAGCTTAGCTACTCGGTTTTAAAGCAAACATTGTTATATAATAATGTTAACCTATGTTCGAGGTTAGCCTTAGGTGCATTGTTCGATAATGGATCGATGTGCGATGGCTTGAGTTTTATAACCTACTAAGACGCGCGCCGAGTTGGACTCAAAGTTGAGGTAACATTTAGCGCATTTTTCAGATATACTCAAGTTCTTACAAAAATGTTATGTGACAATATATATTATTATTATGTATGAAAAGACGAATCTAATTATTCATGCACAACTCAGTTGATCACTAATATTAATAAAGTATTTAATTGACAATACCAATGCCATTTATATACCCTGAAACTTATAAAACAAAGAGTGAGGGGGACCCGGGACAGTTAGTGTTATGTTGGAATTTTTGCTGTTAAGTGTTAAATCAAGGATCAAGGATAGGAATTAGGAACGTGAAAATGTAATACTTCGAGATTATACTTACAGTACTCTGTTTATTTCAGTTTGAAATAAGAGATGAGAATTCCGGGAATTGCTGAAGACACTTGAAACGCCTTCATACTCATTACCGTAACTCTTAACGTAATTTATGATCTTAGCTGCACGTATTTAGGTTTATGTTTACGCTGCATTTGTAAATTTGTACTACAGCTACAAATACAAGTACACTGTCTACATTATTGATCATGATTTAGTACAATTATTCTTTGGTGAATTCTTATAGTCTTCTGTTTGGGTTTCGAGTCAATTATATCATGCAATCTTTTCCATTGCACATTGTTGAAATACTACTTGTAATCATTGTTCAAGTTTACCTATTTGAATATCAATAATCCAATAATAGAATCAACAAATTGTTAATAAGCAACAATTCAATTTACATTTAAAGTCTTGCATGATCAATGATCAAAATTCATAACCAATAACAAATAACTAATACTATGCAGATTTCATGGAACTGTTTTACTTTTATTTAATTTTACGTTTTACTTTTGCCTTCAATGAACGAAATGCATTTATTTGAATTTAGGCAACTTAAAAATATCTTTTAAGCTAGTACCTAGTAGTAGTAACGATAATTGGACTGATAAATGTTTATATATTACGTCATACGTACATAAACAATAAACTCGAACACTTGTTTTGGTGTTAGTGTTACGAATCATGCGCGCAGCGCGCGCAGCTTTTTCCGATTCTATTTCAAATCTTAAAGTGAAGATAAATAACTTTGCGGAGGCAGTTATTTTTGCTGCGTCATTGTGTTGTAATTTTGCCAATTTTGTTCCAGCTGTTGAACTCCAATATCGAATTATACCTAAACTTAAAACTGAATATGTTTTTAGCACAATATAGATATCTGATATGTCAATATTTGGTTTCGCTCGATAAATCAGTGACTATTTCTTGCCTACCTAATTGATCAACTAGCTCAAGTTTGACTATACTGTATATTATTACTTGTGTATCGTGCTTCTTAATCTTTAACACTAGTAGTGTAATTATTATCGTAATATCGTTGGTAGATCGCATCGCCATGCTTTTAATTCTTAATAGTAATAGTAACTAAGTTCGATCCTAAATGTAAAATGACAGAACCATACCATGTTGCAAGTCATTAACCTAGAATAATATTTACAAAGACCGAGGAGTCGTTTAATTCGGAATTGGTTCCATTTCTGATTTCGAAATCAGTTTGAGTTGGCGGAATTTTGACTTTTGATTTCATTCTTACGCCTTAAGATTATTAATGCTAATAACACGTAATAGTAATATCAATCGTTATATTTGAAGTTATATCGACAGCATATTTAACTGCACTCATGCTTCGGCAATGTTGATAAATTTATTCTTATTCAGGCATGACGCCCTCGCCGGTGGATCTCACGATTAGGGGAAACAATACATCGCAAAACCGGATGATAACAGATCAAACTTTGGACAGGGAAGGTTTCTGTTTACCTGAGCCTCCTCAAAGATGTAACCGACGGGTAAAATCCGCAGTTGGAATTGGAAAACGGGAACTGAACCACAAGCCATTCGGAAAACACCTGTCAACGGTTAATCGACCAAAATCTGCACATTCTTCTCTCAGTAAACGGCAGACATCAGCTGATGATCCCGGTTGCGTCAAAGATCAAATTAAAATCAAAAAAGAAAATAATGAGAATGAGAATGATACGGGAAACCAGAAAGAAATAAATCACGAAAATTTCATTAAGGCCAAGAAAATGACAGTAAATCAGAAATGGTTGTACCAGGGTGAAAATCGAAAGTGGAAGCCAAGGAATTCTCAGGTTCGCGAAAATCAGCACTCTCGCTCGAACCAGAGTTCAAAAGAGAAGGATATGAACTTGAAGCAAAGAATCAGCGTGTGTGAGGTTATGGCTAAAATGCAAAGGTCCGATTCGCCTGATCATTCAAATGGAGCATCGGCCCCACCCAGTTCACCCAAATTCAAAGCATCTAGCAGCGCAATCGTCGGTCAAAAGTTTGTAAGCGACCCTCCGTCTTCACCTCAGGCATCTAATAACCGACCAAACTATTTACACTATGCTAAATCAAAACACCGGACCTCTCACGATAAGAATATACCCAGGAAATCAGTTTCCTTCCTTCAGGAAGATATGACTGTAACCAACCAGCCCTCAGGGCATCGAGATGGTATACATGTACCGACTAACAGTACGAACATGTTCTCCACGGACGAGCCCGATGAAGAAAGTGAGGTAGTTGTCGAGAATGTGACTGCTAGGCCGAGAGCCACACCAGCAACTCGGACGCAAAACAACATCTATAAATCAGTTTACCTGAACGACTACAGGGCTCGAGAACCGGATGTACGGCTCAAAGAGAGCGTCCGGCTAGAACGGCCTAAATCCATCAAGCAAGTCCGGTACTGCCCGAATACTTATAGATTCCACGACCAGCAGTACACTCGTAATTCTAACACCCGAGACTTCGTTCAGAATGTTGCTTGGGACAGAGTGCAGCCTAGATACCCTGTCGGTAACTCGAGATCTATATCTTGTAGGCGGCCATCCGATTCTCTTTACGTCGGAACGTCATGACAGGCTAATAAAACAAACCAAACTTGATTTTATCCAAGCAGCAGTCTCGTCCATCACAAATTCGGATACATAAAGCCATCATTAATTGGATTACGGTATTCCCCCTCTTTACGCCGCCTGCACATTGCACAACTATAACTACAAAGCGTTTTTTGGACACAATTTTCGTCCCTTTAAATTTGAAGCAGCGAAAATAAGCATCCGTTAATTATAGAGGGGGAAATACTGTACTTTAACTTAGCCAATCTTTAAAACTCACTCCTGAATTGAACTTAATAAAAATTAAATTAAACTACACTAATCTAAGCTCAGTACAGCGTTTATCAGTTCACACTAAACAAATATAATTATAAAATTGGATGAGTTCTGCAATCTGTGTTTTTATTTTTTCAACAATGTGAGAATGGGATTAAAACAGGAGCTCAAAATATGTTCCTTTATTTTATTAATGTTTCGAAAATACGGGCGTTTCTTAAAGAATTAAATATATTCCAGAATATATTATATTAACATATTCCAGAATATACACATGTGTCTTCATTGAATTCGATATATTGATAGTGGAAAGGTTGGTTGAAAATTAAGATGAAAAGATAGTTCAAAAATATCGTATTTTGTCGATGACAATATACATGATATAAGTTAAGTAGATGCTATATAGCTACTTAAAAATTAATCTTTTCAATAACAGTAATATTCTTTAACTGCGAAAATCGAATAGAATGGTTATCCTAAAAAAAGGAACTTTCTAAAATGTATCAAACATTTCTTGTCATGACAAACCGACTGAAGCTGAGTTGTAAGACATACGAAATTTTCATATTTATTGTTTCAGTCTTTACTTTTGGGTGAATTCTAAATTAAAAGATAATAAAAATACACATTCAATTTCAATTTTATCATAATCATGAACGCAGTGCATGAATAACGATCAAGAAGTGACCAGAATTAGTTGCCACCAACTGTCCAGCCACGTATAAATGAAGATATAACTGGCCATAAATATAGTGCGTTTCTACATACTGTATAATATTCCCAATAAATAAAATATTTTCTCAAGTGTAATAAATTCTAAATTAATGTCAAATCAACAAACAATGCAATTCTCGTAATTTTAAAGCAAAAATCAAAATGACATAATTTAATTACATCTATTATATCTTTAAAGTAGGTTTTAATACTACTTTAGGTACTAATACACAAGATAAGGATTTAAAAACCAATATCGGCTGAAATACACTTAAAATTGAATATCCGTGTCATAAATGCATTTTACGAATATGTTCGTTAAATAAACTTAAAATATTTGTAAATATGAAATAGTAAAACAAAAAAAGTCATAATATAATATATTATACGTCTGGATTAAAATAAAACATGAAATAGCACATGTGATTCATTATAATCATAATAAGCCTAGAAATAGGATTTAAAGCTTTTTAAAAACAACAATAAATTCCAGAAGAAATTTAGTTCCAAACATTTTAATTCAAACAAATTACAGCTACGTTGAGTCGAAATTCAACAAATGACAAAGTTGGGAAGATGGAACTGGAAGGGCCAGGCCATGGCCATCGGGCAAAGCTTTGCTGACGTCAACAAAAATCCTAATCTTTTTCAAACTTATTATGATATCAATTTTGATTGTAGATAAGAGGTCGTTCACATATTATTACGTCATCACTTTTTGGTCAACTTAAACTTCCCCCTTAAGGCGGCTTCGGCGTCCAAGTTTTAATCAGCTTTACACATGGCTTTTGTGTTAAATTACACTAGCTTAATCAAACCCACTTCACAGTGAACGATCCCTGAAATAACACTTCTGCAACCCTCTTCCCCCAACGGAAATAAAACGTAAAACAAGACAAAATTAGTACTTTAAGTTTAATTTTAATAAACTCTCAGGTACTGTCATTTATTTAAATCTTGTTGCTCTAAGATCGCAAAACTAAACCATTCCACATCAGAGTGGTAAAGGACGCTGTTCCCTTACTCTAAATGTGCCTCTTAGCACCCGCTCTAAAGCCGCCTCCCCCGGTAGAGAAATAAGACCGGAGAAAAGAGCAGAGCCACTGAAAACCAGAACAGTCGAGATCCAGTGTTCTGTAGTGAACGTGTTATTAAATAAAACTATGGAAAGAAGTAGACTGAGAAACTTGCGGAGTGTGGTAACCAGAGTAACCGATAAAGAGGTCCACTCGGAGAGAAGGTAGTAAACACTTCTCACGCAAATATTCTGCATTCCCACATTCAGCAGACAATAGACCCACAGACTCGGGATTCCTGCGAGATCAGGAGAGTTGTTGAACTCCGTGATGGTGTTGAGGATATTCCCGTAGTTGGGCACAAACCCGACAATGCCCAATAAGTTGCTGTAAAACAGAGCTTCTTTAGGATGTTTCCCAAACTTTGCAAACAGTTTCTCCTGGAACACGCCGGTTGTGGCAGATCCAAAGAGACCGTACCCCAACATAAGGAGACCAATGAACCAAGTGTTAATGTCACCACTCTCACCTGAGGACTTGAGTTTGGCGGTGGTGGTGGTGGAGATTAGAACTCCCAGTGTTACCGTGGCAACGCTCAGGTATTTGGAGAGGGTGTAGTGTCTGCGGAATGCTATAATAGAAACTATCATGTTAGCCACTAGGGACCCGGACCTTATTATCACCACTGTGGGCATGTCCACCTGAAATACCAATATTTAAGTGAGGAGAAAGTGGGATGAAAATACAAATTTCGAACTGGAGACAGTGAAATTTGAGAATAGTGAAAATGAATATGAAATGAAAATAAATTGAAATTTCTGTACCTGGAAACTGAGAGCTACGTTGTTGCAGAGGTTTGTTGAGAAGAAGAGAATAGTGATGATAAGGTAGTTTCGAGCAGGGATCTGGTTGTTAAACAGAAATTCCGGGTTCAAGATAATTCCCTGCAGCACTATGAATATGTAACCTGTAATATTTGGAATATTGCTAATTTTTTAGCATTTTATAAAAACAGTAATAACACATGTAATTATTAGACTATTTCCAGCTTGGCAGAATATTTCCGCAATCCGCACATACAATATACATAATTAGTAGAATCTGAGATATTTGTCTTAATTTCATTCATGATAAAACATTTACTTGTGTTTGACTTACTTGAGAAAGTGACGAAAACAGTGCAGTTAGGAGACTCTTTCACCATCTTTTCTAACAGCACCACATTCAAACAACAACATATAAACACCAACATCATCGCCAGTATAGGCTTCACTTTGAAACTCATCGCCATTTCTTTGGGGGTCTTCACTCTTAGCTAGATATTAAATACATTCATTAGAGGACTGGGCTAAATAAAACTTCTAGCACAGTTATAACATAAAATATGTAAGTAAATAAATAAATGCTAGCATCAGTACAACGCTTCGTCATTAAAAACATACAATGCCTATTGCCTAAGGTATATGATAATATTAAGACTCAAGACATTGGCAATCTAATAAAGTTTATTGCGGCGGAAATATTTGTTTAGTCTCAGTTGGAAAATTTTTGATGTATTAAAACTGAAAAGTAACGATCCGTCCGTTAATTTGTAAAATATTTGCTGTTCGATAGCGTAATCGGTTTTTACATATGGTTATTTTGGAATCCACCAAGAAAATGGACATTATATTATAATGGTTCGTTTTTAAATTATTAGTATTTGAAACCTATTTAAGAAGTCTAGAAACACTAATTTTATAATTTCCTTTCGTACATCAAGAGTTTCAAAGTTTTTGTCATCGATGCAGATGAACGAAGTCATGATAGTGGTCTTCAGTTTTAAAGGTCCTTCTCGGTTGAATTATGTTTGATACGATCAAGTTTATAATTTCCATAATTAATCATATTTTGAATGGGATTATAGCATCAAACTTTACTGTTTACTACTACTTAACTCAAGCGAGTTATCAGTCCGTCAGTCCGTGCGATATAAAGATAATTAAGTAAATTAAAACACTGATAACTTGTGAATATAAATTGTAAGCACAGAGCTCACTTTATCAGTTGACCAGTTATAAAATTAATAAGCGTTCTAGTAAATAAATGTCTAGTGATTCTTTTGCCAATTTAGAAAGCCGAAATATAAGGTTTGTCGCCTATGAAAATAAAATCTAAGAATTCAATAAAACAGCAGATTTGTAAAATTTTAATTAAAATATGTCCAATGCTGATAATACAGTAGCAAACATATATTATAGTACTATTTACACCACGAGTACACGTGACCTTAAAAAGTCTAAATTATTTACTTTAAGTGATACTTTCTCAGTTTCTATAACTTATGACTGTTTTTATTATTTTGGCTTTAAAAAACAGTTAAAATCAAACTAAACCTCTTTATGTGACCAGTTATTATGAAAATTATAATAGGAAATTAGAAAAACTCAAAACTTTTCATCAAATTCAGCCGTATAGAAATCACTACATTATACAAACGAAACTAAATCGGTGGATAAACAAAAAATTTGTAATCCAGCTTAATGAGTGTAAAAGCCCCGCTTAGTAAACGGGAGTGTTGCAAGACTGCAGTTACCATGGTTACTACAGTTACCATGGGAGTATTGCAAGACTGCAGTTACCAAGGTTACTACAGTTACCATGGGAGTGTTGCAAGGCTGCAGTTACCATGGTTACTACAGTTACCATGGGAGTATTGCAAGACTGCAGTTACCATGGTTACTACAGTTACCATGGGAGTGTTACAAGACTGCAGTTACCATGGTTACTACAGTTACCATGGGAGTATTGCAAGACTGCAGTTACCATGGTTACTACAGTTACCATGGGAGTGTTGCAAGACTGCAGTTACCATGGTTACTACAGTTACCATTGGAGTATTGCAAGACTGCAGTTACCATGGTTACTACAGTTACCATGGGAGTGTTACAAGACTGCAGTTACCATGGTTACTACAGTTACCATGGGGGTGTTACAAGGCTGCAGTTACCATGGTTACTACAGTAACCATGGGAGTGTTGCAAGACTGCAGTTACCAAGGTTACTACAGTAACCATGGTAAGGTTGCAAGGCTGCAGTTACCATGGTTACTACAGTTACCATGGTAATGTTGCAAGACTGCAGTTACCATGGTTACTACAGTTACCATGGTAATGTTACAAGGCTGCAGTTACCATGGTTACTACAGTTACCATGAGAGTGTTGCAAGACTGCAGTTACCATGGTTACTACAGTTACCATTGTAATGTTACAAGGCTGCAGTTACCATGGTTACTACAGTAACCATGGGAGTGTTGCAAGGCTGCAGTTACCAAGGTTACTACAGTAACCATGGTAAGGTTGCAAGACTGCACTGTTTTGTTCGTCTGTAAACACATCTAGCTGTCACTACATAGAAAATAACATTTAAAACAACACACATAATAACTTGACAACTTTTACACAAACAAACAACACGGACCTATTATTATTATCTGTAGCTCTGTGAGCTATGACCACTGTTTCCACAGAAACTTCACTCGATGGTTGGACTAGTAACCATGGTTACTACAGTCACCATGGTTACTATAGTCACCATGGCCTGGTTATTACAGTACTACTCGGATTACGATCTCACATGTTTCTGTTAAGTTGAAACTTAATAATTGTGGCGAAGCCGTCTTCTTCACCACTACACCACTTCTTTAACGATACTTTATTTTACATGTACAATATTGATACCTTATTGGACGTTATTTGACCGGACATTGCGTGAACGGACAGAATTTTAATAGGATATTAAAATGAACGCTCAAAGGCATTCAAACCATCAAAAGTATGTTGATATAATCTAGTCCGATTTAATAGAAATCGAGTAGGCCGAAATTAAAAAGTAGCCAATTTCATATCCTGGACAACAAGTTAGAATTGGAATACATTTGGGGAAAATGTTCAACGGACTTTGACTTGGACGGAGCGTAAACAGACAGACTTTATTCCAGCGTCCAGTTAATGTCCGTTCAAATAAATTTCGGTAAGTTAGTTTATTGTTGAGCTGTTCAATAACACTACAGTATAAGTTATGGGAGCGTTACTGTGCCACGTTACTACAGTTAGTAGTGTAGTTACTACAGTTTAACCAAGGTTACTATGGTTACTAGTACTACAGTTGTTTGCTGTGAAGAAGTTTATTTGCTACTCCAAGTCCCCTAGGATATCTGATCTAAAGTTCGTGCTAGTTATATATATATGAAATATATTTTTGTCTGCTTTAATTGATACTAAATAAAATTGTTGTTTTCTTGAAATTGTTGTTTTCTTGAAGTACAACCGTAATATTAGTGCCCTTTTCTACTCACATTCGTCCTTAATCACTTTTTATGGTACATTTTATTACTTTTAGCAGGTATAGTATACCATGTGATTTACTGCGGAAATTTGTCCTTAATTGATTTCCCATCAGAGTAAATAGTAGTGTAGTTACTACAGTTGCCAAGGTTACTATGGTTACTATTTCCCATCAGAGTAAATAGTAGTGTAGTTACTACAGTTACCAAGGTTACTATGGTTACTTTTTCCCATCAGAGTAAATAGTAGTGTAGTTACTACAGTTACCAAGGTTACTATGGTTACTTTTTCCCATCAGAGTAAATAGTAGTGTAGTTACTACAGTTACCAAGGTTACTATGGTTACTATTTCCCATCAGAGTAAATAGTAGTGTAGTTACTACAGTTGCCAAGGTTACTATGGTTACTATTTCCCATCAGAGTAAATAGTAGTGTAGTTACTACAGTTACCAAGGTTACTATGGTTACTATTTCCCATCAGAGTAAATAGTAGTGTAGTTACTACAGTTACCAAGGTTACTATGGTTACTATTTCCCATCAGAGTAAATTCAGGTGCCGCAACAGGATAACAGTGGAATTCATCATCAATGTTTCAGATTACATCTTTTTATACCAGCGTATGGTAGTGGAGTTTATAGAATATAAATCTTTAACTTACAATGAAAAAAGATATTTATTTCCCGCTTATATCGTCAACAAGTCTGACTGCGATTGGCTGGAATACGTAAATTGTAAACTTCTCGATATGTGAAATTCAAGTAAAGATAATAGGAATTACTACAGTGATCACGGTCCAGTCCTCAAGATGGTTACCGCAATAACCCACCTGTTCATTTCGTACCTCATACCATCTCAGGAGTCGACCGGGTCCTCGGCCTCGGTCAAAAATGGTCCCTCGGTCGACCCCTGTGCCATCTACAAATCAAGCACTAGTGCATAGCGCATAGTGCTTACCATATGTGCACAGTGAATCATTATGTGGCATCTTTCATAGTAATGCCACACCCTAAGCGCAGACAAAGCGTATTCATGCTATCCTCCCCTGGGCTTTTTACGTCAATCCACTGGTGCCATCAGGGCTGCTTCTGACCAGCTGTTCAGAAGGAGCCCTGATGGCACCACTCTTCAGAAGTCATCACTTTAAAAACCGTTTAGCGTCGCTTAGCAGAGGAACCTTGTAGCACCTTCATTACCTCTGATGGTGCTGTTTAGTTTGAGAACACTGTTATCCTCGCAAACCTACTGGAGGGACAGCATAACATATAAGGTAATGTTGTCATGGTAACAGTCTAGTAATCTCACTAGTCCCAAATTTTCTTTTCATTGATCTTTGTACTCGCTCACTGGTTTCGTAGTACGATTCTCCTTACACAACCCATAAAACCAGTCTATACTACCACAACAAAACAGCCTACTAGCTAACCGTTTAGTACTGAGATCCTCAGTACTGGTAACCATGGTAACTTAGCTCACAACTAGTCTATACTAATATTCAGCTAACATCTGATAAAAGACAAGATCCACCACCAGTACCTAGCAGCTCCTTCATCCTCTAGGAGCTAGCTGGCAGATGAAGGAGGTGTTAGTTTGATGAAGGAGCCGGCATGCGATGTGGCACGCTTTGTGGTGTGTACTCTCTGTGGAGTACTACTCGAGTAGATTAATGTCTATCATAAAATAGATTTAACTGTATATACTGGTTGAAATTGATTGTCTCTCATTATTCTTTCATCTTCTTATATAAGGCAGATTCTTTTGTTTTAAAGATTTAAATAAAGTATCTGTCTCAAGAATTGGATCGTTTTCTATCAGTTTAATTTGGACGTTTTTGCGTTAACAACTATTTCTAATCATTTCGCTTATTAAAATCAGTGACACAAACAAATTATACTAGCTAGGACTGTTGAAAGATCAGAACAAATAGACATGTGGCAGATACTACTACTCTTACATACAGGTAGGAAACACTACCTTATATGGTAACACTACCTTATAGGGTAACACTACTTTATATGATAACATTACCTTATAAGGTAACATTACCTTATATGGTAACACTGCCTTATATGATAACACTGCCTTTTATGGTAACACTGCCTTATATGGTAACACCACCTTATATGGTAACACTACCTTATAGGGTAACACTACCTTATATGATAACATTACCTTATATGGTAACACTGCCTTTTATGATAACACTGCATTATATGGTAACACCAACTTATATGGTAACACTACCTTATATGGTAACACTGCCTTATATGATAACATTACCTTATATGATAACATAACCTTATATGGAAGTATTCGAACACTCAGTAACTGTTACAGGAACGTCACAAGACCAGCTGCCCACACGTGATATGAGAGCGGTTAACTACGATCAGTCCTCCACACATGGCAACCACCCAGCAGACAAATGTTGTGATAGCAACTTAAGCACCTACTCTGAGACTCAGCAAGCAGGATCAGGTTTTACAAATTAACAACTATCAGTTTCTTTTTTGAAGGTTGTTTTTTATGAGAATTTTGATAAATTTCACTTGAATATTTAGTGTTCGTGACTACCACAACCTGATCAAACAACGCAACGTTTCATGAATGTACCATATTGCCTTATATGGTCATGTTACTATGGTCACGTGTTAACAACCCTCCCAGGTACCTCACAGTGGTTGAGAATGGACTACGGTTCCACCTTTAGCTTCAACTCCGTTACCATAGTGAACATGCACGATGGAGTGTTTGTTCACGATTGGCGAATAATAGAGTACATGAGTAACGTCAGGGTGGTGTTGTTGGACGAGGGAAATAACGAACAGTACGAGTGTGGAACTATAGGTGAGTTGTCATGGCAACACTACCATATTAGGAAATGTTATCATGGTAACTATAGGGGATGTCTGCAGTTTTATGACTAACCATTGAAATTATTGCGTTATTAATAATTTAACACAATTAATGTAACTGATAATATTTGTAAATTGTAACATACCCATTACAGGAGAAATAAGAAGAGACAAGACAACAGTCCAGTCACAGACCTATGTAATACAATGTGGAGGAGAAAAGGGGAGAAAAGTGGAGTTTATCAGCGAGGAAAATCCCGACAGAAGAGTCCTGGTAGTGGAGACCTGGGCAACAGTAAATATAGGGGGTAAGTTGTTACCTTATATGGTAGTGTTGCCATAGTAACATTTCCTTGTATGGTAGTGTTGCCATGGTAACATGACCTTTAGTAGCCTAAAGGCAAGAAATTATTTTAGCCAATCTTGACTACATTTTGCCAACTTAACCAATCACTAAGCCGCGAAACTCAATTTTCACAAGAAAGGTAATTTTGTTTTGTCCAAAATAAAACAAAACGCGTGCATCTTATTTTAACAGGTCTGATTAACGGTTCAAAAGGCGCTGCAAAGAAAGTTAAAAACTCGTCTAGTCTGCTGTAAAATGTTAATATTTCTTAACTCAGATATCATGCAGTTGTTTTATAGATCAGCACAAACCGCCCCTAGCTAACAAGCACTGTCAACATTACCTTATATGGTCATGTTACTATGTTAGTATTACCTTATATGGTAGTGTTGCCATGCTAGTATTACCTTATATGGTATTGTTGAAAGATCCAGACGCAGCTCAGTTATCATCTGGTGGGCTCCTAATGCGGCATATTTCTTTTACTACAACCCTTTTTAACATAAGATCTTAAGTAGCAGACTTTAATCATAGTCAGATCTTGCAAACTCGGCTGTAATTACTTAAGTTCTAGTGTAAATTAAACTTGAATAACATGTCTGTTGATAAAAAGTTCAGTCTCGAGCGTGAAATTCTCTTGAAAACTTAGTATTTTGTTGATTAATTCAGTTTCGAGTGTAAAATTACTTCATCTTTTCTGTTGGTGACCATTCTTGGACACTCCATTGGCCGAGACTTTAACATTTAACAAAACCCACTGAATTATTATCCTATCAAAACTATCATGTACCATTACAGCACGTGACTAATGGAATAGCCACGTGACTAAATGGAATAGCCACGTGACTAAATGGAATAGCCACGTGATCAAACTTCACACAATGAAAGATTGACCGAGCTGGAGACTAATTTAGTGTGATAAGCAAATATCAAGCAGAATGTGGCCACAGATCACACTTTACAAATATCTCTTTCTCTCATTTTACTTGTTTACATGGCCCCTCTTCTTGCTCTAATTGTTTTTTTTTTCTGCTACCTCAAAGCTTTTACAACACGAACGCTATTCTATAATATATTCTACACATTTATTATTTACTTTACTACCGCATATTCACATATTTCATTACCATAAGAAAGCGATCTTAATGTTAATATAAATATTTAACGTTACTGATATTAAAGTATTTACCATCGAGCAATACTTAGTAAGTATCTTAGTACTTAGTTACGATTATAGTTCCCTTGCAGAAGCCGTTGTTGGTGACTGACTTTTGAGAAACAGTTATAGACTATAGTATAATCTCAGTACTCGTTTCTTAGTGGAAGGGCACTAAACTGACAAATAATAAGTTGATGTATTAAACGTTGTAAATAAATCCTAGCCCGTCAGAGTCAGCCTGATCATGAAAATCACTCTATTGCTTTCTTGTTTAGGTTATAATAACGATGCCGATGAAGGCATTGATTTCTTTTGGATGAGACAAAACTACCAAACATGAGTCGAGATCAACTTTATACATTACAAGGTAGCTGCCGACAATAACGCGTTTTGTTGTTTAACAGTTTAGCATGGTTTTAATCTAATATTAGACTACTCACTATTGTATGTAATATTATGTGATATTATGTGATATATCATGATAATATTAGAGGTGAGTCTGCACGATGTAACCAGAGCCACGACAATTGACTTTGTAACTTCGGTTTCATATTTACAGGGGGAGGTTTATTAGATCAGCTTGATTTATAATTGATCTAATATTAAAACATTTTTGTTTTGTACATTGTGTAGCAAAACATTTGCCACCTTACCGAACACTGTAGATATTTGGTATATATATATATATAATATTAATATTAATATTATAACATATTTGAATATTTTTGTATTGTTATTTAAATTGTGCTCTTACTACTTTACTAGTCTGTATCATTCGGAGAAGAGGCAACTTTGTTTTTGACATCAGAAAACTGATCGCGTGTAGTCGTTACTGCCATCTAATTGGTCAATAATTGTAAAATAACGCGTTACCATGGTTACAGTAAGTACCTGATGCCTGCTAAAGACAGGGCGGCCTTGTCAAACACTTCTCTTGACGTTTGGGTGCTGAGAAGACCACTGTAAGTTACCATGGTTACCTTATATGGTAGTGTAATCTCACCACCGTAAGTAAAAGACTGTAAAGAAGGAATCTGTAGCGCTGAATTCGCTAGCTTTACCTTAACATGCTCAATATAATAGTTTACTTTTGTAAAGTGTATTACAGGAACAGTTTAACATTTATTATTTGTGCTATTATAAAACGTTCTACTGTTTAGTAGGGAGCATCGATTATAAAACTAGCAAGTAAAATCAGCGCCAAACCAACCCCAACAATACAGCATTAACAAGCATAGTTAACTTGCATTTCACTTTACCTTATATGCTAATGTGACATTACCTTATATGGTAGTGCTACGATACCTTATATGGAAGTTATACAATGGTTTAATCGGTAGAGTTACCAAGGTGATACTACCTTGGTAACACAATAACGGTAGTGTGTTTGCAGAGTAAAGCTACCCAAGGAAGCAGAAGGTATTAACATGAAGATAGAGGACCCTCTAGCGCTTCTAAATAATTATATGAGGTTAGTGAAACATTAAATAACAAGATGTTACCTTATATAGGGGGGGGGGGGGGGGGGGCCAAGTGGATATTTTTAGATATTTGTAGATTAATGTAGAGTGGATAATCCACGAAAAAAGTGGATGACATTCTACAAATTTATACATTTATCTCCAAAAATTCAGTCGAATTTCTGGGCACATATTTGAGATTACATTTTTTGTAGATAAATGTAGATATTTGTAGATTATTGTCAATGGATAATTCACGAAAATTCTACAAATTCTACAAATTTATACATGTATCTCCAAAAATTCAGTAGAATTTCTGGGCACATATTTGAGATATACATTTTTTGTAGATAAATGTAGATATTTGTAGATTATTGTAATGGATAATTCACGAAAAAAGTGGATGACATTATCCAAATATCTACAAATATCCACTTGGCCCCCCCCCCCTATATAGTAGTGCAATGTTAATTAACATGACATAATTACATCCAACCACAGCTTACATTCATTCACGGTCCCTGGCCCACGGTGAAAAGTGACTGTTTAAATTCACAACACATTCTGTTATTAAAATTATACATGTGGCGTGTATTACTTACATAATAGACTGGTAAGAATACACGCAGTTGTTGTAAACGGAACAACAGACCACGTAATGCCCATATAAGGAGACATACAACAGACAACAAAATAGTGCAGAGTATCACTGTGGACAATATTTTCTCTTTTCTGAATATAATATAAAAACGTATAAACATATATTAACAATATGTACATATTTTACAGTTGCAAAATATTAAAAGTTGTAATAATGTCTACAAAATATCATTCCCCTTCTATCGCTCTAAAATGATAATAATAATCAGATAATATTAAGAGTTATAGTGCTCTCTGAATGTGTAGCTAAAATACCTTGTTACAATGCTGTATCATCACCTCATCACCTCAATCTGTTTCAGTATAACTGAAGTAGAAGAAGAATACCAAGCTTTTGCCGCCTACCAGATGGTTTACGAGCGGTTCTACACGGACACTGAGGAAGCTACCACCAAGTTCAGAGCCTTCCAACAGACTATGAGGGAGTGTAAAGGGTTAATGCAGCGGGCTAAGACTCCAATAGCTTTAGGAATCACTGAGGAGGCGGACAAGGAGGGAAGTGAGCGGAGGAAACCGTTTAAACTTGCGCGAGAGGCGGCGCAGCAGTCTGTTATCTCTGGTAATAGTGCCTAGTTACCAGACAGTTACTTAGTAACCAGCGGGTAACTTAGCAACCAGCAGTCAGTTGTCTCTGATGACTGTTCCGGCTAATACTCGGATTCCGATTTGATCCTTTTCTATTTTAGACATAGTCTCGTATCTGGGGTAAAAGTTAGTAAAACTGACCGCTGACTTTTAGTGTCGACAAAAGATCATTGATCGGGTTACAATTTTATTTTAAGGCTAGTTTTATCAAAGTTCAACAAGTGTTACATTATATTAAAACACTGAGAGAGATTCAATAAAATCAGCTAAAATCTCACCTTGTTTTCTGTCTGAGTTGAAGAAGCCGCTGAAACGATTTCTGAGCAGGTGGAATAACACTTCGTGGGGGTCGGGGTGAAGTTCCTGCAGTGCGACTTATTCTACCGTTAGAGGAGGAAGGAGGGTACATTTCCAGTACTGAGATCTGGGAGAGGGGCAGCGCTTTTCCTTTAGTTCTGAGAATAAAACCGTTTAGAATATCTTTATATATAGTATTATTACCATGGTAACACTACCTTTTATGGTAATGTAGCCACGGCAGCCCCTTTCCCTTCCATCTGTGAGACTCTGGTTATCTAACTTTGTAATTATAGAGATTGTGCTGAAATTATATTGATCTGAATTGCTGTATTGTAATTGTAAGCTTCTGATATTGTACCTATCTGTATTTCTCTATTTCGGTTCAGTCAAATTGTGGTTCTTTTTTACGACTACTATCTAAGAAAATCCGATTCCGTAAAACACGGGGACGCTGAAAAAATAAAGAATGCTCCAGATCGAGGGAAGGCCAAAAATAGACTAAATGGTAATGTTACGCCACTGTTGTCATGTAGCCTGTAGGCTTTAATTCATTTAATAAAGTTCGTCGCTTAGCAACTGAGCACTTTTAAACCATGACAGCCCATCTACAAGCTATTCACGCGGTAAACTGCTAATCAATGAGAGACGTGTTCTCTTGAGAACAGTAATTGTCATGCAATATCAGGTAACGTGTGCACCACTAACTTGAAAGTCCAGCTTGAAAGGTCAGTTTAAACTCACGGACCAGGAATTTTGCTAATTTACCACGTGGCGCGCAGGGAAAATGCGCGCTTTTGCGTGGAACTTTCTTAAATTATTTAAGCGCGCGCTCCAATTTCAATTAACTGTAGACCCTCTGAATATTGTGCTCCTTAGATGTGATACGTCACAAGAGATGACTGTTCATTTATTGAGTCTAAGTAAACTATAGGTAAAAATATAATATTAATCATAAGCTAAAATGTACTAATCTTTGTATTCTAAATGGGGAAAAAGAAGAAACATTGTCAGTCAGTCGAGAAAATTGTCAGTCAGGCTATATGGCCGCTTTGTAGATGTTGTGACTATGCTAGTAGTGGTCCCAGGCTTGCGACTGGAATTGCGGTGTTAAATCGATTTAATGGTACCAACGATCCACCTCCCACTTGTTGTTTGGTACTTAGCATTAATAGTGTTAGCTGTAGCCATTTATAGCAAGAATCTTAAAACTAAAGGGGATGACAAGGAAAAGAGGAAGGAAAAAGAATAACGGGACAAACAATTAATTAAAGTATTTATAGGAGCATTAGATATTGTAATTACAAGCTTCAATAATAAATCACTGACTAAAACTTCTAATTAAAATGACACTTGGTACGCTCGCCCATTTTCACTGGTCAGTCTGAACTTCGGTTTAGCACGTTGTACACTTATTCACCTAAGTTTCAGAATTTGTTCAGTTTAGCAGAGTTAGTACCCGTGTTTCAATAAATCAAAAGATATCAGGGGAGTTCTTTAATAATGTTACGGTCATCTAGAATACCGAACTTCCTGAAAACGTTATCATATTTCCTCAGACAACGTTTAATGCCTTTAATCAGTCTATCACGGCTATATCCTCTATCAATTAGAATTTTGAATATTTTGTGAAGATGGGAGGTAAAGATATCCAATCTAGTGCAAACATTACCATATCTAAGAACTTGACTTGAAAAAACGTTGTAGCCAACCTCGGTTGGGATGTTACTGTGAGGAAATGTAAGGGATACAACATGAAAATTAAAATCATCAGTTTTGTTATACACTGATATTTCTAGTCCTTCTGTGGAAATATTAATATTTAAATCAAGGTAGTTAATGATTTTATTATTGGAACCAGCTCGCTCCATCTCCAATGAATTAGGATAAATATCTTTAATCAATTTATGAAAGTAAAGGTAGTTAATAATAGATAAATCGTCAACATATCGTTTATTATTGGATAATATCTTTGCTAATCCCATTTTCTTTTCCTGAAGTAAACGTTTCATATAATTAAATTCCTTTTTGCCAACAGTGAGATCAGCTATAGGGGAACTTGAATTTCCACCCATAGGAATACCCTTGGTTTGTATGAATACAATCCCACCGAAGACGACATAAGTGTTATAAATAATAAATTTAACAGCCTCTTTTAGGTCATCTTGACTAAAGCAGGCATGAGAATCATAGGTTTTATTGGAAAAGAAACATGTATTACTGTCTCTTTTAGAAATACAAATATATCTATTACGGTCTGAAAATATTAAATCAACAACTTCATTAATCATATTCTCTACTTCAATCAAGTCTAATCTGGTATAAAGAGTAGTAAAATCATATACTTGTATATTATAAACATCACTATTTTTGATAGCTTCAAGGAATTCACTTGAGGAATCTATGCTCCAAAACATGTTTATACCGCTGTTGTTGTAGATTGCCTCGCAGTATTTCTTGAAATATTTCCTCAAAAGTTTCAGACAACAGTTAACTTGGACGTTAAGTTGTTTCGTAACGCAAAAACGGGCACCTGCAATGAACCTCGCCTTGTAAGGGTTCTTATGAAGCTTAGGGTTCCAGAAGATGCGTGCTAGTCGCAAGTTTTTATCTTCAACTTGTACATTAAATCTCTCCTTTAGACTCTCAGATATTTTATTGACATAATGAGTCTCGTCTTCGCTACAGGGTTTATATGTATCATTACCTATACATTCTAGAGTATTAGGATCAAAACCCATTTCATTGACAAGAGTTTTTACATAAAACTTTTTACAAATAAATGAAAAATTACCAGAAGCTTTGTCGATACTACAAATAATGTATTTACTTTTCAGCAATTTAAGACTTCTTTTAACATCATCTTTTTCCAGTGTGTTTTCTTTTATTTCAAATGTTTCAGGAAAGTTTTTCTTGTAATATTCAATACGATTGGAAATTATTGATAACACTTTTTCCTTCCAATCGCTGAACTTTACTTCTTTTTGACAGTACTTTCTACTTTTTGATTTTATAAATTTATCGACAGCTTCGGTAACTGACATATATATCTCATCTGGAGATTTAAATGTGGGAATTCTGTATTTACAACCGTAGGAAAGTACTTCCCTAAGTTCAACATTATCAACAATATCTAAATTACCAGTAACTACATGTCCATGAGGAGGATAATTGAAAGGGGAGGAGTGACAATCGCATGGACTACCTAAAATAGATTTAATATCAGAAATAGAAAGTTTCTTTAAGAATGAAGCATAGTTACAAATAGAAAGACTTATAGGATCATTATACTCATAATAAATCTGTAATGGTGTAAAAGACTGAATCAAAATGGGAAGCAAATCAATGACTGAAGTGTCAGAGAAAATAGATTTTAGGTTAAGATTATCAATGAATTTGCAATTAAATGGAACAATTATAAATTCTCTATTACTGGATTCAGATTTGTTCTGATGGTATTTGGGGGAAAATGTTGAACAGAAAGAGGAACATACGTTGTAAATCAATCCTGAATTATTTTGACTCAAAGAGTAGAGAGTGTCTAAATCTGATAAGCTATAACATTTTAATGTTTTGTATATGGAATGTTCTGAAGAGATGTTATCTTTCAGCCTGTTAATATCAGACTCTATGGTATCCAGAGACTTCTTAGGCTGAACTTTCTTCTTTCCATTCCCTCTGCCACGTTTGTATCGAGCAATCTGTCCACTAAAATAATTCATAACCCGATCTTGGGAGATGTTGCCCGTTCCTTTCTTCTTGTCATTAAGACCAAGAGGGAATGCTGTCCCAAGCTTCTCTATCCAGTAATCCTCCAGGAGAAGTAAATCATTTTTGACATCGGTGGACATGTCAGAATCAACATAATCTACAATCTGTATGGAAGCATCTGAGAAGACGTGACCAGGAATATTAAAATGTTCATATAAAAATGTGGATGATTTGGCTTTGACACAATTTCTGTGGCCATTGACTCTTTTATGAAGTGGTTGAGTTGTTTCTCCAACATATTGTTTTTTACAGGTAGAACAGGTAATAACATAAATAACATTATTAGTTTTACAATTAAATATAAAATTTGTATGTCCAAAGATAAAATCATTATTAAAAGTACTGCTCCTAAATGTATTAACAGGATTAAAACTGTTGCAAGTGAGACAACCTCTACCATTGCAACATCTAAAAGTGCTAGAAAAAACATTACTAGGGGTTACCCATTTATTCAAGGATTTTGAGAAAAATTTACCATTACGTTTAAGTCAAGAAGGTAACATCATCCCTTTCGGCGTTTCCGCCTAGACCCAACGACTCGAGATAGGCCAAGGACAACGGGTCGGACATCAACCTATTGTCATGGGGCTGCCATGATTGGGCGGGCGTTAGATGTCATGAACCTAAATAGTTCTCCCACCGACGCAGTGTAGCCTGGCGAGATTCTTCGCGACCATAAAAATCTCTTAGAACCGGATCTTGCACTGCCGCTGTTTCTCGTACCGTAGCATGGCGGACAGCTCACGCCAGAAAATGAAATAAACAGGTAAATACAGGATAAATCAGGAGATGTATGTACAACAACAAGACTTCAAGGAGGGCGCCCAAGAAAACAAAGATCAACCAAATCTCGGAACCAATGGCCGGGAGAGATATAAATGTAATTATAGAGCAATATCAAGAAAAGCTATCAATTATGTATCCAACGGGGCGGAAGAACCGACCACCAGTACTTGATACCATGATACGGACGTAATCTAAGTAAACTATAGGTAAAAATATAATATTAATCATAAGCTAAAATGTACTAATCTTTGTATTCTAAATGGGGAAAAAGAAGAAACATTGTCAGTCAGTCGAGAAAATTGTCAGTCAGGCTATATGGCCGCTTTGTAGATGTTGTGACTATGCTAGTAGTGGTCCCAGGCTTGCGACTGGAATTGCGGTGTTAAATCGATTTAATGGTACCAACGATCCACCTCCCACTTGTTGTTTGGTACTTAGCATTAATAGTGTTAGCTGTAGCCATTTATAGCAAGAATCTTAAAACTAAAGGGGATGACAAGGAAAAGAGGAAGGAAAAAGAATAACGGGACAAACAATTAATTAAAGTATTTATAGGAGCATTAGATATTGTAATTACAAGCTTCAATAATAAATCACTGACTAAAACTTCTAATTAAAATGACACTTGGTACGCTCGCCCATTTTCACTGGTCAGTCTGAACTTCGGTTTAGCACGTTGTACACTTATTCACCTAAGTTTCAGAATTTGTTCAGTTTAGCAGAGTTAGTACCCGTGTTTCAATAAATCAAAAGATATCAGGGGAGTTCTTTAATAATGTTACGGTCATCTAGAATACCGAACTTCCTGAAAACGTTATCATATTTCCTCAGACAACGTTTAATGCCTTTAATCAGTCTATCACGGCTATATCCTCTATCAATTAGAATTTTGAATATTTTGTGAAGATGGGAGGTGAATATTTTGTGAAGATGGGAGGTGATACGCTGTAAAAATGTCGGCTTAGTGTATTAAAAAAGAGTAACGGTATGGTCGTTAATTTATTCTTAGCCCATACTCATTATGGACATTGGATGAGAGCTTCTGATAAAAAATATGGAACAAAAGCGTAAATTTTAGTGATATGCCATTCGGTCAGCGGTAGTCCTTAATCGAGAAAGATTTTATTTTCAATCAACATTTCCACACAATCAACCAATAATAGACTAAACTGAACAAGTTTCTTCAAGTACAAATGTAATACGTTTAATGATTTGATAAAATTAGCATCGCCATCATACACGTTTGGTAATATTTATTTTCCGCTTTGAAAGCTTTCTCGCTTGTCATGCACTGCGTTGAATACAGACTTGATCAAATAAATACGAATTTAGTGTTTATATTGCAACATCGTACGGTGCGACACCGTGTAATTAGCGTATTGAATGTCTGCTAGAATCCCACATTTAGAAACACGGCAGTCTGACTTCCAGGAAATTTTGGATTCCAGAGGAAATTTGGTGCCAAAGAGGACACCTAAAATTTCTTTTTAGGGCATACAAAAATTTTTAGGGAAGAAACATTGGACTGGGAGGAAATTTAAAACTTTCTGGGTGTTGACTGTGGGGCTAGAATTAATATGAATGTTGGTCGTTGGGTGACTCACAATTTCATAATTATAATTACATATGTGATTATAATTACTAACTTTTTATCAGTTTCCTCCGGAATCAAGGCGTCCAGTTCTTCAATCCTCGCTGTTGGTGTAAAACAGTTTACTTCCGGCGACGTTTCCTGCAAAATTGAACAATTTTCATTTCTTTTTGTCTAAGATTTTTTCATTTTCATCCGAACAAATGCTACTCAAAAGTGTCCGATAAAATGCACACGCCCTCGTATGTTTAAACTTTTCGTAAAGGATCGCCCACAAAAGCTCAGTTTATGTTTTTTGCAACAAGAGGGTTTTAAATCTGCCAATTATCTTGGTTTCTGAGGCGACAGTCTTCATTGCATGTTAGAGGGGAGTGTTTTATTATATTAACATTAGTTCTATGATATTCTGCTCAATATTTCACAAAAGATCTTTATAAAATAACTTTGCGGGCAGCACGTAACATTTTACACATTTTACAAAGTCCGAGTAACAAAAGATTTACCGCCAAACTTAAACTCTTTAACTTTATTCAAGATCATATTTCTGGTAATTTCTCATCAGATTCAAAACGGATGATCAGACTTAAAAGAATAATTCGGTAAGATTTAATAATATTTGCTTGATAACGAAAGTTTTTATATTTAAATATTAGGAGGAACGACTGGTTTTACAAGATTTTTGTAAGTTATAAAATGCAAAAGTTTGTTCCTCGACATAATTTACAAAAGTGATGAATAATTAGCCTGAGTTAAATTTGTTTTATCACAATATGTTCCCGTGCAGGATTGTGGTTTTTGAGAATGTTAAATTTGAATATACTGTGAGAAATAATGCACTGAAATGAAAGAGAAGAGGTTTACTGTTTTACAGGAATGCTATAATATAACGTTATGCTCTATCTGAAAAGGTTGATAATTACAACTCTAATAACATTTATAATATCAAGTTTTACCGTTACTATTATATAATAATACAGTACATTATATATATATAGCCATAGTTGATCTTGTAATTTTAGCAAGCATCATTGTACGCGTCCATGTGATGTAGACACGCTATATTGTTACTCACTTACTCTATTGGTATGATAACAAACTATAAAGGTATTGTAAACACAGCATGAGATGACCGCAGAACTAACAGATGCAGATGAGATGAGAGCTGATGAAATGACTGCAGAACAAGCGGATGCAGATGAGATGACTGTAGGACAAGCAGATGAGATGACTGCAGAACAAGCAGATGATATGACTGCAGAACAAGCTGATAAAATTGCAGAACAAGCGGATGCAGATGAGATTACTGCAGAACAAGCGGATGAGATGACACCCGAAAAAGGAAAGCAGGTATGTCCCTGGCCCAGTATTAAACATGTTTTATATTTTTTATACCCGCGTGTTTTTTTAATTTAAACTTTTTCAACCATTTCTGAAGAATTTAAAAATGTAAAACATAGCGTAACAGATGTTTTCAGAAGTGTTGGCAGGTGACCAGTAAGAAATGTTGCTGCTCAGCTATAACTTTTCGGTATCTTCTGTGAATAAGGCTGCTCAGCGAGTCTTGTGACCAACACGATTTTGAATTTTGTACATTGTACCGCAACTTGAGTATTATATTTGTAAACACGCCCTTACTTATTCTTAATATTTGCCACAATTTCGTTCTGTAGTTATCCATCTGGCATTATTGGCAATTTGCCATTATGAGCTTTGAAGCCGATATAAAAGTTTAGTTGAAACCTTATGAAACATTTTAGGAAATTTCCGAACGCATTTGTTTAAAGTAATGCTTCTGTTTTTTAGTCTGATATTTGTTATTTGTACCTTACATTCCACTCCGTTTATTAACGATATTTAGTTACACTAAAATCAAGACACTTCATTTTACCTTTGGTATCGTTAATCAGTATTCATTAACAATTAGGTGCTTTCCGCGCCAGATTATTGATTATCATTTTCTCGTTATTTGCCCCGTCAGTTTCCCTTAAAATCATTGTAGCACTTTAAAGTAAACATTCCATGGAATATTGCCAAATATTTACCAACTAATATCACGTGTAGGGTACCCCCACATAACAGTACCTACTAATAGCACGTGCAGGGTACCCCCACAGTACCTACTAATAGCACGTGCAGGGTACCCCCACAGCACCTACTAATAGCACGTGCAGGGTACCCCCACAGTACCTACTAATATCACGTGCAGGGTACCCCCACAGTACCTAACTAATAAGACGTGGTTTGTGGTATAATTAAAGAGTTATGATTTCACAGGTACTGCCTGGAGAGTTCACAGTAAATAACAAGACAATATGATCTACTCGTGTGTGGACTATGAAACCTTAACTATACTAGTCAGCAGCGCTACAACTACAGCTGAACTGGGACGTGATCAGCGTATCACGTGATATGACGTCATCACGTGACACTTGATTAGGGTATCACGTGTTATCACGTGATAGAATGTCTTGTCGCGTGATATCATTTAAATTCTAAGTACACTTACTATATTTATATGTATTATGTTAGAATACAAGATATGTCAGTTATACTTAACATTGTTTAATAATGATCCAGATATTATCTCACCGCACCGGATACAGATACCATACACATGGCATGTACGCCACTATGCCACAACCACTAATACTGCCAAATATAAGGAATGTTCACAGGTTTCCCCCAATCTCTGTGGAGAGTTTACCCCACTAGTTTGTACGTGTCTGCTGATCAGGATTGTGTGACTATTTCCCAAATTCCCTAATTCCTATATTTCCCTAATTCTATATATATTTTAGCCAGGAATTTACCGGCTCACAAAGTTGCTACAGTTATTTTCTAGGTACATTGAACTGCCTAAACTTGCTCCTTCATAAACTTGTTTAAACATATTCTTTGTTTCGTGTTCTACACAGCATTATTAAACTGACGTATCAGACATTACTTGCTCCTTCATAATATTATCCGCGTGATTACAATCCCGGTTTCCCTGTCAATAATCTGTGCTTAGTATTTCTCTCTCAATCTCTCGCTCTCTCTCTATCTCTCTCTCTCTCTCTCTCTCTCTCTCTCTCTCTCTCTCTCTCTCTCTCTCTCTCTCTCTCTCTCTCTCTCTCTCTCTCTCTCTCTCTCTCTCTCTCTCTCTCTCTCTCTCTCTCTCTCTCTCTCTCTCTCTCTCTCTCTCTCTCTCTCTCTCTCTCTCTCTCTCTCTCTCTCTCTCTCTCTCTCTCTCTCTCTCTCTCTCTCTCTCTCTCTCTCTCTCTTGATACTTCGTCAAACTGAATTAACTTACTTGCTCCTTCATAAACAACTTCTGACAGTTTGCTCGTATCACACGGATAGTTAGTAGTACATATCATGTTTGTGTGACCATCCATTTGTTTTCCTCGAGTTTTTGTTGGCTTTTTTATTTCCAAGATTGGTACGGTAAGAAGTCACCACGCCCTAATTTAACATTCACCAGTTTACCGGTATCTTCACATTTCTTATAAAATCAGGAGTTGACTTAAGTAATAACTGTAGAATTGAATACCATAGTTTCGATATGTTATGTCATGGCAGAATTATTTAATATTCATACGATACAGTTTAATAATAATCTCACTTGGGCAGTATCCAAGAAGCCCGACCCAGTCCGAGGACTAGTCCGCGTACCAGTCCGCGTACTACTTATGACATCATGATAAACAGATCATATTAAAGGTATCTTGGATGCAATTAGTTAAGACAATAAGACTAGCATTAATTGACATGCTGGTATATACTGCTCCGCATACGACCCAGCGACCGCTTCTGACGCCAGACAACTCTACATTTTCTCCTCCTCGATCTGTCCTCCTAAATGTAAGGGACAGGACATAGAGTTCTTTAAAGTTTTTTTTTCTGGAATAAGAAGTCTCGAGCATTCTCTAATATGGAGGGCGTGGGCCGTGGGTCCATCAATTTGTACCATCAATTTGTACCATGTCAGGAATTGGAATAGTTGATGCTGTTGATAAAAGTGGTAATTGATAATACTCGGACACAGAAATCGAATGACTTATATACCACGTTTAATTTATCTTAATCTTTGACTTCATTCAGCGATTTACAACCATTTATACCATTTATAAGGATACTGACTTGAGTAATTTGTTCTCTCGTGATTTAACAGACCTCAAATTGTGAAGCTCACTAAATGTGATATTATAAAAATGAGTAGATGATCGCTGGTAAAGATAGAAACTGTACGGGGAAAATTGAGATACTGGAAAAATTAGGGTGTGCCAAAAATCTCCCTGCTTCACAAATCTGAAATATAGTAGCAGATTTTAAAGGCCTGAAGCCAAAGGGAGCGTTTCGTGATTAAAATAACTGAGGGTAGCGGCACTGCAACTTATAATACAATGATTTCATACTATATTCTAGTTCCTTATAGTAGTGGTTTAAATACAGACAGGGTCCGCTGATCTGCCATCAGTGTAATCACCAGAGTGTTATCATATAAACAGTAGATACTCCCTCCTGATGCAATCACTATTAATGAAATACTACTTGCTTTAGTAGCTAACTTCACAATCTCCTTATCAGTGTAGGAGTGGAATGATAAGAGTAGTGCACCTGTAGTTTATTTCAATATGTTATTTATTTTAGTTGGTTTAATCGCAGCAACCACCGTTTCAGGTCAGTTTATATTTATGTTTAAAGTTGGGAATTTGTACAATTGTGACCATGACTTTCATCTTGAGTTAACAAAGACTTTTGCTTGAACCCAACAAATTAATTAAGAGTATGTTTCCCAGATTAATAAAAATGTCCCGAACTTTTAATATAACGTTCGTGTTCACTGTTCATGTTTCAGGAGAGTTTACCCTAGTCGACAGAAGGGGACAGCAGATAGTAGGCGAAGCTCAGGGATTACTCCTTTATAATGGGGGGACAGTTTGTGACGACAGTTTTAATGAGAACTCGGGCAATGCAGTCTGTCGTCAAATGGGGTGCTTGTTATTTTGTTATTTGATATTTTATAAACAGTTTCCATTCTGTATTGTTTAGTCTGGCGGAATTAGTCAGAATTAACGTCGATGTCGAGAAAATCTTTTAGAGCAAATCAACTCTTCCTCATCTCTTATCCTGTATTTCTCATCCCTCATCTGTTTCACGTCCCTCCTGTTTCACGTCCCTAATCTGTTTCACGTCCCTCATCTGTTTCACGTCCCTAATCTGCTTCACGTCCCTCATCTGTTTCACGTCCCTCATCTGTTTCACGTCCCTCCTGTGCTTCACGTCCCTCTTCTGTTTCACGTCCCTAATCTGTTTCACATCCCTAATCTGTTTCACATCCCTAATCTGTTTCACATCCCTAATTTGTTTCACGTCCCTCATCTGTTTCACGTCCCTAATCTGCTTCACGTCCCTAATCTGCTTCACGTCCCTCCTGTTTCACGTCCCTTATCTGTTTCACGTCCCTCATCTGTTTCACGTCCCTAATCTGCTTCACGTTCCTCATCTGTTTCACGTCCCTCATCTGTTTCACGTCCCTCCTGTGCTTCACGTCCCTCTTCTGTTTCACGTCCCTAATCTGTTTCACATCTCTAATCTCTTTCACATCCCTAATCTGTTTCACATCCCTAATATGTTTCACATCCCTAATCTGTTTCACGTCCCTCATCTGCTTCACGTCCCTCATCTGTTTCACGTCCCTCCCCTCAGATATGACAGAGCACAGACCTGGAACTCTCACGTGACCTGGGCTATACAGGAGCAATACGAGATAGTACTTGATGACGTCATCTGTGATGACAGTGGGTCTTGGGATAGTTGCAGTTACGTGGAGTCCCACAACTGTGGACATTCTGAGGACATCTTTCTTACTTGTAAAGGTATTTACCGGATTCAACACTATTCTCGTATCTGTCATCTTTTATCTGCTACGACTATTCAATTTTATTGTCACCAAAATGTTATGGAGCCATTTTTAGCCTCAGAAGCCCCCTCCCCCTAATAACAGACTGATCTCTCAGAAGCCCCCAGATTCACACTGGTAGATTCAGCTGGTGAAATTATCCGAGGGGAGGAGCTAGGTTTACTCCTTTATAATGGTGGTACCGTGTGTGACGATAACTTTGATAACAATGCTGCTAACGCTATATGTCGCAAAATCGGGTAAACACTACTTTTATACAACTAATCTGTAATATTTGTGATTGTACAAGAAACCAAACTACCAAATAAAGTTTGGAGGTTAATTTATAAATTTATTAATAGAGAAAATTTGTATAATAAACTGGTTTGTTAATTGTTTATTACTTGTTTATTACGTGCTTGTTCCTTGCTTGTTCCTTGCTTGTTACCATCTAAACCCACAGGTACACAGGTGCAACCAGATGGACACCAGCAGATAGCTTTGACATACAGACAGATTACGAGATAAAACTTGACAACGTGGAGTGCAGACGTGGAGAATGGGAGAGTTGTAGTTATTCTGAGTCTCATAACTGTATGCACAGGTAATAACTAATAGCACCATATAAGGTAACGTTACTATGGAGGTAATAACTAATAGCACCATATAAAGTAACGTTACTATGGAGGTAATAACTAATAGCACCATATAAGGTAACGTTACTATGGAGGTAATAACTAATAGCACCATATAAGGTAACGTTACTATGGTGTCCTTGTAGTGAGTTACCATAGTAACACTACTATAATATAGGGTCATTTCTCGATAACCCTATAACATCTTATTGTGACCGTGCTACATAGTCTCATAGTGATCGGACAACGTTTTTTAATATTACAGCTCACGGTCTGATTTCAAGGGTAACGTAAATGAAACTTTATTTGTGTTTTATTAAATTTACTAAATTAACAGAGAAGATGTGTTTCTGAGTTGTGATGGCGAAATAGAGCAGCAATCTTCTGATATTCCCGCAGTACCTACAGTACCTACTGTACCAACAGGTAATTTGATAAATTAAAATGTAATGTTAAATGTACCTTTATGTTTATCATTATGCTATTTAAGGGAAATAGTTTAGTATTACCATAGCAACATAACCGTATATGGTAGTGTCACCCTGGTAACCCCTCACAGATACAGAAGAGCCCCTGTTCAGACTAGTTGACTCAGAAGGGAACGTTATTGAAGGAGAAGAGCTAGGTTTACTCCTTTATAAAGGTGGAACTGTTTGTGACGATAGTTTTGACGCTACTGCTGCTACTGCTATCTGCAGAAACTTGGGATACACTGACATGAACAGGTAATAATGTGGTCTTGTGTTATTGATACTTTACTGCTGCATCATCTATCAGAACGAAATTTAATTGAATATAATTGTAAAATTCATGGAGAATGAGACTTTTTCTTTTGTTTCCTTTGAGATAATAGTATCAAAATATTGTGATAAAATCATAACTAAATTAATATATTACGTAAATACACTCCCAGGTGGTCGAGTAGAGGGACGCGTATAGAAATCCAGGATAGCTACGAGATAACGCTGGACAATGTGGACTGTAGTGACCCACACTGGGGGAGCTGCAGTTTCTCAGAGGAGAACAACTGCGGGCATATTGAGGACGTGTTCCTCAGCTGCAACTCAGAGGAACCAACAGGTTAGTTACAACTGTGGGCATATTGAGGACGTGTTCCTCAGCTGCAACTCAGAGGAACCAACAGGTTAGTTACAACTGTGGGCATATTGAGGACGTGTTCCTCAGCTGCAACTCAGAGGAACCAACAGGTTAGTTACAACTGTGGGCATATTGAGGACGTGTTCCTCAGCTGCAACTCAGAGGAACCAACAGGTTAGTTACAACTGCGGGCATATTGAGGACGTGTTCCTCAGCTGCAACTCAGAGGAACCAACAGGTTAGTTACAACTGTGGGCATATTGGGGACGTGTTCCTCAGCTGCAACTCAGAGGTACCAACAGGTTAGTTACAACTGTGGGCATATTGAGGACGTGTTCCTCAGCTGCAACTCAGAGGAACCAACAGGTTAGTTACAACTGTGGGCATATTGAGGACGTGTTCCTCAGCTGCAACTCAGAGGAACCAACAGGTTAGTTACAACTGTGGGCATATTGAGGACGTGTTCCTCAGCTGCAACTCAGAGGAACCAACAGGTTAGTTACAACTGTGGGCATATTGAGGACGTGTTCCTCAGCTGCAACTCAGAGGAACCAACAGGTTAGTTACAACTGTGGGCATATTGAGGACGTGTTCCTCAGCTGCAACTCAGAGGAACCAACAGGTTAGTTACAACTGTGGGCATATTGAGGACGTGTTCCTCAGCTGCAACTCAGAGGAACCAACAGGTTAGTTACAACTGCGGGCATATTGAGGACGTGTTCCTCAGCTGCAACTCAGAGGAACCAACAGGTTAGTTACAACTGCGGGCATATTGAGGACGTGTTCCTCAGCTGCAACTCAGAGGAACCAACAGGTTAGTTACAACTGTGGGCATATTGAGGACGTGTTCCTCAGCTGCAACTCAGAGGAACCAACAGGTTAGTTACAACTGTGGGCATATTGAGGACGTGTTCCTCAGCTGCAACTCAGAGGAACCAACAGGTTAGTTACAACTGTGGGCATATTGAGGACGTGTTCCTCAGCTGCAACTCAGAGGAACCAACAGGTTAGTTACAACTGTGGGCATATTGAGGACGTGTTCCTCAGCTGCAACTCAGAGGAACCAACAGGTTAGTTACAACTGTGGGCATATTGAGGACGTGTTCCTCAGCTGCAACTCAGAGGAACCAACAGGTTAGTTACAACTGTGGGCATATTGAGGACGTGTTCCTCAGCTGCAACTCAGAGGAACCAACAGGTTAGTTACAACTGTGGGCATATTGAGGACGTGTTCCTCAGCTGCAACTCAGAGGAACCAACAGGTTAGTTACAACTGTGGGCATATTGAGGACGTGTTCCTCAGCTGCAACTCAGAGGAACCAACAGGTTAGTTACAACTGTGGGCATATTGAGGACGTGTTCCTCAGCTGCAACTCAGAGGAACCAACAGGTTAGTTACAACTGTGGGCATATTGAGGACGTGTTCCTCAGCTGCAACTCAGAGGAACCAACAGGTTAGTTACAACTGTGGGCATATTGAGGACGTGTTCCTCAGCTGCAACTCAGAGGAACCAACAGGTTAGTTACAACTGTGGGCATATTGAGGACGTGTTCCTCAGCTGCAACTCAGAGGAACCAACAGGTTAGTTACAACTGTGGGCATATTGAGGACGTGTTCCTCAGCTGCAACTCAGAGGAACCAACAGGTTAGTTACAACTGTGGGCATATTGAGGACGTGTTCCTCAGCTGCAACTCAGAGGAACCAACAGGTTAGTTACAACTGTGGGCATATTGAGGACGTGTTCCTCAGCTGCAACTCAGAGGAACCAACAGGTTAGTTACAACTGTGGGCATATTGAGGACGTGTTCCTCAGCTGCAACTCAGAGGAACCAACAGGTTAGTTACAACTGTGGGCATATTGAGGACGTGTTCCTCAGCTGCAACTCAGAGGAACCAACAGGTTAGTTACAACTGTGGGCATATTGAGGACGTGTTCCTCAGCTGCAACTCAGAGGAACCAACAGGTTAGTTACAACTGTGGGCATATTGAGGACGTGTTCCTCAGCTGCAACTCAGAGGAACCAACAGGTTAGTTACAACTGTGGGCATATTGAGGACGTGTTCCTCAGCTGCAACTCAGAGGAACCAACAGGTTAGTTACAACTGTGGGCATATTGAGGACGTGTTCCTCAGCTGCAACTCAGAGGAACCAACAGGTTAGTTACAACTGTGGGCATATTGAGGACGTGTTCCTCAGCTGCAACTCAGAGGAACCAACAGGTTAGTTACAACTGTGGGCATATTGAGGACGTGTTCCTCAGCTGCAACTCAGAGGAACCAACAGGTTAGTTACAACTGTGGGCATATTGAGGACGTGTTCCTCAGCTGCAACTCAGAGGAACCAACAGGTTAGTTACAACTGTGGGCATATTGAGGACGTGTTCCTCAGCTGCAACTCAGAGGAACCAACAGGTTAGTTACAACTGTGGGCATATTGAGGACGTGTTCCTCAGCTGCAACTCAGAGGAACCAACAGGTTAGTTACAACTGTGGGCATATTGAGGACGTGTTCCTCAGCTGCAACTCAGAGGAACCAACAGGTTAGTTACAACTGTGGGCATATTGAGGACGTGTTCCTCAGCTGCAACTCAGAGGAACCAACAGGTTAGTTACAACTGTGGGCATATTGAGGACGTGTTCCTCAGCTGCAACTCAGAGGAACCAACAGGTTAGTTACAACTGTGGGCATATTGAGGACGTGTTCCTCAGCTGCAACTCAGAGGAACCAACAGGTTAGTTACAACTGTGGGCATATTGAGGACGTGTTCCTCAGCTGCAACTCAGAGGAACCAACAGGTTAGTTACAACTGTGGGCATATTGAGGACGTGTTCCTCAGCTGCAACTCAGAGGAACCAACAGGTTAGTTACAACTGTGGGCATATTGAGGACGTGTTCCTCAGCTGCAACTCAGAGGAACCAACAGGTTAGTTACAACTGTGGGCATATTGAGGACGTGTTCCTCAGCTGCAACTCAGAGGAACCAACAGGTTAGTTACAACTGTGGGCATATTGAGGACGTGTTCCTCAGCTGCAACTCAGAGGAACCAACAGGTTAGTTACAACTGTGGGCATATTGAGGACGTGTTCCTCAGCTGCAACTCAGAGGAACCAACAGGTTAGTTACAACTGTGGGCATATTGAGGACGTGTTCCTCAGCTGCAACTCAGAGGAACCAACAGGTTAGTTACAACTGTGGGCATATTGAGGACGTGTTCCTCAGCTGCAACTCAGAGGAACCAACAGGTTAGTTACAACTGTGGGCATATTGAGGACGTGTTCCTCAGCTGCAACTCAGAGGAACCAACAGGTTAGTTACAACTGTGGGCATATTGAGGACGTGTTCCTCAGCTGCAACTCAGAGGAACCAACAGGTTAGTTACAACTGTGGGCATATTGAGGACGTGTTCCTCAGCTGCAACTCAGAGGAACCAACAGGTTAGTTACAACTGTGGGCATATTGAGGACGTGTTCCTCAGCTGCAACTCAGAGGAACCAACAGGTTAGTTACAACTGTGGGCATATTGAGGACGTGTTCCTCAGCTGCAACTCAGAGGAACCAACAGGTTAGTTACAACTGTGGGCATATTGAGGACGTGTTCCTCAGCTGCAACTCAGAGGAACCAACAGGTTAGTTACAACTGTGGGCATATTGAGGACGTGTTCCTCAGCTGCAACTCAGAGGAACCAACAGGTTAGTTACAACTGTGGGCATATTGAGGACGTGTTCCTCAGCTGCAACTCAGAGGAACCAACAGGTTAGTTACAACTGTGGGCATATTGAGGACGTGTTCCTCAGCTGCAACTCAGAGGAACCAACAGGTTAGTTACAACTGTGGGCATATTGAGGACGTGTTCCTCAGCTGCAACTCAGAGGAACCAACAGGTTAGTTACAACTGTGGGCATATTGAGGACGTGTTCCTCAGCTGCAACTCAGAGGAACCAACAGGTTAGTTACAACTGTGGGCATATTGAGGACGTGTTCCTCAGCTGCAACTCAGAGGAACCAACAGGTTAGTTACAACTGTGGGCATATTGAGGACGTGTTCCTCAGCTGCAACTCAGAGGAACCAACAGGTTAGTTACAACTGTGGGCATATTGAGGACGTGTTCCTCAGCTGCAACTCAGAGGAACCAACAGGTTAGTTACAACTGTGGGCATATTGAGGACGTGTTCCTCAGCTGCAACTCAGAGGAACCAACAGGTTAGTTACAACTGTGGGCATATTGAGGACGTGTTCCTCAGCTGCAACTCAGAGGAACCAACAGGTTAGTTACAACTGTGGGCATATTGAGGACGTGTTCCTCAGCTGCAACTCAGAGGAACCAACAGGTTAGTTACAACTGTGGGCATATTGAGGACGTGTTCCTCAGCTGCAACTCAGAGGAACCAACAGGTTAGTTACAACTGTGGGCATATTGAGGACGTGTTCCTCAGCTGCAACTCAGAGGAACCAACAGGTTAGTTACAACTGTGGGCATATTGAGGACGTGTTCCTCAGCTGCAACTCAGAGGAACCAACAGGTTAGTTACAACTGTGGGCATATTGAGGACGTGTTCCTCAGCTGCAACTCAGAGGAACCAACAGGTTAGTTACAACTGTGGGCATATTGAGGACGTGTTCCTCAGCTGCAACTCAGAGGAACCAACAGGTTAGTTACAACTGTGGGCATATTGAGGACGTGTTCCTCAGCTGCAACTCAGAGGAACCAACAGGTTAGTTACAACTGTGGGCATATTGAGGACGTGTTCCTCAGCTGCAACTCAGAGGAACCAACAGGTTAGTTACAACTGTGGGCATATTGAGGACGTGTTCCTCAGCTGCAACTCAGAGGAACCAACAGGTTAGTTACAACTGTGGGCATATTGAGGACGTGTTCCTCAGCTGCAACTCAGAGGAAACCAACAGGTTAGTTACAACTGTGGGCATATTGAGGACGTGTTCCTCAGCTGCAACTCAGAGGAACCAACAGGTTAGTTACAACTGTGGGCATATTGAGGACGTGTTCCTCAGCTGCAACTCAGAGGAACCAACAGGTTAGTTACAACTGTGGGCATATTGAGGACGTGTTCCTCAGCTGCAACTCAGAGGAACCAACAGGTTAGTTACAACTGCGGGCATATTGAGGACGTGTTCCTCAGCTGCAACTCAGAGGAACCAACAGGTTAGTTACAACTGTGGGCATATTGAGGACGTGTTCCTCAGCTGCAACTCAGAGGAACCAACAGGTTAGTTACAACTGTGGGCATATTGAGGACGTGTTCCTCAGCTGCAACTCAGAGGAACCAACAGGTTAGTTACAACTGTGGGCATATTGAGGACGTGTTCCTCAGCTGCAACTCAGAGGAACCAACAGGTTAGTTACAACTGTGGGCATATTGAGGACGTGTTCCTCAGCTGCAACTCAGAGGAACCAACAGGTTAGTTACAACTGTGGGCATATTGAGGACGTGTTCCTCAGCTGCAACTCAGAGGAACCAACAGGTTAGTTACAACTGTGGGCATATTGAGGACGTGTTCCTCACCTGCAACTCAGAGGAACCAACAGGTTAGTTACAACTGTGGGCATATTGAGGACGTGTTCCTCAGCTGCAACTCAGAGGAACCAACAGGTTAGTTACAACTGTGGGCATATTGAGGACGTGTTCCTCAGCTGCAACTCAGAGGAACCAAAAGGTGGCACACTGAGTTACCCGTATTTAGTGTTGTTTTATTGGCAAATGGCACTGACTGCAACCAAGTTGTTTATCGTATCATTCATTTTAATAAAGTTTTAAGACAATTCTGAAATTTCCCTAAAACAACTTGAATATTAACGATTGTAAACAAACGAAAAAAAACCCGGAAAGACCTGAAATTGTGAATCAGAATGATCGTTACTATCAGTATTAGTAACACAGGTACCCTCCCTCAGAAGCAGGACACTCTCCCTTCTCCCTGATAGACGCTGACAGTAACGATATACTCGGAGAAGAACAAGGACTGCTCCTTTACAACGGAAACACAGTGTGTGACGATAGCTTTGACGAGAACGCTGCTAACGCTATCTGTCGTCAGATGGGTCGTCCTGGATCCTTGGGCTGGATTGCTGGGAGCCTGTTCGATATTCAGACCGGGCTGGAGATAGGGTTGGATAATGTGGACTGTAGCAGTGAGAGCTGGTCTAGTTGCACACACAGCACAGTTCACAACTGTCAGCACAATGAGGATGTTCACCTGACTTGCTCGGCGACTGTAACAAATACACCAGCTCACGTAACTGAAGTGCCAGAGTTTGCAACAGATCCTGCTGACACAGAACCACCACAGCTACAGGTTGAAACAGAACCTCCACAGATTGAAACAAGTTCCCCACAGACTGAAACAGATCCCCCGCAGGTTGAAACAGAACCTCCACAGATTGAAACAGATTCCCCACAGACTGAAACAGATCCCCGACAGACTGAAACAGATCCCCCGCAGGTTGAAACAGATCCTCCACAGACTGAAACAGATCCTCCACAGACTGAAACGGATCCTCCACAGACTGAAACAGATCCCCCGCAGGTTGAAACAGATCCTCCACAGACCTGTCCACCTATCCTGGAGTGTCCCACTTCAGAGTGTTATGTAACCTGTCCGGCTGGCCACTACCTGATAAACTCAACCTGTGAGGAGTGTCCTGCTAACTTCTACAGCTCAGTCTCCGGTTCCACGTCCTGTTCAAGTTGTCCGGGTATCTCCACCTCCCGGCCCGGTTCTGATAAGTGTAACTGTCGTCCTGGTACTATGTGGAGTAACGGCAGGTGTAAGAGGTGTCCTGATGACTACGCAGGAGTGGAGGGAACCTGTCACCAGTGTCCTGAAGGTTCACAACCTGTAGACAGTGATAGGTCCTGTTCGTGTCCTGACGGACTGTACTGGCTGTGGAACCACGCCCTTTTGGGAGCCTGTGTGCCATGTCCTCAGGATAAATTTATAGAAGGAGAGATGCTGCATTGTGAGCTGTGTCCTACAGGATCCACAGCTCTAACAGGGTCCAGTTCCTGCTCCTGTGAAGCAGGGACCTACTGGAGTAACCAGGAATGTGTGGAATGCAGCCCAGGATTTGCAAGCAACGCTGGAGCAACAGTCTGTGTGACCTGTGAGAACGGAGGAGCAGGATCTAGTTGTCTGTGTGATGATGGTCTGGTTTGGGAGTGGGTAGATCAGAACACAGGGTCCTGCAGGCCTTGTCTTGCCAGCACCTATAAAACAGGGAACATGTCCTCCTGCTCAACATGTCCCCTAGGTTCTACATCTGCAGCAGGAGCTGAACATTGTAGCTGTCCTCCAGGAGAGCACTGGAGCGGAGAAGAGTGTAACAGTTGTGAAGCAGGGTCTGTCAGCTTAGAGGGTTCTCTCAGCTGCTCCATCTGTCCCCTGGGATCCTCCTCTACTGAAGAAAAGTGTACTTGCCCTGATGGAACGGTCTGGGAGTGGAACAGTTCAGGTGATGGGTCCTGTATACCCTGCTCCTCAGGAAGCTATAAGAACAATGAGGCTGGAACGTGTCTTTTCTGTCCTGAGGGATCTACTTCTCTCTCCGGCTCTGCTGGCTGCTCTTGTGATGGTGGTAAGGTGTGGGATGGAGCACAATGTGTGGACTGTGAAGAGGGAACAGCAAGTAATGGACTTGGAACAGAATGCCTGGTTTGTCCGCTAGGAGCAGCACAAGATAAAGCCTCGTGTCTGTGTCCTGACGGTGCAGTCTGGAAGTGGGAAGATGGCCAGTGTTCACCCTGCTTACAGGACACCTACAAACAAGGAGAGATGGTGTCTTGTGAAGTGTGTCCCTCCACCTCCACAACTCCTGCTGGCTCTGCGGAATGTAGCTGTGATCAGGGAACGCACTGGAGCAACAGAGCGTGTGTGATGTGCACTGGTACTGCTTGGTTTGACAATGCTGGTAAAGTGTGTGTTGAGTGTCCTGCTCACACATTGCCAGTACACGGACACACTGCCTGTAGTTGTAGTGCTGGTAGTAAGTGGGATCCTGTAACCAAGACGTGCACTGCCTGCCCAGCTAACCACTTCAGTGAGGGTTCCTCAGTAGAATGTACCAAGTGTCCTGCCTACACAGTGTCTACAGCAGGAGCCTCTCAGTGTAACCACTGTCAGAACGGAGAGTACTGGACTAACTACACCTGTGAGACCTGCAATGATTCCGACCAGATAGGTAATGGGGTATTCTGTGTGCAGCAGTATGATATAGAGACGCAGCATTACAAAGGTTCTGCTAAGGGTATAAGGGGAACAAGTCCTAGGAGCAGTCTCAGTGCCATATTCACCGGGATTATAGTTGTACTGGCAGTGGTCTGTATAACTCTAATAGTTCTACTCATCGCAAAGTCACGCAAACAGAAGAAGAAGAAAGTTCCGAGGATGTCCTATTCTACAGCGCCTCTTACAGGTTCGTTTCAGAGGGAATACGTATGACCTTATATGATAGTGATACCATGGTGATATTACCTTATATGTCATCATGGTAGATACTTAAAATTCAATAATCAAATAGTACAAAGATAGAAAGTAGAATCTTGTGTGATATAACAACAAAGTTTCACGTTGTTTTTTTATTTCAGGAGGATCAGAGAGTGACTGGCAGGACATGAGAGCAGACAGTGTAGCAGCACCAGCAGAGGAGAGGGATTACTGCGGAGGAGGGACAAGTAACCCAATGCCGGGGAGTGAGGAGAACATCTATCATTTCCTGGAGGAACCCGACCAGAGGTTCTGAGAGACTGAGGAGTGAGAACATTACCTTATATGGTAGTGTTGCCGCGGTTACATTACCTTATATGGTAGTGTTGCCACAGTTACGTTACCTTATATGGTAGTGTTGCCACAGTTACATTACCTTATATGGTAATGTTGCCACGGTTACATAGTACATACTTTATATGGACAAAAACTGGGATAATATGTGAGATGGGTACTAAGGTTAGGGTTTCAGTTTGTATTGGTAGATATCAGATACGTACAAATATCTTATTTTAAGTTTGACATTCAGTTAAATTTACACAAGACTGCCGGCACAACCCAGATCCAAACAACAAACTTTATTTTAGGTGTGCGATCTTATTTGATTGTTGATAATTTTAAATATGACCTGAAGCGATTAGAACACATTAATAAGAGTGGGTTTTCAAATTATGATAAATGAGTACTGAGTGCTGAGTGCTGAGTGCTGAGTGCTGAGTGCTGAGTGCTGAGTGATGAGTGCTGAATAACAATAACTGTTATGAGGCCTCCTACTATTTAACAAAAACAATTTAATTAAACAAAATACAAAATCAATTTTTACGATAACGTTAATTATTGATTCACAATGAAATCCGTTTTTTGGTATTGTCAGATTGGCTTGACTAACCGTTATTCTAATATAATAAGAACGTCTGCATATTTTTGTAACAATCAAATTAGATTTCGCTTCGATGATACAGTGACCTGTCTACATAAAATTATGACAAAAAACCTTGCTACGTAAATTATTTTACAACAGACGAAAATAGTGTCTAAAATATTGGAAATTACATTCTTTTTCTTAATTAAAATTTGCATATAACATTTACATCATCATTCATACTACCGATTATGATTTAATTCAGTATTTAACAACAAACGCTTTGTTCAGTATCGTGGTTAGACTGTATATTGACGGTTACATTACCTTATATGGTAGTGTTGCCACAGTTACATTACCTTATATGGTAGTGTTGCCACGGTTACATTACCTTATATGGTAGTGTTGACGCGGTTACATTACCTTATATGGTAATTGGTAGTGTTTTACGGTTACATTACCTTATATGGTAGTGTTGCCACGGTTACATTACCTTATATGGTAGTGTTGCCGCGGTTAAATTACCTTACATGGTAGTGTTGCCGCGGTTACGATTATTTTTACTTTTATTTGCTATTTTGTACAGCTCAGTTAATTCATTTTATCTTTTAATAATGGTGTTACAGTTTTACTAATCATCTTGTTTGTAACATTTGATTGCTTTACTTTTTTATTTTGTAAGTTTTTCTTTTCTTTTGTAAAGATGTAATTATGATTTGTCATAACATCATACCGACAGGATGAACCAGGCAAATCATTTAATTACAGAAACAATTAGTTTACTAAATTAACAATAGCTGAAATAAAAATGGCATTATCATTTATAGTAATATTTAAATAACCGACCTGAGGAGTACTGTAAGACTCGAAAGTGAGTGATTCCGGTGTTTTATCATCAATACCACATTCTGCCTTATCTCCTAGTCTTATCACAGTGTTAACCAGATAGAACCTGGTTAGATGAGTAGTATTAGTATAACCTGAATTGTTGACCTTGAACGAAAAAGTGAAAATAAAACAAAAGTGAAGTAAGATTGGACCGAAATTAAAAGAGAATGTGAAAATGAAAGTGAAATATCTCACCTGAAAGGCCACACGCCGTTAGCAGATACCTTCAACCGGTGTCCAGTCATATCCCCGATGTGTTTACCTCTAGAGAGTGCTGTAGAGAGTGGTATCTTTATACAGGTCGGATCTGTACTGTCTGGGACTCTGCGAACAAGGGACATCTTATCAACTTATTGTTATACACTTTTCCATTTGAGGGGGTCCCGTTTGACATGGTTTGAGGGGTGAGAGGGTTGAAACAGAGGCGGCTGTTGAGGGCGTGCAGGCGTCCGTGGACACCCTAAAATTATAATCTGGTGCTTGAAATAACACACACTTTATTGTAAATGCTACAAAGCACATTATCGCATCAACGTACTGGAAATTAATACGATCAGGACCCTTTAGCGACCATGCTATTTGAACTATCTGCTATCATACTGCGCGGCTGAGATCGTAAACGTGTGGTATTTCACTCATTTCATAAGTTTCCGTTTTTGTTTGCTGTCGCCTGTCACACATTACATAGTACATACATGCCCTGACACAACCACCAGCCAGCTCCCACGAGCCACCTCTGGGTTGAAGTAACAAAATCACCTGTCAAGGAGGGTTTGAAGAGGAGTTTTGTCAGTCAAATCGTTCAGATAAACATCAAACTTCCACTCAGTCACTGGTGGATACGCTGCAATCAGTTTCTCTGTCTGAAATATGGGTTCAATTAGGCACGCAATCGGGCAAAACTTAATGCATATTAGATAACTTTAAATCAAGATGAATGACAAATCTTGAAGATAAATGACAAATCAACTAAAATATGACCTCAGCAGAAGTATCAATTGCTGGTGTTATCCAGATGACGAGGAGATCTGAACCTTTGTTGGGATCAGAGTCTTGTGTTTCACACTGCCATGTTACTGAACCTAGGGTACAACATGATAAACTACCAGGTTAACACTAACAGGTAAACACTACAAGGTTAACACTACCAGGTAAACACTACCAGGTAAACACTAACAGGTTAACACTACCAGTTTAACACTACCAGGTTAACACTACCAGGTTAACACTTAACACTACCAGGTTAACACTACCAGGTTAACACTACCAGGTTGACACTACCAGGTTTAATTACCATGAAAATATTGAAGGAAGAAAACGTATTCCTAAAAAGTTGATAAACCTGAAAATGGAGCGAGAAGCGGAGGTTTGGGTGGAGTAGATTGGAGGTAAAACTTTTTCCTGGCTTCCAACAGTGAGTTGTTACTGTCAACAATTATCTGAGGTGAATTATAAGTGAATCATAAAACAACCAGATTATGATTATAATTTAATAAAATTAACTTATATAATAAAAGAAATGGCACTACTAATTCTTACCTTGCTAACATTGTCTTCCTCCTTCAAATCTATAGTTTTACTTCTTTGCAGTGCGTCATCCCAGCAAATAAGAGGAACATTTTTTCCTCTGTTTGTTGATGACAAAGCAGCTTTCAAGTCTTCCTTACACATAATGCTACTTTTACATATTATCTGACATATAAAACAGTTATGGTAGGTTAACTGTTTGACAAGATACCTGACCGAGTCCCCCTACAATTTCTCAGCATCAATTTAGAACAGTTCTATTTTCACTACAGTAAGGTTTAATGCACATTTCTAAATAGTTCATTGATAGCTCATTGCAGGAAAAATCATTCTCTTAGCTGGTAATGTTGACTTAAAAATGCTATTCTGCACGTGAAGTTAGCGCATTTGCACATTCAGATGTGTTTTTCAATAATATATCTAGACAAAGGAAAGTCGAAATAACTTCATCTTTGTTGTGATCGTCCGCTATTCCAATTCTCTTTCCAATGATTATATATATGACATAAGATTCACAAAATAATCAAAACTCTGAGTGAGTGGAAATCGTAGGGCTCATTATGTTATCAATGAGCTTTAAGACTTCAAAAGTTCAAGGCAAGCACATGTGATCAACTCAGCCGAATGATTTGAGGAACTGTGATAGGTTGAATGAAAATGGGCCATGCCAAAAATTGAAGGCCAAGTTTAAGTAGGCTACCGGCTATCCTTCAGTACAAAAACATAAGATTGTACTGTAAACAACATCGATTTACGATTTACTCTAAAAGGCTATGAAGAAAACAACAATTTCAAGAAAACGATAATTTTATTTCTAGTATCAATTAAAGCAAATATAAATATATTTTATATATAACTAGCAGGACCTTTATACCAAATACAAAAATACGTCGAAAAGAATCCAGGTCAACATTTTTTATTCTCATCTAGGTAAACTATAGGTAAAAATATAATATTAATCATAAGCTAAAATGTACTAATCTTTGTATTCTAAATGGGGAAAAAGAAGAAACATTGTCAGTCAGTCGAGAAAATTGTCAGTCAGGCTATATGGCAGCTTTGTAGATGTTGTGACTATGCTAGTAGTGGTCCCAGGCTTGCGACTGGAATTGCGGTGTTAAATCGATTTAATGGTATACCAACGATCCACCTCCCACTTTTTGTTTGGTACTTAGCATTAATAGTGTTAGCTGTAGCCATTTATAGCAAGAATCTTAAAACTAAAGGGGATGACAAGGAAAAGAGGAAGGAAAAAGAATAACAGCAAATGTTACAGCAAATGGATCCACTACCCATAAACAAAGTAAGGATGCCTTGGCAAACATTAGGATTACAATGATAACAAGGATTACAAATTATAAGTTTTGTATTACAATCGTGATAGTAAAAACAGTAACATCGTCGTATAAATTAAATTATTATGGAATGCATAATTCCAGCAAATGCTGATCAGTTATCTAGAGTAGTGGAGAAAGTGTAAAATGTGGTATGGACGAGTAAGTCTTAGCTTAATGGGATGGTAGATTGCAGTTTGACTTTTGAGTGAGTCAAAAAACGTTGCTACACGTTGTATACCTCTCGCGCGCGCTCAAAAGGGGTTACAGCGTGTGTCAAAAAAAACGATGCGACGATTGTGAAAATTTCTGGGAACAGAGCATATAATACGACGATGTTCGTTGATTGACAATGTCAACCCTTCCAGATCGTTGCTTTGTAAAGCAACGATTTAGTCAACGATTTAGTCAATGCGAAACAAAGAATGCTAGTTTGCGCGGCGCGCCGAAGTCCTCCATGAACGATGTTCGTATTTTATTTTTCACATAGAAAAACAAAATTTTAGTTAAATAAAGAAATGCAATTGGCAAAGCACAATCGTAACTCATGAGTTATAATTTCTGGTTGTTTTATTTTTAAATGGTAAGATGGATTTATTTCAATTAAATTAATTTATTAAATGTTAAAATAATTTGTACCTCATGATCGAGATAATCTACTTTGTAGAACTAAAAAAACTCGTTGTCAACTTTTTCCATCCAGGAAACCAGTAAAATTGCTTTATCCAGGTCCCTTGCGCTTACAGTGGCGCGCGCCTGCAGTGGCGCGAAAGCACATGGTTAGGTGAACCAGTAAAATACTTTTAACCCTACTAGACTGAGTAGGGTATAATAGTATCCAAAAGTTAAAAAATATCGCGAATCGCGATCGACATCCGATCCGATTTTCAGCAAAATATTCGTTTCGTAAAACTAATAATTTAAAATTAGCTTAGCTTCTGTGGAGCTCAATTTGGGACATAACAATTAAATTAAAGTTTATAATTATTTCAAAAAGTCTTATTTTGGGCTAATAAATAAAAGTTTTTAACTTTACGAATTTTTGTTCTCTGATTGGCTAAATTGTGTCACGTGCTGCTTGCACATTGACACGCGTCACGCGTGCAATCAGTATTGTACTCAATAAAATTTGACTGTAAAGTTGAAATGAAATATTTTACGTGCCGCGCATATTTTTAGTGTTTAGAATTTCAAATGATTTATACCGTATTGTGAAAATCGAGCGCTACATAAATTAAACAACGGAAACTTTCACGGATACCATAGCATATACAACACAGTTATATTTACAAAAAGTTGTTGTTATGAAACATGTTTAAATGGTATAACGACAGTCGGCGGTGTTTTTTTAAAACACCATATTTTTGGACTACCAAAATTGAGGTTACCATCATTATTTTCCCCAAATTATTTTGCACGTATTTTCCTTAATTGTGACTTTATCGATTTACTGTTTACTTATCAAGGAAGCAACCTCAAAAGCCGGTTGGTTAAGGTGAAAGACATAGCAAGCTCTGTCACTACGTTATTGGCCATGGCGGTGACATTTTGGGAGTATTGGAAGATAACAAACTCTGTCGGTCTCTTATACCCTTTTTTTAGAGAGGCTGGACCTGGGTGGCCCACGAGAGGATAGAAGTGTCAACTGGGTGTGAAAGAGAAAGGTGAACTAAGACGATGTGTGAGTAGTTGCAATGTCACACCAGTCTGGTCCAGCTCCTCCTCCAAAGCATTTGGTGTGGTTTGCGAAGTTGACAATAGTGGAGATGTGTTGGTTGTCGAATATGGAGATGTGTTGGAGATGTGTTGGTTGTCGATATAAACAGTCTAGATCTTAACTTGGAGCCACAAGGCCAAGGGTAATTTTTGATTGTTAAGGGAATTTTTTGAATTCTTTAAGGGTTGATTTTATATAGGGTCATTGCTATATTATGTGTATACTAGTGTAACCCGGCCTACGGCCGGGATTTCACTGCCGCAGTTAAAAAGGGTAGGAGTAATTACCCGCTGAGTCAAAACCCGCATTAGGTGACCCAATAGTTTCTTAAACAATAATCTCATAATCAGTTATTTCTTGTGGATAATTTAATCATTATTAGGCACCACATTCCATGATCATAAGGTCTGAACACCGAGTATTACACCTCATCACTCCCGTCCTGAACCGCTTTCTATTTTTATTTAAATCGTTATAGAAATTAACCCTTGTTAACTCCGCACCACACCCGCATATTATATTTGAAAACACGCATAACATTGTCGTATGAACTCTCTCTCTCTCTCTCTCTGCAGTCCAAACAGACCCCAAACACTAACAGTACTCCCTCCCCTAATAAGCTTAAGGTATAACATTACAGCAAATCTTCCGGGCTAATCCAATTATGACGCTACTTAAATGCAGCAGATAACATATTACACAGTAATGAGAGAGAGCGAGAGAAAGAGAGAGCAGGCCCCGTAACTCTTGCCGTTCTGCTCAAGCAACTTTATGTAACATTTGTGGTACAAAACCATCAATAAAACCACTAACCACCGGCCGATTTTTTTAAAAATTTCCTATGGGCTTCATCAGAGTTTTGTCGACACTATACCGAAAAAATCAGTCCCGTAACTCTTACCGTTTTTTTTGTATAACCGACCGGAAATTACACACGGACAGACAGACAGACAGACACACACACACACACATTCTGGTGTTATTAAGGTGATTGTTTGAATAATTTTATTAATTTATATACATATATAAAGTTGGTTGTCGAATATGTCATTGACGGAGAGTTTGTAGCGCGATGCGTTACTGTGCCGCGCCGCGCACTCAATGAGGCTTCTCACAGAGATCGGCGAGATGCGCTACTGTGCCGCGCTGAGCTGCCATGAATTGACATCGTCAATTAAACGGAGAGGTAATAGTCCTGGAAATATTGACCTCTTATTTGGGCAATAGCCGGACACTGTCCTAGAAAGTGTGACACAGTTTTCTCTCCGTTGCCGCACACAGGACAAGCACTGGTGCTTGATTTGCGGATGGTGTGTAGGTGTTTATTTAAACCACAATGATGAGGTGCACTGCAGTTCTGTAAGTTTGTCTGTTGTTGCTGAGTGTAGTGTTAAGATTTTTGATGATGTTGATGTGTTTGTGATACCCTTTGGAAGATTATAAGTTAAGTTGAGGCTAACTTTCCAAGGCTCTGGAGAAATTGTTTACAAAATGAAACATCTGATCTGAGAAGATTTTTGTATTTAATTTTCTCAAATATCGGGTTTCTTTTTGTAAAATTAAAAGAGATGAAAAATCCCCAAATACCACGATTTATTTAACTGTACACTCGATCTTTGGGATTTTTCTAAAAGGGCCCCGACAGTTGAAACCAACTCGAATGGATGCATGTTTGGACGTTGATTCCAAATCACCCCCGGCCCCCATGACATAGGGTTAAAATGCTCCCCTGGCGGGATATTGGCGAAAAACTGTTACAATCACGTGATATGACCGTACATGGAAGTTGGTCTAATTTCTTGTAAGGGTTAGGGTTTCAGCATATACTTTTGTCAGGAAAAATTTAGCAAGGAGCGGCCCACAGGTACATTTTGCCACTGCCAGTCATACTGCAGAAGGAGTGATAGTTGACAAGGCAAAGGGACACTCTTGGTATTAGCTTTTGCACTGCAACTATGTTGTGGGTGTTATGGATTAAAGAAGGACAGCTTCAAGAGATAGTAATGTGATGGTGTGACTGGATGATTTTAGGGAAGAACTGTTGTTTATTAATTATTTAATGCTATATAAGGATGTGTTAGCTATAAGGTAGAAAATGATACAGTGAATGATTTATGTTATCAACAGTGTTAAACCTTCTTTCTTTATAATAGCTTTTAAAGATTTGCTTGTTCATGTATCGATGTATTGTTTGCATCGATATTTGTTGTATTCCTCATGGGCAAAATAAGAGCTAACCTAATGATTTGATTATAAATTAACCAATACATGTATAATGTTTCAGCATCTATACTATGAAAGCTGGCGAAGTAAATGTTGCTGTTAGCGAGGAATCTCTCTCCCTTCCTTCAACATCATCACTCATTGAGAGGCTAATTGGGAACTTTCTCTACTCTCGAGGTCAAATTGAAAAGCCCATAGATCAATTAAGACAAGATAGCATCCCTGAAGTACAAACCAAGCTACAATATGCCAACAGATCTACTCCGTATCAGAGTAGAGGCAATCATTTGTTTGCAACTCCCTGTGTTCAGCTTGAGTCTGAAACTTTACCATCCAATGAGTCAGACTTACCTATTCTTGCAGACTTGGTCAGTGAATTGAGCCTTCAAGAAAATATTTGTTTTAAAAGGAATGAAACTCTCAAGAACACTGAATCTGTCCCAGGTTTGGTTCAACTCTACTTGTAAATGATTTATAAATCTCATAAATAAAGATATAACGAGGAAATGTTTTCATTTACAAAATTTTCAAATTAACTACCAATTCCCAAATCCAATGATATGTAATTTAATTTTTCTCTTGAGTTTTATGGACACTCAACATTAATTGAAGAGATCTACAAAAGATTTTCGATAATTATCCTATCTATATTTGCAGACACACCTCTCACTACAAGAACAAATGGTTACCCAGCACAACAGAGGAGGGTGCTTGGTAAACTGCAAGAGGTAGGACTAATATTCACTGCTAGTTCTTAACTTGATATTTTGTTAACAACTGACATTAAACATCTGTTTTTTGTTTTAGTTGTTACCCGTGGAGCTTTAAACGAAGTCATGACTGTATAGTACTTACGACTGTCTACAAATTACTTAAGCTGGATTTTGACCTTTTCAGACGGTGCTAACATGATTGAATGTTTAAATTTTTACCATACTGTATTAATTTGCAGATCAAAACAGTTTTGGTCACATTGCAACTGAAGCTACTGATTTTATCACAATCCAATCTCTCAGGTTTCAGTGCCACTTACACCTCAGCTGACTTTAAAAGAAAACAAGTCCCGTTCTACAAATAATTTTCTGATCGAGATTGTAGACCAAGTCCACACTCACATTCTGAATGGTTGGCATGTTCAACAAGTTATCATCCTGATAGGAAGTACAATAATGTCCCCTCGAGAGACCTACGTTATAGATATCTCATCTCTGAGAAGTGAGATTGAAGGGTCTGATGATGATAAAGGCCGCTGTCTGAGGAAAGTTATGCAATGTCTGTTTATAGAGCCCTTCCTCAGCGACTTACCTGCTCCCCTTGCTCCAACTAACTGCCATGTTGTTCTCAAGGTGGATAAAGCGACTGTTGCTGAGAACCCATCCTCCTTTTTTGTTCCTAGATTGCGATTTTATCTTTGTAAAAGAGGTTCAAGGTTCACTTTAAAAATCACGAACAAAGAAATAGCTGAGGAGAGTTTAGAAACTGTGTATATGTCTTCACCCAGACCTTTTAAATCAGTTTTCGGTTCCTCACCTGAAGGAAAAAGGAAAGCTGCTGGCCCAGCAAGCCGATCTCGGGACATTCTTGATACCATTACCTCATGAAATTATCTGCTGAAGCGAGGGGGGCAAATGGGTTGGTTAGAACTGTCTGAACCCCCATTACACTGTCCATTACACTGCCCATTACACTGTCCATTACACTGCCCATTACACTGTCCATTACACTGCCCATTACACTGTCCATTACACTGCCATTACACTGTCCATTACACTGCCATTACACTGTCCATTACACTGTCCATTACACTGTCCATTACACTGTCCATTACACTGTCCATTACACTGTCCATTACACTGTCCATTACACTGTCCATTACACTGCCCATTACACTGTCCATTACACTGCCATTACACTGTCCATTACACTGTCCATTACACTGTCCATAACACTGCCCATTACACTGCCCATTACACTGTCCATTACACTGTCCATTACACTGTCCATTACACTGTCCATTACACTGTCCATTACACTGTCCATTACACTGTCCATTACACTGTCCATTACACTGTCCGGGCCATTTAAAAATTACTGTTGGAATTGGGGGAAACATTCGATAATTTATGGTCTTTCTTACCAAATTATATTGGATCATATTAAGATAGTCAAATTGTAGTGATTTGTCGTTTCTAATAGAAAGTTTTGAACCAAGAAGCACAATAATAATAGGGATAATAAAACCTTAACTCTGATTTATCAGGGGTTTTATTTCCCCAAACTAAGCTTATTTTAAAATTCATGATACAGATAGCGACAGTCAATAGTTATACCAAAAGTTAAATTTACTGTAGCTTATTTATAAATTATTTCACTTCATAAATCGGTCTAAATTACGCAACCACGCAATTATCAACATGTTTCTGAGCTAATAATTATTTATTCGTTTGAAATCAGTGATAGTACGACATATCCTATTTTCCTTTTATAAGTTGTGAGATTTTAAATTTCTGTTGGAATTGGGGGAAATATTTACTTCAATGATTTATGAATATGATCTTTCTTACCGAATTATATTGGATCATAACTATATAAGATTGTCAAATTGTAGTGTTTATCTGAAAATTTCGGTGATTTGTCGTTTCTAATAGAAAGTTTGAACCGAGAAGCACAATAATAATGATTTAACTTATCTCTGATTTATCAGCGGTTTTTCCCCAAACTAAGCTTATTTAAAAATTCTTATAGATAGCTATAATAGTCAATAGTTATATCGAAAGTTAAATTTAGCTTATTTATAAATTATTTCACTTCATAAATCGGTCGAAATTAAATAACCAAATTTAAAAAAGGAATGCAATTATCAACATGTTTCTGAGCTAATAATTATTCATTCGTTTGTTCAACTTAGAAATCGGTGATAGTACCACATATCCTATTTTCCTTTTATACTGTAAGTTTTTAAATTTCTTAATATTCTATTTTAACATTTTAAACTGTATGTGTTGAAGTTGAAGTAAACTATTAATTTTCTGGTACAGTTTTCATATTTGGTAACTTTCTTAAGTTTGATAACATATTTAATAAATTTCTGACTATTCAACAGTAACTATCCAGTGTTTAATTCGTTTTAATCTAATGATCCAAATTACTGCTTCAACGAGATTGTTATTTTATGTGCTGATGATTCGAAATGACTGACCAAAAAGTATAATTATTGGGATATATATAATTATCACTGAGCTAACCGATATAAAAATACAGGATGGTTAATGTTTCCAACACCACTAACCCCTCATTTGAAGAGAAGTGAGTTCACCAGTGTATACCCACCTAGTGAGGACACATTCCTTCTCCTAGACTGTTTGGAAGAGTTCTACACAGCAGGAGATAACAACCACCCTCTCATTTCTCTTGAGATAGGTTCAGGTTCTGGTGTTATATCCACATTTGTTCAGGGAATCTGCCCTGAAACTTACTGTATAGCTGTTGATATCAACAAGCAAGCCGCTGAAGCTAGCAAAGAAACCTCACTTGTAAACAAGAAAGAAGTAGAAGTAGTGTGCAGTGATCTCGGAGCAGGATTATCAGGATTGTTTGGGAAAGTAGATCTGCTGATCTTCAACCCTCCGTACGTTCCTACTGAATCAGAAGAGGTTTCTAGTTCCGGTATTGAGGCATCTTGGGCTGGTGGTATCGACGGTAGAGAGGTTATTGACAAGTTTCTACCTACTGCGGCCAAGTTTTTATCACCAACTGGAATCTTTTTCTTGTTGGGAATCCGCCAGAATCGACCAGGGGAAATCTGTGAAATATCAAAATCGTTTCAGCTGTCTGGTTCTATTGTTGGAGAGAGAAAAGCTGGTATTGAAAAGTTGTGGGTGATCAAGTTTGTCAAAAGTAGCAATGAATGAGATCAGAGGTGGCAGAGGGGGAAGAGGTGGAAGAGGTGGAAGAGGTGGCAGAGGCGGGAGAGGTGGCAGAGGTGGCAGAGGTGGAGGAAGAGGTGGGCACTCCTTCAAACGGACGAATAAGTTGCTGAACAAGCATGGTAAAGCTTACCGTGGACAAGATCTCAAAAGTGACAAGAAACGAAAACGTGAAGATCAATTTGCACCAGATGAAAATACTCAAAATACGAAAGAAGATCAGCCCGTTATCAATCAACAAGACCATTACTCAGAACTGATAGGATCGCTGAAGAAACGACCGAGGGCATATTTTGAAGAGTTATTAGGTGGGAGTTCAGAGGGAGAGGAGAGTGATAAAGAGGGTGAGGATGAGGGTGAGGGTGAGGGTGAAGAGGGAGAGTCAGAAAGTGGGGCTAGTAATGATTCTGATGAGCAGAATGAGGATGAAAGTGATGATGAATCAGAGTCAGATGAAGCTGAGAGTCCAAGTGATTATCTCAAGTTAAACTTTGGATCTGATGTTGCATTAAAATACACAAAAGATGTGTCCATGACGAATGTTCCTCATACTCTCTACAGAGTTCAGAAGTCGACTAATATTTCGGGCAATATTTCAGAAATGAAAACCCCAGCTGATTTATCGAACTTGGGATTAGATCCCGCCTTAGTGAAACAATGGACGAGCACAACCAAACAGATCCATACTAAAGGTGTTATGAAGCCGGTATCCGCTGCAATATTCCCTTATATAGCAACCGGACAAGATTTTTTATTCACTGACAGTACGTTTGAGAATCAAGCTGAGCTTCTCAAGTTACTAGCATTACATACTGTTAATCATGCTTTGCAGACTAGGAAAACTGTTTTGAAAAACAACGCTAAATTGAGGAGCGACCCAGATGGGTTAGTGGATGCAATGAAGGATCAAGGATTTACCAGACCGAAGATATTGCTGCTGTTTCCTTTCAGAAATGTGGCACATAAATTTATTCATCAGGTCCTGAAGATAGCCTTGACTGGCTCTAAAAAGCAGGTGAGTTAACTTTTTTGATGGTTTTATTAGACGTCAATTCTATATAATTGTTGAATTTTTACCATTTTGTATGGTTTCTCACGTTATGCTGAGCTGTGTTACTAGTCGGCCTAGCTATCTTTTTGCTGATTATGCGCTTGCGAACATTGAAATTTTGACATTTCTAATGATGCGAGATACTCGCATAGTTTTTAAAGCTTTGTCCCTGATTCTTTGCTAGCAAATATTTATAATTTGCATTTGCTACAATAGTTGAAATAATTGGCCTCATGCGACTAAAAACAGCTGAAGTTGGACTTTCTGTACCAAACTGTACCAAAGTACAATATTTGGTACCAAGGCATTTATCTAGAGATCCTATTGTACGATTTTCTGAAGGGTTTTAAGAAAGTAAGATAGCTATTAGACTAATAATCTGTGTAAGTTTGGGCAAATTTCTATGTGCCAAATTTGAGATATCAGTTCAAACACAAGAAAATTGATCTCTCAATTTGATACAGTTTTGACGAAAGTCCTCCTGGAAAGTGACAGCTTATATATCATGTTTGTAACGCGCGAGGATCTTCTTGTATATCAATAACATTTGTTATCCTGGTGCCACTGCGCGCGCCGCATTGACTGACGCGACGCGCGTGTCATCATGTTCGTCGTGAGGGTGGGGCGTATTCAGTTTTTTTCAATGATCAAAATCCTTACGTTCAATTTGAGCGATACGACTTTATGATCAATGAACATTGCAGGTCAGCAATAAGAAGAGGTTTGAAGAGGAGTATGGGCCTGGAGATACCGAGAAACCAAATCTCTCAAAAGCTCTCTCTTATCAGAAGACTTTCCTTGGTAACAACGATGATTTCTTCACTCTGGGAGTTGCTTTCGCTAAGAACAGTGTCAAGCTATACACAGATTTCTACAATTCTGATTTGATTGTGGCATCTCCTCTCGGGTTACGGAGTGTTGTGGGGGCTCCAGGTAAAATGTTCTTACTTCTTACTTTTATCTCAACTTAATTTCAATTACAATTGGGGTATCTAGTGGAATAATAAAACAGATAATAATAGATAATTCCGTAGGAGGCTATATATTTCTAACAGAAGACCCCATTTCAGGCGATAAAGAACGTGATTTTGATTTTCTGTCCTCCATCGAAGTTCTGACTCTGTTCATGTCAGACGTGTTTCTAATGCAGAACTGGGAGCACCTTCTCCTTTGTCTAGAACATCTTAATCTGCAGCCTTCTTCACCTAAATATACTGACTTTTCTAGGTAAGCTCGCTTCTAATCAGCCTGCTGTTCTACTCATTTTGCTTAATTTAGTCTTTTCTTCTGTAGTTTTAACCTGCCACCCCCCCCCCCCAATTGTACACTATTAATAACATACTGTGTTTCAGGGTAAAACATTGGGCACTGGAAGGACACGGCAAGAACTTCCGACAGAACTTAGTTTTCAGTTCCCTGAGCTCTGCACAGGTGTCCGCTCTGTTCGGGAAAGAGTGCGTCAGTCACAGGGGTCTGGTGAAGGTATCTTCTCATTCCAGCAAGGATGTTCTCAGTCAGGTCCTCTATCCAGTCAGGTTGGTTACATTATCATGAGTAACAACACTCTTTATAAAAGGTTATAAGTCTGACCTTCTTAATTATAGACCAGCATCTTTAACTTGTATGTTTTGTAAAGTTTATTAACAGTTTGTTCGATCTTATGTTTTAGAATTTTTAGAGGACCTTATTTCGAAACACCAACATGGTTTTGTAAAAGGTAAATCTTGCCCTGTCAAATCTTTTAGAGACATTTGACATTATATTTGATTTAATAGATGAAGGTGCCCCTGTTGACTTCAGTAAAGCTTTTGATTCTGTTCCCCATTATAATTATCGCTTGATTAACAACGCTGGCAGAGCGGCGAATACGTGGTGATCTTATCGAAGCTTTCAAAGTTATTAGCGGTTTGGCCGATTATGGATCAGGTTTATTCAGAATGAGCAGATCCGGTTTTAATCTGGTATCAAACAGTAGATGTAGTAAAAATAGTAGTAGAATCTCAATAGTTCTTTTCTTCCGTAGAGAGTAAGACCATTGGATCAAACTTCCTCCGGACGTCAAGAGCTCAGAGACAGTTCTTAGTTTTAAAGTTAAATTAGACGGATTTAAGAAAGATATAATTTCTATGAGTTTTGTTAATGATAGTTATTTTTGAAATTTTTCGAATGAAGTTGTATGAAAAATTGAGGGAACCATGCTATTAATAAAGAAAAGCATAATGAATATCTTAGGTTTAATCCCCATGTTGCTAAGAAACGTTTTATTAACTTATATAGTAGTGAAAAGTATAATTAGGTAGATTTTTACTGGGTCTTTGAACCCAGAATGTTATTTAAATTTTAAAATTTTTGTAGAAATATTTGTGATGACGTGTGTGTCATTATTATTTGATTTGATTTTAAACAAGGATACCCTTATCAACCCCCCCCCCCCCCCCCCCCCCTTTCTTTATACCCTCTCTCAGGCAAGTTTTCTCCCGGATGAGGGAGAGGAAGGACGGGGAGGGTTTAGTAGATTATCTCACAACCGGGAGATACGATTACTTTGTAGATAACATTCTCCCTCGTCTGAGAAGCAGTGATATGACTAGCATCGTCATCGTCATTCCTTCCTACTACGATTATGTCAGGTAAATGGAACATTTAATTGTTGTTTCATCGCTGTCCGCAAAGTACTGCATAATTTTATAGTTTTATCGTCTTCTTGAGCAATATATGAAAATATACATATATTTGTATTTTATAATGAAGTTGAATTACCATATCCATAGAATTGGTGTGTCTTTATGAAATGTTAATTTTTAAGTAAAGGCCCCAATTTCTCTCCCATTTCAGAATAAGGAATTACTTCAAGAAGGAGAACTTGAAGTTCTCCCAGTTATCTGAGAACTCAACAAACAAACAGATAACAAATATACGAAGGGATTTCGCGGAGGGAAACGTTAAATATCTCCTCACAACTGAACGATTCTTCTTCTTTAAAAGGTGATTATATTGAGGTGTAATCTGTTAGACCCCAGCTACTAGTCTACTAGCTAGACGGTGCCCCCGGTAATACATCTCTGTTGCACAAATGAATGGGCTATTCCAGCAATAAATTTAAAGTCTCACTATTATCTTTATTATAATTTCCTAACGTTACCCCATCAGATACAAGCTGAGAAAGGTTGAACAAGTTGTATTCTACGAGTGCCCAGTTTATGCGGAGTGTTACACACACTACTTGAACATGCTGACTGAAGAGGGGGCTCTTTCTACTCTTCTTTATAACAAGTAAATTATTTATATTTAAACTTTTAGTACACGTTGGGGAACCTGTAAGCAGGTTTATCTTGAAATAAGGTACAAGTAGCGTAGGTAATGGTAAAAGCCACTGCGCTACTATCCCAGAGGTTGCGAGTTCAATCCCCGTCAGGGGCAGTTCTAACAAATCAAAAGGAACAAACTATGGTTTGCATAGCATAAAATGGTACAGGGTCCCTGACCTTGGCAATAACGCACGGAGGACACCAATAACGCCATCACAGACATGAGCTGAAAAGCTTACTCGGTTGTAGAGTGTAAATTACAGGGGATACTACCAGGGGACACATAAGCCCCGGGAAATGTAGACAATTTCGAATTCGAGTCAATCATGTTCGGAGACTTTCGGGGGAAAATAGTTATGTTATATGGAGAATGATTCTTCGGAATTTCGCTGGATTGTACAACTTTCGTCTTGGTAGATTCCAAACACAAGGAAATTTTCCTTCTGGTTGGTAATATACTCAATGATGGAAGTATAGTGTATTGGCTATGCCCCGCTTACTAGTTTAGCTCTTTCTAGTCCCCTGCTACACGGCATGTAAACAGGGATTGGCTAGTTAGAGGCGGTCCGTGTAGGCCTTACACTGTGCTTTCAGCAATACTCATATGTACTATAGTATAGGGCTAGACGCTCGTTCTTGTCACGTCATTAAAAGATAAGATAGTGGTCTCGAAATGGGTGCCCAATAATAGTTGGCAGCATTCTACCAGTACTCTATTTACATTGTAACACCCCCAGACCAGTACTCTATTTACATTGTAACACCCCCAGACCAGTACTCTATTTACACTGTAACAACCCCAGATCAGTACTCTATTTACATTGTAACAACCCCAGATCAGTACTCTATTTACATTGTAACAACCCCAGACCAGTACTCTATTTACATTGTAACAACCCCAGATCAGTACTCTATTTACATTGTAACAACCCCAGATCAGTACTCTATTTACATTGTAACAACCCCAGACCAGTACTCTACTTACATTGTAACACCCCCAGATCAGTACTCTATTTACATTGTAACAACCCCAGATTGGACGGTGAGAAGCTGGTAAGAGTAGTAGGGGATGAACAGTGCAAACAGCTCATCAACTCTCAGCAGTCTACCCACGTGTTAATGTCAGAGTAGAGTGTGTGTGTCTCACTCTCACTACTAGAGAGTGTGTCTCACTCTCACTACTAGAGAGATGGGAGCTTTATGTTTATCAGAACTTTCTAGAACTAGCCAGAATTTTCTAGAATATTATTTGATAGGTACCGGAATTTTCTTGATTTTTTAGGATTTTCCTTGATTTTTAGATACAGTTGCGGTATTTTTTCAATTCAACATCAGTGTAATGACTATCCGTAACACTAATTTTATTGGGGATGGTTTCTAATGTTTTTATCTCTTTTAACTTATTAACTTATTTTATTTTACTTTAACACAGCGTATCATCATTTTATCCAGAATATTTCCAAACAAAATTATCACCTTTTTCTCTAGGCCACTTATAGTTATGAAGTTTATGGATAAATGTATCGTCCAATTATGTTACTGTAATTAATTACTCTAGTTAATAATAATCACTAATTAATTTCCTCTTCTTTAGTTTTAGATGTTCAGTATAACTTGATGGAAGATAGTAAAGTCTGGTTTTGCCGATGGAGTGACAGGAAAAACAAAGTACGTGTTTTATCAACTTTATCTATTCATAGATCCGTCCGGGTTTGCTGGCAGTGAAATTAAGCAAACTATTAATTAAATAAACATTATTTTACCATTTTCATGAAACGTTAGTCTGACACCTTGTCTGTGTATATATTGTTGCTGTTTCAGGTATTTTACGTTAACATAAAAAATCGGAAATCTAGTTGGGTGAAGCCTGAGGGTTACCTTGAGACAGAAGATGAACTAAAGAAAGTTTGTATTTTATCCTTTGTTTGAGTAATGACAATGTGATCTTTTTGGAAAATAATAAAGTTAGGTTAAATTAAGTGTCCATCCTTCACTGTACCGTACCTTATATAGTATATACGTTCATTAAGGTAAATCGTTTTATCACCATCATTATATTTGTAGACCGAAGTAACGCAATATTTCTCCTTCATCTAAGATTACTTCAGATAGCAGAGTGGCAACTAACAAAAAGGAAACCTTCCTCTGAAACTGTACCCTTAAACGGAGGTAAAATTACTTTTACCTTAAATAGTTGTAATCCTGAGAAAAGGAACACGCAGTTTTGCCCCTTTTTAATGCGTATTTCGTTTTATTAACAAGCTGCTCTTCAGGTTCCAAACCAGACAAAAATACAGCAGAAGAAAAATTAGCACCTTTAGAGGGCAGACTTCCTCAATCTCCAGGTAGTGTTACCATAGTAACCAGTAAGTGTTACCATAGTAACCATAGTAACCATAGTAACCATAGTAACAATCTCCGGTTAGTTTTGATGCATTATTTGCAGTACCACGCGTAGATTTCTCTTAGAACACAGTTAAGACGGAAATATTTCAAAATTGAACAAATCGATAAATTCCCAGATCAGAAAAAGCGGAATAAGTCATCAAAAAAGCGGTCTCCAAAGCTATCATCTGAAGAAATCAGAAATATAAAGAAGATCAGGATGACATCAGATTCTATGGCTGATAAGACTGTATCGGATCCTGCAGGAGGTAAACTTCTCTTCGCTGCAGTTTATTATTTACAAGTTAATTTGCTTGGTTCTCTAATATAATACCGATTCTTTCGAGTAAGTCTAATGGGGGGGGGGGGGGGGGGGGGGGGGGCAAGTCTAATTATTCTTGGTGTTCCGTAACCAGTAACTCCCCAGTAACTCCGTTATTTCAGATATATCTGAAATAACGGAGTTGTAGTAGTGGTATATATATATATACTACTACTACAACATAACTTTATATGGTAGTGTTACCATATAATAAGGTAATGTTACCCTGTTATTTCAGACTACGTACAGGTATTCAGTGAGAAGAGACAGATATACTACTACTACAACATGAAGACTAAAATCTCTCAGTGGAAGAGACCAGCTTGTTTCCAAGGTAACTGCATGCTTGTTTCCAAGGTAACTACCAGCTAGTGGTAGGTGCTAAGTGGTACATGAGTTGTTGTGTGATTCTACAAGATCTGAACCATGTTTAATGTATATAATATGTTTATTGTATTTGTATTTATTGTATATTGTATAATGTATGTTACGAAATTGTATCTAGCAGTACTTTGTAAGATGTGTCGGCTATTGTTAACGTATAATACTAAGATCCTAAGTTAGTGTGCGCCATTATTGTGCAACTTGAGTGCAACACAGCAGCAAGCTCTCTTATTCTCCACATAATGTGACATTATAAGATTCTGGGATTTAATTTTCACTGGTAACGCTTACATTCTGCCATTTTTCTGGCAACTGAAGATATACGAATGTAAAGTTTTACGAAGGAGCAAACTCGCGTCTTAGGTTGCACTCATTCTTAATATGATAACATAGCTTTCTCGTTGCCTCTGACTTGGATAGATTTGTTTGACATGTTTTCGTCGGGTAGTGATTTAGAATCGTTGATTTCCTTACTTTACTTAAAAACAGCTGCCGAGACGGAAAAAGCTATCGAGAACGCAAACCTGAAGAAATCGGAGATTTACAGGAACGGCACATTGAACAGCAACCTCAATGATAGTTAGTAGTCATGATATTTAAATAAATTGCTTAGCTCACATTGTAATTGCAATTTTAAGGTCGTGATTAATAGTCATTCTGCAATTTGAATTTGTAATGGATGATCGCTGTTTTTGTTTAGGTACCACAATATTTATTCTCTTCAAGATTTTATTTGTTCATGATTTAGCTGAGTATAACGGTACAAAATGCGTTTTCTGACAAGTTGATTATCCTTATCTAAATTGCGCAATCAGGTGTTTTATCAGAAGAAGAATTAGAAGAAGAAGAAGAAGAAGATCATGAAGAAGATGAGATCCTCTCAAAATCCACTCTGAATGTTGACGCGCCGTGTTTTGAAATGACGTCCACACTTAACGTCAACGCTAAACCTTTCGTTCCGAGGTGAAATTTTAAACTGCCTTTCGTTTCTGCCTTTACAGGTTCTATAATAAATGTGTAAGAATTGATTTATCCTCAAATAAGTAGGTTGTTATGACAAGATTGAAAAGTTTGTTTCGGCACTTGACAGCGATACTTGCATTAAATTGGTCAATTGCTGTCACTTGATGTCCACATAAGGTGATATTAACTACTAAACTCCTCAGGCCTCTGGAGCAGATAAAAACCCTGTCGTGTAGCGATTTGTCTCAAACCGAAAAAAAGACAGAAGATGATTCGTCCATTGAGGAGCCGAAAATGCGCAACCGAAACGGTAACTAATATAATTATCTTATTTTCAATATCCCGATTTTAATGTGGGGAGGGTCTCGATATTTTGGACCGTGGACATTAATTTTATTGTGTCCTATAAAAGACGACAGTAAGACCTACCTGATGCAATACGGATCCTGACTAAAGTTACGGGTTTTGAATATTTATATTTCTATTAAAAGCGCCATTTTCAATCGCGATTCACCAAAAATTATCATTTTTGAAACTTCAATCCTCTACTCTTCCTAAAGATCTCATGGGATCGTTATGAAAATTGGCAGGCACAAACTAGGCAGTTTATTTCGGCACAGAAACCTAAAAACCTAGGTCTATTTCTCCAAGAGACTTATGTTTCGCTTTGTCAGTGATGTTGAAAAATTTGCAGGTAAGAGAAGAGTGATCCTAAGTAGGCGTAGTGATCCAACTCCGAATAGAAAACTAGCTGGTTCACCCAACCATGTCAGGTATGCTGTTCTGTCTGTTATCGTAGTTGAGACCCTTTGATGGAACACAAGTAACTCCTTATATTAGTTAGCTCGCGTAGTTAAGTTAGCTGGGTATTATTCTTGTGCCAAGTGTTTTTTCCAGGTTGATATACTTTATTATATTCATGAAATTCTCTATTTTTAATGATAAATGACCTCGTTTGTTTACATTACGTTTGTTTAGATTGCCCGCAAAAGAGCGCTTGTCTCTGTCAGGAGTGAAACCAGGAAGAAGTGTCCACGATAGACTCGGTATCAGGACTCCAATATGTGCTCCTGAACCGTGAGTAATCAGAGTAATTAGGTTAATTAGGCTAATTAGGCTAATTATGCAATTATTTAATTATTCAATTATGGTAATAAGTTAATCTGAGTAATTAATTAGTTAATTAGGGTAATTAGTTAATCTGCGTAGTTAATTAATTAGGGTAATTAGTTAATCAGGGTAATTAGTTAATCTGAGTAATTAATTAATTAGTATATTTAGTTAATTAGGGTAATTAACTGAGGCTTGTATCTTAAATTGGCCGATGTAAATCTTAGCTCCTTCTAATTTAACAAACTCTGGAGAGTGGAGATGCGTCAGCAGTCATCATCATTGCCACTCTCCATTCATTACACAAATTATGGGATTCTTAGCTTCCACCATTTTCCCCGATCATTGCAAAAATAGCCATTGAGGCAACTTCAACTGTGAAAATCATGTAGCCAGTTCTCTCTTGCAGGTTCCTGTTGAGTGAAGTAGAAAGTAACGTGTTCTCTTTTCCAGGTTCCTGTTGAGTGAAGTTGAAAGTAACGTGCTGGTTCCGGAAGTAGATCTGATCAGATTATCAAACCCTCCCCCTCACCCTGACTGTGAGATTCTGAGGTACTCTGAAGTTCAGGCTCTCAGACAACTCTTCTCCAACCTCTGTCAACACAAACTTGGTTTGTTTATTTGTTATGTTACTTACTGTCTTACCTCTGGTTATACTAAATTACCTTGTTGTTGTTATTTACTGTATTACCTCTGGTTATAATTAGTTACCTTGCTGTTGTTATTTACTGTATTACCTCTGGTTATAATTAGTTACCTTGTTGTTGTTATTTACTGTATTACCTCTGGTTATAATTAGTTACCTTGTTGTTGTTATTTACTGTATTACCTCTGGTTATATAATTAGTTACCTTGTTGTTGTTATTTACTGTATTACCTCTGGTTATATAATTAGTTACCTTGTTGTTGTTATTTACTGTATTACCTCTGGTTATAATTAGTTACCTTGCTGTTGTTATTTACTGTATTACCTCTGGTTATACTTAGTTACCTTGTTGTTGTTATTTACTGTATTACCTCTGGTTATACTTAGTTACCTTGTTGTTGTTATTTACTGTATTACCTCTGGTTATATAATTAGTTACCTTGTTGTTGTTATTTACTGTATTACCTCTGGTTATAATTAGTTACCTTGCTGTTGTTATTTACTGTATTACCTCTGGTTATACTTAGTTACCTTGTTGTTGTTATTTACTGTATTACCTCTGGTTATAATTAGTTACCTTGCTGTTGTTATTTACTGTATTACCTCTGCATCTGGTTATACTTAGTTACCTTGTTGTTGTTATTTACTGTATCACCTCTGGTTATAATTAGTTACCTTGCTGTTGTTATTTACTGTATTACCTCTGGTTATACTTAGTTACCTTGTTGTTGTTATTTACTGTATTACCTCTGGTTATAATTAGTTACCTTGCTGTTGTTATTTACTGTATTACCTCTGGTTATACTTAGTTACCTTGTTGTTGTTATTTACTGTATCACCTCTGGTTATAATTAGTTACCTTGCTGTTGTTATTTACTGTATTACCTCTGGTTATAATTAGTTACCTTGTTGTTGTTATTTACTGTATTACCTCTAGCTCTGGTTATAATTAGTTACCTTGTTGTTGTTATTTACTGTATTACCTCTGGTTATAATTAGTTACCTTGTTGTTGTTATTTACTGTATTACCTCTAGCTCTGGTTATACTTAGTTACCTTGTTGTTGTTATTTACTGTATCACCTCTGGTTATACTTAGTTACCTAGTTGTTGTTATTTACTGTATTACCTCTGGTTATATAATTAGTTACCTAGTTGTTGTTATTTACTGTATTACCTCTGGTTATAATTAGTTACCTTGTTGTTGTAATTTACTGTATCACCTCTGGTTATAATTAGTTACCTTGTTGTTGTTATTTACTGTATTACCTCTGGTTATATAATTAGTTACCTTGTTGTTGTTATTTACTGTATCACCTCTAGCTCTGGTTATACTTAGTTACCTAGTTGTTGTTATTTACTGTATTACCTCTGGTTATAATTAGTTACCTTGCTGTTGTTATTTACTGTATTACCTCTGGTTATACTTAGTTACCTTGCTGTTGTTATTTACTGTATTACCCTCTGGTTATACTTAGTTACCTTGTTGTTGTTATTTACTGTATCACCTCTGGTTATTTAATTAGTTACCTTGTTGTTGTTATTTACTGTATTACCTCTGGTTATACTTAGTTACCTAGTTGTTGTTATTTACTGTATTACCTCTAGGTTATACTTAGTTACCTAGTTGTTGTTATTTACTGTATTACCTCTGGTTATATAATTAGTTACCTTGTTGTTGTTATTTACTGTATTACCTATGGTTATATAATTAGTTACCTTGTTGTTGTTACTTACTGTATTACCTCTAGCTCTGGTTATACTTAGTTACCTTGCTGTTGTTATTTACTGTATTACCTCTGGTTATACTTAGTTACCTTGTTGTTGTTATTTACTGTATCACCTCTGGTTATAATTAGTTACCTTGCTGTTGTTATTTACTGTATTACCTCTAGTTATACTTAGTTACCTAGTTGTTGTTATTTACTGTATTACCTCTGGTTATATAATTAGTTACCTTGTTGTTGTTATTTACTGTATTACCTATGGTTATATAATTAGTTACCTTGTTGTTGTTACTTACTGTATTACCTCTGGTTATACTTAGTTACCTTGTTGTTGTTATTTACTGTATTACCTCTAGTTATACTTAGTTACCTAGTTGTTGTTATTTACTGTATTACCTCTAGTTATACTTAGTTACCTTGCTGTTGTTATTTACTGTATTACCTCTAGCTCTGGTTATACTTAGTTACCTTGTTGTTGTTATTTACTGTATCACCTCTGGTTATAATTAGTTACCTTGTTGTTGTTATTTACTGTATTACCTCTAGTTATACTTAGTTACCTAGTTGTTGTTATTTACTGTATTACCTCTAGTTATACTTAGTTACCTAGTTGTTGTTATTTACTGTATTACCTATGGTTATATAATTAGTTACCTTGTTGTTGTTACTTACTGTATTACCTCTGGTTATACTTAGTTACCTTGCTGTTGTTATTTACTGTATTACCTCTGGTTATACTTAGTTACCTTGTTGTTGTTATTTACTGTATCACCTCTGGTTATAATTAGTTACCTTGCTGTTGTTATTTACTGTATTACCTCTAGTTATACTTAGTTACCTAGTTGTTGTTATTTACTGTATTACCTCTGGTTATATAATTAGTTACCTTGTTGTTGTTATTTACTGTATTACCTATGGTTATATAATTAGTTACCTTGTTGTTGTTACTTACTGTATTACCTCTGGTTATACTTAGTTACCTTGCTGTTGTTATTTACTGTATTACCTCTGGTTATACTTAGTTACCTTGTTGTTGTTATTTACTGTATCACCTCTGGTTATAATTAGTTACCTTGCTGTTGTTATTTACTGTATTACCTCTGGTTATAATTAGTTACCTTGTTGTTGTTATTTACTGTATAACCTCTAGCTCTGGTTATAATTAGTTACCTTGTTGTTGTTATTTACTGTCTTACCTCTGGTTATACTTAGTTACCTTGTTGTTGTTATTTACTGTATTACCTCTGGTTATAATTAGTTACCTTGTTGTTGTTATTTACTGTATTACCTCTGGTTATAATTAGTTACCTTGTTGTTGTTATTTACTGTATTACCTCTGGTTATACTTAGTTACCTTGCTGTTGTTATTTACTGTATTACCTCTGGTTATACTTAGTTACCTAGTTGTTGTTATTTACTGTATTACCTCTGGTTATATAATTAGTTACCTTGTTGTTGTTATTTACTGTATTACCTATGGTTATATAATTAGTTACCTTGTTGTTGTTACTTACTGTATTACCTCTGGTTATACTTAGTTACCTTGTTGTTGTTATTTACTGTATTACCTCTGGTTATAATTAGTTACCTTGTTGTTGTTATTTACTGTATTACCTCTAGCTCTGGTTATAATTAGTTACCTTGTTGTTGTTATTTACTGTATTACCTCTGGTTATAATTAGTTACCTAGTTGTTGTTATTTACTGTATTACCTCTGGTTATATAATTAGTTACCTTGTTGTTGTTATTTACTGTATTACCTCTGGTTATAATTAGTTACCTTGTTGTTGTTATTTACTGTATTACCTATGGTTATATAATTAGTTACCTTGTTGTTGTTATTTACTGTATTACCTCTGGTTATAATTAGTTACCTAGTTGTTGTTATTTACTGTATTACCTCTGGTTATATAATTAGTTACCTTGTTGTTGTTATTTACTGTATTACCTCTGGTTATACTTAGTTACCTTGTTGTTGTTATTTACTGTATTACCTCTGGTTATAATTAGTTACCTTGTTGTTGTTACTTACTGTATTACCTCTGGTTATACTTAGTTACCTTGTTGTTGTTATTTACTGTATTACCTCTGGTTATAATTAGTTACCTTGTTGTTGTTATTTACTGTATTACCTCTAGCTCTGGTTATAATTAGTTACCTTGCTGTTGTTATTTACTGTATCACCTCTGGTTATACTTAGTTACCTAGTTGTTGTTATTTACTGTATTACCTCTGGTTATACTTAGTTACCTTGTTGTTGTTATTTACTGTATTACCTCTGGTTATACTTAGTTACCTTGTTGTTGTTATTTACTGTATTACCTCTAGCTCTGGTTATAATTAGTTACCTTGCTGTTGTTATTTACTGTATCACCTCTGGTTATACTTAGTTACCTAGTTGTTGTTATTTACTGTATTACCTCTGGTTATACTTAGTTACCTTGTTGTTGTTATTTACTGTATTACCTCTGGTTATAATTAGTTACCTTGCTGTTGTTATTTACTGTATTACCTCTGGTTATATAATTAGTTACCTTGTTGTTGTTATTTACTGTATTACCTCTGGTTATAATTAGTTACCTTGTTGTTGTTATTTACTGTATTACCTCTAGTTATACTTAGTTACCTAGTTGTTGTTATTTACTGTATTACCTCTGGTTATAATTAGTTACCTTGCTGTTGTTATTTACTGTATTACCTCTGGTTATAATTAGTTACCTTGTTGTTGTTATTTACTGTATTACCTCTGGTTATAATTAGTTACCTTGCTGTTGTTATTTACTGTATTACCTCTGGTTATAATTAGTTACCTAGTTGTTGTTATTTACTGTATTACCTCTGGTTATAATTAGTTACCTTGTTGTTGTTATTTACTGTATTACCTATGGTTATATAATTAGTTACCTTGTTGTTGTTATTTACTGTATCACCTCTGGTTATAATTAGTTACCTTGTTGTTGTTATTTACTGTATTACCTCTGGTTATATAATTAGTTACCTTGTTGTTGTTATTTACTGTATTACCTCTAGCTCTGGTTATACTTAGTTACCTTGTTGTTGTTATTTACTGTATTACCTCTGGTTATATAATTAGTTACCTTGTTGTTGTTATTTACTGTATCACCTCTGGTTATAATTAGTTACCTTGTTGTTGTTATTTACTGTATTACCTCTGGTTATAATTAGTTACCTTGTTGTTGTTATTTACTGTATTACCTCTAGCTCTGGTTATAATTAGTTACCTTGTTGTTGTTATTTACTGTATTACCTCTGGTTATAATTAGTTACCTTGTTGTTGTTATTTACTGTATTACCTCTGGTTATAATTAGTTACCTTGTTGTTGTTATTTACTGTATTACCTCTAGCTCTGGTTATATAATTAGTTACCTTGCTGTTGTTATTTACTGTATTACCTCTGGTTATACTTAGTTACCTTGTTGTTGTTATTTACTGTATTACCTCTGGTTATACTTAGTTACCTTGCTGTTGTTATTTACTGTATTACCTCTGGTTATAATTAGTTACCTCGCTGTTGTTATTTACTGTATCACCTCTGGTTATAATTAGTTACCTTACTGTTGTTATTTACTGTATTACCTCTGGTTATACTTAGTTACCTTGTTGTTGTTATTTACTGTATTACCTCTAGCTCTGGTTATAATTAGTTACCTTGTTGTTGTTATTTACTGTATTACCTCTGGTTATAATTAGTTACCTTGTTGTTGTTATTTACTGTATTACCTCTGGTTATACTTAGTTACCTTGTTGTTGTTATTTACTGTATTACCTCTAGCTCTGGTTATAATTAGTTACCTTGTTGTTGTTATTTACTGTATTACCTCTGGTTATAATTAGTTACCTTGTTGTTGTTATTTACTGTATTACCTCTAGCTCTGGTTATACTTAGTTACCTTGCTGTTGTTATTTACTGTATCACCTCTGGTTATACTTAGTTACCTAGTTGTTGTTATTTACTGTATTACCTCTGGTTATAATTAGTTACCTTGTTGTTGTTATTTACTGTATCACCTCTGGTTATAATTAGTTACCTTGTTGTTGTTATTTACTGTATTACCTCTGGTTATAATTAGTTACCTAGTTGTTGTTATTTACTGTATTACCTCTGGTTATATAATTAGTTACCTTGTTGTTGTTATTTACTGTATCACCTCTGGTTATAATTAGTTACCTTGTTGTTGTTATTTACTGTATTACCTCTGGTTATAATTAGTTACCTTGTTGTTGTTATTTACTGTATTACCTCTAGCTCTGGTTATAATTAGTTACCTTGCTGTTGTTATTTACTGTATTACCTCTGGTTATAATTAGTTACCTTGTTGTTGTTATTTACTGTATTACCTCTGGTTATAATTAGTTACCTTGTTGTTGTTATTTACTGTATTACCTCTAGCTCTGGTTATAATTAGTTACCTTGTTGTTGTTATTTACTGTATTACCTCTGGTTATATAATTAGTTACCTTGTTGTTGTTATTTACTGTATCACCTCTGGTTATAATTAGTTACCTTGTTGTTGTTATTTATTGTATTACCTCTGGTTATAATTAGTTACCTTGTTGTTGTTATTTACTGTATTACCTCTAGCTCTGGTTATAATTAGTTACCTTGCTGTTGTTATTTACTGTATTACCTCTGGTTATAATTAGTTACCTTGTTGTTGTTATTTACTGTATTACCTCTAGCTCTGGTTATACTTAGTTACCTTGTTGTTGTTATTTACTGTATTACCTCTAGCTCTGGTTATAATTAGTTACCTTGTTGTTGTTATTTACTGTATTACCTCTGGTTATAATTAGTTACCTTGTTGTTGTTATTTACTGTATTACCTCTAGCTCTGGTTATAATTAGTTACCTTGCTGTTGTTATTTACTGTATTACCTCTGGTTATAATTAGTTACCTTGCTGTTGTTATTTACTGTATTACCTCTGGTTATAATTAGTTACCTTGTTGTTGTTATTTACTGTATTACCTCTGGTTATACTTAGTTACCTTGTTGTTGTTATTTACTGTATTACCTCTGGTTATAATTAGTTACCTTGCTGTTGTTATTTACTGTATTACCTCTGGTTATACTTAGTTACCTTGTTGTTGTTATTTACTGTATTACCTCTGGTTATAATTAGTTACCTTGCTGTTGTTATTTACTGTATTACCTCTGGTTATAATTAGTTACCTTGTTGTTGTTATTTACTGTATTACCTCTGGTTATATAATTAGTTACCTTGTTGTTGTTATTCACCTCTGGTCACCCCTGCAGATTTCGTCGATTTCAGGTGCCGTCGGCACCATAAAAATTAAAAGCAAACATACATTTTTTCCCCTAAAATCGAGCGCTTTCTGCGCAAAAAATTGACCTCAACAGAAAAATTAAACATGGCTTCAAATCCAAATTTGAACCAGAGATTTTTCACTTCCTCTCGATAAACTTAATTTTCAACCCAAAATAAAGTCTCAAAGGGGTAAATTACTCAGGTCAGGATTGTAGGCAATGATTATGCCAAACCATACATTTTTGTAAATTCATTAAACTTTCAATTTAGCCTAAAACACCATATTTCGCACAATTTTTCCGGGGGGCTGCGCCCCCCTAGCCCCCGCCAATGTGGTCCGCCCCTTACCTGGACCCCGCTGGGGGCTGCGCCCCCAGACCCCTGCCACAGCTTGCAGCTTCGCTCGCCGACAGCCCCCCCCCCCCAAAGAAAAATCCTGGCTACGTGCCTGAGCAAAATATAGGTTAAGGGCTTTTCAGATGATTTGGCTCCTCAACAGATACCGACGTACATAACGGTCAATATGTAGTTTAGGTTTACCTGGCCCGTAGGTTACGAATGTGCCCGAGGAGGAAAAAAAGCAAACTGAAGAAAATTTCTCGGGAACTTAAAAGTTCACCTCAAAAAGAAATCTGCACCTATGCCTCTGGTTATATAATTGGTTACCTTGTTGTTGTTGTTAAATCTGATGGACTTGACGGTTGTTTGGAAGGTGACATTAATTTTCAAAATTAAAGAATGTTCCTGGACCTACTCAAGGAAACTTCACTAGGGTTTTTATAGAAAACAAGTTTATAGTTTCTTACAAGAACTGACTAACAAGTCTACTATCTATTTTTTATGATATAATATAGTTTTATACTCTTTTTCCTCGCCATTATTGTATTACAAAGCTATTTTATAATTGGTTGAATTTTCAACCCACGATAAGCTAAATTCGTGTCCAAGCCCTATCTGCCAGCATCTACTTTTCTCAATATCCGGTTTATGTTTGATAATGAGAAATCTATGTATTGTTTTTTTTGAATGTACGACAATACTCCCCTCACTGGCTCCAGATGAAATCTTGAATTGAGTCTGAGACAACGCGCTTTAAACAAAACCGTCATAGATTTAGAAATATATTTAGATATTGTTATCGTGACTGATGTTTTGTGTATGATAATGAGAAATCTATGTATAGTTTTTTTAAATGTACGACAATACTCCCCTCACTGGCTCCAGATGAAATCTTGAATTGAGTCTGAGACAACGCGCTATAAACAAAACCGTCATAGATTTAGAAATATATTTAGATATTGTTATCGTGATTGATGTTTTGTGTTGACCTACCTTTTTCTTCAAATCTTGATGGGAGTGGAAGACTATTTGCAGCCCGTATTATGTTCGTCGTCCCGTTCAACATTCCTCTGTGTATCCTAGTATTAGCTGTTTGTACCACAGTCCTATCCTACTACTGGAGAAACCGTGGTACCCTCACAAATAAACTATTTATCCTGATAACAGCAGCTGACCTGATCACGTGTGTTGGTCACCTGGTCCTCATGATATGTGTTGTTCTCCTGTCATACGACGTCATACCTCCTATTTGTGCCACGGTGTGCGCGGTTATTCACATCATACTGTCGTTACTCGGCTACGCCTCGTCCGTTTTCTTGAACATAGTACTCGCTGTTTTGAGGACGGTTAAAATATCATTCCCTTTCCATCAGGTCAAAGTTGGAACACTGAAGATTGCAATAGCTCTTTTCAGCGCAATTCTAGTGCTACTGTGTGTTGGGGATGTATACTACTGTGTAGAATATGGATCAGTTTCTATAGTGCCGGCGTGGGTGGTTCTTTGGGATAATGTAGAGCTTGCTTTTGTGGGTCACGATTTTACAGAACTTCTTCGCAAAATATTTGATGAAGTTAGGAAGTTACCGTGGAACCAGCTCATATTGATATCTAAATTTCAAGTAGGGTTGCTCTATCTAGCTCCAATCGGAGTTGTCCTTGCTTGCCTCGTGACCCAATTTATTGTCACGTGGCACAGAGCACGTGCACGTGACCCTGACCACCCCGTAATGACTGATTGGTCACGTGTCAACACCACAGTTTCCATCCTGTCAGCTGTTTTCTTGGTCTGTAACTCTGGAATAGCAGTTATTACTATCTCCTATCAAAGTCCTAGTGGAGGTGATCTATTGGATTCATTTGCTTTGCAGGTTTGCAAACTGATGGTGAGTACAACTCTGCCTCTGTTGCATGCTCTCCTGTCACCACTCGTCATGTTAGTTAGAAGCAGAGAGATGAGGGGAAATGTTATGATGATGATTAGAAGAGCCGTCAGGGCGTCCCCTTAAGGGGGGGGGGGGGGGGGGGGGGGGGGGTTCTTCTTAACCTCATTCTGAACTTATCACAAGGACTATCCAGGGAATAATAATACACATGATGCTGTGTTTTGAACAACAAAAGTAAGCCAGATGCCGTGTCTGTATTATGTATTGTAGATATTATGAGATATCGTTAACTTACGAACATGATTTTGGACTGAAGTTGAGTGGAACATTTCCAAATTATAACCAAATGTTATTATGAATATATTATGATATACTAGAAACCTTCTATATTCGAAATATAATATTATATTAATGAATGATATAAATGAAGGAAAACAATACATGATTTGTTATTTGAGTATGTTTATACTTATTTTGATAGTGTTTCATTAATATCTTTCTTTTTCTCAAACAATATCAATTATTTTATTAACTGTCCTTGTTTTATTAACTGTTATTGTGATATTTGAAATATGTAATTATTTTAAACCCTCTTAAAGTTATCACATGTTTCATTACTGATACTCTAAAGAAACACCGTATTTCGTATGTATAATACTTTTGCTTTTGTAAGTGAAATTCAGTGTGAAAATAAACTCAAAATTATACGGTATGCCTCAGGGGTAGAAATTATGGAAATGATAAGTTTACAGTTAAGTTATTTCTCCAAATACCAGTCAAATACCAACACTGATAAAACCTCTTCTTATTGAAGGTTTAGAAGAACCGACTGAAGCATTAAACCGTTGGTTATTGGAACAAAAGCTCAGATGTACTGAACACATCGACCCTTTCTTCAGCTTCTCTGGTATGTAGTTATCAGTTACCATGTAGTTACCATGGTTACAGTGTAGTTACCTCGGTTACAATACAGTTACCATGGTTACCAGATACCATGCAGGCGCTCATAACAAAGTTTTTATATAAATAAATAATCTTATACATTTCAATCTAACATCTGAGTTCTTTAAGCTGCACTTTCACCATGGTTACCAGTTACCATAGCACAGTGGGCTGTGAGTGGGGGTCATGCTAGCATAGGGTATTTTAGACCATCACACATGCCCCTAACTTTGTTTTTAAGGTAATTTGGGTACAAAAATACGATTCCAATCATTTACAGGGCCCAAAATGTCTTAGAAAAAAATTTTGGGCCGATTTTGAGCACTCCTGTAGTCCAAAAATAAGAGGCTGACCCCAGGAAAAGTTGTTTTTTAGAGGTTTAATCAATTTTAAAGCTCTTCTATGAACTGTAAACGAAGGACAGCTATCTTAGGAACTCAAATCTTTTTGAATTATGAAAAAATATTGATCAGAACAAAAGTTGTGCCCATTTATATGACCAAAATTTTCTGAAACACCAAAATTTTTCCTGTTATTTTCAAAAATTTCGTTTAAAATCGCGATTTTTTTGGATTTTTATCAATTTTAACTATAATAATTGTACTATTTTGATTTTTCATCCATATGCTTCTAGTCTAGGATGCAAAAAACGCCACAAACATGGAGAATAACTAAGATATGTCAATTTAATAGCAAAATTGAGCTCATAAATTATCTAAAAATGCAGCAAATTTGACCCCATTTTTGAGTTTCTTAATTTTTTAAACAGATATAACCCAAAGTGGCCCAGACAGATTCCAAAAGCTTCTAAACCAAAATTGTCTCAGCTTTAAGATGAAGTAGGTTTCCATTTGAAGTATTATGAAGTTAGTAACTATTTGTGCCCTTTTTAAGAGAAAAAAATGCTGAAATTTAGTTTAAAATCGGCGCTCCATCAAAAAATCAGCAAATTAGCTAGACCCTTAGGGTTTTTTTCTAGTAACTAGGATGCTTGGATCATCACTAACTCATAAATAACTCAGGAAACTAATACAAAGACATTTTATGGTGAAAGGATAAAAGAAGAGTAAATTTTGGCAGTCAAATACAGAATTTTCACTGCCAAAAAATACAGATTTTAGGCGCGGTGCCATTTTCACACCATTCATCCTTTTTCATTTTGGTTTTTTGCATTGCATCAGGATTATTTTTATCTTAAAAGATAAATCAATTAGAAAAGAGGGGGGAAAAAGCCAATTTTTGGCCTATGCTAGCATCCCAGCCCACTGTGTGCATAGTTACCATATTTACCATAGTTACCATGTACATGGTTACCAGTTACCATAGCTTAGTTACCATAGTTACCATGTACATCGTTACCAGTTACCATATTTACCATATTTACCATATTTACCATATTTACCATATTTACCATATTTACCATATTTACCATATTTACCATATTTACCATATTTACCATAGTTACCATGTACATGGTTACCAGTTACCATGTAGTTACCTCCACTTATAAACAGATGAGAAGACAGTTTCTATGTATCGTGAAATAATGGAAGACGTGCCCATGAAGTACAAGCTACCTCGTCAAGTTAAAACCTGCACTAAAACTCTTGAAAAGTTTGTAGACAAGATGAAGAACCTCGCTAAAGAATGGTTAGTGATCAGTTACCATACATAATTACCATGGTGGTAAGTGATCAGTTTAAGTTGGGGAGAATTGTAACGTTATTAACTGGTAATTTATTAGTTTTTTTTGTTAGGTCAGATAAACTGATTTAGCTTTAATGTCATAATTCTTAAAAGCCGTGATTTCATCATAAATCAGCCGGGATCGAGTATTTACCTGTTTTGGAAGATATTTCGTTTCGTTAATAATAACGGTTATTTAATTCAAAATTGGCTTCAACATATTAACGGATTCAAGAATTTCAACCGTTTTCACCGCAGGGGAGAAGAAAATGAGGTCGACAAAAAATGTGAGGCTGTTCTTTCTAAAAACGTTCCATCCTCTGACACCAGGGTTAGTTATAATGGCGGCAACAATTCAGATATATTTTAAGATGTATTTTACTGTATAGTATATTGTAATAAAATGTATATAAATGTATACTTCATTTTAAGACACTAGACATAATGTCGCAAAGTTCATTGTAATTTATCTGTTAATATTTAATACAAATAATATCGTGAACCATACAATTATTTGAGAGTAATTTTTATCGTAATTCGTGAGTTATTTTAATTCTTGTACCTAGCAATCATAATATCTAGTGTTCACAGTAGTTAAGTTGTAGCTCCTCGGCATTTGTGTCTCTGCGCTCTAGAATCATGCTTGGTATTTCCCTGTTTACAGAAATCTATAATGTCCAGGGGCTGATGTCGGAGCTGCGAGACTCATGTAGAGATGTGATAGAGCGACACTTCAAAGTTAAGGTAGACGAGGTGTGCGAGCTGATGAACGACCAGTGCAGAGACAGTGCTGTTAAAGTTATGGAGTTCTCCAGATCGGAGGGATTGGACCGGACTATGCCCCCTCCCTCTGTCTCTACCTCCACTAGACGTTAGTTCCTTCTTGTCTCTTCTCTCTCTCCTTCTTGTGTCTCCTTCTTGTCTCCCATTCCTCTCCTTCTTGTCTCTGAACTGTTTAAAAAAAATCAAAATTCTACAAAGAGAATATCTTTATAATTATTATTTTCTAATAAGCTAGAAACACACACATATTACGTAATTACTAAGGGGGAGAGAGGGAGGGGGTTTGTAAGTGATTACTCATTACGCTAGCGTAATTTTAACATAACAGTTATGCTTGTTGTTTTCTTGAACAGTTATGCTTGAAACTGATTACAGAAAAGAAATGAGGGGTTAATAAATGGCCGAAAAGAGATAAGGTAATAATATGTGAACGACTCCGTATCCTCAGTGGTAGGATGCCGCCCGGCCACGCCCCTCATCAGTGAGGAAAGTGTACGTGGGGGTGACGTGTCGGTCACCATGTGTAGCACTGATAAGGATAGTAGTTGTAGAATCACTTATCAGGGAAGTTCTCTCTCTATCAACAGATCTCACTACAAGAAACTGGTTTGTTTATAATATTACTTATCGTGGATATTTTCTGGAATTCCAAACTTATCACCCTGAATGGATTAAAAAGTGTTTGACTTTTGAGTGAATATAATTGATTGATAATATGACAATGAGTGATCTGAAAACAGTGTTTTATTTCAGGAGGATCTATATAAAGCAACCAACGCCACTAAAGAGAAAGAGAAAGAGGAGTTTAATAGCAGGGTGTGGTGCCTACTAAAGAGATACAAGGTTAGTTCAACTTAGTAACCAACTTAGTAACCAGCTTAGTAACTAACTTAGTAAACATCTTCTTAAATCATTATGTAAAGATATAAATGGTACAATCGAAGATGAAAATTGAAAATTACTGTTGAAAATTACTGTTGAAAATTACTGTTATGCTACAAGAAATTCGAAATGTCGTCATGTTTTTTATCTTGATCAACCTGACTGAGGCAACCTTGATATGTAAAATTTCATAAAATAAAAACGGCTGTCTTATCCAAAATCGTAATTTTTATCCCTCTTCAGATGTTGCGCTCCTCAATAGTAGGAACAAAGTTGTGCCAAGAAAACTTCGGGCTCCACGCAGCTCTACCCCACAAAGCCTTCCACCTCCTTCACCGCAAGTTCCACGTCTCTTTCGAGTGTTTCGCGTCCCCTTTTAACTGCTACTTCAGTCAGTACTGTTCAGCTTTCCCGGACATTGACTGTTATTTCGGGTCCCGGGGCTCCTTCTTCGACTTCAAGCCCAAGAGAGGCTCGTTTCAAGCCAACCCACCCTTTTCAGAAGAAGTCATGTTAACCATGGCGGATCACATGATTAGTTTACTTGAGGGTTAGTGGAACTATTTGTCATCCCTGCATGCTGGCCCTTATCATTATTTTAATTTAACGTTTTTAACAAAAGTCCTCTCCCATATATACAGTAACGTATTAAGCTGTAAAATGTAAATTAACCCCATACCCCTCTCCTCAGATTCGCAGGATCCTCTCATGTTCGTTATCTTCATTCCTGACTGGAGGGAGCCGATGACTCCCGCCATTACTAGACTAGAAAACACAATTTATTGCACCCACAATATTTTATTAGCCAGCAGATCTCATCAGTACATTACTGGTAGGTACCCTCCTCTTGTAGTAGTTTCAATATTGTACACTTAAATCAGTCCCTTGTAAGTTTTGATATTTTCACAAATCATTTTTTCAGTAGTTTATTTGGTCCTTCTGTAGCTTGTTTTAAAAATGTAACTTACGATGTCGGCAAATGTAGAGTTCGCCAGTGTATTTTGTATTTTTACCCGTCGGTGGTATTAACTATTGATATTGACTATTACTATAAATAATTAAGCCGCTGACTCTGCAGGAAACCAGCACCTACAATCAGTTACCCACTATGATGCAGTCCACGGTACGCAAGTGTACGTCCTGCAAAACGACGCCGCCATCGACGAGTGGCCTATAAGCCACAAAGATATGGACCATCTCCGGGATGCCATGTCTTATAATAGAGAGTGGAACTGATCTGGTAAAAAGGTGCAATATTAAGGGGACATTACGCGGGACTTTCATAGTTTGAGAAGTAGAACTGCTGGGGGGGGGGTTTTAACACATAAAGTTTTAAAGTTTTTCCACATAAAAACAGATATTTGATTTTTGGGTGAATTTTGAATTATAAGTTTTAAGTTAAAACATAAACCAGTGTTATTATTTAGAGCATGAAGAGCTATTTGTGTTTAATGAAAAGAAATTAAAGAGGATATATAATTAATTTGTGCGTTAAGATAACTTAAAGTTTATATGTAATATGATCACAATTTAGATTTCCGTATTTCTACTTAGCATTTAATTTAGTTTAGTTCATAATTCATTCTTTGAGTTTATAAGAATATAATAAGTTAATTAGTTAATTAGTTCAGAACTATTAATTAATTTTTATCAGAAAGTGCAGTGATATGTTTTCTTGGCTGTTTATTTAATGAAGTTCTGGGATTGCTTCACCGTTACTATTAGTTGCACCGTTACTATTAGTCGCACCGTTACTATTAGTCGCACCGTTACTATTAGTCGCACCGTTACTATTAGTCGCACCGTTACTATTAGTCGCACCGTTACTATTAGTCGCACCGTTACTATTAGTCGCACCGTTACTATTAGTTGCACCGCTACTATTAGTCGCACCGCTACTATTAGTCGCACCGTTACTATTAGTCGCACCGTTACTATTAGTCGCACCGTTACTATTAGTTGCACCGTTACTATTAGTTGCACCGTTACTATTAGTCGCACCGTTACTATTAGTCGCACCGTTACTATTAGTTGCACCGTTACTATTAGTCGCACCGTTACTATTAGTTGCACCGATACTATTAATCACACCGTTACTATTAGAGTCGCACCGTTACTATTAGTTGCACCGTTACTATTAGTCGCACCGCTACTATTAGTCGCACCGTTACTATTAGTCGCACCGTTACTATTAGTTGCACCGTTACTATTAATCACACCGACCTTTATTTAGAGTAAATTCAAATTAGTTATTTTTTGGCATCAAATAAAATGTAATATCTAATGAACTTTATGGGAATTTATTAGAATGAAGATGAATAGTTTTGCAAATTAATTTTATTGCTTTTTGTGATACAATTTTTCTGTAATTTTCTCTGCAATTTGGTAAAAGGAAATTAAGCTTCTTTTAGCAACGTTAGCTGACTGAAAATTATCTAATTTCAGCATGATGTAACCATGGCAACCACCATGATGTTAGTTGTAACTGAAAGAAACACTACACGTTAAAGCAATTTTTTAATCTAAATAATGATATAAAGGTAATTAAATGAAATATCATATTATAGCAGCACAAAGGTATGAACATTATAGCACTAGCTACTACTATTCGGTGTGTAATCAGTTATGATTTTCAGTGTTGTATTTTCCATTGTTAAAATTATATTGTAAAATCAATGTCTTTCTTTTTGTCTAGTGAGCGATTCCCCCCCCCCCCTCTGCCATAACCTTGAACTTTTTTACAGGCATGGTTGACACTGAGTGTTTCGCCCCGACTCCTTACTGCAAAATTTGTTTTTGTTTCTCGGCAGAGTCAGCGCTGCATTGTCTACATTTTATTTTTTTAATGCATAGACTGCTGAATGATATTTCACAAATAATTTTTGTTAAAAATAAAACATTATACAATACGTATCATAATCATGATAATATGACCAAGATTATATTTATCAGAAAAAACTTCCAAAATAGTCGAACTTTTTTGTTGAGTAGTTCCACCTTGTAAGAATTATTTAGATTTCAAAATTCTCAGTTCCTGAGAATTATCCCCTGGTCCCAGCTGGCAACTATTTGATTGGCTGTTCAGATACGGTGAGCAATGCCACCTAATGCTCTAATGCCATAAATTTACCCGCTCAACTTCAAGAATAAGGAGTAGTCCTTGTGACGTAACAGAGCCAGCAATTAACAAAACACGCTTTTTTCTTATTTTTCATAAAGAAAATAGAGACTAGAGAGGTCAAAGAAAAAGAAATTTTGAATCTCCTAGAATGTCTGACAGTTCTGAGTTATAAGGGCTATAGAATTCATCCAACAACTCTGCGGTTCCATGAAGCATATCGCCAACTTTAACCTTCACGTATGTGTTCACATTGTGTATTGTAGACTGCTTTATGAAATTTCCCAAATCTTCTAAATTTGGTTTTGCAACAACGATATGACTAAAACTTTCGTGAGAGTTTCTATAGGATGATACTCTTTCAAAGTTACTGTTAACAAGTTATCCTCAAATACTTCTAAAAAGTCTCTGATGTAGCAGACATAAACCCCAAGTGCAATTCTCAGTCTAAGACTGGTCTGAGGAGTAACAGCAATTTCTAAGGGTTTTCCTCTCCAGGCAACTATTAAACTTTCTTATTTCCACAACTACTTCAAGCTTCCAAGGTGGAATTTCTGCGGACTCTGATCCCTTCCTGCTGGGATAGGTAATCTGAGTACAATCTTTCAGTAAGGTTTCTAACCAGAGCTAGTATTAAGTCTGCATTATAGTACGGAGGTGATTCTAATCCTGGGTATCTAGTCTCCCATCCTCTCAGGTCCAACAATAGAGAGGGTGTTCCATCTACTATCCTCGTTTCTCTGTTATCCTTTACTTTCTCTGACCCTGTGCCAGCTAAAAACTGACTAAATAGTTGTTTGGAAACGGAGTGCTTTGGTCTTGAATTAAGCAAGCTCTGTTCGGTCTCAAAACTCCTGCTTTTCTCGATATGCGATAGAATCAGGCAAGCTCTGTTCGGTTTCAAAACTCCCGTCTTTATCGATAGAATCAGACAAGCTCTGTTCGGTCTCAAAACATTCGCCTTTATAATTATCAATAGAGTCAGGCGAGTACTGTTTGAAGGAAGGTGCAATATTTGTAGTGTATCTTTCATCGTGTTGGGAGCTGAGTCCCCTGTGTTAGAGTCCCCTGTGTTAAAGACACACAGTACACTGCACCCACTCAGCCGTATAGCGACTAATAACCACAAATAACGCACGGTAGATAGGATATTTAGTATCGTATACTAAGTTAATAATAATGAGGAAGATACGATAAGTTAGTATCGTATAATTTTACCAAAACCCATAATTGGGTAGAGTGGACCGTTGCAATGTCTCCCTTTCCCAAACAAAGGGAAATGATATAAATTGGAATAACCGTTCTCAAATGCAAAATGATACCGAGAATGAAATCAGTCGCTCGCTTTTCCCATTTATTCACGGCTTACGAATTTTCATCAGTTTAACTTTAATAGATCGATGACACTTTCTAGAAAATTGCAGCTCAGTGGCGTTTTGTGGGCGACTTAGAGGTGGCGGCATGTTACTGAAAGGAACACTACACGTTAAAGCAATTTTGTTAATCTAAATAATGATATAAAGGTAATTAACTGAAATATCATATTATAGCAGCACAAAGGTATGAACATTATAGCACTAGCTACTACGTCTACTATTCGGTGTGTAATCAGTTATGGTTTTCAGTTTCAAGAACGATTAAAATAATACGATTTTAAATGCATATTATAAGGGCCTGCAAGCAGCTCTTGCGAAATAATATAAGTGTAGCGTACTAGTTTGAAAAAGGAATGTATATTGCATTCTCTCGAAAAGAATTTCAGGAAATTTGCTTCCAGAATTGAAATCTAGCAATATGAAATGATAAATCCAGAAAGATTTTGTTGTGCAAATTTATTTAAGGGTCAAAGGAAAAGTCCTGCAACTTTTGAAAAATATTCTTACAGTAATAGGTCTCACTCTCAAAAAGGTTACAACATGCAAAGAGGGAGAAACTGGAACAATTCTTGGAAAATTTGTTTTAAGGAATGAATTCTAGCAATGAAGTAATGTAAATTTGGACTACAAGGGGCAAACTGTGTCCTGCTAATTTACTCCCACGGCATAAAAGAGTAATAAGTCATGTTATCTGAATTTTATAATCGCTAGGCTTCTGAACTTCTGTTGAATCCTGACATGTAATATGTTTTGTTTTTAAAAAGACCTTTAATTCACACACCAAAACTTTAAATTTTATCAAATTACAAATGTCCTAATATATACGTCTAGCTTATTAAGTTAAAAAGTCAGGGGTACAGCCGTTGTACTTTAATTAAAATAATTGATCACGCCGGATCAAGATGTTATTTATCAAAATCAGCAACCCGTTTAATATCAGAATATGTAATATAAATTAACAGATTTCTGGTTCATCGAAAAATTCTGGTATTACTATTGAAAATACTGAACACGGCATAGAAGAGTAACCAGCAATGTTATCTGAATTTTATAATCGCTAGGTTCCTGAACTTCTGATGAATCCTGACACGTAATATCGGAATATGTAATATAAATTATCAGATTTTTGGTTCATGCCAGCTCACAGCTGGATTGTATCCTGATAATTTACTTGAAGATACTGAACACGGGACAGAAGAGTAACTAGCAATGTTTTCTGAATTTTATAAATCGGCAACTATCGACATCGTGCAGTTAGACTGCAGTTAGACACTAGACACTAGACAGGATAGGCCAAATGAGGCCAAAAAGTTGCAGGCCCCTTTTGGCCCATTTTCCAGATTTTATGGGGGGGGGGGGGGGGGCGGTCCCCCCGGCCCCCCTGCCCACCCCTCTTCCTACACACTTGTGACATTTAATGCTAATTCATGGTTAAAATAGGAATTTACCATTATCGGTTTCTGTACTCAATATTTACCTGTAATTATAAATTTACTGATCAGCGACACTAACAGACACAGACACAGTACATTAGCATCACTTTCACTTTCACTTTCAGTTAGTATTCTTCCTGTGTACGTGGTAAGCTGCTGTTCTCTTCACTTTGATCCCACTTACCTGGAAAACTTACTGTTAAATGATATGGGGAATGGACATTATGATCATTAATCCCGGAAGATGAAATTTAAAATTGGGAAATGTTTTTCCGATGAATTAAGGGTGCTGGCGTCGCCCGATTAACTTATTAAAAATCGGATTATTAATCATGATCCAGATAGGTCATGATTAAGATTGAAATAATGTAATTTATTATAAAACCCGGTTAATAAATACTGTGATTTGATCGCGATTTCAGCAAATAGCATGCAAAGGAGATTGAGAAAAATGGGATTACATGTCATAAGGACTGGCAGTCTGACCTATTGCCTTGCCAGCATAGGTGTACTTATATAGTTTTGCATGGTTCAGTTGCATAGTAGTGTCCGAATTGCACTGATTCTAGCCCGAGTAGTGTTCGAAAGGGCGCCCTGTTTTGACATACCTCTAATATCAGAATATGTAATATAAATTAACAGATTTCTGGTTCATCGAAAAATTCTGGTATTACTATTGAAAATACTGAACACGGCATAGAAGAGTAACCAGCAATGTTATCTGAATTTTATTATCGCTAGGTTCCTGAACTTCTGATGAATCCTGACACGTAATATCGGAATATGTAATATAAATTATCAGATTTTTGGTTCATGCCAGCTCACAGCTGGATTGTATCCTGATAATTTACTTGAAGATACTGAACACGGGACAGAAGAGTAACTAGCAATGTTTTCTGAATTTTATAAATCGGCAACTATCGACATCGTGCAGTTAGACTGCAGTTAGACACTAGACAGTAGACAGGATAGGCCAAATGAGGCCAAAAAGTTGCAGGCCCCTTTTGGCCCATTTTCCAGATTTTATGGGGGGGGGGGGGGCGGTCCCCCCGGCCCCCCTGCCCACCCCTCTTCCTACACACTTGTGACATTTAATGCTAATTCATGGTTAAAATAGGAATTTACCATTATCGGTTTCTGTACTCAATATTTACCTGTAATTATAAATTTACTGATCAGCGACACTAACAGACACAGACACAGTACATTAGCATCACTTTCACTTTCACTTTCAGTTAGTATTCTTCCTGTGTACGTGGTAAGCTGCTGTTCTCTTCACTTTGATCCCACTTACCTGGAAAACTTACTGTTAAATGATATGGGGAATGGACATTATGATCATTAATCCCGGAAGATGAAATTTAAAATTGGGAAATGTTTTTCCGATGAATTAAGGGTGCTGGCGTCGCCCGATTAACTTATTAAAAATCGGATTATTAATCATGATCCAGATAGGTCATGATTAAGATTGAAATAATGTAATTTATTATAAAACCCGGTTAATAAATACTGTGATTTGATCGCGATTTCAGCAAATAGCATGCAAAGGAGATTGAGAAAAATGGGATTACATGTCATAAGGACTGGCAGTCTGACCTATTGCCTTGCCAGCATAGGTGTACTTATATAGTTTTGCATGGTTCAGTTGCATAGTAGTGTCCGAATTGCACTGATTCTAGCCCGAGTAGTGTTCGAAAGGGCGCCCTGTTTTGACATACCTCCTGAGCCGGTACTCATTTCCTCTCTGAGCTAGCTAGTGTATATCAGTTTCTTGTTGGTGTTTTGTCTGTGTTTGTTTGTCCGTAGTAGGAATTTACTGTAACTTTGGAGACTGGGCGCAGTAATGTCCCAGAGGGTTTGTAACATCATGGATGCTGACTAAGCTTACCTGATCCTCTCCATCTTGTATTAGTACACTACTTCATTCACACCAGTCATTTCACTACATTAAACTGATTGAGGTTATGCCCTTTGTACATGCTGAAGCGATATGCTATGATGAGTGGAATATGAGTTAGGATCAGTTTGGTCCGTTTCATGGCAAAAACATTTATTGATTTTACATGTCATAAGATTGAGTCACAACCACAGAACTTATCTTAGAGTGAAATCTGATTTATCTTAAACTCGATTTCTTCTGAATCGATAATTTAATTTAATTGTTGTATTTTATTTTATTCTACTAGGTTTGTGTGAGCACAGAAGTCCAGAATCTGATTATATCTCATGGTTCATCACTAGACTACAGATATTAAAACATCAATAAATGAAACACATAATTCATGTAAACCAAAACTTGCATATTATATACTTAATCACAATCACAAGGTTGAGCTTGCATAAACAGGCTGGTTCAAATGAATTATCCCTTAGTAATTTTTCTGTCAGTTTCTCTTTCACTTTGTTATCGTTCATCGACAGTTAGTGTCCTTATTGCGGGTTACCTCCCTGCAAATGTATGAAATTTTGTAACATTACATAACCTGGGGACCTCCGGCTTCAATCTTTATCAAACGAACTAAGATATGGTAGAGCCACTCTATTTATGCGAAACTAACAACATAAAACATTATCACTGGATGTGTGTTGTTTAATAAGTTTAGTTAAAATAAACCCACCCCGTTTGCACCCCGTCCCCACCAGTTTGGCCACTGCTCCTCTTCAGATCCCATGGGTGTCTGCAAACTCTCCTCACCGCTGGTTATTACACCACATTCCACTAAAACTAACTCTGCTATCATTGCCAGGAACAGAGAACTGAAATGATGTTAAATTTCAGATCTGTAGAATTGTAAGATAATGAACTTGTAGTTTGGACTGGTGATCCATTTGCGATAAATCTCAAAACAGCCGGTGCATATAAAACCGATAATTGGAGAATTAAATCAGGCCCAGTAAATCGAGAATATAGTACTGCGTATCAGTATGCAGATGATAACTTACGCTAGCAGAAAGAATACTGAGGACTTGATCATGATGAGATGGAGATTGAGGAAACTTGAAATTCTGTAGTAAAATCACCGAGTCAAACTTTGAGAGTGAGGCAGTGCTACAGAATCTGCCACATTTATACCTTTCAGCTTGCTTTGTTTCCCTGCACCAAATCAGCTCTGGGCGGCCACTTGACCACGTGGGCGCCCACGTGGGTGTTGTGTCACGTGATGAGGCGCTCTTTATAATTATTAGTTGTCTGAAATTACTGTTTGCAATACTTAATTTCATTCTGTGTTTGATTGGCTCCAAAGATTGCTCTAGCCTTATCCCCATTTGCTGAGAGTAACCTCGATTGTCTGTTATAAATCTGTAACTCATTGATTGGGTGCTGATCGAGATCGTTGGAATGTTAGTTCAATACGATCCTAGCAAAGATTTCAGCTCTTGCAGAGTTAACGTGCTAAATTTTCTATTTTGGTATATCAATATCTTCCTAAAAGCAAATATTACATATATCGCTATTATCAAAATACTGTGATTCGTATTCCAGGTAGCTCTTGCAGCTAAATGTAGTATTTAAAAAAGATGCCTGCTAGCTTAGACTCATTAATTATACACGTATAGTTCTATAATAATCAGGAATTTGAACATACATCGTTCACCCCTCAGACACGTATCATAGTCATGGTCAATAATATGACCAAGATTATATTTATCAGAAAAAACTTGAGTAGTTCCACCTTGTGATAATTATTTAGATTTCAAAATTCTCAGTTCCTGAGAATGATCCCCTGGGCTCTTATCTAGCTGGCAACTATTTGATTGGCTGTTCAGCTACGGTGAGCAATGGAGTTGTCCTTGTGACGTAACAGAGCCAGCAATTAACAAAACACGCTTTTTTCTTATTTTTCATAAAGAAAATAGAGACTAGAGAGGTCAAAGAAAAAGAAATTTTGAATCTCCTAGAATGTCTGACAGTTCTGAGTTATAAGGGCTATAGAATTCATCCAATAACTCTGCGGTTCCATTAAGCATATCGCCAACTTTAACCTTCACGTATGTGTTCACATTGTGTATTGTAGACTGCTTTATAGAATTTCCCAAATCTTCTAAATTTGGTTTTGCAACAACAATATGATTAAAAACTTTCGTGAGAGTTTCTATGGGATGATACTCTTTCAAAGTTACTGTTAACAAGTTATCCTCAAATACTTCTAAAAAGTCTCTGATGTAGCAGACATAAACCCCAAGTGCAATTCTCAGTCTAAGACTGGTCTGAGGAGTAACAGCAATTTCTAAGGGTTTTCCTCTCCAGGCAACTATTAAACTTTCTTATTTCCACAACTACTTCAAGCTTTCAAGGTGGAATTTCTGCGGACTCTGATCCCTTCCTGCTGGGATAGGTAATCTGAGTACAGTCTTTCAGTAAGGTTTCTAACCAGAGCTAGTATTAAGTCTGCATTAGAGTACGGAGGTGATTCTAATCCTGGGTATCTAGTCTCCCATCCTCTCAGGTCCAACAATAGAGAGGGTGTTCCATCTACTATCCTCGTTTCTCTGTTATCCTTTACTTTCTCTGACCCTGTGCCAGCTAAAAACTGACTAAATAGTTGTTTGGAAACGGAGTGCTTTGGTCTTGAATTAAGCAAGCTCTGTTCGGTCTCAAAACTCCTGCTTTTCTCGATATGCGATAGAATCAGGCAAGCTCTGTTCGGTTTCAAAACTCCCGTCTTTATCGATAGAATCAGACAAGCTCTGTTCGGTCTCAAAACATTCGCCTTTATAATTATCAATAGAGTCAGGCGAGTACTGTTTGAAGGAAGGTGCAATATTTGTAGTGTATCTTTCATCGTGTTGGGAGCTGAGTCCCCTGTGTTAGAGTCCCCTGTGTTAAAGACACACAGTACACTGCACCCACTCAGCCGTATAGCGACTAATAACCACAAATAACGCACGGTAGATAGGATATTTAGTATCGTATACTAAGTTAATAATAATGAGGAAGATACGATAAGTTAGTATCGTATAATTTTACCAAAACCCATAATTGGGTAGAGTGGACCGTTGCAATGTCTCCCTTTCCCAAACAAAAGGAAATGATATAAATTGGAATAACCGTTCTCAAATGCAAAATGATACCGAGAATGAAATCAGTCGCTCGCTTTTCCCATTTATTCACGGCTTACGAATTTTCATCAGTTTAACTTTAATAGATCGATGACACTTTCTAGAAAATTGCAGCTCAGTGGCGTTTTGTGGGCGACTTAGAGGTGGCGGCATGTTACTGAAAGGAACACTACACGTTAAAGCAATTTTGTTAATCTAAATAATGATATAAAGGTAATTAACTGAAATATCATATCATAGCAGCACAAAGGTATGAACATTATAGCACTAGCTACTACGTCTACTATTCGGTGTGTAATCAGTTATGGTTTTCAGTTTCAAGAACGATTAAAATAATACGATTTTAAATGCATATTATAAGGGCCTGCAAGCAGCTCTTGCGAAATAATATAAGTGTAGCGTACTAGTTTGAAAAAGGAATGTATATTGCATTCTCTCGAAAAGAATTTCAGGAAATTTGCTTCCAGAATTGAAATCTAGCAATATGAAATGATAAATCCAGAAAGATTTTGTTGTGCAAATTTATTTAAGGGTCAAAGGAAAAGTCCTGCAACTTTTGAAAAATATTCTTACAGTAATAGGTCTCACTCTCAAAAAGGTTACAACATGCAAAGAGGGAGAAACTGGAACAATTCTTGGAAAATTTGTTTTAAGGAATGAATTCTAGCAATGAAGTAATGTAAATTTGGACTACAAGGGCCAAACTGTGTCCTGCTAATTTACTCCCACGGCATAAAAGAGTAATAAGTCATCATGACTTATTACTCTTTTATGCCGTGGGAGTAAATTAGCAGGACAAAGTCATGTTATCTGAATTTTATAATCGCTAGGCTTCTGAACTTCTGTTGAATCCTGACATGTAATATGTTTTGTTTTTAAAAAGACCTTTAATTCACACACCAAAACTTTAAATTTTATCAAATTACAAATGTCCTAATATATACGTCTAGCTTATTAAGTTAAAAAGTCAGGGGTACAGCCGTTGTACTTTAATTAAAATAATTGATCACGCCGGATCAAGATGTTATTTATCAAAATCAGCAACCCGTTTAATATCAGAATATGTAATATAAATTAACAGATTTCTGGTTCATCGAAAAATTCTGGTATTACTATTGAAAATACTGAACACGGCATAGAAGAGTAACCAGCAATGTTATCTGAATTTTATTATCGCTAGGTTCCTGAACTTCTGATGAATCCTGACACGTAATATCGGAATATGTAATATAAATTATCAGATTTTTGGTTCATGCCAGCTCACAGCTGGATTGTATCCTGATAATTTACTTGAAGATACTGAACACGGGACAGAAGAGTAACTAGCAATGTTTTCTGAATTTTATAAATCGGCAACTATCGACATCGTGCAGTTAGACTGCAGTTAGACACTAGACAGGATAGGCCAAATGAGGCCAAAAAGTTGCAGGCCCCTTTTGGCCCATTTTCCAGATTTTATGGGGGGGGGGGGGGGGGGCGGTCCCCCCGGCCCCCTGCCCACCCCTCTTCCTACACACTTGTGACATTTAATGCTAATTCATGGTTAAAATAGGAATTTGCCATTATCGGTTTCTGTACTCAATATTTACCTGTAATTATAAATTTACTGATCAGCGACACTAACAGACACAGTACATTAGCATCACTTTCACTTTCACTTTCAGTTAGTATTCTTCCTGTGTACGTGGTAAGCTGCTGTTCTCTTCACTTTGATCCCACTTACCTGGAAAACTTACTGTTAAATGATATGGGGAATGGACATTATGATCATTAATCCCGGAAGATGAAATTTAAAATTGGGAAATGTTTTTCCGATGAATTAAGGGTGCTGGCGTCGCCCGATTAACTTATTAAAAATCGGATTATTAATCATGATCCAGATAGGTCATGATTAAGATTGAAATACTTACTTGTACTTGTACTTGAAAAGGTCTCCTCCTAGTCGTTGGAGTGGCCTGCACCACATAGTAACTCCTTTCTCCGATGTATTAGGCCTCTCCAATGTACCCTGTTTGTTGCTTGTTGTTCTGCATCTTCTATCGTGATGTTATCGACACCTGTGAAGATTGCTGCATCCTCCCGGACACATGACAGCTAGTTTTTCCGAGGTCTACCTCTTGATCTTTTACCATGCTTTGGGATCCAGTGCAGAAGATAGTTGGGTATTCTTTCTTCTGGCATCCTCACCACATGGCCAAACCATCGGAGCCTAGCTGCTCGTACGAAAGTATCAACAGGGGCGATGTTGGCCCGCTTACGTACGTCAGCATTAGATACGTGATAAAACCATTTGATTTTCAGGATTCTTCTCAGACATCTATGATGGAACACCTCAAATCTTTTCATCTGCGTCTGTGTGGTATTCCATACCTCACTTCCATAAAGCAGTATAGTGAGGACTCAGGACAGCCGCTTTGTAGATCCTGATTTTAGTCGGTGTCTTGATGTTGCGACTGTACCATATACTGCTAAGCTGATAGAATGCCCCAGAGGCCTTCTGAATTCGAGCTGATAGTTCTTTGTCGATTGTTCCATCCGCACTGATGATAGCACCCAAGTAAGTGAAGCTGCTGACCTGCTGTATTGGGAGACCTTCCACATTGATGTCCATAGTGTCGTCTTTAGAATACGGCCTCTGCGATGCACTTTTACTGACAGCCATGCTCTGTGTTTTGCCAGCATTAATCTTCAGACCCGCATAGGCACTGTATTTGCAGAGAAGGTCAGTGGTTTCCTGCAGCCCCTCTTTTGAGTTATCTAACATGGCCATGTCATCAGCGTAATCAGTGTCCAAGAGATGTTTCTCTTCTACCCCGGGGGCTGGCAGCTGTAATAGAGCCCCCTTACTAATGACCTTGTTCAGTTCCATAAGGTATGCCGAAAAATTCAGACAGAAGTTGAATACTGGTGGTCCCTGTATATCACCTTGCCCAGTTCCCGAGTTGACATCAAACCAGCCTGTAACCTCTCCATTGACCCTAACAGCACTAACTGTGTGAGTAAAGAACGCCTTCATGATTCTAATGTACTTGTCAGGTAAGCCGTAGTGCTGCATACTTCTCCAAATGAACTGCCTGTCAATTGAATCAAAAGCTGCTTTGAAATCAACAAAATTAATATACAGAGGGATATTATACTCAATACATTGGTGTATAATACAGCGGAGTGAATAAACCTGGTCAATGCATGAGCGATTCTGCCTAAAACCACTTTGATTCTCCCGGAGAAATTTTTCCATGCCATTGCTAAGTCTTCGCAGGAGTATCATCTGCAGGAGCTTCGAGGCTGTGGATCTTAATGTAATGCCTCTGTTGTTAGCGCAATGAGAGGTGTCACCCTTCTTTCCAACGATGATAATAACACCTTGAATTATTGAAAGATTGAAATAATGTAATTTATTATAAAACCCGGTTAATAAATACTGTGATTTGATCGCGATTTCAGCAAATAGCATGCAAAGGAGATTGAGAAAAATGGGATTACATGTCATAAGATTGAGTCACAACCACAGAACTTATCTTAGAGTGAAATCTGATTTATCTTAAACTCGATTTCTTCTGAATCGATAATTTAATTTAATTGTTGTATTTTATTTTATTCTACTAGGTTTGTGTGAGCACAGAAGTCCAGAATCTGATTATATCTCATGGTTCATCACTAGACTACAGATATTAAAACATCAATAAATGAAACACATAATTCATGTAAACCAAAACTTGCATATTATATACTTAATCACAATCACAAGGTTGAGCTTGCATAAACAGGCTGGTTCAAATGAATTATCCCTTAGTAATTTTTCTGTCAGTTTCTCTTTCACTTTGTTATCGTTCATCGACAGTTAGTGTCCTTATTGCGGGTTACCTCCCTGCAAATGTATGAAATTTTGTAACATTACATAACCTGGGGACCTCCGGCTTCAATCTTTATCAAACGAACTAAGATATGGTAGAGCCACTCTATTTATGCGAAACTAACAACATAAAACATTATCACTGGATGTGTGTTGTTTAATAAGTTTAGTTAAAATAAACCCACCCCGTTTGCACCCCGTCCCCACCAGTTTGGCCACTGCTCCTCTTCAGATCCCAGAATGGGTGTCTGCAAACTCTCCTCACCGCTGGTTATTACACCACATTCCACTAAAACTAACTCTGCTATCATTGCCAGGAACAGAGAACTGAAATGATGTTAAATTTCAGATCTGTAGAATTGTAAGATAATGAACTTGCAGTTTGGACTGGTGATCCATTTGCGATAAATCTCAAAACAGCCGGTGCATATAAAACCGATAATTGGAGAATTAAATCAGGCCCAGTAAATCGAGAATATAGTACTGCGTATCAGTATGCAGATGATAACTTACGCTAGCAGAAAGAATACTGAGGACTTGATCATGATGAGATGGAGATTGAGGAAACTTGAAATTCTGTAGTAAAATCACCGAGTCAAACTTTGAGAGTGAGGCAGTGCTACAGAATCTGCCACATTTATACCTTTCAGCTTGCTTTGTTTCCCTGCACCAAATCAGCTCTGGGCGGCCACTTGACCACGTGGGCGCCCACGTGGGTGTTGTGTCACGTGATGAGGCGCTCTTTATAATTATTAGTTGTCTGAAATTACTGTTTGCAATACTTAATTTCATTCTGTGTTTGATTGGCTCCAAAGATTGCTCTAGCCTTATCCCCATTTGCTGAGAGTAACCTCGATTGTCTGTTATAAATCTGTAACTCATTGATTGGGTGCTGATCGAGATCGTTGGAATGTTAGTTCAATACGATCCTAGCAAAGATTTCAGCTCTTGCAGAGTTAACGTGCTAAATTTTCTATTTTGGTATATCAATATCTTCCTAAAAGCAAATATTACATATATCGCTATTATCAAAATACTGTGATTCGTATTCCAGGTAGCTCTTGCAGCTAAATGTAGTATTTAAAAAAGATGCCTGCTAGCTTAGACTCATTAATTATACACGTATAGTTCTATAATAATCAGGAATTTGAACATACATCGTTCACCCCTCAGACACGTATCATAGTCATGGTCAATAATATGACCAAGATTATATTTATCAGAAAAAACTTGAGTAGTTCCACCTTGTGATAATTATTTAGATTTCAAAATTCTCAGTTCCTGAGAATGATCCCCTGGGCTCTTATCTAGCTGGCAACTATTTGATTGGCTGTTCAGCTACGGTGAGCAATGGAGTTGTCCTTGTGACGTAACAGAGCCAGCAATTAACAAAACACGCTTTTTTCTTATTTTTCATTAAGAAAATAGAGACTAGAGAGGTCAAAGAAAAAGAAATTTTGAATCTCCTAGAATGTCTGACAGTTCTGAGTTATAAGGGCTATAGAATTCATCCAATAACTCTGCGGTTCCATTAAGCATATCGCCAACTTTAACCTTCACGTATGTGTTCACATTGTGTATTGTAGACTGCTTTATGAAATTTCCCAAATCTTCTAAATTTGGTTTTGCAACAACAATATGATTAAAAACTTTCGTGAGAGTTTCTATGGGATGATACTCTTTCAAAGTTACTGTTAACAAGTTATCCTCAAATACTTCTAAAAAGTCTCTGATGTAGCAGACATAAACCCAAAGTGCAATTCTCAGTCTAAGACTATGGTCTGAGGAGTAACAGCAATTTCTAAGGGTTTTCCTCTCCAGGCAACTATTAAACTTTCTTATTTCCACAACTACTTCAAGCTTTCAAGGTGGAATTTCTGCGGACTCTGATCCCTTCCTGCTGGGATAGGTAATCTGAGTACAGTCTTTCAGTAAGGTTTCTAACCAGAGCTAGTATTTTAGCGCCTGGTGCTACGGCATGCATTAAGTCTGCATTAGAGTACGGAGGTGATTCTAATCCTGGGTATCTAGTCTCCCATCCTCTCAGGTCCCACAAACTTTGTTTTGTATGTAGCAGTGACACTGTAAGAACACAATAGTCAATACTTTCTTGCTGGGTTCTAATCGCAATCTTTTTGCTTTTTGGTTGTTTTCCCTTTTGTTGCCATTTCGATTCTTCAAAATAAGATAATATATGTACAATAATCTATGTACAGTGGTGATCGTATGTAAAGTACAATAAGCATGCACCGGGTAGCAGCTTATCAAATGTTTCAAAAGATGAGAGAGCTCGCTAATTTCTAACAAATGGAAAAATGCAAGTGAATACTGAATAGTGAACAAGCGATACAAATAGTTTGATGGGTTGATGACAATGAAATGAGGTATTAATTATATCCCGCTCATACGATTAACCAACAGCACAAGGACTAGGTGGTTAACTATGTCAGAGCGGCTGACTGTGAGCAATTAATGTGTAAAAGTGAACAAAAGTATAACTCATCATAAGGCAAAGATAAAATTAAAACATCTTTTATTGTAAACCACGCTAAACTAAAAAGAAGCAGAAACCATACTATAATACATGTAGGTATAATAAAGGTAACTACAGTGACATAATCAATCAATAAAGAAACAGATCCTATATATATATAGAAAGGTAGAGATCAAGACATAAAATGGAGTGCGGTAAAAAATAAACGCCAAGGTGTCTTGCAAAGTGAAGACAATGGAAAACATCAAAACTGATTATATAAATGGTTCTTTAACATTCGCTTGAAACAGTTGGTATCAGTATAAATACATCTCAATATCAGCGGAAGGGAGTTCCATGCAACCATGGCTTGAGAAACGTCTGTCATTAACTTTGGACTTTTTATTTTTTGGTATCTTGAGCATGAGATGGTCATCCGGTCTCTTCGACAGCTGGTCACGTTGTTTGAGAGTTCTGTATCCACTACATCCACATCCAGTAATGCTTTGAGGTAACCAGGTGCAGTACTGTGAACTGATTTGTGGGTTAATAGACAAACTTTAAAGAAGATTTGCTGGTCTATAGGGAGTATGTGGGCCTTCTTATAGAAGGGAACCAAGTCCGTGGTTCTGTCTTCTATGTTATAGATGAAACGAATTGCCCCATTAAGGATGGATCTAAGTTTGTTTAATCTGGTCTTGGGTAGATTCATGTACAGGGAATTACAGTAATCTAACTTAAATATAACCAGTTGTTTCACCAACATCAATTTAATGCCTTCATCCAGGTAACGACCAATAGTTCTTAGGTTCATCATTGTCCTGCTACATTTCCTTTTCACATTATAATTGATTTGTCTTTCCATATTTAAAGTTTCATCAAATTTAACACCTAGACTCTTCCAGCTGTCTCCTTTGCACTCCGTAGGTGGAATTTCGGTTTAGTCAAAAAGTAAACTGAAATTTCTTAAAACTTGGTCTCTTCGTAATCCCTTTTAACTTCAAGTTAGTACTCAGGGCGTTTAAGTAAAGTTTGGTTATAGCAGAAAAATTTATAAAATAATGCATGACACTAATTTCTATCTACGTTTTGAATGTTAGAGTCTATTAATTATTTGTCGTTTATTCCGTATTAGATCAGTTTAAAGCTGACCCCTTATTTGTATTACTTAAAGTTATACTTTAAATGAACGTATAATAAATATCAATTTTAAATTCAACGTGCATCTACTTACTGTCCAGGTTTCGTTTAGAAAACATTTAAGATCACAATGCTGGCAAGCATGACCGTCGCCCTTATATTCACAATACTATTTACCCCGTGTTAAAGCTTGCTTGATACTTATTACTAATCAAACAGTCAAACATTCACATTCAGTCCTCAACAACTATAATGAGTCCTTTTAATTTTACAGTGCGGACTTTCTCTCGACCAAAATTTCAATTTTCTTAAAGTTCGTGTTCTTGCAGTTGCTAAAAAAAACCCTTGTGATAATTTTGGGCGAATGATTGAACGGCAGGACCCTTTCAAACGTGTATGACTATGCAGGGTGACCTAGTCCCTGTAATTAATATACATTACCTTACTCGGGATTATTATGACCGGGATAAAGTGGCGGGTTTAGGGTAATTTCGCCATATTTTTCCCGAACCACATTTTCACCGGTCGTTAATAAACCCGCCGACTCAGCTTTTAGGGTTCCCAAGGGGTATGGGTGCTCATATTTTAAAGGTTGTCTTATATTCACTAAAGAAGACTATTGGGACACTTGTTGTAGGTTTTTCGACTTCATTTGGCTAAAATTGCAAAAAATTCACCTTTTTGCCCAATTCTTGTCATATATCCTTATTGTCAAAGTTGATTTAAATAGGCCAATTTTTAATTTCTTAGGTATTGACTATCTCTACATAATGAAATAGGACTCAAAGTAAAAGTAACAGTTAAATTAAAACTCGAATTAATTAAAACGGTCAATAACATGAATCAGTTTCATCAGTCATTTATTCATAATTCTAAACAATGTGAACGATGCATTCTTTCGAAGATTTTCTACAAATTGAGTCATAATGGTTATTTGATACACGTAAACATGTAATGCTAATTCAAAACAACGAATTTGCTAGAGTCTACTTTCAACAATTATTGATAATTCGACTTGTTTCACAAGTTTTAGTAATGCGAAAATTTCTGAACCTGCTTATCTCAGTGTGTGTAATCAGTGTAGCTTGTGTTGCAAATACCGAGCTCTCTTATCTTTTGTAAATTTGCAATAAGTTCAGTTTGCTGCTACCGTGTAGTTTACCTTTGCGTGTGTACTTGTACATTACTATACAAGTACACTATGGGGGATGACCCAACTTTGACCCGATCCCAGGAGTTGATTAAGGAGTTCAACTATGATCAACAGGAAGATGTGGAAGGCTGTGTTGCACGCTGGTCCGATAAGTTAGAAAAAGACCTGCATATGGACTACCGTGAAATTGACTACGAAAGTCGTGAAAAGATCAAGACTAAGGATAAACAGACTCTGTCTGGCTGGATTGTGGATGCAGTGGACCTTGTTCGTCGGCAGAATAGTCAGATGTATCTCTTGAAGGAGATCATCGAGTGCTTCAAGACGGAAGCACTAGCAGACAAAGAAAAGGTGATCAGACTGCAGGGCCAGCTGCTGATGCAGAAGGACGAACAACTACAGTTGCTTAAGACGTCTGTTGAGGAGACAGTCCAAACAACGGTGGAGTCAGGGATTCAGAACTATAGTGCAGCTGTTCAACAGAACAGTGCAAGTGGTACGGTCTGCAACAGTAAAATCCTGAAGAAGGTGATGAAGAGTGTGGCTGCAGAGGAGGACAGGAGCAAGAACCTGATCGTGTTTGGGCTGAAAGAAGAGGAGGAAGAACAGCTTCCAGCGCTAGTTACCGCAGTTTTGGAGGAGATCGGGGAGAAACCTCACTTCGAAGCGACTAGAGTCGGTTGGAAGAGGCCAGGTAGTACGGCTATCCGACCAGTCAAGATCACCGTCCCAAGCTCAACAGCGGTTCATCAGATTCTGATGAAAACAGGGAGACTGAGGGAGAAGCACAAAGATGTATGGATATGTCCAGACAGATCCAGCGAAGAACGAGCAACAAGGAAGCATCTGGTCACTGACCTGAAGAAGAAGAGGGCGGAACAGACTCATCTCGACCACTACATCCGGTACGGGAAGGTATGTAGCCGTGATAAGAAGTCATCATGAGTTACACTCTCGGACACTGATCAGTATATATGAAGGAGTGATGATTATTTTAAGAATTTTCAGACGTTATCTGTATTTAAGAGACAACTATATATTTTGAATATTTTATTATTTGATTGTTTCACACTTTTCATATTTCATAATTTTATTACTAGGTGGAGGTGATGTTATTGAGACTTTGGGCGGCCATAAAACTCCTGTTTTGAAAGTTGTCCTCTGTACTTGTTTCACTGACCCACGCTTTATAGCATTTATACATTTCGGCCCATTTTATATGTTTGTTCGACTTGCTGTACATTTTTATATTTGCTATTTTGTAAAAGTTTCAAATCAAATCAAATCAATAAGGAAATTTACATCTGAGACAAAATTTTTGAATCTAAAATTGAAAGGTTGGACACCGGTAAAATGGCGACCGGGAAAATGTGGTGGGTTTTGAGCAATTTCGCCATATTTTTCCCGAACCATATTTTAACCGGTCGTTGATAAACCCGTCGTAATAATCCCGAGTAAGGTATACATTGCTGAAAATTATCCGACCCGATTGTATTCGAATTATAAGTATAATTAATATTATCTAGGGACAAACTCAAAGTAACATTATGTAAGTAATTGAAAGCGACCCTCCCCCGGGGGGGGGGGGGGGGGGGGGGGGGGGGGGGTCAGCCTGGATTTTTGTGAAACTTATTTTTGAGTATTTTTGAGTTGACCAAAAAAACTAGACCCGTGACCAAACATTTGAAGGGGCCCAGCCGCCCACTGGTGCTTGCGGTGCTGACCCCCCTCCCCCGGCCCCCTTGAGTTGGAGTCTGTAAAGTGTTCCAGTGCCTAACCAATAACAATTGAGTGTGCCGTTAGACTTAGAACGCTTGTGTTATTTAATTGTTAATATTCAATTAACGTTTGTAAATTACGTTTCTCCGCTCTCTGGGTCGCTCGCTTCATCGAAAATAAATCTTTTATGAAATTCTTGTTTTTTGTGGAAGATTTTTACCATTGTTTACTAATACTATATAGCCGAATTTTTGGATTTGGCCAATTTGGGACTCATAGTCATGTCTATTCTTTACGTAGTCTCTCAATTTTTAATAAAAAATACTTAATTTATAGTCCATGACAATACTCAACGCAATGGTTAAAGTCCATTCGTGCCAATGAGGGGATCTATAAAGTTTCGCTTGCCAAAAAGGATGCGATCCACTGCTCCTCAATCCTCAAGCATCGAGATCCGACCCAAGACACGAGATCCAAACCATGGTAGGCCCTCCTAAAGCATCAAAAGACACGAGATCTGAGCCTAGGCTGGCCCTCTAACTAACCTGAAAATCTGATCAACAAAAAATTGGGTTCAGTTATCGGTCACCCGATAAACGGGGTGATAAAACTGCAATGTATCTCGAACGAGTGTTTAACATTTTATCATTAGTTACTTATCAGGTTCCCAAATGTACCGGTTCACATTAGTTACTAATATGTTCCCAAATGTACAGGTTCCCATTAGTTACTAACATGTTCCCAAATGTACAGGTTCACATTAGTTACTAATATGTTCCCAAATGTACAGGTTCCCATTAGTTACTAACATGTTCCCGCAAATGTACAGGTTCACATGAGGTAACAGTGAAGAGTGTAGTGTCTCTGACTCTCTAGTATGTTGCGTGTGTCCAGTGTGGCACAATGTGTGACACATGTAGAGTGTGCTGACAATGACATTGTCTATATAATTACAATCTGGGTTGTACTAGATGAATATATTCACTAATGTAGCATTGTTATCTCTGATGTTCAGTTCAATGTTCGCGTCTGCTCCTTGATGCTTATTAGTGTGACTCCTTAACTTTAAGGAGCTTGTTAGTGTGACTCCTTAACTTTAAGGAGCGTTTTAGTGTGACTCCTTTACTTTAATGGGCTTGTTGGTGTCACTCCTTTACTTTCAGGAGCTTGTCAGTGTCACTCCTTTCCTTTGAGGAGATTGTTAGTGTCACTCCTTTACTTTCAAGAGCTTATTAGTGTGACTCCTTAACTTTAAGGAGCGTTTTAGTGTGACTCCTTTACTTTAATGGGCTTGTTGGTGTCACTCCTTTACTTTCAGGAGCTTAAATTAGTGTGACTATTTTACTTTCAGGAGATTGTTAGTGTTACTCCTTTACTTTCAGGAAATTGTTAGTGTGACTCCTTTACTTTCAGGAGATTGTTAGTGTCACTCCTTTACTTTCAGGAGCTTTAATTATTGTGACTCCTTTACTTTCAGGAGATTGTTAGTGTGACTCCTTTACTTTCAGGGGCTTGCTATTCCTTCTCTTTCAGAGTTCTCTACCGATAGTTGAAATTCGATGTATTAATATAGCGCTATATAGTTCTAGATGACGCTAGATAGCGCAAGTTATTTAAGTTATAAAATATACAAGTTATATAAGTTGTGTTCATAACGATACTATTAATACACCTACGGCTACATTAAGCTATTCATACTGGCTATTGTGTATTTCTGTAATGATAAGCAGCTAAAAAGGCAGGGCAATCACATGTTGCTGAGACTTTCTGTCAAATTTCGAAAATAACTTAAAGGATTTAAGCAAATAGGGGCTGGGTCATCCTAGTTGCTATATTTAAAGTATTTATTTAATAAAGGGTGGTTTTTTTGTCGCTTATGGGCGCGGTGACTCGAGAGCAGTAGATATTACACTATCTATATCTCCTTATATGGGTATCACGTGCGCTACTTCTCACCCACCCACTCTCCTAACGTCACATTTAATTGGGCCAGGCAAATTATTTATATAAGTATTTCGAATGTCTCGGCACAAAGTATATATATAAGCAGATATTGTGTTATATATAATCACATAACTAAATAAGCTCCGGGCAGCTCCCCCTGCACTTGAGATTTTGTTCAACTATAGCTCCAAGTTCCAACTATAATAAATGATGAGCCTCGTTCATTTCGTGCACGTGTTCTTGTACTGCAAATTTTATTTTTGTGCACGTGTTGTCGTACATACGTCGATTTCTAGTATATATATAAAATATGGTATATATTTTGTAAACTCTAAAGAAGCGCTGAAATGACTAGTATCTAAAACACTAAGCGTGGGGTTCCCTTGTCGCACGTTGTTACAAGGGTCCCAGGGGCCATGAAGTAACTAAAACAGTCAGACTTTTCTTTATTTCTAATAATAGGCCACACAGCTGGCGAGGTTGTGTGTGGAGACACTGGAGACACTGGAGACAGATGTTGTCGTTCTACTTCTTGCTGTGCACTTAGTAAACCAGTACTTGACCTTTTCAGACCCCCTCCGTAAGTTACTTTGCACATAGCTACAAATATGTTAACGGTCAGACGGTCTACAATAGGGATTATCGTGGTGTTTTATTGTTCAATTCCAGGATTGATTTGATAACATCTGGTTTGATTTATAGAGCTTAAGTTTTGCCGACTTAACTGTTGAAAGCGCATAAGATCCAGAAAATGCTCCTCATTTATTATTAACGTAACACATGCATATTTTGCTATTATAAATTTAACATGCGGAGATGGGTATTACTAGGCGCTAACAGAGAATGGTTCTTATGTAAAGGCCTCATTAATCGGATCCCAGATCAACAACCACCTAGCTAGCCACCTGAACAGAACACGTGATGCCCATATAAAGAGATATAGAGACACGTGATGCCCATATAAGGAGATATAGAGACACGTGATGCCCATATAAGGAGATATAGAGACACGTGATGCCCATATAAGGAGATATAGAGACACGTGATGCCAATATAAGGAGATATAGATCAACAACCACCTAGCTCCAGGACTACTAAAGTCTAATTGTTACCAGGTATGAACTGTAGCACGTGTTTGAAATGTATAACACAGCACTACTAATATATATAGGTGAAACACGTGGTATGACACTACAGATATATAACGAATATAATGAATATAATCACTATAGATAACAAAAGAACAGTAGTAATAGTATCGTGCTACAGATCAACTAGCTCCATTAGCCACACCGTTCAAGTTGTATTTACTGGTATTATTACTTGTGAGGTAACAATCTTATGAGGAAACAATCTTGTGAGGTAAAAATCTTGTGAGGTAACAATCTTGTGAGGTAAAAATCTTGTGAGGTAACAATCTTGTGAGGTAACAATCTTGTGAGGTAACAATCTTGTGAGGTAAAAATCTTGTGAGGTAACAATCTTGTGAGGTAACGATCTTGTGAGGTAACAATCTTGTGAGGTAACAATCTTGTGAGGTAAAAATCTTGTGAGGTAACAATCTTGTGAGGTAACAATCTTGTGAGGTAAAAATCTTGTGAGGTAAGAATCTTGTAAGGTAAGAATCTTGTGGGATAACTCTTAAGGTAAGAATCTTGTAAGGTAACAATCTTGTGAGGTAACAATCTTGTGAGGTAAAAATCTTGTGAGGTAACAATCTTGTGAGGTAACAATATTGTGAGGTAACAATTTTGTGAGGTAACAATCTTGTGAGGTAAAAATCTTGTGAGGTAACAATCTTGTGAGGTTACAGTTTTGTGAGGCAAAAATCTTGTGAGGTAACAGTTTTGTGAGGCAACAATCTTGTGAGGTAACAATCTTGTGGGGTAAAAGTCTTGTGGGGTAAAAGTGAGGTAACATTGTGGTAGTTTATGAATGATTGCACTTAGGGATTGTTTACATATTACGTAAGCTAGATTTTGCCATCTTAGACCCCCTCCGTAATCACTTATACACGTTGAAATTGTATATAAATTAACAGAAGCGGATTACAGATTACATATTACATTTAAATGTGGTTTTGAGGTTCGATTTCATTTTTTTGAGGTTTTGTCGTGATCACTGATGCATCGTGTCAAGCTGTTAAGTTTGACGTGCAAGTAGCAACCTTAATAATTTCTTAATTAGCTTATATATGTTCAACTTATAGTTATGACAAAAAATTAATAAATCCTTCCGACAGTCTGACAGCATGACAAAATTATTTCTTCAATGTAAATTAAATCCGTGGTCAATGGCACGGTACCAATGTAATTATGGTTTAACCGCCGTGTTTTGTTCAAGTCGAAATAGTTAATAGATTGTATTTGTACTAACGTTTTACATACATTTTTCTCGAACTCCAGCTGCAGTCTGGTAGTGCTGAGTTCATATAAAATTTCTTTATAACCTTCTACCAGCCTTCGTAAATCAAGTTTTTGTAGATATTTCGGTTTTGTGTAAATACTAATACATTGATAAAAAATTTATTTGGATTTTTAAATAAAAATGTTGTCAATTTATCTATTTTTAATAGATCTAAGTGAAGCTAATTCTTTAGTCTCATCTCACATTTAGAATAGTTCTAAGTGAAGCTAATGCTTGGAGGTGTATAGCGTAGTCCCCCCTCCCCTCCCCACCTGCCTCAGTCCCCCCACCCACCTGCCTCCAGTAATTCTACACCCCTCTCTCTGCAGCTACACGCCTCTTTGCAGCGGGCTTTAGATCGATTAAAGTGCACTCATACAGGGGCTAGTTAGACTGCACACTAGTGCTCATTACATTATTCAATAGGTCGTTTAGCTTTTTAAAAACTTAGTTTAATTAATCTACAGTTTCTTTATAGATTATGCAATAATTAATTTATACATACTTCTCTAGAAATGTATATCATTTAATGTTCACAAAGCATTACAATAAAATTGCATCGTCATTGGTCGAATTGACATTAATATGTTATATTTAATATGTCTCGCTATAATATTACACAGGTTTTAAATAAAAAACAATGAACACATTGCTGAGCGTAAAACTGAGCGTTTTTACGCTCAGTAATGTGTTCATTGTTGATCTTCTATTTGTAGACTATAGACTATAGTTAATGTTTGACAGTTAACCGATCAAATGTTCACTTTCGATTATTTAGCACATTTAATAGGTTTACTGTACACATTTTACTTTTACAGTAAAACCCAAATTTACCGCGGAGTTTGCGGGGAAAAAATCGAGGTTCGCTTGCCAATCAGTCCACTAGTGCACTGTCACTACTAGTAGACCATTAGTCCACTAGGTGATCAGTGATGTACAGGGGAGGAGGAGTAGACGCGTCAGGAAGAGAGACAGAAGAACAATTATGCAAAATCACCTAGACATGCCCAAAATCAAGCTTATGGGTGCACTACTTGTTGCGACTGTCATTTCTTTGCTGAAGGCTTTTCCATTTTTCAATATTTTCGTTTGAAATTTTCAGAATCAATGTATAATTGTTTTGGGCTTTTATTCATTTATTTGGGGCCTTATTTATTTGCCCGGATTTTTGTTTCAGGCGTTCAAAATTTACTGGCAAAAATTCATAATTAGCTGGCCAATCAGTCCACTAGTGCACTGTCACTACTAGTACACCATTAGTCCACTAGGTGATGTACAGGGGAGGAGACGCGTCAGGAAGAGAGACAGAAGAACAAGCCGGAGCTACCCAGCTCAAGAGATGTATTCTCAACATCCGACTACAGGTTTAAAACTTGCATTCTCAACATCCGACTATAGGTTTAAAACTTACATTCTCAACATCTGACTACAGGTTTAAAACTTGTATTCTCAACATCCGACTATATGTTTAAAACTTGCATTCTCAACATCTGACTACAGGTTTAAAACGTGTATTCTCAACATCTGACTACAGGTTTAAAACTTGCATTCTCAACATCCGACTACAGGTTTAAAACTTGCATTCTCAACATCCGACTATAGGTTTAAAACTTACATTCTCAACATCTGACTACAGGTTTAAAACTTGTATTCTCAACATCCGACTATAGGTTTAAAACTTGCATTCTCAACATCTGACTACAGGTTTAAAACGTGTATTCTCAACATCTGACTACAGGTTTAAAACTTGTATTCTCAACATCCGACTACAGGTTTAAAACTTGTATTCTCAAAATCCGCGTCCGACTACAGGTTTAAAACTTGCATTCTCAACATCCGACTACAGGTTTAAAACTTGCATTCTCAACATCCGACTACAGGTTTAAAACTTGCATTCTCAACATCCGACTATAGGTTTAAAACTTGCATTCTCAACATCTGACTACAGGTTTAAAACCTGCACTCTCAACATCCGACTACAGGTTTAAAATTTGCATTCTCAACATCAGACTACAGGTTTAAAACTTGCATTCTCAACATCTGACTACAGGTTTAAAACTTGCATTCTCAACAACCGACTACAGGTTTAAAAATTGCATTCTCAACATCAGACTACAGGTTTAAAACTTGCATTCTCAACATCTGACTACAGGTTTAAAACTTGCATTCTCAACATCTGACTACAGGTTTAAAACTTGCATTCTCAACAACCGACTATAGGTTTAACAGCCAAGATATTATTGTATTATAAACACCTCCGGGTTAGAATAATCAGCCGGGCGGGCGGGATAGATTCTGATAATCCCGTCTACCGCTGTTTAAAACAATTGAAATATAATCCCTGTGCGTGCCGGCGTGTATTATAACCCATGTTGTTACAGATTGTGTTGATATTCGTGTACCTAGTGCTGGCAGCCCTGCTCAACTCCCTCCTTTCTGGTTACGTTTCACTAACCACGTGACATGAAAACAAGTAGCCTGAAAAGTGAAACATCCTTTAGGACACACGATAACCAGTTCTCGCGAGGTTTACCTCTAGACCTTTTGTCATGATTTGGGAGAAGATAGTTGGGTATTCGCTATGCAGCTGGCATCCTCGCCACCAAACCATCTGAGTCTAGCTGTGCGTAGGTTACAACACTAACAGTGTGGTTACTATGGTTACAGCACTAACAGTGTGGTTACTATGGTTACAACACTAACAGTGTGGTTACTATGGTTACAATACTAACAGGGTGATGTTGGCCCGCTTCAGTATGCAGTACGTCAGCGTTAGATATACGCGGATAGTACCATTTGATCTTCAAGATTCTTCTCGAGCATCTTTGATGGAACACCTCAAATCTTTTCATTTTGCGTCTGACACTGGCTGAAATTTGATAATTTTGGTGACTAGATACAGTGATACAGCTTCTAAACTAAATATGGGTTTCAAACTCAACTGCAGACCACAAGATCCTGACTCCTGACTCCTGACTCCTGACTCCTGACTCCTGACTCCTGACTCCTGACTCCTGACTCCTGACTCCTGACTCCTGACTCCTGACTCCTGACTCCTGACTCCTGGCTCACATCATTCAGAACTATATCTGGTTCAAAATGAATTGTATCCAACAAGAGTGCTCACAGCAGAGCATTCTAACATAATCAAATATTTGTATAATATACGAATTTGGTAATAGTATATTATATACAGGGTGAGTCAACCAAATTATGAGTTAGAATCAAATGAGAGGCAAGAATGAAATTTGTAACGTTTATGAACTGATAGCAATTCACCTTTCAAAATTTGCTCCTTCTTAAAAAAATTATCAATTTTTACATTCCACACACTATTTTCAACTCACCCTGTATATAGTAGCGCTTAGCTTACAGTTTAGTTAAATAATAGCGCTTAGTCTTGCCCTTATATTAGTTTAGTTAAATAGTAGCGCTTAGTTTAGTTGAATTGTAGCGCTTAGTTCGCAGTTTAGTTGAATAGTAGCGCTTAGCTTTATTTTAATGGCCTTCTAAAGAACAGTGTAACTATAGATTATTAAGAGCATACAAATTGTTTTCAGCAGATCCACTTCACTCCAAAATAGACATATTGATCTAACATATTATGTGAATATCTAACATATTATGTGAATATCTTATTGATTGACTGGGTATATTCTAGAATGGTCAAAACACGACGATAATTGATAAACGGACATTTTCACAACGACATGACGGGCTATATTATCAGTTTCAATAATTTTTATAACTATTTAGCAGAATGTTTCCATTTCTCCGCAGCTCTCTGACTAGACAGCTCTGTCCAATTTTGAATATTTTATTTTTTTACATTTGACATTAAAAATCATTGTAGTGAAAATGGCTGTTGTTTGATTTTAAATGTAAATTTGAATGTACAATGATAACGATTCCAAATTAACTGTCATTTCTTTACAATCCAGATCAGAGTAAACGTCACAGTTTCCTCAAAAATAGAAACAAAACTGTCCGAACTAATAGTCAGATCAAGTTGATGACCTGAGACTTTGCTATAGATTTATAACCGGATATTGTACTACTACTAACCATGGGCATTCTACCAACCTAGTAACCTAGTAACCTAGTAACCAGGTCACCTATGGCTATTTCATGTCATGCATGATGCAGTGGCTGCTCACTCCGTATCTCCCTATTTGATTATAGCGGCTAGGTTTTATTCAAGGCTTATTCGTCCAACGTTATTACGTTCTTTGTTTGGCAGGCGTTTTGAAAGACTAATGCTGTCGAAAAAGTGAAATTTTCTGTCCATTTTCCGGCTAGATGGCAGCGTAAGACTAAGTAGGCTGAACGGTGAGTTGTCCGGTTACTATATGGTTACCACGGTTACTATCTAGTTAGGGCCACATATCACACGTGCAACATTAGTAACTTAATTTTCAGACTGATCTCACTGTCATCATGTTAATTTAGTGAATATTAATCTGGTAACTGGTTACGTAAATACCAGATCATTTCGGGCGGTAACTCTTAGCCGGGCTGGTTAAAACAATTAATGGAGTTAGAGCGGACAGGTAAGCCCAGTTTGAGCAGGCTAATTGGTGGAGAGAGAGCTACTTAGATCTGCTCTGTTTTTGTTAGTCTCGTTCAGTGCGGTTTTGTTGTTCTACTTTTGCTTTCACATTCTAACCGCTCAGTGGAGTCCACTGTTTGTGTAACACATAATATTTCTAGATTATTAGGCCCCTATTTTCTGATAAGCTGCAGAATCATTACATCCCACTTTTAGTATTTTCTGTGCTGTAAATCTACCAATTTGGACGCCTCTTCCACCTTAACGCATCATCTTCTACCCTAACTAATTGATAGTTAGTATTTTAATGCAGTTAGTGCTACTTAGCAATAGTGTGTTTCTGCAGAACTAACGAATGCCTCGTTAGCAACACCTCGTTAGTTTGCATTGTTGAGCAGCAGATTGTATTGAGTTGAATGAATTGTGCGGCTTTTTAATTTACTAATTTAACGTGCCTCCCCACGGTTGGCAGCTAGTATTTTGTCCGTTATTAACCACTAAAGATCGTGTAGAGAGGGGGATCGGCATTGTACGGCACGGAATGAAATACGGTACGGCATAAATTATTATGGACACTGATGGAACCAAATATCGTGCGGATAATAAACCCGCTTACCTGCATTTATTTCAAGCACTACAATTATATTGAACAAGATATATAACGGATGGGGGACTCAAAGAGAAACGACCAACTTATCAAAATTCTTAAAAGTCGCAACAATTAAATAAAGAACACGTGCAATGAACAAAAATCGTTCCTCTTAATTTACGTGGAGATACGTGCTTTGGTGAGGCTGATGTTTACAGTCAAAATGTAGGATTTACCCTGGGTTAAGCTAGGCTACTACCTATATATACATACTATATAGAGTTTAACAGAAAACAAAATATAGGATTTTGTGTCCTACAGAAGATTCTAGAAGAATGAGCGATCAGGGTGAATCTTATTCAATTCAATCTAAACTGTCTACCGTCCTACCTAGAACGATAAATCAATAAACCGACTTCCAAGAATCAATTACAACCGATTTAAGTACAATACGTCTTGATCAATTCATTGATACTGACCAGCCGATTGTATTTTTGTGGCCTGTTATGTTCTTACTGGACGGCGCTGATCACCCTGCCATTCGGCCGCCGAATCTCTATTTATGAACATAATAGCCTGGGGTCCCCATGTAAGTTATGTTCGAGAAGAACTTTTAAATAAACTGTCTTCAAATCTGAAATCATTTCTTATTTTAATAATTCATTCTGGATTCCTTCCAATCTTGTCGCCAAAAACCCAATACTCAACAACGCTTATAAATTACATGTCAAATGTAAATGATAGATCACCCAATGCACTAAAAATATGAATATTTGTTAATTGACATGATATTTGGAGAAACAGCAAAAGGAGATCTTCGTCCCGAATTCCGAACCTTTAGATCTGTCTGAGGCGTTTAATTCGAAAAGACATTCGGTGACCGTTCTTTCCGTCAATTAATAGATAAAAAACAAACCAATCAGCTAAATATCGGGCAGAATGTGACACCTGATGCCCATATAAGGACATGTCTCGTCCTCTCTCGTTGTCTGTGTCATGCTCGCTTACAATTTTACTTTTTAAGAACTTTTGTACCAATGTCATTATGTAAATGTAATTGTAAAACATTTATGTAAAATTTAAAAAATTATATTTTTCTAGGACAGCTATAAGTATAATGGCTGTTTGAGACATCAGTTTTACTTGATTCACACTATTAATTCCAACTGCAGATAGTGATAGCCCGTGCCAAGCACAAGTACAAGTAAATCTAATGCCACAAGTTGTGTCCTGGTTGTGCCACAACCAGCACAACGCACCATTATCTGTGACCAGTCTAGAGAGACAGGATGATATCCTGAAGAGCAAATTTGCTTCAATATTTTCCCAAGAACTCGACCAAAAGTGCACGTCTACAAAAGCCCTCCAGTAATTTCAAGATATCGACACAATAATAGGATTTAATTGGTATCAATTGAGCGTAATGAGCTGAACTGATCTAAATATAGTTGAACAAAGAATACTAAAGACACGAACAGACCGGTTTTTTCTTTTGATGTTTTCTGAAAAATGGGGTAGTATTACTGTTGATTGATTCACGATGTCAATCCTTCGCATCTCGCCGATCTGCATACGGTGGTTGCGAGCCCAGTAGTGCATATAGCGCTACAATACTGTTGCAGAGTCCAGCTATGGTCTGATCCTCACCAGCTCATAAATATAATATCCACATATTGGTCACAGCAATTTGCGACAAATTGTATAATACCCGCGCGATATACCGAATAATGCCCAATTATGATGCACGATCAAATCAAGGATAATGTAAAACAGATTATTTGGAGAGGCTAGTACGAACAGATTTTTCGTAATTTCCAATCCTAACTCAGATTTGGGTTGTCCTAGCAACCCGCTTAGCAACCAGCGTCAGAGTTGAGTCGTATTGTGAGCGTGTTGCTTTGTTATTTTACGCTAGTGTTTGTTGCAGGTGGTAACTGTGGATAATACGCACTTCAGATCCGTTGTATTACTATTAGAGATAAACAGTGGGACTGTACTCATGATGATTACATTACAGTCACGTGATGCCCATTTAAGGAGATGCTAAGAACATTATAGTCGCGTGGTTAGGTTTATCGTGCGACACGTCTGCTTGTCGCCATGACAACGTCTGATAGTCGCCACTTCTATTTCTCCCTCACGATTGCTTTGTCAGATGTAACAATAAAAATTGCCTTCGATCTTTATGCTGTTCATTATTCATACAGTTCATTATACAGTCGCTCTACTTTTGTTGCCTGCTTCTAACCAAGAGTATCACCACTTGCTTAACACTCACTTTATCTCACTTTATCTCACTTTATCTCACTTTATCTCACTTTATCTCACTTTATCTAACTTTATCTCGAGCCATTACATAGGTACGTTTGTTGATCTACAATTCGCTTGAATCTTTCAAGATGATGCTATGCTGTTGCTATACTGTTGCTGTGCTGTCAAGAAACAGGACAGGTTTCTTGATCTGCAGTGGAATTGGGGCACACGTGATGTCCATATAAGGAGATGTCTAGCGCTAGCAGTCAATAGCTCTTTCGTTCTCACACATTAGAGGCTCCTTCAGCCAATCAGTTTAGGTTCAAGACTTTTAGTGGTAGACTTATAATCGACCATCAAATTTTGTGAGCGATCTCTTCCAAACAACATCCTGGTCTCCCACGACCAAGCGTGTGGGTAAACGATGGACATTAAACAATCATATTTCTGACATTTTGTGCATTCTGAGAGGAGTCCTCGGAGAGGGAATGAGACAGACTTGTTTTAAGTGCTTTTTAGTTTCTTGATATTGCTCTCTAAACTGAGTTACTACCTTGTCCTTCTTTTCCACGTTACGTGTATTATGACCCTATTGCAGGACATTTGCATTTTAATTGTCCTAAGTAGAATTAGTATAAATGGCAGACAGTAGATTTTGCTGCTAGACAATGCAGGATGCCGCTCCTACATCTTCACCACAATATCACCTTGTAACCTAGCAACCAAGTCCTGCATTTCACTACAATCTCACCTTGGTAATGGTACAGTCATTGTTTTCTGCGAGAAAACACGACAATAATAGTAGCTTATAACATTAGAACTATTAGTGAATAGTAAACTTATAATAGTAGGTAAAATAGTAGTAATATTAACATCTAACAGTTCTTAGCCCGTCCACATTACCCAGCTCTTAGTATACCTAATCTTCAAATTGCTCTGTTGCAGTGATTCTCCGCGTCGCTATAATTCTTCTTGTAATCTCAATCACCCACAACTTTCCAGCACTCACCACTCTCCACTCTCCAGCACTCACCCCTAATCTCAAGCACCCACAACTCTCCACTCTCCAGCACCCACCCCTCTCCAGCACCCACCCCTCTCCAGCGCCCACCACTCTCCAGCACCCACCCCTCTCCAGCACCCACCCCTCTCCAGCACCCACCCCTCTCCGGCACCCACCCCTCTCCAGCACCCACCCCTCTCCAGCACCCACCCCTCTCCAGCACTCACCCCTCTCCAGCACCCACCCCTCTCCAGCACCCACCCCTCTCCAGCACCCACCACTCCCTAGCACTCACCCCTCTCCAGCACCCACCCCTCTCCAGCACCCACCCCTCTCCGGCACCCACCCCTCTCCAGCCTCCAGCACCCACAACTTCACAGTGTCTAGAACTTACTGCTAATCACACTCAGCCCTCTCATAATCGATCAACATGATTGTAATTTAGAGCTAATGATTTCCTGACATCTCTGCTCTGTGACAAAGCAGTGCAGAGATGTGGCACACAGTAGTGCACTCTTCCAACACCTCAGTTTTACAGTAGTTTGATTGTTGCTGGAGGTTGCGAGACAGTGAGAAACTGGCTGTACAGTAGTCACTTGTAGTCAAGTAGTGAGCACACAGCCTCTACTCCTCCAATCATATCCTTCCAATCACTCCAATTATCTGACGTCTTCAAATTTCACTCTGTACCTCTTACTAGTGACCCTTACTGGAGGCCCGGGGGAGGTATGCTAATAACTGCAAGTGTGGGGTCGTACCTTCTCTAATATACCGTATAGTACAGCTTCTCTAGTACACCGTATAGTACAGCTTCTCTAATACATATCATTACAAACAGTTGTGATTACCTCACATCATTATTATTACAGTTATACACGGGTTATATGTAATAGGTACTTATATACGTGGTATTAAAAGTGGTATTATGAAGGAGCAAGTGGCAGTGTCCCTCTTTGCTGTCTGTGTGTGCCTCTATTGTACTACGGGCAACCTGTGTCCCCCTGTATGTGTGTGTGTCTGTGTGTGTCCCGCGTTGTACGGATAATCAGCCTGTCCCGTACCGTGCCCCATATGTTGTATAATAATACCTCAAATATCACATGACAACTTGCTCCTTCATATCATTACAAGACAACTTGCTCCTTCATAATATGACACAACGTAACGCCGTATTATCCCTCTTCTGGTGTCAGAAAGTCTGATCTTCTTCTAACGACTGTTGTAATTGTTTACGGAAACCTTCCTTTTTTGTTTGAGGACAAGCCTTAGCTTTTGTTTTATGAGCATATTATATAATATTATGAGCATATTATGATACATATTTAGATATATTGTCTATCTTATATACTAAAAAACCTTCCTTTTTTTATTTAAAGGCGAGTCTTTACTTTTCTTTCGTTAAATATGATCAACTGATACATATGTCATATATACTTATTACGAAAAATTCAAATTTTTTTTCTTGTATTGTCTAAAATTTGAAAACATTCTTTTTTGTTTTGAAGACGGTCCTTAATAACTCTTTCACGAGGACTCTTCATTAGCTGTAGCATATGATACATCAGTAGACTATAAATATTGTTTACAACTAGAAAACCTTACTTTTTTGGTAGAGAACGAGCATTTCCTTTAGTTTTCTGAGCTATTAAGATATAACATAACACGCGATGCCCATATAAGGAGTAAGTGTTATAGCATTGTATAGGACTATACTTCCCTCGAGTATATTTACATTAATTAGAAATTAAAGGTCTTTAGTAATTTGCATGTTTACTCACCTACACAATACATATGATCTCATTAAATTTAAGTATACTGCTCTGTTAGCTCTGCAGTTGGCAGATAACTCCGCTAATAACACGTGATGCCCGTATAAGGAGATGTTAGAGTATACGAGACGTATTCAAAAGGTACGAAAGTCGGTGGTTTTCCGGAAAAAACACCGTATTTTCTGACTATCAAAATTTAGGTCACCATCATTATTTTCCCCAAATTATTTTTAACGTATTTTCTTCAATTATGACTTTGTCCATTTACTATCAGTAATCAATATAGTAAGTTATAAATATGATTCATCTAACAAATGAACACTAGTATTAGAATTGCTTGAGAGATGATTTTTAAATTAACATAGAATTAAAAAATTCTATAAATTTCGAAAACCAGAAGATCATGAAGAAATTGACTTATAATTTTTCAAATTTCATATTTTTGATTTTATTTTATTGATTTTCTCAAATATTGGGTTTTATTTTTGTAAAATAAAGAAATGGAAAAAATCCCCAAATACCATGATTTAATTTGGGGTACGAAATGAGGTGGTTTTCGGGAAAAAATCCCATATTTTCGTTCCCAAATCATTTATGGTTTAGGTCACCGGAATTATGTCGAATATAAATATGTCTCGTAAGGTAATTCTCCTTTTACTCTTCTTTAATCTTTATGTTAGACTATTATGGCCCTGGCAGTGGCTAAGGACTGCCGCCTATATAATCGTTTATCAGTCGATAAGGTTGCACAGCATGCTTAAAACTCCAACTAGTTGTCATGACAACAAGTATCGTAGATGTGGAAGCAACACGGAAGCCGGCTAGTTGTGATGCGGTTTCCTCTCAACGATACTTTTAAGAAGGCTTGCTGCATAATGTTTTATTACAATAATAGACACTAATCGATGAGACATTGCGTTATCCTATAAATATAATGAGATTGTCCTATTCCTCGAGTGTTACTTACCTGTTGCGTGACTATAACTATTATTTCTGCCGACTGATATGCTCGCCAATGATTGTTTCATTAGTTACTCTGGACTACTGCCGGGAAATTCCCCCGTACTGTTTGCTACACTTGTTGTAAAGTGGTGTTGGCGATGGAATAATTCCTCCTTCGGGAGACGTTCACGGCTTCAGTTTTTTGAGTTGTCCGTCTTAATTTAGTCACTAATAATATAACCAGTTATTAGTTAAACGTGCTTGTGTTTGTAATTTTCTGAAGAACTTAACGCCATTCTGGTAGCTTATGTTTACTAGTAATTTTACCAAATACTTGATCTAACGAAGACTAAATTTTAAAATCTTTATCGAAACAAAACTGCAGAAAAGTGGGTAAAGTTCTATATAGATGTTATAATTATTAACATAGGAGTTGCATAACATGTTGACCATGGTTCAAATTCAGACGTAGACACATTTTAATAAAGTTACTGCCGATATCTAATTAGGATGAAATTAATTCACTAGTCATTGATATTATCAATATCATTAATTTGGTTGACCGCAACGTCAGACAATATTTTGATAATTATTAGTTATGTTGAGTCTGCCTAACTCGTATCTTAAAACCTAACATGTCAGGGAACTTACTACTTGTTCATGGTTTTACCGCAAGTTTAATGAGGTACATACTACATTATAAGGGTAAATTAGCAAGAGCTCCCGTCCCTTTAATTAATTTCTACTGGCAGTAAACTTGCACGTAAAAACTGGGATCATGTCTCTCAGTGTCTGCTGTTAATAGTTTTACTGCAGTGGGAGGCAAGATGGTTGGAACACGCTGCGCGCCATTTTAAGATCTTTGTCTGCAATGTGCAATGAAGGGAGGGGAGGAACTAGGGATTAAGACTAAAGTTTTGTAGTATCTTTTGTACTTTGCAGTATCTTTTGATTGCGGATGTACACTGATCAAGTGATTGCTAGCTTGAAAGATACTAACCGCCACCAACTCACGCACACTAGTGTCCCAAAAATTATTAAATACATATCCTTATATGGGCATCACGTGTTATTCTCACTCTTAAAGCCCTGCGAATATTACATAAATCACAATAAACGTTTTTATAATTTAGAAACGTTTACAGTGATTTGTGTTTAGATCGTAGCGAGAGTGTATGTTAATACACTGACGCTACAATCTAAAGACACACTCTCTACGATTAGGAGGAGATGAACTGGTAGACTGACCGTTTAAAATGCAACACAAGATAGGAACCCTCACACGGCGCGCTGTAGATAATGGTGAACTCCAGTGACCTGACAGAAGATCGAGGAGAGTCGCCTAATTTCCTAGATTCTTTAGCTAGTTTTAAAGGTAGACGTCTTTACTGTGGTGTACCTATAACTATCTAGGGTGCACGGTTCTTGATTTTTGATGTAAACATTTCAGGTACAATGTGTTTTAAAAGCAATTGTTCTAAATTTTAATTTGTTCGTTATTTTGTATAGTTGAAAAGATCAGACAATGAAATTAACGTGGAGTTTCCAAGACAGGTTTATATCCTTAACATATCCTTATATGGGCATCACGTGTTTCAGACAGGTTTATATCAGAAGCGGAGGAGCTCTTTAGCATATCAGACTCTCGGCCTAACAGTAGAAGCAGCAGGCTCAGCAGACAGAGCAGACAAACTACACTTAGTACATCCTCCTTCGATTTCAGGTCAGTTAATGTACCTTTTGCACGTGCACAAACTTTGCTCGTGTAAGTAATGTGTACGTGCTGCTAGAATATGGTATGTTTCAATTTTAATTTGTCAGTTTTCTAACAGAATAATTAAACGTTGTGAAAATATGGACCCACTGCGATATTTAGGTTACTCAAGAAATGTTGCTTTTGCCGGAGCTTGAATTTTAGTGTGTTTGGAAATTCACGTGAGGGGTGTGATCTGAATGCACGTGCAACATACGAACTTTTACCACGTGCAATATACGAACTGCAGGTTTACCACATGCAATATAATACGAACTTCAGCTTTACCAAGTGCAATTATATACGAACTTCAGGTTTACCACGTGCAATATACGAACTGCAAGTTTGCCACGTGCAATATACGAACTGTAAGTTTACCACGTGCAATATTCGAACTGCAAGTTTACCACGTGCAACATACGAACTGCAAGTTTACCACGTGCAATATACGAACTGCAAGTTTACCACGTGCAATATACGAACTTCAGGTTTACCACGTGCAATATACGAACTGCAAGTTTACCACGTGCAATATTCGAACTGCAAGTTTACCACGTGCAACATACGAACTGCAAGTTTACCACGTGCAACATACGAACTGCAAGTTTACCACGTGCAATATACAAACTGCAAGTTTACCACGTGCAACATACGAACTGCAAGTTTACCACGTGCAATATACGAACTTCAGGTTTACCACATGCAATATACGAACTGCAAGTTTACCACGTGCAACATACGAACATCTTCGTACTATAATGCATAACTAAACATATACCATTATATTAGCTTGAATAATATGTAGATTGTAGATATAAAACTTAGGCAAGATACTCGTATAATATAATTAGGTAACTACCATATTACAAGATTGCATTTTGAACTGTATATATAATTCATTAAATTCAAGAGGTTCCGTGTTCTATTAGTAATAGTATTGTCATGTAACTGTTTAAGTATGTGCGGACACTGAATACGTAAGTCATAGTTTTTGCTCCTGGTCAGTGTCACAACAGAATATAAAGCAAAAATAAATTATATTTGAGGAGTTTCAAACTTTCCTAATTCTTCTTGTTTAATGTTTATAGAGTACAAGTTACAGGCAAGAGACAAGAGATTTTAAATAAATCCAGCCAACAAGAACATTAATCTGTTGCAGACTGTTTACAAGAATTCTTCATTATTAATTTGTATAGTATTCTCGGCTGCAACCGTCCACTGCTAAACGACCACTGCCAGAAATGTGACTTTTGAAGATATTTTATCCCTTATCTCTTGAAAGTAGTGCTTGTTTGAATTTTATTTAGTTGTTTTCAGGCTTTAAAACTGGACGAGCGTGCTAAATCACTCTACATTCGATCATCGAGATTTTTCTAAAAGGGCCCCTGACAGTTGAAACCAACTTCATGTATTTTCGGACGCTGATTCCGAATCACCCACCCCCCCCCCCCCCCCCCCCCCCCCATGACATAGGGTTAAAATGCTCCCCTGGCGAGATATTCAATATTGGCGAAAAACTGTCTCGATCACGTGACATGATCGTATAAGGAAGTTGGTCTAATTTCTCGTTAGGGTTAGGGTTTCAGCATATATGCTTTTGCTATAGGGATTGGTTTAGGGGTCGTTCACATATTACGTAATAATTTGTTGGAACATTTTTACCCCCCCCCCCCCCCCCTCCCCCGTAATCAGTTTTACACCTAGCTATCGTGTCAAAATTACACTAGCGTAATCATTCGGAAACCCCCCCCCCCCCCCCCCCCAGCTGATTACGTAATATGTGAACGACCCTTTAGGGTTGGGATCAGATTAGATGGTTAGGGTTTCGAATAGTCGTTCAGGGCCAGCTAAAGAACAGCTGTTGTTGGTTCAATCACCCATTAAGTGTTAAATGTTTACACCCGCAGTACACATACAAGGTAAAGATAATATTTAATTATAATAAAAATAATAACATAATTAATAATATAATATTTAATTAGCCGGTGACTGGAAGGTCAGACATAAATAGTGTTCTGATCAGTTATTCGTACCTTTGTTATAATTATATTGTCACACTTACAAAATTACAACAGCTGTAGGTGGTATTAACTTTTGTGGCTTCTTAAAGGTTCTGAGCTTTTAAGGGTCTGATAGTAAATTGTTATTCAAGTTCAGTTGGTATTCAGTCGATGGATCAGTTACACGTGTTTTTGATACAATAATATATAGAATCATATAACGGGAACATCGTGTTCTAGTTCAAACAATTCATGGAATTATAATGAACAAAATACTGCCAAGCTGTATAGTAAACTATGTATTAATTACATTTTGAAATCCTGTATTATTATTATATGCACATATATTATGCACAATGCACATTATAATATCTGCTAGATGGGTGGCAGTGAGTGTTGCTATTTAGCTGTTTATCAAAGTGCAGTTAATCGGTAAGTACAATGTTTATCTTATTGTCCTGATCTCTCCTGATTGTCCTTTTAAAGTTTTAAGGGAATCACGTGTTATCCCGATTGTCCTTATAAGGGCATCACGTGTTATCCTGATTGTCCTTATAAGGGCATCACGTGTTATCCTGATTGTCCTTTTCTTAAATTTAGCGACATCTTGGGTATCAGCATTCTCTACAGGGTTGTTAAAATAGATACATTCCAATTGCACTGAGTTATTTATTAGCATGTTGTGCGGGCGACTAATAATCTATTTAGATTGTTTCAAACCAAAACCTGCGAAGTTATTTCAATTGTGTTTGCGATACGTGCGGTACAAAACGTTCGACATGCGAATGATCGGCAAAACTGACAAGCACATTAACCCTCAGCCATGGAAACAGCGCTTGCGTTGTCACAGAAACAATACTCGCGACGAATGTAAATGATGCACTCACTCGGAATGAATTATCTTGAACTTCAGCAGTATCGAATTAAACATGGGATGAATACAATACAGGTGCTTGACAACTAAATTCAACTAAATTATGTGAGAAACCGACAGCTTGGACAGCTTGAATCGACTCTGTAGTTTGATTTGAATCAATATGTCAGCGTGCCAGTTTAAACTTTGAAATTGCCCGACTGCTCCACTAAGCTCTGGTCGTGCTTTTTAGATAAAAATAAGTTTTATGAGCCTGAATTGTTGCAATTTGTTCGCTCAGAGAACCGGATTGTTTAGGTGAGTAGTGAAATAATAAATGTTGCAAGTCATTACTAGAAGGTAGGTGGAGGATGCTGTTAGTCTTCAAACACAAGGAAATATTTTAACTAATAATTATTTGGTCATTGTTTCCTCCACTCCTCCTATACTCCTCTCCTCAGTTAGTCGAGTAAAGCTATAGAAATAGCTGATTTATTTAGTTGATACGATTCCCTTTCTCGACTTAAATTTCCGGAAAAGATTTCAATCATCCACTATTTCTGAGGTAGAAGGGCATTGGGCAATATTCCTTCCTTCTTTACTCTTTATGCATCTTTACGTCTCTTATACTGATTGCATTCTTTTTATGATGCCAATGATTTTCTCTTTATGCACACATAAAATCCCCAAAATTTTAGCTTATAAAAACTGTAAGATTATTTATTCATTTATCCTTCTTATTCCTACTATAACCCACCCTAAAATCCAGGTCACATCATATTCGAGAAATTCTTCTGTATGTTCTGATAATCAATTAACTATTTAATTAATCTGCTAATAACCCGCAGTTTCCCATGGTCGACGAAGCCGGAAGAACCGGAGGAGAATTTCGCAGATGTTCTAGATGAAGAAGAGGACTACTTGGAGAATGGAGATGAACCAACCTGCTACGCTCCACGCAACGATAGGTACCTGTTAATTATGCTAATTAGTTATAATTAGTTATAATTATGACAACTTGTCGACTCGCTAACCCATCCCACCAGGCTGATTCTGTGTGACTTTAGGTCAGGGCCTGTTAAAAGTGCGCTCTTTGAACGGACCGTTCATTTGCCACACTTTCCCCTGAGAACGCACCAGTGATTGTCGCCAGCTAAGCCTAAACCTAATTATCTATAAATTTTACATTTAGATTTCGTATTATATATTTGTTCACACGGTGGAAATTTCGAGACAATTTAAACTGTTCTGAGGAGGAGTAGTTGCCAGACTGGTGTGTGTATCGCTGGTAAATTATTAACTTACATAATTCAAGATCGATTGCATCGGTAAAATAATTAATACTCAATTATTTTGGATTACATCAATTATCGTCCAGCTCACTGTATGTATTTGGTATCATTACAGAAGCACAAGTAAAACTGAAGTGTACACTACACCATAAGATTACCAGGGGCAGTTGCCAGGGCCCTAACACGTGATTTACACGTGCAGGTATTCAGTAGCATCTAAGCGACAGAGTACGGCCACGGCGCGGCAGAGTACGACAGTAAACAATGCAAAAGGGCGTGGTCGACTAAAACGGGACAGTAGTATTTGTATTAAGAACGGGAAAGTTGAAAACGGAACTCTTCTCCAGTACAGGTTTTTATAGGATAATTGTAGGACAGTAAGATAATTGTACTTGTAGGACAGTAAGATTATTGTATGACAGAATATGTTACTGGGCGGTGTCATCCCGCCATATCTTCAATCGTGTGTTCACATATTACGTAATCAGCCGAGGGGGAGGGGGTTTCTAAATGATTACGCTAGTGTAATTTTGACACAATAGCTATGTGTAAAACTGATTACGGAGGGGGGAGGGGGATTATGTAATATGTGAACGACCCCTTATGTATGTATCAGGGACAAAAGGATTTCGCGATTATTTTGGCCCAATTTCGCGATACCGCGATTTTTAACAGACTATACATTAAACTATACATAAAATTTCGTACATGCCGCGATTTCCTTTTGTCCCTGGTGTGTATGAAGTCTGGGGTCCCCAGATAATTTTGCTTATTCGTCTGACTTTTTTGAACTCACACCAATATAAATATGATAAACCTCTACCGATTATAAAATAACGAGTCTAACCAGTAATTCCTCCCACAGTGCATTAACGTTAACTATACAGAAGATAAAGCCCGGTGATATTCCTTCATTTCCAGAGATTATCGACGATTTGCACTGTCTAGAGGGGGCAGACCCTGAACAGGTAATTAGTTAATTAGTTAATTAGTTAATTAGAACTACACTGGGTTTAATTAATAGTGTCCTCATTTATTTTATGTATTCCTACAAAACGTATTTTAACGAACTTTGCTTTGTAAGTGAGTCCAGGAATTGTACTGCTAGCAGGTGCGGTTCTTTCATGACAAAATTCCCGGGACAATCTCCGAAAACAATCTCCCCATACTATTTTAAAAGCTATCAACCATGTCATCAAGGAATAGTTGGCTTGATCTTCATTACCCATTGTTCTATAAAGTCAAGATAATCGTGGGAAGAAATAGTAGATAAACGTTACACCGATCTGAACCATTTACTGGCGATGTCAGTCGGTTACCATGGTCACATGGTCACCACTCACCAAGGTTAATGGTATCAAAGCAACACTGGAAATTAACCGTCTGCAGTTGCTGCTGCTGCTCCATTATTTCGAACACAATTCCCAGGGTCACTGTCTTGTTCAGCGCTGGACAGGTGCTAATTGGTGCTAATTGGACTGGTAATTTGGGTGAAATGAGCAATAAGATGGGTAAACTAGTCATTTAATTCATTCCCATCTGCGTGTACAGCAAGGAGGATATTATGCTCGCACAATTAAGAGGAAAGCTTTGCCCTTTTTTGTGGGATTGTCAATTTAAAAACTCGTGTTTCTCCGGTTATTTATATAGTTATGGACTGATGGTGTAACTTACAGATAACTTACTCATCTTGGTAAGTAAGTTACACCCTAATTAAACGGATTAAACGATTAAAGAAATTTTAAAAAAAGTCAAATTATAATGGTAATGTCTATTATCTTAATTTATGACTCACATATTATGCTACTTAAGGGATCGTTCACATATTCCGTGAGCCATCTCTAGACCCCATCTCCGTAAGCCATTTTACAAAATACACATAGCCATTTTGTAGAAATTACTTTGATTTTCCAACTAAGGTGATACTACAGATTGATGAAATGATTCGTAACAATTTGATTACAGGTTCAACTAATAGTTGATAAGTTGGAAGCGCTCAAGCTAACCATCGCCTCCCTGGATAAGCGACTTCAGAGCATAGACCGTGGTCTGGACAGACTGAAACCCACACCTTTATCCGAATAGTGTATCACGTTACCATGGTTACACAACGTTACCATGGTTACACATACCATGGTAACACAACTCACATGTACCAGCCCGAATGGTTGACCGACAAGACAACTGAACCTAGTTCCCACTAACCAATCAGCTTAATTGGTTAGGGTTAGGGTTAGGGTTAGGGTTAGGGTTAGGGTTAGGGTTAGGGTTAGGGTTAGGGTTAGGGTTAGGGTTAGGGTTAGGGTAAGAGTTAAGGTATAAATTGTCTAAATTGGGTTCAGTTGTCCGGTAGCCACCCGAATAGTGAACTTTCTCACAATGTCACATAGATTAGCCAACATTTAGTTTTTTTAGTTTTACTTAAAGCAAGTTTTAAGTAAGTTTTAGCAGGAGCAGTTGCCAGGGCCCTGACTCAATATTCGTTTGACTTAAATTTAACACTCAATTTCAAGTAAAAACAACCTGTGGTTTGAAAACTTGTAGAACTTTGAAACCTCTGATCTGACGCTACTACTACTACTATAACTTTTGATCAGCAATCATATTCCCATCTCGGCACGCCCTTATTTTTAAACCACTTACTAACTGTATAATACTCAAAATTAGATATTTAGCTTTAAAAAGTATGGTCTTATATTTAATATTTTACTGAATTCATAACAGAGCTCGGTGAATATGAAGAAAAGTGATAAAAATGATAAAAGCAATGTTATCTGTTTATGAGGACTTTAAGTGATTAGATTTCCGGGGTTTTTTTGGAGATTCTTTTGTTGAAAAATGTTGCACGATTTTATCAATTCATGATGGATTGTTTCAAAAGTGAAATGTAGTTTAATAAGAAAACTATTATTAAGAAAATAATTTTAAAGAAATTTGTATTTCTCTAACGAGAGGTGAAACGGTACTGTTATTTTAACCGTTAAAAATTAATATATGCATTGCTTTGTTAGTATTAATTAATTAATGAAATAATTAATTAATTAATATGCTTTGTTAGTATGTACTTATAATTGTTCTTGGTTATATCAAGTTTTATCACACCCCGATTATTAATCTAATCAAAAAAGTAAGAAACGAACTTAGCAAATTGCGATAACCGAATTCAATTTAGTTACAAATACGTATTAAAGATACATAGCACCTATTACCATAGCAATCGTACAAAATAAATAAATATTATTATAAGTTATCAACATTTTATCTATTTTCACATTTACCACTGAACATGCAGAGCGACAAGAAATCGCGTGTGTTTCTTATTATATCAATTATTTACACACCAAGTACCAAGTTTTAAGTAATTTCACTAGTTTTCTAATCAGAGTTCAGGTAATCAAATAATCGTGCAGCAATTTCGAAATGTTTTACATTATTAGGTGATCAAACTTTCAGTCTCTCATACCCTAAATAAGTTGTGTTACTTTGGTACCTAACATCCAAATCACTTCAGTGACAACTGGTCAATAATTAGCACCTATCCTAAAGCAAATTGTAGCATTATTGTCCAAATCTAAGCTCGTCAGTTAATTATAGACTAAGGTCTACACATTGTGGTTAACACATTGTGGTTAACACATTGTGGTTAACACATTGTGGTTAATACATTGTGGTTAACACATTGTGGTTATCACATTGTGGTTGACACATTGTGTTTAACCAATGTGGTTAATCACATTGTGATAAACACATTGTGTTTAACCAATGTGGTTAATCACATTGTGATAAACACATTGTGTTAAACACATTGTGGTTAACATATTTGCATTGTGGTTAGTCCCCACAAAACCTAGCCCTGCTCAGTGAGTTCTATAGTCCGGGCTCCATCAGTATACAATGAGATGTTCCATCAAACCTGCAGAATAGCGTTGCTATGACGATTCTCACGTGACGTGGTGTTGTGACGTGGCGTTGTCATGACGATAACCACGTAATTTCACGAGGTCGTCACGTGACTTCAACGTCTGGTGTTTCTAGGAATTTGAGTGCTTGTTGGAAGACGGAGCGAGGGTAGAAGTTTATGTGTTTTTCTTTGGAACTCTTTAGTTGTTCCTGAGAAATTGGTCAATTGTTAAACATAATAATATAATCTATTTAAGTAGTTAATATAAATAATAATAAATTAACAGTTGCAGTCATATAGTTTATTTAATTGCTTTTATGCACAATCACCAAACCGGGCTCATTGCTCAACATGTAAAAAGATAATTGAAATAATAATATCTCACCTTAAGATACGATATGAGCATAACTTTGTTAACTTTCAGTTGGAGAATTGCCAAATTAGAAGGACAGTCGTGACACGCTGATATGAGACTTGGAAACAAAAGATTCATTGACCTGAGGAGTTACGTAAATTAGTATTTTTACAGTTCACGTAACTAAACTAAGTAGTTGCTAAATTTAATAGTATTGAAAGAATAAAGGAAGTCTGCAATATCTAACGTTAGGTTTCTTGAAAATTCCAAAACTTTTTGTCCGCAATATGATACAAAACACTGTTGTCATGACAACAAAACATGTCAACTGTTTGAAGAGTTCTACATCCAGAGCTGGAATGTTCACATTCCGGAACTGATATTTGGGATATTTATTAATTGTAGGTTTATGGGTGTAGAGTGTAGGTACCTGATATCTGAGAAGTAGGAGAAGGGAAGAGAAGAGAGGAGCTGTAAAATTGAGGGCGAGGGTCCATTTTGTAATAGCGCCTGAGAGAGTAGTAGTTACTACTTAGTTATAATACTTAGTTATTACATAGTTACTACTTAGTTATGATACTTAGTTACTACTAAGTTGTGATAATACTGATAATTCGTACAGAGCCAAGAGACGGCAAAATTGAAATTAACCACACTGTTTCATATAGGGATAAACAACATATGTAAATATGTTCCACCTAAATGTGTTTTAAAACAGTATACCTGGTTAGAGGGGTGAGAGAAGACTACGAATCCTATGAGTTGCACACACAGGTCCAGTATATCAGTGTAGGTGTGGTGAGAAGCGCAGGACAGCACGAAACTGCACACGTGGCGGAGCTCTAGGGACATTCCTTCACTGTCCATAACTGTCTGAGAGGGGGAAGGGGTTACCATGGTAAAACTAGGGGGGGGGGGTCAAGATGGCAGGTCAGGGAGTCTAATGTCATTAGATTCTAATGACTTACAATCAAAGTTTCTAAATCACAAGGCAGGACCTGTAAACTTAACCATTACCCAAGTATTACCCTCACAAACCTGCAGAGTGTGAAGAGAGAAGCGGGATATATCCAGCAGAGTTCCCAGACACTGTTTAACTACACAGCGCTTCATGTCAGAGAGGGGGGGCGGTGCGCGGCGCGGTCCTTCGTACAACAGCACGCCGTACAGTAGTGTCACTATGTTACATGCTTTTGTGAACACCTGAATAGTAAGTGTCACTAACTTAGTGACATTGTGGGTGTTCTTTGTGATTTGTTCCATTTTTATATAAAATATTTCGAGGAATTCATGTCGCGTTAATCCAAGAATTAGAAATTCACTTCGAATGAGCAGCTAGGTTGGGCTATTTATCATATATTGTGTTGTGAACGCACAAAGCTTGAATACATTTGACTTTAATACATTCTAATATGATGAGATGTATATTGTATACTCACGAGAGAATCTACAAGCTGTGAAGGGTCGTTCTTAGTGGGGGAGATTGAGATAGCAGCATTAGGGGTTGTCATGGCAATACAACAAGCAGAAAGTAGTTGCAGTGAACTCAGCAACACCGAACATCCGTTATCATCTGAAATTTAAAATCTTTAGAATTTCCTAAAATTGTGAGAAAAACAGACAAAAAGAAACGTATCCAACTTAGTGAAGTGTTAACTATCATGACGAGTTGAGTTTATTCCAATATTTCTCACACAAGCACCAAGATGTAAATCAGATCGAACGAGAAATTAGATCGAACGAGAAATTAGATCGAACGAGAAATTAGATCGAACGAGAAATTAGATCGAACGAGAAATTAGATCGAACGAGAAATTAGATCAAACGAGAAATTAGATCGAACGGCGTCTCAATTAGATCTGATTTACATCTTGGTGACAGTAACAGTACGGTTATGTGAGTAATATACGTATCATGAAACAATAATAAAACTAAGGTTTGCGGTAAACTACCCACTTTTGCGGTAAACTACTCACCTTTCAACTGGTAGTTGTAAGTATCCGTACAGGTCCTCTGTATCTGTTCTATTATCTCTTTAGAGACAATGTAGCTTATCAGATCACTAGTTAAACTATCACCTGAACAGAGGTTACTTCAATAATAAGAGGTTACTTCAATAATAAGAGGTTACTTCAATAATAAGAGGTTACTTCAATAATAAGAGGTTACTTCAATAATACCAACTTTGAGAACGAAGGGTTAAACGAAAAGAAAAGATGCAAATGAATCTACTGTTCCCGTCCACTAAACCCCGGGTCCTGATGAATGTAGAGGTACCAGATAATTACACATAATTATGTAACTACAGGTAATTATGAAATTACATATAATTATGTCCGTTTATAACAGCTAAAACTCACAAGGAGTAAGGGTTCTAATGAGAGTGGAGGTAAGTTTAAGTAGATCTGAGTAAACAGCAGGAGTGGTTACGCTAGCGTGGGCGTGCAGACAGTCAACTATATCTGGTAAAGATCTTACACAGATCTGACTTCCTGCAGAAAGGGGGATTGTCGGTTATTACTTTATAACTCCAGTAAAACCCTGATTTTCTGCGCCCCGATTTACCGCGGATCTATCTATTTACCGCGGATCTATCTATTTACCGCGGCTTTTGCCTTTCCCCCAAACTCCGCGCTTAATCGGGGTTTCACTGTAACTAGTTGGAGAAAAAAGTCTATTATGTACAAGCAAAGAGATAAGATAGTAACTTTTACCATGTTTATATACCTGTGCTAGATAAAAGTGAGGATTGCAAAAGAAGTTTTGATAAAGAAGCAAGGTGTTGTCGCTCCGGTAACATCGTGCACAGCTGTTCGACCACCCCTGAAACATTAGATAGTGAATGATAATCATTTAGCCGGAAAAATGAATTGCCTACAGCGACATTTATCACAAATTAAAATCAATATCAATAAATCGTGATAAAATTGCTAATAAATTGACTGCCAAATCCATTGCACGTCGCTATAATTAACACTTAACTAGATCACATTTCCACTTTCTCAACTCGTTTGTTTTGTCAGAAGTTGTCCCCACTACTAATTAAACACAGGACTTGGGCTGTTTTAAACGGGACCTGATGGAGGATCTAAGGAGGATATTTAATGGCGAGATGATCAAGCACACTTCCAGGATCCACCCCTCTCCAATTGCAAATGACGTCAGGATCCCACAATTCAACAACGTCGTCACTTCCACTCCTCAGACCTCAGATGTAAGTGATTTAGAGTCCACTAACTCTCTGTTACGATCTCTTCATCTGGAGAGAACAGCCAGGAGCAAACCAGATTCTGCTGCTACGGGTGGTGCTGCTCCTAGACGTCTCGGTAAAAACTTGAGTGTTTCAAACGACTCAGACTCGTATCACACCCCAAGGTCCTCAAACCTAACAGTCAGTACTGAGGACGATATTCTCAAAAGCAGCCCTGATAAAGTGACGTCATCACGAGACACTCCACTCTGTGAAATCTCCCTGACAAGCGAAGTTTCTACTTTTCCCTCCCTCGACTTCACCCTAAACACTCCCCCCACCTCCCCTAGTTACGATATCAAACCTCTGCTTACTCCTCCTGAAGCCTCAACACGGATACTTGCCCCTGACCCACCTCGTAAAGCGAGGAGAACAGGTGGTTTAAGGTGCATGATAAGTGATGTGAAGGAGATAAGGGGCTGGTTTGGTGACAGTAATAATGAGAGCGGTGGGGTGGCAGGGTGTTACCAGGGTAGTTGCATGAGCCTGAAACAGTCGTTTGATTTCAACAAACTACAATCTCCTAGTAGTCCTGAAGAACATGATATTGGGAGTGAGGACTTGTTTGAGAGAACATTTGATGTGGGACAACTCCAAGGCCAGTGTGGTACATTGAGGGTTTCAAACCTTGATAAGTCTATGATGTTGAATGGAAATGTGGAGCTGCTCAAAGTTATTCGGATAGATCTGGAAGAGATGGTTGACGAAAAAGATTTCGCCGCTTTCGACGGACTTGTGGATCGAGCGAACCAGATTTTTGGACTCCTAGTCGATAAAAAACTCTTGCCTCGATCAGTTATTAACATGGATACAAACAAAGTATTGAAAGAGATAAAGAACAGCGAATTCAAGGTTTCAGAGATAATTGATCTGATCATGGAAATAGAAGAGGAGGACCCAAAAGACGAGCTACTCGAAGAATTGAGGGATCAAAATCTTAGAGAGGCTGAGGATAAGTTGAAAGAAAAGGAAGCTAGCTTCCTTGTACTTCAGATTTCTAACGTTGTTAATCACGAGATTGCGATCACCAACGCCAGCAATCCGGAAACCTCTGTATAAACAAAACCTGTTGCTTGGCTGGTACCAGGGATATTATTATTAATTCTAATATGTCTCATTTATATCACGTGGATTGTATCGATTGTATAGTTTTTCCTCTATTCTATAATTACAAATTTAACTTTATTCCAGAGAGGCTCTTTCTTTCAGGAACATATCATCATCACCAATTATGTATGTTAAACTCAATATATTTTTAGACGTATTAAACTTGATCTTGTGTCTTAGTCTCAATTTCAAACGTAGCTCTAACATAAACATCTAACAGACCAGCTAGACTCAACATAAATAGTTGAGCTATAAAATAAAGTTGATAACTTGACAATTAGTATAATCATATAATAATTAGTATAATTACCTTTATCTATGAGATGATTAATGTCTGTTTTAGTGAGGACGGTTCTACTCAAATCTCCCAGTCCCTTCTCCTGAGTTTTCTGGTTCTTCATGGCTTTAATGCATTTGTAGAGTCTGTTCTTGTTGGGACAGTCTTTAGGGGGCTCTAGAAGCTTTACTGTGGGTAACTCAGAAATCCTGCAAAGAGTACTTTGAATAATGTCCTAAAGTTCCATTATGAAACCTCAGACATAGGGTGATAAGTACAATTTTATGCAAGTCTGACAATTCATCAATGAGCTATTGAAGAGTGAGACTGTAATCAGCTGTTGTGTAAGCACAAATCTCGTTACTTACTTGTTGGTTATTCTAGTTTTAATTTACTTGTTGGTTATCCTGGTTTTAACTTACTTGTTGGTTATTCTAGTTTTAACTTACTTGTTGGTTATTCTGGTTTTAACTTACTTGTTGGTTATTCTAGTTTTAACTTTCTTAGACCGCTTCCTCAACATCTTCTGTCGGTTGATGACATCCTGTGCCATTGGACACAGTTCATCTGTGTAGTCAACTATGTGCTGGCTTTCAACCTCAGCCTGGAAATGTAAATTTCACTAACTTATTTCTATGAACGAATAATTTGATAAAATTGTAGCATGCACGCGTAAGCAGTTATTAGTAATGTAGCTTGAGACATTCATAATATTTGTCTTCAGTTGTAACTTTAGCGTATGATATGCAGATTTTGCAGAGTAGAGTAGTAAAGTAACATGTACACGTTATAATAGTGTGTAGTCCCTGACTACTGCTGTGTTAACTTTAACAGCGACACATAACTATATGTCAACAGAGTTATTAAACGTTTAATTATCTGTGGTTTTTGTATTGTAGGTACACTAACACGATATCTGACGACACTGATGTAGTCTAATGTACTACACAAAATGTAGGTTCGTGCATACCGTTTTGTTAACATAGAAAAGTAAGGATCGAAAAGAGCTAAACCTAATAAATCTACATCAAAATATTACAAATTAAATCCTACCTCATCTTGACTGGACTTCTGATGGCGTTTTATCATGTGAGACATGAGAACAGCCTCAGATACGATCTTGATATTACACTTTGAGCACCATTTAGGAGGTTGATATAGGGTGTGAGTTGGGAGGTATTCCGAGGACACGTGCTGGCACAACATAGCTGCTTTCTGCTGCATTTCTTTTAACTTGGACGTCTCCTTTCGATTCTGGGGAACACATTTATAAAAAGTTGGGGGAAATGCTCGAAGATTGGCTAATTGTGAAAATATTCAGTATTGCAGAGACGGCCCTACGAATAAGTAATGGTTAGTTACATTAACAACTAAATGAGAAAACCGTTACTAACTTTGGTTTTACTAGGTTTGTTGTCAGTACTGCTGTTTCTGTCGTTGTTATTCCTATCACTCTTCACCAGTTCGATAGTTACTTCTCGCTCAAAGGCTCTCTCTTTGGCAGCCTCCTTAGCCGCTGTTTCCATCCCTAGCTTGTTTAGGTCAACCTTAAAATAGACTCTTATCAGGTGGTCCTATGTAATGTAAAGTTTATGCTGATGACCTCATGCCGGTCGATGGCGCGTTTGTATTTTGAGGCTTCGCGCGCGCTTCAAAAGCACGTGAGTAGCTGCTGAAATATAAGATTTGCTTGACAAAATGTCAGCGCGCGTCACACCGACTGAACTATAATAATGAAAAGTGTGACCGACCACCTGTAAAACGCTGATTAACATAGTGATATGATGTAACTGAATCTAACATCATCACATCAATTAAAGTCACACTGGAAGTAAGAGAGGAGGCATATAAAAAGATGGACAGTATATCTAAAATTAAGTACTTTAGCTTGAGATTCCTTGATTTTATCTTCAATGTGCGCAATTCTTGCCAGTCTGTCCGCCTCAATCGCTTGCTTTCTTTCTTGAACTGCATCTTCCTTTGCTTGGAGTTCTTCTGACCTTCTCTTACGCTCTTCCTAATGGATATTAATATTATATGCGCCTACTACTTTAATAATTGGTTAGAAGTTTTCTAAAAATCTGATTTAAATTTGAACATAGATCACAAATTTACCAGTTACAAGATACAACACAGATAATATATACAACACATTATATACAACACATATCACAACACAGATACAACACATATCACTTTATCATAACATATCGAGAAGGCCATGCAAAACAGCACATTCCCACAGATGCCGTCACAGATCAGCAAATGACGTCATATAGCAAACCTGTTGTCTGACCTGCAACTCTAGTCTTTTAGACTCTGCGACTTGTTCCTTGGAAAGTAGCTCCATCTTCCTGTTCTGTGCTTCCAGCGTGTTTATAAAAACTATCTCGTTCACTTTCTGGTCCTCTTCTTGCGCCTGCAGTTACGTAATTTAGGGCTTAAAACTATTTACTCTGATAGAACAATCAGCATAGCGAGATATTCTAGATTCTGTAAGTTTAACATACACAAAAACATGCCAAACATACCTTTCTCTTGACTTCCGCTATCTTTTTATCTCTAAGTTGTTCAGCACGTGCCAGCTTTTCAGCGTGTGAAATTGCACGTGCGAAACGCTCTTTCTCTTGCTGCTCTTGAAGATCCTTTATCTGAAATAATTGCAGTGTAATTAAAATAACTGTACTCGACCAAGAGTTTTCGTGTTTGAGACCAAACCAACTATAAGTATAATTACCTCAATTCTCTAGTCTTTTCAGACGCAGAATCATCCACACATTTGACTTCTTCTGATGTCTGGGACTTACAACCCCAGATGTAGATTTAAACAACGACGTTTTATATATTCAACGTTTAATAAATATCACCAATTTACTGTCTAATGAGTCAACAGTCATATACCCATGATTAAATAAAGATGTTGTGTCGATCAAATATCATTAAATGCTTCACGTAATAAATACCGTTATAAATTGATGATCATATATATTGCGCACCTAATATTCTATAAATATAATATAAGGGGCGCAGTGATATATTTCGATAATCATTAAATTTTAATTGGGGTGTGGCGATGTAATTTAATAATGTATATTAGAGTCGAGAAGTTTCTAGTTTCTTGGACTTTATCTAATACTCAGTTAGCCGCTGTCAACTGAGTGAGCCTGGGTTATCTTGAACTTATCTAACTTCTTAAACTTAACGTTCAATAAGTTTAATGTCAAACTCTATACAACTGTACAAAGGGGAGATACACCAAAACCGTTTTTGCTCCGAACATCGATTTTATTTTATATTATTTTTAAATAGACAAAAAGAATAAGATTGTACACCTTCAAAAATTTTTAAAAATATTCCCTCATCGAGAAAAAAAATATTTTTCTTTTTCGAAAATTTTTAAAATTTGGAGAAGTCTGTCACTGTAATACCGATAGTTCGGCCATTTAAAAAGTTTTTTGGCTAATTTTTTAACTGAACATTACTTACACTCCGAACTAGAAGCCATTGAAAGGATTATATAATTGAACAATTAATGACCAAGTTACAGACCGAACAAGGTCGAAAAAAGAAAAATTGGGATTTTTGCCTACCACCAAAGTTGTACATTTCACCACCCGCCCAGGTCATCAGATATCGCTTCAAAAGTTCTTGTGAGTGTAGTTGATGATCATGGCAAGCTTTTTGGAACCGGATTTCTCTCAATTTTGAGTTTTAAGCTATGCAATGTGGCCTCAAACGACTTAGTAAAATTCATCGTAAAAAAGGGCAAAAAAGGCAGATTTAAGGCTTAAAATGCCTATAACATGACCAACCCTGGAAGTCCCTGTCTCCTCATCGTTAACCCGTAAGGGGTTGCACCAGGGGCGGTGGTAACAGAACTTCAAGACTCTCGGAGTCTGTTGTCGATATCTATGTATAATATATTTATGGTATATAACTTGGGAGTCTCGCTCTCTAGCAGCAGGAGTTGGAGAATGGGGACGCGTTGTGAAAGCCACCGCAAGGAAGGCTTACAGTCGACGCCGACCAATCAAAAGAAGCACCAAATAGGTGCTTTTAGAAGACAAATTGTCTTAAATAATTTTCTAGCTCGAACACAAGGGTCCCCCCTTGTATAAATTTTGTACAAATTGTACACATTTGTTTAAAAATTTTGTGGCTTTGAATATTATAAATGTCGTACTAAAAGATTCGTCTTACCAAGCTGATTACGATCCTGTAAAAATTATTTCAAAAAACTGATACTTTTTGAGTTATAGACGTTTTAAGCCTTAAATCTGCCTTTTTTGCCCTTTTTTACGGTGAATTTTACTAAGTCGTTTGAGGCCACATTGCATAGCTTAAAACTCAAAATTGAGAGAAATCCGGTTCTAAAAAGCTTGCCATGATCATCAACTACACTCACAAGACTTTTTGAAGCGATATCTGATGACCTGGGCGGGTGGTGAAATGTACAACTTTGGTGGTAGGCAAAAATCCCAATTTTTCTTTTTTCGACCTTGTTCGGTCTGTAACTTGGTCATTAATTGTTCAATTATATAATCCTTTCAATGGCTTCTAGTTCGGAGTGTAAGTAATGTTCAGTTAAAAAATTAGCCAAAAAACTTTTTAAATGGCCGAACTATCGGTATTACAGTGACAGACTTCTCCAAATTTTAAAAATTTTCGAAAAAGAAAAATATTTTTTTTCTCGATGAGGGAATATTTTTAAAAATTTTTGAAGGTGTACAATCTTATTCTTTTTGTCTATTTAAAAATAATATATAATAAAATCGATGTTCGGAGCAAAAACGGTTTTGGTGTATCTCCCCTTAATCATGCGCTAAAACAATGAGCTTGTCTCCAGTAAGATCGGTCATCTGCAAAATATAATAATATCATTTCTGTCGTTCTTAAGACGTCTTACAGATACGGTGCGAGGCTCGGGTTTACTAACATACTAGTGTAACCTGTGGCTGGGACTTCACTATCGCAGTTGAAATGCAAAAGTATAAACCCGTCTAATATATTCGAAAAAACGCATCACATTTTCGTAGTTAAAACAGTGCGAAAGTATAAACTCGCTCAGTCCAAACAGACCGCAATTTAATTCTGAGTGCTCCTCATAAATCTAATAGTAATACTTGATAGGCAATCTTGAGGTCGACTGCCAAATTACCTAATTATATAGCAAATCTGTTAGGAGGGGAGAGGGGGCGAGAGTGGGAGAGAGGGAGAGTACGTGAGACACTTTAATATCACATTTGAGTCACAAAATGATCAATTAAACCACTTAACACCGACCGATTTAAAACAAACTTTAATCATTTGGCTTCGTCAGAGTTTTCTCGGCACTATACCGAAAAAACCAGTCCCATATCTCTTTCCGTTTTCCTGATTAAACCGTTCGTAAATTACAGACAGACACACACATTTATTGAGTTTATTAGTATAGATTCCTCATAGCTACAACCTGAGTACGTGATATAGTTGACATTTAACATATTCACTATTGGAACACTGCCAACACTTCATATTCAGTTACTGCCAACTGTTTGCAGTAGGAACCTTCACAGTTACATAGTGCTACTGCACTAAATACATATAATATGTCCTTGCATCAACTTACAGTATATTATATCCAGACTTGAGTTCATTGCCGGATAAGTAACATTTTGACAGTATACGTATAATTATAGTGATATTATGCGGTTATTTACTTAGTTTTTCTTTAGGATTATTAAAATTCTTTCTTGTACATTAAACCAAACCACTAAAATTGTCGCAATTATGATTACGCATGAGATGTTGTAAACTTTCCATAAGTCCACAACTTAATGTAACGCAGACTTACGTTGTGTGAAGCACACAGCTACAGTAACCGACATCCCCAAATACCTATGACGTCATAATATCTTAACTACAAACCAACACTAACATTACTAGTGTTTGTTAGTCTTGCATTCCCTCGTTTATACGTGGCCAGGCTATGTGAACATGCTATGTCAGTCTGATACGTGACCAAGCTATGGGAACAGGCTATGTCAGTCTGATACGTGACCACTGACCAGGCTATGTGACCAAGCTATGACACTTGACAGTTTGTCAGTCTAAGGACGAAGGCTCGCTTCTAAATGCTAATCACGTAATTTTATTGATGGGTTATTATTTTTTATTTGGCTTGTGGAAACAATCATCCCGGCATCATTATGGGCATTGTTCAAAAGTTAATGTGTATTTATAGCTGGCAACATTCCCAACATTCCATGAGAACGGCTGATGTTACCATAGAAACACGAGTGGCGTTCCAAGAGCACCTAGTCTATTATTAATGAAGAGTTGTAATGTGTATATTTAAATATAATGACGTAGCACTTATTAGTAGTTAGTAACTAATTAGTAGTTAGTAACCTATTATTAGTTAGTAAGCTATTAGTAGTTAGAAACTAATTAGTAGTTAGTACGGTAGAACGTAGCTCCAAACCAGATATTTGCACTTTTTTATACTCTTTACTAACCATCAAATTGATTTTTGGATAGACTTATTGATATCCGTTCACAGCTTTATCAACTGCCAATACGTAGAACCATTGATGCAAGCAAGTGAGAAGCTAATAGTCCTATACAATACTAGTAATTAATAAGTACGTGGTACTTAGTTACTACTAATTATACCACTAAAGTATGTGGAGATATTTCCCACGAACCAATTAAAATAGCAACAGAAGTATTGAGGTGGTTACCAATTAACTAAACTTAGAACAGTAGAACAGTAGATTGTACAGTAAATTGTACAGTAAATTAAACAGTTCTACTGTTCGGACTGCTGAAATAGTAATTAACGTGTATTAGCGTGGTGGGTACTACCAATTAAAACTGTGCAAACTAGATAGACTACTGGTGGTGACTGCCGACTGGGAAGTAATATCTTGTTGAGTACTACAACTAATTAACTAATTAACAACCAATTAACAAACTACTACTAATTGAGTGTTATCTACTAAGGCCTGCTTACCAGGATCCAGCATTTAATGTGACTTAATTTTAACACGTACAGGATACTTACTTACTAACTGTCTAAAGACAGTAAATTCAACGAAGCACCCACACACTATATAATAGTAGTATACAATAATAGTAGTATTACGTAATATAGCATAGTAGTATAATATAATAGTATAATAAGTATTAACTGATAAGATTCTAACCTGTTCTTCTTTTATCTTTATCTTCTTCAGTTTATTAGCCTTCTCCTCCTGGATCTTATCTCGTTGCACTTGAGCTTTAGCCTGAGTTGTATTGGTAACCTAGTAACCAGTATTGGTAACCTAGCAACCAGTATTGGTAACCTAGTAACCAGTATTGGTAACCTAGTAACCAGTATTGGTAACCTAGTAACCAGTATTGGTAACCTAGTAACCAGTATTAGTAACCTAGTAACCAGTATTGGTAACCTAGTAACCAGTATTGGTAACCTAGTAAACAGTGTTGGTAACCTAGTAACCAGTATTTGTAACTTAGTAACCACTATTGGTATTAACTATTATAATATTTCGAAATTCAGGACAAAATAAATGCTGTTTCTACCCGCCAAAACGTTAAAATACACACCAGTATAACACTACTGCTAATACCAGTACTAACTTATCAGGTCACCAGTCAGCACTTACCAGTCGCTCAGTGTAGTTCTTGAGCACTGCGTCAGTAGTGTTGCGCTTCCTGCTGGGGGAGCTGAGGCGCTGGTGCAGCTGCGGCGCTTTACCAGGTGAGCGCCCGCCCCCTGAAGAGCGACTACTGGGGGACCTCCCCGGGGAACGACCCGGGGACAAGCAACTGTGGTCCTCATCATCCTGTGATTATGTACTGTTAGTGTGTTGTTCACATGTACTGTGTGTAATTACAGGGTAAGTGCTAGGTAGATGTACAGGGTACAGGGTACAGGGTACAGGGAACAGGGTACAGGGTACAGGGTACAGGGTAAAGGGTACAGGGTACAGGGTACAGGGTACAGGGTACAGGGTACAGGGTACAGGGTACAGGGTACAGGGTACGGGGTACAGGGTACAGGGTACAGGGTACAGGGTACAGGGTACAGGGTACACTGTACAGGGTACAGGGTACAGTGTAGTGTACAGGGTACAGGGTACAGGGTACAGGGTACAGGGTACAGGGTACAGGGTACAGGGTACAGGGTACAGGGTACAGGGTACAGGGTACAGGGTACAGGGTACAGGGTACAGGGTACAGGGTACAGGGTACAGGGTACAGGGTACAGGGCCAAGTAACAGAAACTTCTGACATTGTGACGTCACCTCTCTATTTTAACATGCAACTAATTCCAACAATATCGTTGTACTCTACACGGATCTGTATTCTGTACACACATATTGTACTTAACTCTAATGCATAATAACGCAGTGTTATCTACAAGTTGTTATGTCTATTATATACACTTAACACTACGTTACACTTAACACTACGTTACACTTAACAACTCACGCGAAAATCTGCACAGGAATCAAAGTTACAAACAACACGGAATAGGTTATCACATTTCCTTACTCAAAGTTTCATTTAATACATTTTCATTAATCGGAAAACTAGAGACTTGAATTAATAATTGAAGGAACAAGGATCCCAAAATAATCAGCATTATGTATTAACATTATGTACAGATGGTAAGATAATTAGAGTACACTGACCAATGTATCTGTGCTAACTGAACTTTGTTCACTAATCTGTCTCTTTCTCTTGGATATCATAACCCGGTAAATGTTACAGTTGTCTTCTTCCTTCAAATTAAATTGTTAAAGCTTGAAAATCAGACCAAATTGTACCAGTAATTCAGCTTAATGTTTTAAAACATTAAGCTGAATTACTGGTACAATTTCGTCTAAAATTTGGTCATCAAATTTTTGGTTGAAAAACGAAAATTTTACCATTTAATGATTTATCAGTACACCAATGTGAAGTCCATTAAGCATTGAGTGTAAAAGTAATTTATCAGGATAAGAAAACAAACCTCCATTTTGGGATACATGGACGAAGCAGGAACAGCAAATATCTCCACGTGATCCTCAAAAGTATGCTCTGAAGCATCAGTCTGGATGGACTTACTTTCAGATGATATCTTGGAGCTCTCTGCATCAGTATCATCAGCTGATTCTAACACAAGGGCACTGGAGTCATCTGCTTCAGATACCGACAAGGGCTCACTTTTGTCGTTGGATGACGAGGATGCTTCATTAGCATCTGATGAAAGATCGCTTGTATCAGGAGTATCCTCCTGCGGAGCACTTGAAATAACTGATTCTTTTTCCTCTGAGACAACTTCTTTGTCATCTCTAATATCTTTCTTGTCCTTTGCAGAGGGGGTTTCTAAAGTTTCGGAGCTTTTAGAGATTGCCTTCTGAATGTCGCCAGCATCTGGTATCTTTAGGTTGTCAGATAGCTTAGTGTTACTTTCAAGAGACTTGGTTTTTACCAGCCGTTTATTGGAGGTTTGTTTACCAGCTGCCCCCCTGGAGGAGGCTGTAAGTGGCCTGGAGGCTCTAGTTAAGGTGGCTGATTTGGTTCCTGACGGCTTTGAATTGACTTTAGCAGACACGTTTTTAGTTGAGGGGGTAGTTGCTGGTTTCGGTTTGATACCTCGGGAACTTTTAGTTTTTTCTGCACCATCCGATGATTTAGCTTTTGTTTCACTGGCTTTTGACCTTGCTGTTGATGAAGAAGAATCTCCTGCAGACTTTGCACTGGCTCTAGAGAGCCTAGGTGACATAGCAGAAGACTTGGTTACGTCACTGGGTTTAGCAGCAGTGGTGTTTGGTTCCACTTGCTTGCTGCTGTTTGGAATAGTTTTAATACGACTTTTACCTGAGGAGATGCACCATCCATCCTCATTAACATGAGATTCTTTAGATCTAACTATTTTGTTTGTTTGTAATCCTCTTTGATTGGGCAATGACTTGGATTTAGACAAGGCTGGCTGATTCCTTGAGTTAGGTCCATACTTAGAGGTGGTACCTGCCTGTCGATGATTAAGATATCTGCTAGGAGTAGATTGGTATTTAGAAGAATAAGGGTTCTTATAAGGTGCCACTGGAACGGGACTATCTGACTTACCCTTCCTAACTAAATCAGCCCATGATGTGGACCTGGCTAGAGGGTTGAGGGGTAAAGACATTGAGGACTGTACAGAACTGGAAGACATGGTAGATAGTCCGGATTCAGAGAGGACATCCACCTCTTTTCCCTCGATGTCAACTATCTCTGAACTGCATGATAGCTTTACTCCTCTGTTTTTAGATCCAGAAGCGGACTTTCTTATCGGTTTTTCAGGGACTGTTGAAACAACCTGACCAAGGTGATTGAGTGCTTCTTCAGTTTCTTTTTGGTCAGATTTACTGCTATCAGTACTCTTAAGAGGTACTTTTTCCAAGACACGTTCTTTCTGCTCTGATTTTACTACAGGTTTCTTCTCACTCTTGGTAAGAACAGTATCTTGATTGTCTTGGAATGCAGAACTTTTTGCAGAACTGTTTTGTTCTTCTAGTTCCTTTTGTTCTGGGGTATCCACTTCAGGACTAGTTTTATCATCAGCTTTAGAAACATCTTCCTCTTCAGGACTGTCAGCTTTTGGCGCTAACAAGGACAGTTCTTGGGTTTCTGAAGTGGCTTCTTTTGTCTCAACTGGAGGCTCAAATTTTGGTACAGTAATTACTTCACCTGCAGAAGGTGCTTCCTGTTCTTGACGGACATCAGACTGAATAACATTACTCGACTCTACAGAGATCTCTGTTGCTTCTTCCTCCACTGTGGAATCTGCAATCTCTTTTACATCTGAAACCACGGAGGTATCAGGAATATTTTCTGACAAATCTTCACTCTTTTCTTGCTCTACTGAACCTGAACCACTATTAACTTTGATTGGTTCACTTTCTGTCAAGCTCTCTGCCGACCCCTCTAGTATATCAGATTGTATAGAAACACTCAACGAGTCGCCCTCTGTTCGCTCATTATTTACACTCTCCGCTCCTGAGCAGAGTTTCTATTCGATTGTTCTGGACTTTCAGCTAGACTATGATCAGACCCATCAGAAGTCACGTGTACAAAACTATCAGGAGTGGTTTGAACAACAGTCCAATCAGCTTTAGCATCCTGTACTTGCTCGGACTCTGTCATAACTTCATCTTCTACACTGCTCTTGTCATTGATAGCATCAGCAATCTCCTGGTTAACAGCTAGTGAGTCCTGACTTGTATCATGTTTAAGATCACAAGTTCCATCAGCATTACCTGAAACATTGCTGACATCAGCGTCTAATGTTTCTCTGATACTGCTAGCTTCAGAGATAATTTCAATTGAAGTCTGGGCACTTGTCTCAGTTACATTGCTTTGTAGATCATCTGCAATTGGTGTCTCCAAAGCTTGTGAAGCAGTCGCTTGAACATAATTGTTCTCAATAACAGGCAGGACATACTCACCAGTATTACTATCACCCATCTCAATCTGCACAGGGGTAATGTCCAAAGAATTAAGATTATTTGAGTTGGATGATGGCTGAACCTTTTTTTCAGAATGGCCGTCAGAGTTTCTTGATTTGTAGTTGTCATGCTTGCTGCCGCTTCTTCTAGGCTTGGTATAGTTTTTCTTACCATGAACATTGTTGTTATTGTTATTATTATAGTCTATAAAGCCAAATTGTTGATACTGTTGTGGAGCTGGAGGTTGTGGAGGTTGTCCGTTCTGTGCCATGTAATCTGGGGGATATCCAGCGAAGGGTTGGTTGAATGACATGTAGTTTACAACGTTGGGGTCTATCATAGGGAAGGTTCCAGGCATTGAGTATTGAGGAAATGTCTGAAATAAAAGGAGGAATTATCAGTTATGTTCATGTTTTAATTAAAGCGTAATTTTAAAAGAAAAAACGGGTTCAGGAACTGAAGGATGTCATAAGGGGCATTATATACAGTATACACGTATTGTTTCGTATTCTGATGGTATAGAGAGGCCCAGTATAGAGGTTTGAGTGTATCAATATCATGATACAATTTAATTCTGGAACACCCATGAAATCATAAAAATACCTCTTTTACCAGAAACTCCATTTCCTTAATTACAGTAAGAACAGATACCTGGCTGACTTGAACAATGAACACTACCATATAAGGTAATGTTGCCATGGTAACACATACCTGGCTGACTTGGGGTAAACAGGGGTAGTAGTAGAGCTGTTCGCCGTTAGGTTGAAAAGGTAAGCTTGGTTGCTTTATAGCTGAGACTGGAACTTCCCATGCAACAGAGCTTGGTCTGGTAAGTGAACAAATGTTATTGTGTTAATTACGGGTCCATTAGAGTTCAAGAATTAGAAATTATCATACAGTCTTGAGCTTAGCAAGTGTCTTGTAGGCAGCAGAGTTAGACAATTCTATGGAAGTTTAAAATAAGAGTTTGAATACCTTAATGAATAAAATAAATAAAAACCTGTCTTCTGAAGTTTCGTATGATGCTTGGACTTCTATGTATTGAATAAGTCCTTCAAACTCCTTGATGCGATTATGAAGTACCATTATAGCCTCCTAAAACAGAGTGACAGATATATACAAAACGACTGAATTGTTTTTTTGAAAAATATGTATAACTATAAACGGATTTATCCAAGTTTAAATTCATCTATTCCTCAATTAAATCAACATTTAAATTGAGAAGGTTCTATTGAGCAAATAGCATTGTTTCAGCACCCAAATTTTGAAATTTTAAACTTTACTGCCATACAGACAGATGACAGAATAGAAGAATCTTATTTACTTCTGGTAAGTAAGAGTTACAGAAACTTGACTACAGCACTCTAATGTATTATTAAAGGACGTTTCATTGAAAACTTCTTGTTTCAATGATTGAAAAAGTAAATAATTCTGGAAACAAACCTTGCATTCTTCTATGTCTCCATCTTGCTCACACATGGAATATATATATCCTACAGCCCTAAAGGAAGATTCCCATGATAATTGAGAGGTCAAATTATTAAAATAATTTGATATTTTGAAACTTCTACATTCACATTTACGGTATCATACACTCATAAAAATGCACTTATTAATATATTTTATTCTTGTTAAATGATAGATTTGGATACTAGTAAGAACTGCATTTGCATTGGTCGGATTTGTTAATTGTCAAATCTTTAAGATGATATTATCATATCCACTATTCATAGCATCATCTGGAGTTTGTCATTACTCACAATTTTTAAAATAATTTTCATAATTAACCTCCCATAATACTTTCTGTAAGAAATTGGTTCAAGAATCTGGTAAAGAAAATTAAAACATACCGTTTTAAGTTATCAAATAGGAACCTCCAATTGCGTGACTTGGCATCACTAGTTCCACTAGCTCCTCTTGAAGATATTTTTTGTTTGATACTTGATTCTGGATCATTTCCATCCATTCCCTAGCTATGGGTAGGAATATGAGTATGATAATAATATGTAGTCAGATAATATGTAATTAATAATATGGCGTAAAACATACTACTGGCATTTGGTTATCTGTAACTATTAGAGTCCGAGTAGCCGTCGCATTGTGGTTTTAGGTTTATCAGAGCAACTCTTTACCTACCAAACAACTGTTTTTAGTTGTACATTGTAGAGAGAAATCTCAAGCCGCCAAAGAGTTCCTGATCTCTAAGTCTAAGAGAGAGTCTAAGAGAGAGGTGGGATTCTGACAAAGAAAGAGTAAATCAGTGTGATATCGACAAAGGAAGAAATAGTGATACTGACGACTCCGTCAGGGAGATTGACGATGATGCAGCGACTTGGAACCAACTGACCAACTCCTACGCAGTACTTCAGACAAGCCCAGATCTCCGAACAACTTGGTATGGAACGAGGTTACCAGATATTTAAAGGACAAGCTGGAGCCCCAGAGACGTAATCCCCTGGAGTTCTGGCAGAAAATCACACTCTGTACCCCATCTGAACCAGCTTGTCCATTGTTTGATTCACGATATCAATCCTTCGCATCTCGCCGCTCTGTGGTTGCGAGAAGCATTATTGGATGCGCGCGCGGCCCAGTAGTGCATCGCGCTACAAGTCCATTGTCTGAGCTGGATCTATCTGTGTCCAATTCTTTTCTCAGTTGCAAGTGAAAGGTCTTTCAAGTTGGTAAGTAAGTAAGTAAGTAAAGATTATGACATAACATCATCACAAGTGTCTACAAAATATCATTGCACTAAATAGAAAAATAATTTAAATAAATCCATCAGCATTAATAATTTATTAAATTCAATTTCATTAATTAATGAAATCTAATACATTATCTATAAATAATTCATTAATACTTCCCAGTGGAATAAAGATTTACAAAACGCTTCTTTGCCACAAAAGGATGGAACCAAGATATTCATTATGTTTCTCCTTATTGCTTAAATAACTGGGTCCTTCAATTTTCCCTAAAACTTCATTCGAAACATTCCAAAAATAATTGGTGAAAAACATTGCAGGGGATAACAGACTAATATGAGCCTCCGGCCGAAAACTTAAACTTGATTATAAAGTAGAAGTAAAGTATGGAAGCGCATGTGTGTCAAAAAAAATAATGATACACATGCGCTTCCTAGGTAGCGTATGTGTGTCAAAAATTTTTTTGATACACATGCGCTAGCAGGTTTATCATGTATATCTCTAGGTGGCCCATGTGTGTCATTTTTGTAAAATTGCTGTAAAATCTCTATTTAATATTCTAATCGCTATCTTTATCTATCGCTAGATATTTGAAAAAGTGATATACAGCCGTATCTACAGTTTCGCTCTGTCACAAAATATCCTTGATGAAAACCAATTTGGCTTCCGCAAGTCCCATTCTACTAGCCATGCTGTTAACTACTCTGTTAGGATTATTGAAGATAGCATTAAAAAACGAAACCATGTTCTAGGAATATTTATAGATTTGAGTAAAGCATTTGATACAATCGACCATAGTACACTCCTAACAAAACTAGATAGGTATGGAATAAGAGGCAATGCAAACTGTCTTATTAAAAGCTACTTATCAAATAGAACACAGTATACAGAAGTCCTTAATGAAAAATCCGAAAACCTTATCATTAAATATGGAGTTCCACAAGGCTCTGTTTTGGGACCGCTCCTTTTTCTTCTATACATAAATGATATTGCCAATTCCTCGGATTTAGGAACCTTCATACTATTTGCTGACGACACCAACATTTTTATTGATGGAAAAACTGTAGAAGAAGCTTATGAGAAAGGCAACAAATTGCTAAGCTGTATAAAAAAGTATATGATCCTTAACAAACTTCACATCAACATGTCAAAGTGCTGTTATATGCATTTTAAACCAAAGGCTAGTAAACCAGTAGAATTGCCAGATTCGCTTCAACTCCATATTGATGGCTTTCCAATTAAAAAAACCAAAGCAACTAAGTTTCTTGGAGTTGTTATTGACGAACAGCTTTCCTGGGGGCCTCATATAACAGCACTCAAACGAAAGTTAAACTATGCCTCTGCCACCTTAAATAGAATTAGGGACTCTGTACCAAAGGAACTCCATAAAGACCTCTACCACACACTATTTGAATCCCACCTCACATATTGTATCTCAGTTTGGGGTGATGCAGCACTCTTTAGGACAGCAAGTATCTGGCTGTCTCAGAAGCACTGTGTACGGGTCCTCTTTGGTGATAAAGAGGCATACCTAAACAAGTTCCTTACATGTGCAAGAACAAGAGAGTTTGACAGCCAGGCACTTGACCATACATTCTTCCAACTAGAGCACTGTAAACCACTTTTCAAGCAACAAAACATCCTGGCTTTCAAAAATTTATATACATATCACACAAAGGCACTTCTAAAGCTGCAACATGCTTATAATGATTCGGCATGGACCACAAGCGATTATGACATAATGCAGCTGTCATTTGAAAACAATCCCCTTCATCAAATTTAATCCAGTGATCTCGGCCCACAGGCTCCTCCTATTAAACAATTTTGATTTTGGTAAATGTGTGCTGACTCCACCACCTATGTATTTAACCTAATATTTAGTGTATTACAGGTAGAAATTGACTTAGGTAGGTATTTTTCTCTTAGGTAGATATTAAGAATTTGGATAATTTCTTAATTGTATGACTATTTCCATTACTGAGACGTTTTTAATATTTAATTTAGGAGGGTTTTTGGAATTTTTTTAGGACTGGTTCACAGAGTGAACAGATTCCAGATTTATATATTTTTAAACTGATATTTAATAAATGATTAAAAGAACAAATTTTAAAGTTGCCATTAGATCCAAAAATACACCCATTATGCTCACTTAAAAACAACTCTAAATCAGTAGGCTGTCACTCTATTAATGCACCACACCGCTACCTCCACTGCACTAATAGTTATACAATAAATTCTACAATCCTAATTTTGTGTCGTGATGGAGACCGGTGTTCATACAAAACATTTACTAGGTTGCCGTTTGGTGTGAACAATAGCGAACAGCACGCACACTCCTTTGCCCCGTCAACCTATATCTAATCTATTTAAAGAGTGACAACCATACTGCACATTGAATTAGGATTCCGTTAAATATCAAATTGATTTATTGTAAACTTGTTTAATCTGTAATAAATGGCATAAAATTGAAATTTTTGTTTAACTAAAATTTTTGTTTAACTGAAATTTTTGTTTAACTGATTTATATATGTATTTTATCCTTATCTCTATTTTATCTTTAAACTCCTCTCCGCTCGCCTCCCGTGTGAAACGAACGCGCCTGAACGCTGCATGCAGTGGCGCGAAAGCACATGGTTAGGTTAAAGCGCGTGTACTGTTGCTGCACAGGCTATAATGTTACTTGACGATGTCAATTCATCGCAGCTCGGCGAGGCACAGTAGCGCATTTCACCGATTTAGCGTTGCAAGAAGCATAATCAATAATTGAATGCGCGGCGCGGCACAGTAACGCATCGTGCTACAAGCTAGTATAATATTTATAAACATACTCATTGGAGAATAGAGTTATGGAGGAATGAAGCAGCCTGCTGCGCGTGCGGTAGAATGACAGGCTGAGCGCCGCCAAGCATTGCATATTGAAGCGTGTACGCCGACGCATGACAGGCGAGCTCCTGTGTCCTGGGATAGTGCGCGAAGATCGAAATGCAATTCATGCATATCAAGCCAACTAAACTGCCAAGTGCCAACAATGTGTTTATTGTTATAAATGATAATTGACAAACCCGTTTCGGGATACTTCGTAGCAACTAGCAAGCTTGCCGCGCATCGATCCAATAATGCTTCTCGTCGTAAGTGGTAAGGCCACCTTGTTTGTCGTTAGATTTAGGCAAAATGCACCCGGCACCCCTGCGGACCTCGCTGAGCTGCTATGCAAAGTGAAAAAGCAACAACTCAATGGATGGTTAGTGGTTACCCGTACCGTAATGGGTGCTACATGCCTAGCATGAAATATTTACTTACTTACTTGTGCACTTAATTTGTGTATTATATGTTCATAATCATATAAATTCGGCGGAATGACAGGCTTGAGGCTGAGCGCGTCCCAGTAAACTTCGAATCGAAAAATTTAAACGAGTAACATCCGTCAACTAATAGTTATATGTAATAATTAAAAACAAACTTTGCTTGTTTACCTGAAATTAGAATTTTATACAATTAATGTAAGATTAAAGTCGTGTTTTTACCAATTTAAAGTCGTGTTTTTACCAATTTTCCCTGCACCATCCGGTAAATGTATTACCCTCAGCCCTTCGTTGTGGGCTGCGCGGTCGTATCGTGGCTTTCGCCACGGTATAGCGGGGGCGAAATGAAATACAAATGAGGATCGCGACGCGTGACTTGTAGGTTTATAACCTACCAGGACGCGCGCCGAGTTGGACTCGTCGATTGTCCTGATTAATATTTGAAGCAAATATTTTACGACTACAAGTATCACCCGTTAAAGAAAGGATTGAAAATTGAACTCGCCGGTACGTCGACGGATGATGCTTGTCTAAATTTGTTCGAAGTAACACGAAAAACTTTCTTTTCGAAGCGAAATGTCTGTGTTACTGGGCGGCGCTCAGCCTGTGCCTTTTCAATGTCATTCCGCAACCGTTTATCATTTACGAACGAATAAAAACAACGTCAATATTTTACATGTCACAGTTAGCTGGCAGTACGGCCCACCTAATAAATTGTGCATCGCGCCGATCTAGCAAAAAACATTATTTGATGCGCTGATCAGTCTTCTAAGACTAATAATATAAAACATTGTTTCTTTTGTCTGTAATTGCCTGTACTGCGTGAGAATTACAAAATAATTACAGCACATTTACAAAATAAGAATAATGAAAAAGTAAACGTGTTTTCCCGGTTATAATTCATAATTATTTTTAGAATAACGCTTTATTGTTAATGCAATCATAGTGGTCAGCTTGTGACATGGCTATGACGCCTTTTTCTTACATGGTTATGACATGGTTATGACATGGTTATGACATGGTTATGACATGGTTATGACATGGTTATGACATGGTTATGACATGGTTATGACATGGTTATGATATGGTTATGACATGGTTATGACATGGTTATGACATGGTTATGACATGGTTATGACATGGTTATGACATGGTTATGACATGGTTATGACATGGTTATGACATGGTTATGACATGGTTATGACATGGTTATGACATGGTTATGACATGGTTATGACATGGTTATGACATGGTTATGACATGGTTACAACCAAAACTCCTTCAGACCAATTTTGAACCATTATGAGCACTTTCAGGATACAATTCATTTCCGTTCATTTCTGTTCATTCTATGAACCTGGGTCATTTGGTGCGACTTTCGATGACCTCTAGGCCTAGCTTATGACACTATCTATCATAGAAAACCGAATTGGGAGTTCCCAGCCCTTACGTAATAAGTCTCAAATTTAAATGACACACATGCGCCACCTATTGATTTACATGATAAACCTGCTAGCGCATGTGTGTCAAAAACAAAAGTGACAGACATGCGCTAGCAGGTTTATCATGTAAATCAATAGGTGGCGCATGTGTGTCATTTAAATTTAAGACTTATTACGTAAGGGCTGGGAACCCCCAATTCGGTTTTCTATGATAGATAGTGTCATAAGCTAGGCCTAGAGGTCATCGAAAGTCGCACAAAATGACCCGAGTTCATAGAATGAACGGAAATGAACGGAAATGAACGGAAATGAATTGTATCCCAAAATTGCTCATAATGGTTCAAAATTGGTTATGACATGGTTATGACATGGTTATGACATGGTTATGACATGGTTATGACATGGTTACCACCAAAACTCCTTCAGACCAATTTTGAACCATTATGAGCACTTTCAGGATACAATTCATTTCCGTTCATTCTATGAACCTGGGTCATTTTGTGAGACTTTCGATGACCTTTAGGCCTAGCTTATGACACTATCTATCATAGAAAACCGAATTGGGGGTTCCCAGCCCTTACGTAATAAGTCTCAAATTGAAATGACACACATACGCCACCTATTGATTTACATGATAAACCTGCTAGCGCATGTCTGTCACTTTTGTTTTTGACACACATGCGCTAGCAGGTTTATAATGTAAATCAATAGGTGGCGCATGTGTGTCATTTAAATTTGAGACTTATTACTTAAGGGCTGGGAACTCCCAATTCGGTTTTCTATGATAGATAGTGTCATAAGCTAGGCCTAGAGGTCATCGAAAGTCGCACAAAATGACCCAGGTTCATAGAATGAACGGAAATGAACGGAAATGAACGGAAATGAACGGAAATGAATTGTATCCCAAAATTGCTCATAATGGTTCAAAATTGGTTATGACATGGTTATGACATGGTTATGACTCGGTTATGACATGGTTATGACATGGTTACAACCAAAACTCCTTCAGACCAATTTTGAACCATTATGAGCACTTTCAGGATACAATTCATTTCCGTTCATATCCGTTCATTCTATGAACCTGGGTCATTTGGTGCGACTTTTGATGACCTCTAGGCCTAGCTTATGACACTATCTATCATAGAAAACCGAATTGGGAGTTCCCAGCCCTTACGTAATAAGTCTCAAATTTAAATGACACACATGCGCCACCTATTGATTTACATGATAAACCTGCTAGCGCATGTCTGTCACTTTTGTTTTTGACACACATGCGCTAGCAGGTTTATAATGTAAATCAATAGGTGGCGCATGTGTGTCATTTAAATTTGAGACTTATTACGTAAGGGCTGGGAACTCCCAATTCAGTTTTCTATGATAGATAGTGTCATAAGCTAGGCCTAGAGGTCATCGAAAGTCGCACAAAATGACCCAGGTTCATAGAATGAACGGATATGAACGGAAATGAATTGTATCCTGAAAGTGCTCATAATGGTTCAAAATTGGTCTGAAGGAGTTTTGGTTGTAACCATGTCATAACCATGTCATAACCGAGTCATAACCATGTCATAACCATGTCATAACCAATTTTGAACCATTATGAGCAATTTTGGGATACAATTCATTTCCGTTCATTTCCGTTCATTTCCGTTCATTTCCGTTCATTCTATGAACCTGGGTCATTTTGTGCGACTTTCGATGACCTCTAGGCCTAGCTTATGACACTATCTATCATAGAAAACCGAATTGGGAGTTCCCAGCCCTTAAGTAATAAGTCTCAAATTTAAATGACACACATGCGCCACCTATTGATTTACATTATAAACCTGCTAGCGCATGTGTGTCAAAAACAAAAGTGACAGACATGCGCTAGCAGGTTTATCATGTAAATCAATAGGTGGCGTATGTGTGTCATTTCAATTTGAGACTTATTACGTAAGGGCTGGGAACCCCCAATTCGGTTTTCTATGATAGATAGTGTCATAAGCTAGGCCTAAAGGTCATCGAAAGTCTCACAAAATGACCCAGGTTCATAGAATGAACGGAAATGAATTGTATCCTGAAAGTGCTCATAATGGTTCAAAATTGGTCTGAAGGAGTTTTGGTGGTAACCATGTCATAACCATGTCATAACCATGTCATAACCATGTCATAACCATGTCATAACCAATTTTGAACCATTATGAGCAATTTTGGGATACAATTCATTTCCGTTCATTTCCGTTCATTTCCGTTCATTCTATGAACTCGGGTCATTTTGTGCGACTTTCGATGACCTCTAGGCCTAGCTTATGACACTATCTATCATAGAAAACCGAATTGGGGGTTCCCAGCCCTTACGTAATAAGTCTTAAATTTAAATGACACACATGCGCCACCTATTGATTTACATGATAAACCTGCTAGCGCATGTCTGTCACTTTTGTTTTTGACACACATGCGCTAGCAGGTTTATCATGTAAATCAATAGGTGGCGCATGTGTGTCATTTAAATTTGAGACTTATTACGTAAGGGCTGGGAACTCCCAATTCGGTTTTCTATGATAGATAGTGTCATAAGCTAGGCCTAGAGGTCATCGAAAGTCGCACCAAATGACCCAGGTTCATAGAATGAACAGAAATGAACGGAAATGAATTGTATCCTGAAAGTGCTCATAATGGTTCAAAATTGGTCTGAAGGAGTTTTGGTTGTAACCATGTCATAACCATGTCATAACCATGTCATAACCATGTCATAACCATGTCATAACCATGTCATAACCATGTCATAACCATGTCATAACCATGTCATAACCATGTCATAACCATGTCATAACCATGTCATAACCATGTCATAACCATGTCATAACCATGTCATAACCATGTCATAACCATATCATAACCATGTCATAACCATGTCATAACCATGTCATAACCATGTCATAACCATGTCATAACCATGTCATAACCATGTCATAACCATGTCATAACCATGTCATAACCATGTAAGAAAAAGGCGTCATAGCCATGTCACAAGCTGACCACTATGATTGCATTAACAATAAAGCGTTATTCTAAAAATAATTATGAATTATAACCGGGAAAACACGTTTACTTTTTCATTATTCTTATTTTGTAAATGTGCTGTAATTATTTTGTAATTCTCACGCAGTACAGGCAATTACAGACAAAAGAAACAATGTTTTATATTATTAGTCTTAGAAGACTGATCAGCGCATCAAATAATGTTTTTTGCTAGATCGGCGCGATGCACAATTTATTAGGTGGGCCGTACTGCCAGCTAACTGTGACATGTAAAATATTGACGTTGTTTTTATTCGTTCGTAAATGATAAACGGTTGCGGAATGACATTGAAAAGGCACAGGCTGAGCGCCGCCCAGTAACACAGACATTTCGCTTCGAAAAGAAAGTTTTTCGTGTTACTTCGAACAAATTTAGACAAGCATCATCCGTCGACGTACCGGCGAGTTCAATTTTCAATCCTTTCTTTAACGGGTGATACTTGTAGTCGTAAAATATTTGCTTCAAATATTAATCAGGACAATCGACGAGTCCAACTCGGCGCGCGTCCTGGTAGGTTATAAACCTACAAGTCACGCGTCGCGATCCTCATTTGTATTTCATTTCGCCCCCGCTATACCGTGGCGAAAGCCACGATACGACCGCGCAGCCCACAACGAAGGGCTGAGGGTAATACATTTACCGGATGGTGCAGGGAAAATTGGTAAAAACACGACTTTAAATTGGTAAAAACACGACTTTAATCTTACATTAATTGTATAAAATTCTAATTTCAGGTAAACAAGCAAAGTTTGTTTTTAATTATTACATATAACTATTAGTTGACGGATGTTACTCGTTTAAATTTTTCGATTCGAAGTTTACTGGGACGCGCTCAGCCTCAAGCCTGTCATTCCGCCGAATTTATATGATTATGAACATATAATACACAAATTAAGTGCACAAGTAAGTAAGTAAATATTTCATGCTAGGCATGTAGCACCCATTACGGTACGGGTAACCACTAACCATCCATTGAGTTGTTGCTTTTTCACTTTGCATAGCAGCTCAGCGAGGTCCGCAGGGGTGCCGGGTGCATTTTGCCTAAATCTAACGACAAACAAGGTGGCCTTACCACTTACGACGAGAAGCATTATTGGATCGATGCGCGGCAAGCTTGCTAGTTGCTACGAAGTATCCCGAAACGGGTTTGTCAATTATCATTTATAACAATAAACACATTGTTGGCACTTGGCAGTTTAGTTGGCTTGATATGCATGAATTGCATTTCGATCTTCGCGCACTATCCCAGGACACAGGAGCTCGCCTGTCATGCGTCGGCGTACACGCTTCAATATGCAATGCTTGGCGGCGCTCAGCCTGTCATTCTACCGCACGCGCAGCAGGCTGCTTCATTCCTCCATAACTCTATTCTCCAATGAGTATGTTTATAAATATTATACTAGCTTGTAGCACGATGCGTTACTGTGCCGCGCCGCGCATTCAATTATTGATTATGCTTCTTGCAACGCTAAATCGGTGAAATGCGCTACTGTGCCTCGCCGAGCTGCGATGAATTGACATCGTCAAGTAACATTATAGCCTGTGCAGCAACAGTACACGCGCTTTAACCTAACCATGTGCTTTCGCGCCACTGCATGCAGCGTTCAGGCGCGTTCGTTTCACACGGGAGGCGAGCGGAGAGGAGTTTAAAGATAAAATAGAGATAAGGATAAAATACATATATAAATAGATAAAGATAGCGATTAGAATATTAAATAGAGATTTTACAGCAATTTTACAAAAATGACACACATGGGCCACCTAGAGATATACATGATAAACCGGCTAGCGCATGTGTATCAAAAAAAATTTTGACACACATACGCTACCTAGGAAGCGCATGTGTATCATTATTTTTTTTTGACACACATGCGCTTCCATAGTAAAGTAAAGTGAAAATTAAATGACATAACATCATCACACATGTTTACAATGTATCAAATCACTTTATGGAAAAATATTAATATCTTACCACCAAAATTAATAAATAATTAACTACAACTTTATTTAAAAATTTTCGAATAAATTCAAAAAGCATCCCCAAAAGATAACCCTATTCATACTTCCCAGTTACTGGGCGGCGCTCAGCCTGTCATTCCGCCGAATCTTTATGAACATAATAGCCTGGGGTCCCCAGGTAAACTTCCCAGTGGAATAAAGATTTACAAATCGCTTTTATCAAATACAACTGAAGAGTGAAGAGCCATAAACTACGAAATATATCAGCACAAGTTCCAATTTGATGGTTATTGGTTATTTTATACCTTGCCCCGAACAATCTGAACAAAGACGACGAAAGTATAGTTGTAGGTTTACAACCTACCAGGACGCGCGCCGAGTTGGACTCGTCGACGCGACGGTCCATATATGGAACAGATATTTTACGAGTATCACCCGTTAAGCTTGTTTCACAAGCAACAAGTGGAATCGCGATCGCGCTATTGGAAGCGCCTTAATACATGTTACGCGCGAAAAGTGGCATGCAACGTATGTCAAGAAGCGCCGCGCGGCGAAAGGGCTTTGGCGATAGAGCAACGCAGGGTCTATTCAATTGTTATTTTACAATTACATGTCACATTTATTAATTACCAGAACCAAAATTTTAGAAGCGGGATAATTTTCACGAAAATTTCTGTCGTTCACGCAATACAAGTTAACGGGTGATACTCGTAAAATATTTGTTCCAGATTGCAGATATTAGGGACCGGCGGACCGCGACCGTTGACGAGTCCAGCTCGGCGCGCTTCCTGGTAGGTTATAATTATAAACCTACAAAGTTCAGGCCGTGAACACTGCGATGCCAATAACGGAGAGATTCCAAAAAGCGCCCGCTCATGATTTGTAATTGTGATTGAGCGCACGCCTTTGTGAACATCGGTACCACTCAAGCATGAACATTGAACAATGAAGTACAGAGCAGTATACGCGGTTTTGTTGTAGCGCGTGGCAGTTAGATTTACTGACGAATCAGATAATGAGGACATGGCGTAGGGTAGGATGCGTTAATTTACTAACTATCACACTACTATCATACAACATCAAACATTGATATCCTTTACTGATTACAACTACAAGCACAGCTCACCACAACAAACCAGCACCTAACTGAAAATCTGACACTATAAAACCTGGTATCCGCTATAATAATTGGTATCCGCTATAATACATAATAACTGATTACAAGCACAGCATACCCAACAAACCAGCCATCAACTCTGACGGACAGTGTTTTGTTGATTAATTTGTAAAGAATTTTGCTTCAAACTTCAGTTTTTCAGAAAAACCGTTCATTTGTGCAAAAAATTTTCGGTAATTTAACAATTTTTATAAAACTTAGAAAAAAATCCCGGTTCGGTCCCGGTAAAAATTCGGTATTTTAGCCGGGACCGGGATTAAGCCAGGATCCCGATCGAACCTTGCATATATCCAAAGTATCTGTTCTACCAGTACAGTGCCAGTTTTACCACAAATCAAAAAGTTACATTGTCTGACTTAATAGATAAAATGGAATGACAAACATAATATCAATGTTATCAATAAAACCAAAAGGAAAACGAGTTCCAAAAAACAAATACAAAAATACAAACAATAAATAGGGGACCGTTCACATTAAGTAAGCTTCACTTCTCTCTACTTATTTAAATAAGTTTCACTTTTCTTAACTTTAGAGAAATGACTTTCAACTTTCACCTCTGTCGACGTTAATGATGTCTGTCAACATGATCCAGAAATTACATAATTAAAAGTCCACTATATCTTGTATCTTTTATCTACTCGTAACTCGACTATGATGATGGAGTGTAATTGTAAGATTATTGCAACACTGTTCAACTCATATTCTGATGTAAAGGTAAATAGAAGGGTCTCGAGAGTTCAGATGGAGGAAAATGACTTGGTCGAACACGTGCGATTTTATGTGCGCGGCTCAGGATTTCATCTGCACGTGTTCAGAAGGACATGTCGTTATCACTGTGATCTTGGGGTGGTGGGGTTCTGCTTCTTTTCTGGGATCCCGGAGTTGTACTAGCTGAGCCTGACAGTGCTAACTTCACTCTGAAGGGAGAAGATTAAAATGTGATATCTCTACTATACAGTACTGACAGGTAATTAATAATTTATAGGTAGTGTAACCAACATCGCTCACAACGTCACTATCAATAACAGTCACCATCACAGTTACAGTCAATTTCAATCTATATTCAAATTATTAACTCATCTTTCACTTTCAGTTTCACTTTCAGTTTCGCTTACCTGAGGTTAGGTTTAGGAGTGAATCGTGGGTTGTAAACCCCACTACCGCTGTTACGATGAGCTGCTATCTGCCTCACTAGCGCTTTACCGTCATTCTTAGTTTCTTTGAACTCACAACACTTGTGAGCGTGAACATCTGCCTCTGGTAACCTGACAGTATTATAAACATGTGAATTATCTTAACTTTGTGGAATTTGAGGGCTTTTTGCGCTTGTTTCTCACCAGCATTATTCAGATGATGAACTTTTGCTAGAATAATAAAACCTTTAATCTTAAAGTTTAATGTTGATGTGTTTAGAACAGGTAGAAGAAGACGTTTACTTCAGACTGCTGGTGATGATAAACGTACCTATCATTTCTGAGGTAATAGTGAGCCAGGTAGCGGTATGCAAAGCAGATATCATCTCCAGGATCCAACTCAGCCGAGTTTACCATGTCCACATACTTACTGTACCACCTCACCGCACCTGACCATATATGATAGTGTAAGTATGCCCATATATGGTAGTGTAAGTATGCCCATATATGGTAGTGTTAGTATGCCCAACTATGGTAGTGTTAAACAAGCTCCTCGCCCAAAATACTAACCGGTGTTAAATAATCTAATTAATCAATTACTACTAATTGCCTAATTGTCTAATTAACCACATACCCTCCTCATCGTGCAGTTTCTCACAGACTTTAGCTAGTCGTATCATAGCAATATCCTCCTGGTCCCCAACATTAAGAGCTCTCATGTAACATTTCTTAGCTTTAGCAGGCTGCTCTAGCTTCTCATAACTCTCCCCTGGGATACCGGGGGTTTAGATACCGGGGGTTTAGATCCCGGGGGTTTAAATACCGGGGGTTTAGTAGATAAACAAGGGAATAAGGAGGGGGATAGAATATTATAGCTAATATCAAATACAGTCCCTTTTCCCCAAACCCCGCGGTAAATCTTTTTTGATTGAAATAAATTTTCGTGCACATACAGAATGAATGGTTAATAATTTAATATATATGTAGACCAAGCTCTGTGCACGGGATGCTTCCTGGAAGAATCCAGTTCTTTTAGCGGGGCACCCTACCTAAAGCCAAATTGAGATATAATAATCATATTCCTAGGGAAATAATCAGAAATCGAATACCAATCAAATAATATGATATATAGGAGTAGTAACCATATTTACTATGCAAAATGCCCCAACCTCATAGTGTAAATTTATATAAAATTCAAATTCCATACCACCACTAAACCCCAACAGTCAACACAACAGCCCAAGCAAAATTAAATAACTTCTTATATACTGTCATACTACAAATTAATTAAACATTTGAAATCTGTTAACCAGAGAATAAATTTCTAAACCTAATGCAAGTGAAATAATTTAGATGCAATAATGAATGCCTAATATGAGTATCATCTGTCAATGTCCTTGTAGAACAGTCTGTACAAGAGATATGAGTAACTAATATAGAAGAAAAAAAACAGGAAGTTGTCGTCTGTTGGAAAATAAATAAAATATCTAGTATATAAATTAGAATATAAAATAACATTCGGTCAATGTGTCGTCAATAAACTGTACAATTATCAAATGTTACAACTGTACTGGGTGATACAGTCACCAAAAATAAATACTAAGTATAATAAGTTAATAAATTAAATGTGGTCTGTAAAACTACCACTAGGTATAATAGGTCAATAAATTAAAAGTGGTTTATAAAACTACCACTGTGCGAACCCCTTCTCCAGTTAAAACATGTCAGTCATGTGCAGAATCAATCAGAATGGTAAGGTGGTAAAAAAGGGAATATCCTTTCGACACTTCAATTATATATGCCTCAGATTTAAAAGAAATAGAAGATACTTAGTTATCGTCGACTATGATTGCAGTGTAAAATTTGTCATATGAATTGTCGACGGTATAATAAGGGTCTGTTTAGGAACCGACCGGATTGGGGTTTTGGCTGCCGGACCGGATTCAGCCGGATTTGGATCCCCTGATTGAGCGCGTTTGTGCGAATTCCCTTTTTTTCATGCAAGTCTGAGTATCATTGGGTCACGTGACTTACAACCAGAGGTGCTTAATAAGGTTGTTCGTAAGCAGGCACTGTCTAGTACAGTACTAATCACCGTCTGGCGTCTAGAGCTGAGTCACATGATTGCAGTAATGAGCTAATTAAGTAGCTACCCAGACCCTGAACACGTGACCTTCATATTTCGTATTTCATAATCAGAAGATTAAATACTGCCAATTTTGCGATTATAGCCGGGGGCTAGCCCAGGGAGGTGGCCCAAAATATTTTCCGGTTTTTTCTAATTCCGCACCTACCCCTCGATACACTATTCTGTATTCTGGACTCAAGGTTTCCCCCGGTAATGCGATTCCCTGTACGTCTCGAGAACGACTCGGACCGAAAACTTTTAAGTTAAAATTTTTCGACATTCGAAGTTTTTCTGAAAACCACTTTTTTCCACGATTCAGGCTGTTCATTATCAGCCGAAAATATTTTTTCGGTTTTTCGAAGTCCGCACCTACCCCTCGATACACACTTCTGGACTCGAGGTTTCCCCTGGTAATGCGATCTCGAAAGGCAGACCTCCCCTTTGCAATACGAGCTCGGAAGCGGGAGCTCTCGATACAGGAAGTACGTCTCGAGAACGACTCGGACCGAAAAACTTCTAAGTCAAAATTTTTCAAAGTTTTTCTGAAAACCACTTTTTTCCACGATTCAGGCTACCCTGTTCATTATTAGCCGAAAATATTTTTTCGGTTTTCGAAGTCCCCACCTACCCATCGATACACAATTCTGGACTCGAGGTTTCCCCTGGTAATGTGATCTTGGAAGGCAGGCCTCCCCTTTGCAACACGAGCTCGGAAGCGGGAGCTCTCGATACAGGAGGTACGTCTCGAAAAACTTCTAAGTCAAAATTTTTTAAAAGTTTTTCTGAAAACCACTTTTTTTCCACGATTCAGGCTACCCTGTTCATTATTAGCCGAAAATATTTTTTTGATTTTTTTCGGTAAAAAAAACTGAAATCCGGCAAAAATCCGGCAAATTTTTTTCCAGCCGGAGCCGGAACCGGAACCGGATTTTGAAGCCGGATATCCGGCCGGAACCGGATTCAGCCGGATTTCCGGTCGGTTCCTAGGTCTGTTGTTATAGATGAGAGTAGCTGTTTCTTATACGAATCACTAAAGCTTTTAACATCGGACAGATTTCGTAGATCTGTTGGAACATTATTCCAACATTTTGCCCCCAAGTATTGAAAGTTTTTATGTGATGTTGATCTGTTAACATATATATAACATATAATCTATAATTAAAGAAATGAAAAGCAACCTACCGAGAGCAACTATCATCCTGGAATCAGTGGGTCTTAATCTCTGGGCCTCCATATAGTAATACAGACAGTAAGCGTGCATTTTCAATAACTCATATGTCTGACCAATTCCGTACCAGGCTCGGTAATCACGTGGGTTAACCTGCAAGTTAGAACTGTTACCTTGGTAATCACGTGGGTTAACCTGCAAGTTAGAACTGTTACCTTGGTAATCACGTGGGTTAACCTGCAATTTTGAACTGTTACCTTGGTAATCACGTGGGTTAACCTGCAAGTTAGAACTGTTACCTTGGTATTCACGTGGGTTAACCTGCAAGTTAGAACTGTTACCTTGGGAATCACGTGGGTTATGACAGTATTATAACACAAAACAGTAAGATGAACTCCTACTAACATCTATAGCGTTCCTGTAGCACTCTATTGCCATGTTGTAGTTCTTTAGTTCCACGTACTCGTGCCCCATTAGGGTCCAGGCAGACAAGTAGTCGGGGTCTAGTCGTAACGCTCTCTGTAACGGGTATTAGCATAATTAATTAAAAGATATTAGCATAATCAATTAAAAGATATTAGCATAATTAATTAAAAGATATTAGTAGTAAATCTTTCAAAGTACGAAATATCTCTTTAAAAGAGCATCCTAGGCACCTTATAGATATCAAAACGCATAAAAAAGAAAACAAAAAACATCAACCATCTTCTAACTGCTTCCACTCCTCCCTATCTAAAGCTAAAAATCTAAGGTCTTCGAAATCAGTCAAATACTTAAGTCTAATTTCAAGATTTCTACTAGTCAAGTCTTTTCTAATAACATCTAATAAGTTTAAACATGGTCTACCGTCTCCCTTCCATAAAAATATCAGAATTTATAGCAAATAACATAGAGGTGTATGCTGGTGAGTCTTCCTGTCCTCTTAAGATATGTCCTAACATTCTCCATCGAAACTTAGAGACTCTCACAGACAAGGGAGTGACATAACAACGAGCATAGAGTGCCTCATTAGAAATAACCCCAGTAGGCCATCTGATGTTGAGGATTCTTCGGAGGTGTTTGCGATGAGCAATATCAAGTTCATTCAACGAAGCTAGTGGTGCAGCCCAGGAGTTGCAGTTGTAGAGTAGAATAGAGACTACTTGTGCCTCGTAGATTTTGATCTTCCTTTGGACTGAAATCTTGCTCTTCATCCAAACTTTCTGAAATTTACTAAAGGCAACATTACCAAGGAATATTCGATTCTTGATATCCGTAACAGTGCACATCAACGATCCTAAAGTTTTGTTAGAGCGCCACTCTTCATCACCTCTATACACTTTTGCAACAATCACCTTGCGTTTAACAGTGGGTTTAGGATCTGCTAAATAAAAATGGACAAATTCAGTCTTGGAAGAATTGATATGAAGGTCCCACTGCTGGAATATATCTTTAGCGATAGGAAGCATTTATTTGAGTGGAGCAAGTTCAGTGTTATTAAAGTCAATATCATCAGAGTATCCTGTTTCGAGTGGCATGAATTCTTCTGAGATAGGAGGATAAGGGATTGGATGATTCACTGGGTAAGGTGTTGATGATACTTGGGAGAGTACAGATCTGAGGTGAATAAGTGCAGCGGCTTCAACAACAGTAAATAGATTACCTGATAGTGCATCTCCTTGAAATGCTCCAGTTGTGCTTTGGAACTCAATTGATACAGTATTATTGACTTTTACTTTCAACACTGTGTTTGATAGTAGGAGCCGTACCATCCTAATTTCATCACTAGTACAGCCAGCATCTTCAAGAACATTGAGTACTGTTTCTCTGCTGATGGTGTCAAAGGCACTTGACATGTCTATACTCATTCTGTGGTAGCTCCAATGCTTTCTAAGTACCACTGAGGTTAGCATACGTTGAGACCAAATTATATCGCCACAACTTCTACCTCTCTTGTAAGCACTTTGTGTAGGACCGGCTAAGATATTAGCGTAATTAATTAAAAGATATTAGCATAATTAATTAAAAGATATTAGCATAATTAATTATAAGGGTGGGTACGATATTGTTTGGATAAGAAACAATAATCCCGTGATTAATTTCTGTACTATTGGGCATATTATTGATCAGTACCTGGAAGTAGGTGATGGCTTTGTCGTGGTTCCCGTAGATAGAGTAGAAGTTACCAACTACACAGCACGTCTCTGGGCGGTACTTGTCAACCTGGTCAGTTTAGGATTATTTTAGGGTCAGGTTAGGGTTATATTGTCATATTATATATCGTTATAATTATAATCATTATATCATATTATTATTATCGTTAAATCCGGTCATTTTAGGGTGAATTTATTTATTATAGATAATCGTATATCTCTTTACCACTTACCTCAACTGTATGGTGAGCTAGATAGTTGAGTGCTGCCTTGTCTTCCTTCACGTAGAGTATGTTGGAGTACATGTCCACTATATCAAGCCTGTTTGGATCCTTCTCTAGCAGTTCTTTACACGTGTCTTTAGCTGAAATTAAGTCAATGAAAATTACTAAATAAAATTGAAATGGGGGTAGAGAAAGCTCGATCTTAGAACGATATGCAAAAGTTAGAGTTGTTTACTGATTCTGAGTTTGAACCTTGGACGGGCAGAAAACTCCCGCATTTTCAGTAAATTTCATGAAAAAGTATTTTCACACAATAAACGTGTTGTGTTAAAATATCGGCACACCCTCTCCAATCACAAAACCAAAAGTTGTCTGGTGCAAATAATAACTGATGCACAATAAGAGCGATAAGTGTTATCGCTCGTGCGCGGCACCCGACTACCATCACTACCATGAGCCTAAAGGGTTGTATTATTAAGTAATTAATTGAATCATTGAAAATTACCTTCAAACCACTGAACCAGCGATTAGTGAATATTGGGGTATAATTAAATCAGTATAATTACGATAACCAAGATGTGGCTTTGTGGGGTAACTCATTATATTTAAACCTCCGAATCCCGAATAAATATTCATTGTAATGATTCTCTGACAATATTTCCAGAAATGTTGTTGCTTTTTTCGCAGCTCGCTCTTCTTGGACTTCTGACAGGGTTGGTGTTTACAGACGAGAGGAAGCATTTCGGACTAAAGTTTGGTACTCAAGTTGGAGATCATATCCTGATTAAACTAGACATGCATCCACTACAGGAGGAATTCTCAGTTTGTAGCTGGATCAAGAGGATCCCCCACTCAGATCCAATCCCGTACTGGTTTACATACGCCTCACCCAGCATAAATTATGAAATCATGATAAGAGATGATGGGGTCTATTGGATTTTCAACCAGCGCTCAGACTTCATGAGCAGTGTTATCAGTCCTGATAACGAGTGGAGACACCACTGTGTGACCTGGAGCTCATCTTCCAGTCAGTTTCAAGTGTTCTACGAGGGTAAACTTATCGGAACAGACAATACCCCCACTGGTAGGAAGCTTGGTCTCAGCGGAAACATCGCACTGGGAAATATAGTCAGGACAAACGGTCAGGTTACTTCACCTGAATACAACTTTGGTGGAGAGATGTTCAAATTAAACGTGTCCACCAAGGCCTTGGAGGAGTCTGAAGTTAAGATGATGAAGGGGAACGGTCTGTGTTCTGATTATGAGGATCAGTTCGGTCTAAAGAGATATATCAGGTGAGCGGCTAGCTGGGGGTGCAGTCTATATTATATATATATATATTATCACAGTCTATCACAGTTCTAACCGTTACACTCCACAGATGGGAGGACCTGTTACAAGAGGAGAGGTATGGGAACGTTACTTTGGTAGATGTGGGGTGTGAGGCTGAGGGGAGGGCGGCAGTTTGGGACGTCTTGTACAGCAAGGAGTTCTACAACAAGATTCTCACCAGCCAACTTCTTAACACCCTAACCAGCACCTGGGATCAGCTAGGTTTGTACTATTTGGGAGGGGGAGGCAGGTAAGTTAAGTTGCAGCTCGTATGTCACGTGACGTCTTATTGCAATCCTGCAGAAATCTCATAGAAATCAAGACCACTAAACTTATAGTAGATCAACTATTTCCAAGTTTAGTATAGAATGCTAAATAAGTAAGTAACTATATATACTAACTAGTAACCATCTTTGTTCTATTTAAAAATAATCAATCTGCAGAGCATTTCGTGGGATCCAAGATATCTGAGGGCTTCATAAAACACTTCAAGTACGAGCATGGAAATAGTGACAAATGTGACGAAGATTAATCATCAGCATGACCGCCTGTGATGTTGTGATGAAATTCATGATGTTTCATGATTGGCATTTAAGACTGAACATTTTAGAATCTGTTTTTCGCAATGAGAGTTCAACAGCTTGATTGAAAACATGATATTTTTAAACCTTCATTTGCTTTTAGACAAAAGAAAAATATCATTCAAGTTAACCAATTTTTACATTTAATCCAATAACTATTGATTGGGAAAACTTTTCAACTTGATTATAACACGATATTTATCCAAGAAACATTGTTGAATTTGTACAATGTACATACCTATATCGTACTCTCTCAAAGCGTAGTGAACTTCAGCCCTCTTAGCCAATAGGTAAGGGTTGTTTGTCAGACCCATATCTTCTAGTGCCTGGAAGTAAATGGAGATTATAAGGTGAGGCTAGTGCTGTCTGGTGAGCGTGGCACACATCCCAGTGTGACACACATCCCAGTGTGACACACATCCCAGTGTGACACACATCCCAGTGTGACACACATCCCAGTGTGACACACATCCCAGTGTGACACACATCCCAGTGTGACACACATCCCAGTGTGACACACATCCCAGTGTGACACACATCCCAGTGTGACACACATCCCAGTGTGACACACATCCAAGTGTGACACATATCCCAGTGTGACACACATCCCAGTGTGACACACATCCCAGTGTGACACACATCCCAGTGTGACACACATCCCAGTGTGACACACATCCCAGTGTGACACACATCCAAGTGTGACACATATCCCAGTGTGACGCATATCCCAGTGTGACGCACATCCCAGTGTGACGCACATCCCAGTGTGACACACATCCCAGTGTGACACACATCCCAGTGTGACACACATCCCAGTGTGACACACATCCCAGTGTGACACACATCCCAGTGTGATTCATATCCCATTGTGATTCATATCTCAGTGTGATTCATATCTCAGTGTAATCCATATCTCAGTGTGATTCATATCTCAGTGTGATTCAGCACTGGATCACACTAAGAATAACAACAAATACTTGACGACAAAAACCTGTATAAAAGAAAGAGCATCGTTTGCGTAGTACATTTCCTGACAAACTTCGACGTAAAAGAAGTTCTTCATCCAGTGGTGCGGTAGTGATGGTAACGTCTGGGTGGGCCGATATGAATATTACAAACGATCATAATCGCAATAATTCTCGACGGAGTACGATTTATTTCGCTGTACGAATCTCGCTAATCGTGATAATCATTCAGATCACTTCGACTATGAAACTGATCAATTAAAAGGTATTTTTTACTGAAAGATAATAACTAGAATAACCTGAAGTTGGTTCTTGTTTTTGATGAGCTTAGCCAATGTTTTCCAGGAGCCCCAGAAACTAGGATCAGCGTTAAGGGACTCCACAAGGGTAAGAATAGCTCGATCTACCAAAGCAGACTTACTGAGAATCACCCCAAGTAACCACAATCTGAAGATAATTATTCTCAGTATTTCATGATTTAGAACAATCTGTATTTAAACCTATTAAATTTAAGAAGTTGAAAACGCTGATATCCATTTAAAAAACAACACATTAGAGTAAACTAATAAATTGAGTTGTTTGCAAACCCGTAAGTGTCGAGTTTGTTAGCCTGTCTGAGCTGCTCCATTTCTATTCTGAGGTCCACCAACTCCTCGTTGTTTACCTCACGCCGGCTTTTGACGTCCACCTGTCACAAACAGTCGTATGTAAAAATCTTATTCCCTAAATCGTGAGTTCATTTCTACAGCGGAGTGTGGGTTAGTTGACCACTACAGTATAAATTAAAGTTCGTGATTTTCAGCAAAACTTACCGTTTGAACTGGCCGGCAAATCACAGACTATTAATAAACGCGCGTGTTACGCGCGCAAATTCAGTTTGCAGCGCCAAGTACACGAATTCTACAATTATGCGTCTTCCATCGACCATGTTCAGAAGACGTTTCCAGTAGATGTTTTCTTCTCAAAATGTGGGTATGTCGCTTTTCAAAACTATGGTTATGCGCACAAATTTGAACCTAAATATTGCAAAAAGGTAGGTGCGTGCGCGAGTTTACATAGATAAATAATACTGTCAGGAGAAGACTACCCGGAGAAGGCCTTGTATTGTATGTATATTGACTATTGTTTATGGTTCCTAAAAAATAGATATAGGCTGGAATTATCACACATGATATTGATTGGAAATACCTTTAATAAACAGGTAACGAACAGTGCTTTATTGAGAGAAGTTTCACCAATACAATGATAGATCTCCACCGCTCAGGAATCGGGATATACTAGATACTGCCATAGTGCATATGTATTACTATCAGGCTTGGGAACCATGCCACAAGATGAAGATGATATGGTCCGGTAATGGTAAAAATGGTCCGGTTACGGTCGAAATCTCTAGGTACTGTTCCTGGCTACAAGCTTTCGCCTCTCATATTGCAATTAGTAATGAACAGTTAAGTGGTCAAACTGGTTTTGGTGAAGGATGTAGATTTAAGAATGTGGGATGTGAATGTTTTGAATTGATCCGATGCTTTAACTGGTTCCATGGTACACCGTCTATCTAGGAATGAAGTTCCGAGCCGATTTCTTCATTTAAAGTTGGAAAAAAATCTCTTCAACTGTAGAACTGACTTATTAATCCTAGCAGATAACTCCGTTTACCATTTGACATGTTCCAGTGTGAACGAAGCCTTCTCCGGACAAAACCTTGAAGGCAAGTCTTCTCTAGCTGAAGTCCGAACACTATAATTTATCTGATAAAGTGTATTACTAAGGTGCTCTGCTGATAATTGTAGTAAAGTAATCAATAAATGCCAAAAAAATGACCTCTGACGAGGCTCAAACCGGGATGAGCTAGTTAACTTTAGCGGCCTTAGCCGCAGTCCTACGTGAGGCTCAGCAAATTTACAATATGTAACTCTATAAAACTATATAAAAATACGCGCACGCAAGTAACTTTTCGTTATTTATGGATCCGAATAATAGCGACATACCAACAATTCTGAGAAATAAACCTCGTGCGACATAAAGCGACATAATCGCAATTTCGCCCACACATTTGCTAGAACACCTCCTCGACGTTTCCCTGAAATGTGTAGTGGATTTTGTAGGGGATTTTGCGCGCCGCACGTATGTCACATTATTTATCATTGTAGAATCTAAGACGGTAGCCGTCAGAAGTCTCACCAAACTGCTCGTATTTATAGACAATAAGATATAAATATAACCAATAACTAAATAACACATCCAACCCCACTCAGGCCGCCCATCCCAAAACAGCTGAAATCCAGGTAAAATCAAGATTGAAAATCTTAACCCCTGTTATGTGTAGGGGATTTATGTTCCGGAGTATTTGGAACATGTTTTAGTGTAAAAATGGGTAGTACCTGACCCAAACCATCAGAAAAATCAAGTTTCGACCTCTCAACCCACTCAGGCCACTCCCAGGGGCCACGCCCATGATCTCAAAATTACTGAAATCCAGGTAAAATCAAGACCGAAAATCTTTACCCCTCTAGGGGATTTATGTTCCGGGGTATTCTTTTTGGTATGACTAACTATCACCACTCATTCAATACAAGGAATATGTTAAATCAAAGAATATTCATGTTCATTTTTTTCGAATGAAGGTTCTTTATCGTATTTATTAAATGATAGTTTTGATAATCAGATCGAGCCAAATTTTATCGGATCGTATTTGGCCATTCAAATTACGTTTGATCTGAAAAAATGAGAGTTGTAGCTTCTCAGATGACCGAGATACGAGGCATGACGAGTTTATTTATTACGTGTGATCAGGTGATTCGATTACCTGTTCAGGTGATTCGATTACCTGTTCAGGTGATTAGATGGCCTCGTTAAATTGCAAGGGACACATAATCACCCAATCAATTTTGTTAACGAGATACATCAAATGCTTGATAACTTCGTAATTTCAAATCCATTTGGCCTCAATTTTTCAGATCAGATACAACAATTAATAATCTGCAGTAATCTGAAATAAATGGGCGTCTAGCATGTCCGGAAAGAACAATATAGGTGGTTTGATATTATATGGGAGTATTCTAAATATTCGAATTCTTAAACATTGGAGACGGAATCCTCGAATGAGTAGTTACAGCATGCCATCTGCAAAGTTACAGGTCCATAATATGAAACACGGTGGTGGTATAAGACCCAACGTACGTAACGTTAGTTTTGCCCCACCCCACCCCCTGTAGCTTTTCCTGGTTAGGCATGACCCTGGGAGTGGCCTGAGTGGGTTGAGAGGTCGAAACTTGATTTTTATGATGGTTTGGGACAGGTAGTACCCATTTGTAAACTAAAAAATGTCCCACCTACCCCGGAACATAAAAGCACTACAGGGGTGAAAAGCACTACAAATCCACTACAAAAATCAAGGAAACGTGCTCTCCCATGTTCTGTTTGTTTGTTTGGGGACTGGTTTGTAAGCCAGCCAATGGTTACGAATATAATATCAATAACTTTATTACATAATCATAAATATATATCATAAATAGATCAAATCTGAAACATAAATTTGCACGCAGTTAATAAATTTATAAAAAAAGAAAGGTTTAAATTGATAAAACAAAATATGGAGCACTCTGTGCTTCCAACAGCCTTTCAGACTCGCGCTAAGTTTGTTAGGGACTGATTTAGGATATCGTAGATATTGCTATGCCATGCCATTAGTTTGGATATATGTAGTGTTGTGATTGTTAAAATCAATTAATTACGGTTTGTGCTAATAGGAAAATAGTGATAGTGGGGAATGTGGCAGTGTAAATATGGACCTGGAATTTAGGATGTGTGGCTTACCGTATCCATTAATATTAGTTGCCGCTAGTCTTTTTTTTTTTATTTTTTTTTAGAGAGGCTGGGCCTGGTTGGCCCACGAGAGGATAGCATATGAATGCTTTGCCTACCTCTGGGGTATGGCAGTCCTGTGGGAGGATGCCAGTGGAATCAAGATGTGTAATCAAGGATGATGGTAAGTGTTGTGGGGTGTGTCATAGATAAACGCTTAAGTGGTGGTTGAGTGTGGAAGAGAGAGGCGAAATAAGACGGCGTTAAAGTAGTCGCTATGTTACACCTGTCTGGTCCAACTCCTCTGGCACCACTAAGCGTTTAGTGTGGTTTGTAAAGTTGACAATGGTGGAGATGTGTTGGTTGTCGAATATGTCATTGACAGAGAGGTAGTAGTCCCGGAAATATTGACCTCTTATTTGGGCAATAGCCGGGCACTGTCCGAGAAAGTGTGAGACAGTCTCCTCTTCGTCGCCGCATTTAGGACAAGCACTTGTGTCTGATTTGCGAATGGTGTGTAGGTGTTTGTTTAGGCCACAATGTCCCGTGATGAGGTGCACTGCAGTTCTATAATTTTGTCTGTTGTTACTGAGTGTAGTGTTGAGATTTTTGATGATGTTGATGTTTTTATGTCCAAGTGTCAGTTTAGTGTGTCTGGGACCATCAGTAATCCATGATTCTTGATTAAGTTTTGTGACTTTGTCGTTGATCAGGCGTTTGATGTAAGATTGTGGAATTGGGCAATTCAAAGTGGATTCACTGGTTGTACCATTTTTGGCCAGCTCGTCTGCTTTTTCATTACCCCACAATCCAATGTGTGCAGCTATCCATCTGATCTCTAAGGTGTTAGTGGATCCGAGTGTATTGAGGGTGTCGTAACAGTCTCTAGTAGTCCTACTCCTCGTTGAAGATGAGGATATGGCTTGAATAGAGGAGAGACTGTCTGACCATATGATGATGTGTGTGTTTGTATAAGTTGATAGATATTTACAAGCCTCGATGATGGCAGTGAGTTCTGTTTGATAAACAGTGCAATAATCGGGAAGCTTGAATGATCTTTCATCTAGTGTAGTGTTGTTGTTGTCTGTGGTGATAATATAACCAGCCCCGCTACCTGAGTCTGTGCGTGACCCGTCTGTGTAGCAGGTGATGGTTTCACTGGGGATGTTGTCGATGGTGTTTTGGAGTGAGCCTCTATATCCAATGTTGTCAGCTCCAGGAGTGGTGACCGTGAAGCGTCGTTCAAGCATCATGGTTGGTATAGATAGGTCTCTCTCTGCTTTGGGTGGTATGTTGAGATCTACCATGAATTGTTTGTTGATAGTGGTGTGAGTTGTGATGGTACCTTTTCTGGGGGCGATAGTTTCGAGGGTTAGGCTTCCATAAGCTTGAAGCCTGGCTGTGCCCTTTGCTGCTTCACCTCTCAGGAAAAGTATGATATCTGGAGTGTTAGTGAGGTGGTTCAGTGCGATGAAGGGAGTACTAGGCATGGCACCAGACATCATTCTCAATGCCAATGCCTGAACTCGTTTGAACTTCCTCGCGTTGGTGTCTGTTTGGGTTGCTCTAATCCATTGCCGCTAGTCTGTGATCAGTTTGTTCTGGTTTTTTTGTGTGCGAATATATATTCATAGTTTATTTTTGTAATATCATATAATATATAGTACTTAATAATAACCATATGACTAATAACTGATTTACTAATTAACTAATTAACTAATTAACTAATTAACTAATTAACTAATTAACTAATTAACTAATTAACTAATTAACTAATTAACTAATTAACTAATTAACTAATTAACTAATTCGCTAAACTAATATGACCGTTGTGTCCAGTAAATTTCAGACACGTTGTGACCTTCTTGTAGACCTGGAATATTATGTAATAAGAAACTGGGCCACGTGTCATCGTCATTTTCACTCTGCAGGTTCAAGAGCATGCGTTTTGTAGCCGACTTAAAAAGGTTTATGGAAAAAAGTGTGGGTAGGGTGCTTACATTTGCATTTACAGCATAAATTGAGAGTAGAGGTCCTTTGAAGAACATCGAAGATCTGAAATGTGTGGTGTTGTACTCGGCTAACCAGGAAGCTGCAGTCACGTGATCTGAGTTTGCAGTGGGTGCATTTTCTGGGATAGTCATACAGATTTGTTGAGGGACTGAGCTACGGAAATGTTTGATTCGGTGCATGAGAATTAGTGTGTTTTTTACAATAACACTGTGCACCGTGAGTATACCATTGTTATTGAAAAATTGTTTTGTGTGTTCTGGCAGTCGACCGTCTTTGTAAAAGTAATTAATGTGACCTGGCATTACTGCCCTGATACCCTGTTTTTGTCGTGAGAAGAGTGATTCAATGTGATTTTTTGCTGCAAACCCCCATACAATTGAACAGAAGTTTAAATGCGATTGAACAAAACTTTGATATATCTGTAGCCTTATTTGAATCGATAGGTGACGTTTTATTTTATACATAATTCCTACATACCGCATCATTTTTGATCTAACAACTGCTATATGCTTACCCCATGTTAGTTTATCATCCATTATAACGCTGACGATGGATTACTTTGTTGCTTACGTAATATGCGAATGACCCCTTAACGAGGTTGCGCTGTCCATATAATAGTTTATAACCTGAACAGTAACTAGGTAAACTGATTCGATTTATATTTGCATTTCAAAAGTCCAAACTACCCAGTCTGGGGACCGGTTGCCCATTATCCAAAGTAAATAATCAGACTATCAAAACATGTACCATTATAGTTTTTATAGCCGCTCTGACATTAGTAGCTAGTACCATTCTTGGTTACTAGTTGCTAATATGAGCGGGATATAAATACTTTGTTATTATAAAGGGTCTCAATAAGAGGTCTCGACTGCCTAGGCGTCAAACCTTGGCAGTCGGTAGTTTTCCTCTGGCCCGGGATCAGCTGACCCTAGGGACCAGAGGGTAAAGGTGTAGAGACTATGTGTATCTACAAATCTTTCGAGGTTGTTTTTACAAGAGACAGGGCTTGCTACGCAAGGGAAGAAAACCGGGAGAAACAATCACAAATTATACAAATAAATATATAATATTGTTATTATTATTATTATTAGTAATAGTTCATGCCAGCTACGTGGCTTACGCCTGCCTCTACCAGTCTACTGTATTATTATCATTATTTTGTGTTGATTCAGCTAGGAACTTCAAAGTTTCTAGACACATTTGGTTTGATAATTGAAGTGCTTTCCAAAAATTTCAAGTTGGTTGTTCACAATTTAAACGAGTTATGACCCTTTTAAGATCTTGCAAATACGTGATCCAGCACTTCATCAGTGATATCTTCACTCAATCAATGCCCTGATTGGTTGAAGACTGCTTATAGGACAGCAACCGAAGCGCTATAACGCAAATTTCTTCGGTTTTAAGGAACGTCACTATCAATATTCACTCAAAGTGTTCAGATCGTCATCCACCAACATGCTCGTTACCGCTTAATGCGTCTCATTGTTGCTCGCTAGCGAATAGCTCCCGATGAGATTACTGATTGGGTGACGAAATCACTGATTAAGTGCCGAGATCACGTATCTGCAATATTTTAAAAGTGTCATAACTCGGTTAAATTATGAACAACCAACTTGAAATTTTGGGAAAGCACTTCAATTATCAAACCAAATGTGTCTAGTAGAAACTTTGAAGTTCCTAGCTGAAAGCATTCTCACGTTATGGTGACAATAGCGAAAAAGAGGGAAAGGCGTGCCACACCCACTGTAATTAATTAAGTTTGACGAAACTCTTAGGAAATCTACTAGTTTGACTCATATCTATAATCTCTGAAATTTCTGTGCAATTCTAAGAAGAATTACGTGAGTTATTAAAGGGTTGCGTGTGGGCAGTTACTTTTGGGCCACCCTGTATATTATAATATAATATATATTATATATTACTATAAAATCAATATGCCCGTGTTTATACGTTTAACCCTCTTCAAGTTTCAGCCCAATCAAAATTAAAATATAATGATGCTGGGGCGGATATGGAGTGCGAGGAAAGCAGTTCTTCTCCAGCTGTTACTCTCCACAAGAACCAGATCCCAGCGTATGTCAGAACACGTGATAATACCAACTAACTCAGCACTCTTCTCTACATCCGTACACCGGTCCTGGTTGTTCGCCCCTAAATCTCTGTCAGGGCTAAAGAAAGCAAGCGTCTCGAGGGCGGATGTTATAGTTCTGGACATGGAGGATTCAGTTCCTATGGCTAAGAAGAATGAAGTGAGACACTTGTATAAGACTGTACTAAACGAGGGCTTGTTTCAAGGACGGGATGTGGTAGTCAGAATAAACGAGCCGAAGCGCCACTCACATATGAGAAGTGATATTGAGATGCTTACATTCGCTGGAGTTTCTTTTATGCTTCCGAAATGTAACGTCGACTTCCTCAAAATGGTCGAATGTCTGATTTCTAATCAGGAGGCTTTGAACGGATTAACACATATGTCTGTCAAGCTTGTGCCAATAGTAGAGTCTCTCACCGGCTTGGCTGAGGTAAGAGATATAGCGCATGCGTCAGCCAGGAACCGAGCCTTAGCATCAGGTTCAGCAGATTTCACGACGGAGGTTCAGTGCGAGGAAAATTCTGCTACTGGTCACTCACTCCTGACTCAAGTGGTACTAGCATCCAGATCAGCGAACCTCACAGCGGTGGCAGGGACCTGTCTGCACATTGACGATTATGTCCGAGCAGAGAAACACTTTACTACGATGAAGGAGTTAGGGTTCAATGGGGCAGGTGTCCTCACACTCTCTCAAGTCCAGCAAGCCAACAACATGTTCAGACCATCCATTTGCCAACTCAGAACAGCAACTAAGATTGCAGAAACGGGTGGGGATGAGATGTCGGCTATGCACTGTTTACAGATGGACGTACAAAAGAGCAGACTGGCTGCTGGTCCTCCACATCGAGCTAAATCTGATCATATTCTAGCCTATGAATCTCGATGCCGAGAGAAAGATCGACAAGATCACTCCAAAAATATTCCGATTCTAATCTTACGGAAGAAGGGACTCGAGACCGCAGTGCGTATAGGTGAAGTTATCAGAACCAATCTGGAACTGACTATAACTGAGTCTCACAGCGTTCTGTGGCAATCTTCCTTCCTCACCACTTCCAGACTACTAACCAGTTCCCCTGTTGCGTCTTCTCTGGGTCTCCCATCCTGCCCACTACCCTTCCTGCTAGCTAACATGCTATCTCTAGCCCTGAGCGTTTCCCAGTTCACTCAATCAGCACGAGTACACCTGGGATGTTACAACGTGGAACAACACAGGCCCCTGCTGGTGGGAGATACTGTGAGGTCTGTGGTTACGGTTCAGGGTGCCAGGCAGATTACAGGACACGAAGGTGAGGCGAGGTTCACTATTGTGGACTCCACTCACGAGCTGGTTAATCAGGATAATGTTAGGATTTTTAGTGTGGATAAGAAGTCTATGTTCCCTCCGCTAGCTATTGTTAATGAAACCGGAATATCTACACTAGGCGACGAGAACGTAAAACCGGCAACGTCATGGCGAGAAATGATCCTTGGTCATTTTTCAAGTCCAGGGAATCTACCTTTAAGTTCAACATCTCCAGTCCTTAATCCAGGTGAAGTTGTGCTCCACACGGATGTTAAAACATTTGGAAGAACTGAAACGAGCTCGATCTGCAACCTGTTCAAGGTGACGAACCCTCATCACCACAATGTCACACGGTATTCCACCACGGAGATCCTGGTGCCAGGACCGGCTGTTATAGCTGCCATGGTCAGCAACTCTGAACTGGATTTAGGGGAAGTCTTGTACGAAAACTACGCCTGCCAGGAGAACATCAACAAGGTTAATCCGGGAGATATGATCTCTACCATCACCTATATCTGCTCTGTGACACCTGTTCCGGGTGCTGAGTTCCTGGAGGAGCTGACTGTCAAACATCTGGGAGTTAAGAACACCGACTTGGAGTACCTTCTTGTTGCAGGTAAAAGTGAAGGTGGTATAACTAGAGATCTGTTCACCAGAACATCTATGAAACCTTCTGATTACGAGGATATTTGTGTAAATCAATGTCCGCTGTTATTCCGCAAAATTGTGAGCAATGCTACCCGAAATATTATTCGTTTTAAATCAGCACAGAATTAAATTTTAAATATACGATACGTTTGTCCCTTATCGAGATACCAGTGGAATGTTAACGAGTCCAGCATTTGAAATGGCGACACGCTTTTGTGGCGGCCTTGGGAAGGTGTTAACATCAAATAACGTATCGATTTTGAAATATTTATTTGGAATTTCTTTTATACTTTTATGCTTTTCCGCAGAATGATTTATGTCAAATGGTATGCAAATTTACTCCGCTATTTAACAACTAAGTACTCAAGCATGGGATAATTACCTTCGTATATTTAAAAATAATGATTATTTCAACCAATGTTATGACTACTTCAATTTTCCATGATTATTGCCGTTTCCTTTCAACAATATTAAAGCAGCCAAATAAAACATAATGTTTAATTTGAGGAACATATAATTGTATCTTATGTGCTCACAGCTATATAGTGGTAAAATATTTACAGATGCATAATGTTGCCCAAATACCTGATCCATATTCAGCTTATGTTGGAATTATTAAATTCCTACATTATCTTGGAAAATTGCAATAATAAAAATAATAATAAAATTTGGTAGCTTAAACACAAACTCTAAGCCCAGTGGATAAACCACAAAACTTATGCTCTATTGTGTGAAACAAAGATACTATAATTAACGAACACGAACCATATTGAAAAGACAGCTTGATTAAAATACTGATTGGTCTCTATTATTTATTCATTCACCAACAAAATTACGCAAATGTTTAAGTTGTAAATGTTTCAACCAAGAAATATATGACACATTTTGAAGTTCGTAGATGTATAATTGTGACGTGCACTATGTTAAGAAATTTTAAGTGATATGTACTTTTATTATTTTGAATCCTTAAATAAATTGATGAAATAAAACTTAGACGGGGGTAAAGATTTTCGGTATTGATTTTACCTGGATCTGAGTAATTTTGGGATGGGCGTGGCCCCTGGGACTGGCCTGAGTGGGTCAAGAGGTCGAAACTCGGTTTTTCTGATGGTTTGGGACAGGTACTAACTATTTGACTACCAAAACATGTTCCACCTACCCCGGAACATAAATGCACTACGGGGGTAAAGATTTTCGGTCTTGATTTTACCTGGATTTCAGTAATTTTGGGATGGGCGTGGCCCCTGGGAGTGGCCTGAGTGGGTCAAGAGGTCGAAACTCGGTTTTTATGATCGTTTGGGTCACGTACTACCTATTTAACCACCGAAACATGTTCCACCTATCCCGGAACACAAATCCACTACACCTGTGAAATTCACTACAAATCCACTACACAAATCAAGGAAACGTGCTCTCCCATGTTTAGTAGACCCTTTACCCAGGAGGCATCATGTAGCCTCCAGGCTCGACAAACCCCGACAAACCCCGACAAACCCCGACAAACCCCGACATATCCCGACAAACGGGGTTTGTCGAGGGGTTTTGCCTCGGGCCCACCGGCTACATGAGGCCTTCTTGTATAGTGTTTTTCCACGTAAAGCTTGATGACTCCGTCTCGGCTTTTTGTTGGGAGACTCAAAAAAAAAAAAAAAAAAAAAAAAGCCTCCAGGCTCGACAAACCGGAAACCCCATCAAACCCCGTCAAACCCTGACAAACCCCGACAAACCCCGACAAACCCGACGAACCCTGACAAATCCCGACAAACCCCGACGTGTCAAGATATGTCGTATCATGTCGGGCCCACCGGCTACATGATGCCTCCCAGGGGGTCCAGGGGATGTTTTCTCGGTTTTTGAGTCGAATGTGAATCTTGTAATTACTTAAATAACTTGCCCCCCATTTGTGGCCCACTTGCCCCACCTGTGTCCTGTATCTGACCGTTTAAGAGTGGATCAGTATATATACGTATTTGGTATACCTTAGTTCCCAAAAATTTGTGTGCCATTATATTGAGCACAATTTATTTGAGCCCGAAAAATTTGGGCAGAAAATTTGAACTCATTTGGGCGACCGAAAATTTGGGCACAAATTCTTCGAAGAATGAACGATTTTCCACTAAAATGTAAGTTAGATATTTGCCTTAGTTCATTATTATTCCTTATTATTCCAGTCATTTTGCTTTCAATTTTAAGTAGGTGGTAGTCTGAGTTGTTTCACATTATGAAATTTACGATCTGCCCAGTAACTACTAAAAAATACAGTGATGATGGCACAGTACAAAATGATAGATATACAATAGTGATATTTAGTCTCTCAATCAGATAGTTTAGTCTACTTACACTCAGCATATCTTATCATACCCCTTTCACATACAATTATCATTATGACGCCTCACCAGATGGTCGAAAGGTTTGACCAGTGTCCAGTTCTTTGAGAAAATCCTTCTTCCCCACATAGAATCAGTTCGAGCCTCCATCAACAACCCTGAGCAGAAAGCGCTACTGATATCGGATGTGTTTCAAGACCAACATACACAGACACTAAAAGATCTGATGACAGCCAACAACTGCATCCTACAGAAAGTTCCAGCTAATATGACCCATCATCTACAGCCCCTGGACATATCTATCAATGGACTGGCTAAGAAATTCATGCGCAATAAGTACGAAGATTGGTACGCGAAAAACATAGTGTGTCAGCTCAATGGAGGAGTTTCATCAGACAATGTGAAAATTGATACCCGCTTGACAGTGATCTGTGAAGTACACGCTCGTTGGATCAACGAACTTTTTGTATATTTAAAAGGGAGGCCAGATGACATAAGGAAAGGCTTTGAGAAGTCAGGTATAACTGATGCTTGTAGATCAGACTTTACGGTGGATGATAATCCATTTGCAGATCTTGTTTAAATCTCTAGCTATCCGTACCTCTAGCCATTTGTTTTATTAGTAGCTGTTAGCTATTCCAGTTATTTCTATTCATTTAAAATATAAGCCTTTTTACTTGGTCAAGCCATGAATGACAGATTAGAAAACTAAAATTTCAAATATTATTTCACTTGGATATGAAGAAAAAGCCATCTTTCTATAGATTTCAGGGCCACAGGCCAAATGCCAAAATTTTGGTTAGCAAAAAATTTAGCAGACGGAAAAGATTTATGCAATTAATTTGGTCTGCAAAAAATTTGGGCGAGAGGCCCGCTCAAATTTTTTGTCGCCCAAATTTTTGGGAATTAAGGTAATATAATGATTAAAATAGTTGCTATGAACCAATAATATTAGAGGTTTTTACTAGAACTGTCCAAATTTGTGGCAAGCTTGCCCCAATCTATAATACCTAACCGTTTTAGAATTTGTAGGGTGATTCGGAATGAGCATTCCTAAATACACCGTGTCTGGTTGGTTTCAACCCTTTCAACTGCCCGTGCCCTTTTGAGATACAAGAAAAGTCGCCATCAACATACTGGAAGCTGTATATCCGAGAAAGCTTAAATGGAAAAAATTTTTTGAAAATGTCCTACCAGCTTTCCGCGACCCAAATTTCACTGTTTTGACCGAATTTTTCTTGAATGACCATCTTACAAGGTCAGTGAGGATAGCACAAGACACCATTGAGGTACTCAAAGTTCTATTCCCAAAGAAAGCTTTGATAAACGGAAAATCATCACAATATAAAGAGAGATTTTGGAAGATTTTTGAAGAGGAGCTTTTCTGCCGTCCCTACTCCTCTTGACCGAAATTTCGCGGTTTTGACTGAAATTTTAACCAGCAACCGATCAGTGAGGTCAGTGTGAGTGACACGAGTCACCACCAAGGTACTGGAAGCTGTATATCTGGAGTCACATTTTTGTGATGTTTCTGATAAAAATACCAGATAATTCCGGATACATGCGACCAAAGAAATAATGTGAGAAAATGAATCGGAAATAATGTAATTACATTGAAACGTTGAACAGTTTTCTTAACCTGTGTATATACATTGTACATTACAATGAAAACAACGATTCTACAAACTCAAAGTTTCATGCAAATGCAATCATCAGTGTCAGAAATGATTGCATTTGCATGAAACTTTGAGTTTGTAGAATCGTTGTTTTCATTGTACAATGCTCCCCTCCCGGGTAGAGCACTCTTGAAACTGGATTTCTCCAAAAGAAACATCATTACATTGTACATTATATATATAGTATATACTATATACACCTTATATACCTTGTATATACTACAGTACTATACCTTGTCAATCCTAGACTTTTCGCCGCTCAGGTATTTGCAGTAGTAAAAAAGGAAGCGACCATTCTGTGTTTCAGTGTCTTTCAGTGTAGCTACTGCTCTTGCATACTCCTGCAATTTGTGAGCAGTTAAATTATTGCATACTCCTGCAATTTGTGAGCAGTTAGATTATGGGGGGGGGGGGGGGGGGGGGACATGTCCGCCTAAGTCCTGTCTTTTTTGGATTCTATGAGACAAGCGAACATGTTTTTGGGACATTAGCGGACATTGACGGACATTGGTGGACATTAACGGACAAACATTATGAGGATTTTTCGCACATGATTTTGACACAATATTTTCGGCTAATAATGAACAGGGTAGCATGAAATGTGGAGAAAGGTGGTTTTCAGAGGAACTTTGAAAAATTTGCAAAGTTTTTCTGAAAACCACTTTACAAAATCTTCGGTCCGAGTTTTTTTGCCCTAAATTTTTAGAAACCTAAATAAAAAGTTGGCCCTTTTTTGCCCCTTGTCCAGATTTAATGGTGGGGGGGGGGGGGGGAGGCAATGCCCGCTTCCTACACCCCTGACTTGATCCTGAACTTGATACCTCTTCTACCAGCATTGTGATTGTTCATTCGTCACGCCTCTCTGGCTCAACCGACTGATACGGGATATCAAGGTCACGTGGCTCCATACTGGACTCTAGACAGTGACTCAGACGGTGATAATCACTGTTCCAGAGTCCAGACAGTGGCTGCTTGCCAACAGCTGAACAGCCCTGTCAAGCGCAGAACCGCTCCATGTGTTTGTAGATCACGTGATACCGATGTAGCACATGTATTTCTAGATCTTGTATCTTGACATCTCACTTCGCACCTCAAAATACATTTAAAACAGGATCTATAGGGTGAACCACATAAAACTTTTTGTATCACCCTGCCTCATTAGCAGATTTTAGCAAAATTTTACAATATTTAACAAAATTTATCAAAATTTAACAAAATTTAACAAAATTTAACAAAATTCTAAAATTTAACAAAATTTTTAAAAAATAGCTATACTAATTTTGTTGTCCATTTTTGTCCGCTAATGTCCACTTTTGTCCGCCAATTTCCACCTGTGTCCACCTATGTCCTGTCCTGTCCAGTGTCCTGTCCTTTTTGGATTCTATGAGACAAGCGGACATAGACGGACGTGGTAGGTACCACCCCATTATTGCACACTCCTGCAATTTGTGAACAGTTACATTATTGCATACTCCTGCAATTTGCGAGCAGTTAGATTATTGCATACTCCTGCAATTTGTGAACAGTTAAATTATTGCATACTCCTGCAATTTGCGAGCAGTTAGATTATTGCATACTCCTGCAATTTGTGAACAGTTACATTATTGCATACTCCTGCAATTTACGAGCAGTTAAATTATTGCATACTCCTGCAATTTGTGAGCAGTTAGATTATTGCATACTCCTGCAATTTGCGAGCAATTAGATTATTGCATACTCCTGCAATTTGTGAGCAGTTAGATTATTGCATACACCTGCAATTTGCGAGCAGTTAGATTATTGCATACTCCTGCAATTTGTGAACAGTTATATTATTTCTAGTTATTGGTTACATTCTGAAGTTCATGTTCCATGACAAATAAAATCACATCAAATGATACGTAAATATCTAAAGTTTAATCTTGGGGGTGCACTAGGTTACTAGGCAACTATGTTACCAGGTTACTAGGTTACTAGGCCAGGTAACCACGTTACTTAGTAACTAGTTTCCTACCTGGGTGTGCATGAGTTGCAAAGCAAACATGATAAGATCGTAATCTGAGTTCCACGTGTTATCAGGTATTTGTGCCTTGTTAGTTTTGGGAAGGTGGACTAGTTGCTCAGATATCCAGCTAGAATACTCCCAGAGCCCCCGGAGCTGACACCCTGCATTAGCTTTGTACAGGTCCGTTCTCACCTGGGGATATAGATTATAGAGTTATCCAGCATCTACAAGTATACACATCACTGTCACGTGTCAAAACATTTAACCCTTATCCAGATCTATTATGGAGCTGAGTCCATTATATTACAACAAATAATAATACGACAATAGTAGAGAAGTGAAGAAGCTGATACCTGTTCTAGAGAAGCAGTGGCTGGAGGGTCAAGAGTGAGATCTCCATAGTAACTATCATCAATGTCCTGATAAGGTAGCAATATTAATTATCAGCATGAAAAATTCAATATCAGAACTCAGACTATGTAATATGTATACATTAATAGTTCATTCATACAGTAAGGTTATAGATTTGGATTCTTTTTGAAAGGCCGAGGTCAGGTATATTTTTGGTTAATAAAATATGCCTCACCACCAGAATAAACACCCTATTATTTTATTATTGAGACTCAAGAGTTCAATAAAATATATTTGTCAACCAGGATAGGCTAAGTGATCAAAAATAACTACAGTATATTATAGTATAATACTATGTATTTATATAACTACTATAGTACTTACATTGGTGTGACTGGTTAATGACGCTGATGATGCAGTCAGTATCACCGGGTCTACTGACGCTTCCATTGATAAGTCTGATAACAGTGACATACTTCCTTGCATAATCTGATATAATGTGTTTATTACAGCATTCAGTTTAACCTGCAAAACGAAACAGCTAGGAAACTTGGTAACTAGGTAAAGGACATATGTAATTAGGTTACTAAGTGACTATGTAACTTAGAAATTAGGTAACTAGGTAATTAGGAAAATTAAACAGGTAACGGAAATATGTTACTAGGAAACTAGGTATGATGGTAAAAATCTTTACATAACTAGCTACAGTGAGAATACAAGGCAAGGTAACTAGGTCACTAGGTAATTAGGTAACTAGGTTACAGTTAGATAACTAGAAAACTAGGAGACTAGATAACTAGGTCAGAAGGTCACTAGGAGACTAGGTCACTAGGTAACACAGTTACTAGGTTACTAGGTCACTAGGTAACTAGGTTACTAGGTAACAAGGTCACTAGGTAACTAGGTCACTGGGTAACTAGGTAACTAGGTTACTAGGTAACTAGGTTACTATGTAACTAGATTACTAGGTAACTAGGTTACCAGGTAACTATGTTACCAGGTAACTAGGTTACCAGGTAACTAGGTTACCAGGTAACTAGGTTACCAGGTAACTAGGTTACCAGGTAACTAGGTTACCAGGTAACTAGGTTACCAGGTAACTAGGTTACTAGGTCACTAGGTCACTAGGTCACTAGGTAACTAGGTAACTAGGTCACTTGGTAACTAGGTCACTTGGTAACTAGCCACTAGGTCACTTGGTAACTAGGTCACTAGGACACTATGTAACTAGGTAACTAGGTTACTAGGATACTAGGTCACTAGGTAACTAGGTAACTAGGTCACTGGGTAACTAGGTTACTAGGTAACTAGGTAACTATGTCACCTGGTAAATATGTAGCTAAGTAACTATATAATTAGGCAATTAAGTAAATTCAATATCAGGGTTTTACACACAAAATCCAATGATTACCACAAGACCCCAGCTAAAATGTATCGTAAACATGAGAGAGAAAAGGACAGAAATTATGGAGACCGCTGCGCCCAGATTGAAAAAGGAACCTGGCAGTCAATATCGGCCAGGACAAAAAGCCTTGTTATGGCAAATCTCAGACGTCGTTGAAGTTGCTAAAAACTGTACCCATAGCTGAGAGAGGACCGTTATATCAGAAAGCGATCCCTGTTGACGATCTGTACCTCAATTAGGTGCACACTACCAACAACAAAAAAATATGAGAATGAAGTGGACGATGAGGACGAGGATGTAGAGGATGAGGACGTAAAATAGTGAGGATAAAGGATGATGAGGAAGAAGATAAGATTCCATTTTAAATTACTATATTAAATTGATTACAATATGAAATGAAATAAAGTGCTTGTATACAGCCCACATGGTTAGCAACTGACACAAGTGTCAGGGACTAACCATGTCAAAGTGGTTCTAAAGGGTGAAGTGAAAATATCCAGCAAAAAACAACTAAATAATCTCATAAATAAATCTATTCAGAAAAATATCACTTAAATTATATCACATAGTAATCATAGGAAGATTTGTTGATAAATGCCACACTACGATTATCAATAAACCACCAGAGAACACATCAAATGTATCATATAGGAATCATAGGAAGGTCAATTAGAAGTTACAAATACTTAGTAACTAACACAACCGGTTGTCTATATAGCGCTCGATTTTCACAGTAAAGTATAAATCGGTTAAAATATTTTTTTAAGCATAAAATTTTTCGAACAATATACACATAATATAGCATTGACCCTATATAAAATCAACCCTTTAAGAATTCAAAAACTTCCCTTAACAATTAAAAATCAAAAATCAAAAATTATCCTTCGGTTAAAATACAAACTACGCTTAAGCGCGGCGCACCGCTGAAAGTATGTGCGGCGCACATAAACTTTTAAATTAAAGTTATATATTAATTCTAATAGCCATCCAATACATTTAAATATTGTTGTTTGCTAATTATTTTGCGGCTAAAACGTTTACGTCTTCTATGTTCTAAAAATTTTTTGATTGACGATGTCAACCCTTCCAAATTGTTGATTTGCAATTTTGTCAACGATTTTGTCTTCGATGCGAAGCAAAAATGTTAGTTTGCGCGGCGCGTCGAAGCGGCGAAGTCCTCCAAAAAATTCTGAAAATAAGTAAAACAAAATTTAAATTTTATTGCCATTACAATGAATATAATGATATCGTAATAAATATAAGTAGACATCTGATAATAAACTTGTTACATCCAGTATACAACCCAAAATGTCAGCCGACTAACAAAAATAAAGAAAACTAGCATGTTCATAGTTTTTCTAACGAGCATACTTAGGCTGTACGGAAATAGCTTTAATTTTACGTCATATTAAAAACTTTACATCATTTTTGAGATACAAAAATAAATTTTAAAATAAATAACTCTAATTTTGCTGCTTAGGCGCGGCACCGCGCTTCACCCACCTGCTATACAGCGTGTAGCAACACAGCGCTGAAAACAGAAAATGAAGAAGCTATATAACATATAAGCGGTGCGCTGCGCCTAAACCTAAAACCATAAACTTTAAATATTGTCAAGATATTAAACGAGTTTTGCGAGATAATATAGCTTGCTGACTTCGTAAGATATTTCAATTATACCCGTGCCAGTTCCAAACCCACCGCGAGCTGATTACTCAAAATGCGCGAGCACGTCAACATAAAATTTTTCGCGCCCTACAAACTTCGGTAGACCTTATAATTTGCAACTGAACGCTTGCGTATGTCGTAGTTCAAGCTGCGCGCGCAGTATTTTCATTGCATTATACAACATAAATAATCGGATTAGAAGTAGAAGCTATTTGTACAGGGATTTTCTTATCGATACTATAAATGACTCATCTTTAAAAAACAAGGTCGATTATTATACAATATATTTTGCATATGTGCGTTAAATCGATTCGTTATCATGTAATAATGTGTGTCATACTTAAAGCTAGGAATATTTGTGTATGGATTATTTCATTCTAAAACATTGTTTGTTTTTGGAAAGATTTCATCAATTAATGTAACTTGGTACCATATGGTTTATTTGATCTTATATGTTATCGATTTATATAGTTTTACGTTATCGTGTATCATGTACAATGTATTGATAGTTATACATTATTCCAACTCAGCGCGCGTCTTGGTAGTTTATAAACCTACAAATAATTTTATCCCCTGATAAACTCCAAAATATTATACATCAACGGATTATAATTTCATTGTATAGAGTCACATGATACCATGACCAAAATTTTGACAAATGGCTAAGCTCTTGACAAAAATTATAACCTGTAAAAGTCATAAAAAATGATAACTTCACAAAATGTGGAGGAAATCATGCTTTTTAAAATATTTCACGAAAGTTTTTAACAGCATATTGTTTATTACATTTTTTTCACAAGATTTGCATCATGCTGTAATTTTGTTTTCCAATATTTTGATCAAAAATAATTTTTATTTGGATTTCAAAGTACGCACTACGCCGCGCAGTTAGAAATCGTAATTAGGAAATTTGAGATTTAATCAAATTTTATTGCGGAATCCCTATTTTCACATATGAGTCAATAATTGCAGTCGCATCTCTTTTCGTTGTTGCTTGTTGCTCTCAGCACAGAGCTTCAATGCTCACACCGTATATTTAGTTGATAGTAAAGTATTATAGTAGCTGTTTCGTTGCACATTGAAATACAAATATAACTAAACGATCTTGAGAGGTTATTTAATGTAATCGATTTAGTGTTACTGCCTTTTAGCTGTGATGTGCTGGAGACTACTAAAACTTGTTCTAGTACAGAAAATCACAGCGGATTTTGCTATCATGTTACACGTTTGTAGATCAGGATCGAATTTGAAAGTTTTACTCCAATCATTATTTCAATCATGCATCATATGAAAATTACGATAACCCATTCGAGCCTTTTTTAAATGTGTTTATGTTTTTGAAAAAGTATATTACTGTGATACTTCCATGCATTAAATCGTTTAAATGGTACGGTAAAGAACAGTACACAGATACTTATTCTTTGATGCCCGAAACACATTCCTAGCTCTAGATCTGCTTTACATTTAAATAATGGCTCTTTCATCACATTTGCTTGATAACTGCTGATTTGTAATGCTTAATTGATCCCACTCAGATTGACTATCTTAGGTTAGCTGTAATATCGAACTCGACAGTAGCTTCCTCTGTCATGTCGGAGATCTCAGGAGACGACTGGGCATTTTGTGTCAAAAAGAGGTTAACCTTCCACTTAACCAGATAAACATCAAATTCATAGGTTTGTTTCTATTTTGATGGTTACTGATACAGCAGTTCATGTGTTTAAAATGTATGGGTTAAATTCTATTTAAATTCGGTAATAAATTATTACTGCGAATGTTGTAAACGGTAAAACCATTGTGTATAAGACAGTCAATTATCTCAGGAGTGCACGTGTTCGCACCCGAAGACGCCCTGGACCGATCCGAGTGCTGATGAGGTGTGGGGTAGTGAAGGAGTTGACAGAAACTGTAGTGACTTTAGAGAAACCTATCACTGATGGAAAAGTGACGCTCACCCAAACAACTGCTTGGCAACCAAATACCCATCACTGTCACTTACGAGGGGATAACGAGGGGATAAAGGTTCCAACTTTTATTTTTTGTAATATCTGATTTATTCAAGTTAACTCTGTTTTAAGTTTTGTTGTAGTTCATTCAGATATATTCAACATGTGCATATTAAATTTGTATTAATGACATCCCCTCAGGTTACTGACACACCAAACTTTGCAACCGCCCACGTCTGCAAAGTTAACGCTAAGGCCAACCAGAGACCGTTTAACCCAGAGGACTTCTCTGATGACAGAGATGTGGAAAAGACTACGTCCTTCTCTGGAAAACTACAAGGACAAAATACCCACCTTCTTCGGGAAATAGTCCATCATATGCGAAAGGTAAATCGTTTATTTTTGAAAACCCGATCACAATCAAAGCACATACAATTTGGGCATGTCCCAGTCAACTAAAGCCGAAAATCTGGCTTTGAAATCTTCAATTTAAAAACACCCAAAAATTTAGAAAACATACCCCTCCACCATTCTAGATCGATTTTAAGTCAGCCATGGCATAATTACTGCCCAAAAAAGCCTGTTCCAAATTTGTCTCAATTCTGTTCCAGAATCCCAACTACTCTGAAACCAAAATGGAACATTGCCCTCAAAGCCTTTTCTGAGGATGCTAGGGCCACCAAACTTTTCAAGGACACTCCTGGTATCGATACCAATCGATTCTGATCGCTTTCAACTCAGTTTGGGCGATTTTAGGGTAAAGTTCATTTTTGTTCATTTCATGAACCAGGGGATCATTTGGCACTACTGAGTTTTAAAAAAAGTTGAACTATGAATGTCATAATTTGATGTGTGAAAATAGTGCTTTCGATGTGAAACTGGATGATTCTTGACGCACCCTATCCATTCGGTGGAGTATTACATTTCAAAGAAAAAAAATTCTGAGTTACTGAACATGCTACCATACCATATTGAGTCCATGCCAGTCCAGGCATAATTACCGCTAAAAAGCATGTTTCTAAATTTGTGTCAAATGTTTCCAAAATCCCAACTACTGCTCAGAAACCAAAATGGAAATATTGCCCAGGGCCCTTTCTGAACATGCTAGACCCACCAAACTTCCCGGGGACAGTGGACACTCCTGGTATCAATAGCAATCGATCCCAATCAGTTTGGGATTGACTGACATTCTGTGACAAAGTACATTTTTTTGTTCATTTCATTCATTCCATGAATTCGATAAATATTTTAAAACTAGCCTGGAAATGTCAGTTCACATGCCAGTGACGGCTTCAAGACCCCTGGAGTCTTGAAGTTGTCACTACCCGGCTCAGAGCAACCCCACTTCCGTTGTAGTACTTCTGCGGGCAGACAAGGGACCTCCGAGCAGGGTCAAAGCCTGGGAGAAATGTCTCTATGCGGATATGGGCGTAGGTTGACTTCCTAGTGTGGGATTTAGCGAAAGTTCCTGGTGAAGAATCCAAGGAGGTCACCTAGAAGAGTTTTCCCTATCCAGTCGTGTCGACTGTTCCACAAATTTGACTGTTCCACAAATTTGGTTCAGTTTACTGTTGTTAGGGGTTTACCAATTATCCTCATTCTGAGCGTCATGATCTGGCTGCACTTGCAGAGGAGGTGCTGGGATGTTTCTGCTTCTCCTTAAAAGTGTTCACAATCTTGCGTCTCAAAGTTGATGTTGTTCGCCACGTTCTGAAAGTAAACTATTGGGCTGTCTAACTATCCTGATAGCGGCCATGTTAGCCATCTGTTGTGAGTTCCAGAAAAATTAAAGTTCCTGTATTTATATTTGTGGAGGAACATCTCAAGTGGAATGTTCCTTTGTCACTGAGTATGGCGAAATTGGGAGGAAGGGTTCTGGTCCTATGGGGATGTTGTTGGATTGATCGTCCCTTGCGAATTCGTCCGCTAGTTCTTTACCGTATACTCCTTCATGTCCTGGAACATTAAAGTTGTTCTGAGATGTTCAGAACGAACCTGGAGTTAAAACTGGTGTTGATTGATGGAGATCCTAAGTTATCATTAGTCCAGATACTTGCCATGTGTAACGCAAATAGCGGTTACGATTTCCTAAATGAACCTGAAGGAGGATCGTCTGTCTTGTATTGTTACCATGTAACGTCGAGCGAACAAATTGAATTCAAAGTTTGAGTAACACATTCGTTAATAGTTGTATGTCCTATTTGCATCCCCGAAGCATTGCATTGTTGTTTATTCCTGGTCCGGTTAGCTTTGCGTCTCAGAACTAAAGAGTTCAGGTAAGCTTTAGTGAGCTATGCTGTCCACGGAGGGTTCCCCGTGTAATAAAGGATCTCTGCAGGATGTCCGAGATGAACTGTTTTCGAGCGTTGAGAACTTCCGCTGTAGAAACTGAATAGAACCAGTAAGGGTGTCAGTCAAACTCTGCTGCTACTAGATGATTGTAGAGCGTCCAGTCACACTTAATGAATAGTGTGGAAAAGCTAACCCGGCCCCTAATCCTAGGTTAAATGTGAGCCTCATGATGAGCTCTTAGCTGTCTAGCTGGAAAGTGGTTACTTGAGGGAGAATTGCCAGGAATTCTCGCCATCAGTGTGTCCACGTAGTCAGAGTTGAAATCCCTCATTTGTCTTATCACGAGCCTGTGTCAAGCGTGTGTCAGCCCTTGTGCATTAGCTGTCTTAACTGAAAACACCTGATAAGTAGTTACTGCACTGGAGAGAGAAGTGAGTAGAAGACTACTCATTGTCCTTGTAGTCAAAATGAGCAAATAGGAATAGTTCTAAAGAGAATTATCTGGTGATTTAATAGCTCTTAGAGCTAGGTATCTGTGTCTAACGTATCGTCATTTGTGTGTGTACTATCTTGTAACCTGATATCTGAAAGAGACATTTCCTGGTGCTTGGTAGCTGTTAGTGTTGACTTCCTGGTTCCTATGGGAACTTTGAGTTGGCAAGTCCCAACCTTAGTACTCAACAAGAGAGCACACCACCCGTTAATGCCAACTAGGCCACACCACGCGGAGGTTCGGAGAGGATTTTGTGACCTAAACATCGATAAAAAGTTGTTTCATACTGTTCCGAATTCTCGGATTCATATCAAAATGAACATTTTCCTAGAATCCCCTGAATTGAGCTAAACCGATTGGAATCAATCGGTATTGATACCAGAAGTGTCCCTGAGAAGTTTGTGAGCCTAGCATGTTCAGAAAGGACTCTGGGGTAATGTTTCCATTTTGGTTTCAGAGTAGTTGACATCGTGGAAACATTTGTGACAAATTTGGAAACACGCTTTTGCAGCCGTATTTATGCTTGTACTGACTTGGGATCTATCTGGTATGGTATACCCTCCCTTTTTAGTACACGTGTACTAACATTTCCAGCCACTTAGAAGTGCAAAATACTCCCCTGGCTTATGGAATGAACGAAATGAACATTTTCCTAGAATCCCCTGAAATGAGCTAAAACCGATTGGAATCGATCGGCATTGAAAATCTCCAAAAAAATTCCCATGGATTCTAAAATGTCTCCAATTTTTTACAAAATCTTTACAAGTCATTTCGAATCTCGAACGTCCACCGCGAAAAAGTTGCGCCAAATAAAGTACAAACGCATTGAGTTGATGAATCCAGATTTTTGGAACATTTTTGGAACATTTTTGGAACATGTCCCAAAATTGTCCCAAAAGTGTCCCATGCATTTATTTGCCCTAATAAGCTCTAAATAGTGCCAAAAATAATTGTAAATGATGGATATAGGTAAAGACTAGGCCTAAGAGCCATCAAAACTAAAATAACATTACCCAGGTTCATGGAATGAACGAAAATGAACAAAAATGAATATTGTCCTAAAAATGCTCAGAACGGTTTAAAATTGGTCGGAAAGTGTTTATATTGGTCCTAGGACCACCCAAAGCAAGTTTGGGAATCACTGCATGTCTAGAACCGATGTTACCAATGTTCCAAAATGTTCCAATTTTGGGACAATAATCCTCCTGAGAATCCAGATTTTTGGAACATGGGCACATCGAAGTATTGGCTGTATTTAAGTGCTGGGAAGCCTCAATTCGGTTTTCTAAGATGGATGTAGGTAAAGACTAGGCCTAAGAGCCATCAAAACTAAAATAACATTACCCAGGTTCATGGAATGAACGAAAATGAACAAAAATGAATATTGTCCTAAAAATGCTCAGAACGGTTTAAAATTGGTCGGAAAGTGTTTATATTGGTCCTAGGACCACCCAAAGCAAGTTTGGGAATCACTGCATGTCTAGAACCGATGTTACCAATGTTCCAAAATGTTCCAATTTTGGGACAATAATCCTCCTGAGAATCCAGATTTTTGGAACATGGGCACATCGAAGTATTGGCTGTATTTAAGTGCTGGGAAGCCTCAATTCGGTTTTCTAAGATGGATGTAGGTAAAGACTAGGCCTAAGAGCCATCAAAACTAAAATAACATTACCCAGGTTCATGGAATGAACGAAAATGAACAAAAATGAATATTGTCCTAAAAATGCTCAGAACGGTTTAAAATTGGTCGGAAAGTGTTTATATTGGTCCTAGGACCACCCAAAGCAAGTTTGGGAATCACTGCATGTCTAGAACCGATGTTACCAATGTTCCAAAATGTTCCAATTTTGGGACAATAATCCTCCTGAGAATCCAGAATTTTGGAACATGGGCACATCGAAGTATTGGCTGTATTTAAGTGCTGGGAAGCCTCAATTCGGTTTTCTAAGATGGATGTAGGTAAAGACTAGGCCTAAGAGCCATCAAAACTCAAATAACATTACCCAGGTTCATGGAATGAACGAAAATGAACAAAAATGAATATTGTCCTAAAAATGCTCAGAACGGTTTAAAATTGGTCGGAAAGTGTTTATATTGGTCCTAGGACCACCCAAAGCAAGTTTGGGAATCACTGCATGTCTAGAACCGATGTTACCAATGTTCCAAAATGTTCCAATTTTGGGACAATAATCCTCCTGAGAATCCAGAATTTTGGAACATGGGCACATCGAAGTATTGGCTGTATTTAAGTGCTGGGAAGCCTCAATTCGGTTTTCTAAGATGGATATAGGTAAAGACTAGGCCTAAGAGCCATCAAAACTAAAATAACATTACCCAGGTTCATGGAATGAACGAAAATGAACAAAAATGAATATTGTCCTAAAAATGCTCAGAACGGTTTAAAATTGGTCGGAAAGTGTTTATATTGGTCCTATGACCACTCAAACCAAGTTTGGGAATCACTGCATGTCTAGAACCGATGTGACCTATGTTCCAAAATGTTCCAATTTTGGGACAATAATCCTCCTGAGAATCCAGATTTTTGGAACATGGGAACATCGAAGTAAAATGAACAAAAAATGAATATTGTCCTAAAAATTCTCAGAACGGTTTAAAATTGGTCGGAAAGTTTGGGAATCACTTCATGTCTAGACCCGATGTTACCAATGTTGTCACAATAATCCTCCTGAGCATCCAGATTTTTGGAACATGGGGACATCGAAGTGCTGGGAAGCCTCAATTCGGTTTTCTAAGATGGATATAAAAAACTAGGCCTTATAGAGGAGCCATCAAAAGTCGAATAATATTACCCAAGTTTATGGAATGAACAACGAACATGAAAATTTCCCTAAAGCACTCAGAATGGTTAAAAAATGGTGGCAAAGAGTCAATATTTTCGTCCAACAGGGTCTTAAAGTTGCATTCAGAATTATGTACAATTAAACAGAAATTATTTTATTGGGCAAATATTTTTGTTTTAATGATCCTCCAATATTTTGATATAAATGCTTCCCAGCACTTAAATACAGCCAATACTTCGATGTGCCAATATAAACACTTTCCGACCAATTTTAAACCGTTCTGAGCATTTTTAGGACAATATTCATTTTTGTTCATTTTCGTTCATTCCATGAACCTGGGTAATGTTATTTTAGTTTTGATGGCTCTTAGGCCTAGTCTTTACCTACATCCATCTTAGAAAACCGAATTGAGGCTTCCCAGCACTTAAATACAGCCAATACTTCGATGTGCCCATGTTCCAAAAATCTGGATTCTCAGGAGGATTATTGTCCCAAAATTGGAACATTTTGGAACATAGATAACATCGGTTCTAGACATGCAGTGATTCCCAAACTTGGTTTGAGTGGTCATAGGACCAATATAAACACTTTCCGACCAATTTTAAACCGTTCTGAGCATTTTTAGGACAATATTCATTTTTGTTCATTTTCGTTCATTCCATGAACCTGGGTAATGTTATTTTAGTTTTGATGGCTCTTAGGCCTAGTCTTTACCTATATCCATCTTAGAAAACCGAATTGAGGCTTCCCAGCACTTAAATACAGCCAATACTTCGATGTGCCCATGTTCCAAAAATCTGGATTCTCAGGAGGATTATTGTCCCAAAATTGGAACATTTTGGAACATAGGTCACATCGGTTCTAGACATGCAGTGATTCCCAAACTTGGTTTGAGTGGTCATAGGACCAATATAAACACTTTCCGACCAATTTTAAACCGTTCTGAGCATTTTTAGGACAATATTCATTTTTGTTCATTTTCGTTCATTACTTGAACCTGGGTAATGTTATTTGAGTTTTGATGGCTCTTAGACCTAGTTTTCACCTATATCCATCTTAGAAAACCGAATTGAGGCTTCCCAGCACTTAAATACAGCCAATACTTCGATGTGCCCATGTTCCAAAAATCTGGATTCTCAGGAGGATTATTGTCCCAAAATTGGAACATTTTGGAACATAAGTAACATCGGTTCTAGACATGCAGTGATTCCCATACTTGGTTTGAGTGGTCCCAGGACCAATATAAACACTTTCCGACCAATTTTAAACCGTTCTGAGCATTTTTAGGACAATATTCATTTTTGTTCATTTTCGTTCATTCCATGAACCTGGGTAATGTTATTTGAGTTTTGATGGCTCTTAGGCCTAGTTTTTACCTATATCCATCTTAGAAAACCGAATTGAGGCTTCCCAACACTTAAATACAGCCAATACTTCGATGTGCCCATGTTCCAAAAATCTGGATTCTCAGGAGGATTATTGTCCCAAAATTGGAACATTTTGGAACATAGATAACATCGGTTCTAGACATGCAGTGATTCCCAAACTTGGTTTGAGTGGTCCCAGGACCAATATAAACACTTTCCGACCAATTTTAAACCGTTCTGAGCATTTTTAGGACAATATTCATTTTTGTTCATTTTCGTTCATTCCATGAACCTGGGTAATGTTATTTGAGTTTTGATGGCTCTTAGGCCTAGTTTTTACCTATATCCATCTTAGAAAACCGAATTGAGGCTTCCCAGCACTTAAATACAGCCAATACTTCGATGTGCCCATGTTCCAAAAATCTGGATTCTCAGGAGGATTATTGTCCCAAAATTGGAACATTTTGGAACATTGGTAACATCGGTTCTAGACATGCAGTGATTCCCAAACTTGCTTTGGGTGGTCCTAGGACCAATATAAACACTTTCCGACCAATTTTAAACCGTTCTGAGCATTTTTAGGACAATATTCATTTTTGTTCATTTTCGTTCATTCCATGAACCTGGGTAATGTTATTTTAGTTTTGATGGCTCTTAGGCCTAGTCTTTACCTATATCCATCTTAGAAACCGAATTGAGGCTTCCCAGCACTTAAATACAGCCAATACTTCGATGTGCCCATGTTCCAAAAATCTGGATTCTCAGGAGGATTATTGTCCCAAAATTGGAACATTTTGGAACAATATAGGTAACATCGGTTCTAGACATGCAGCGATTCCCAAACTTGGTTTGAGTGGTCCTAGGACCAATGTAAACACTTTCCGACCCATTTTAAACCATTCTGAGCACTTTGAGAAGAATGTTCATTTTCGTTCATTTCTGGTCATTCCATGGGTAATTTTATACGACTTTTGATGGCTCCTAGGCCTAGCTTACGGCTATATCCATTTTAGAAAACCGAACTGAGCCTTCCCAGCACTCAAATACGGCCAATACTACGATGTGCCCATGTTCCAAATTTATGGATTCATCTACTGAACGCATTAGGCATTCTAGACAAATTTAAATATCTTTTTGCGCGCGCATTTTGGCGCAAAACCTTGTTACCCTGTGTGTTGCACGCTAGTCGCCCTCTTTCACTATTGTCGCTATTATGTGATGATGCTTTGAGCTAGGAACTCAAATCTATTATCAGTCAAACCCACAATCTTTCAGAGAGATTTCCAAGGGTAAAGATACAGTTAAACTGCGGAGGCCCAACACCAAAAATAACCTTCTCCTGGTCGGCAGTGTCCCTCATCCTGCACTTGACCCCCGCAGAGGTCAGAAGCCCATAGGAGCACAAATGAGCGAGAAACGGGAAAGCCTTAGCTACCGGGCCAAGGACTGCATCACTAGCACCTACCTATTGAACCTATCGATAGGTTTAGAAGTAGGCATCTTCACGGCCATCACGCAATCTGCGGAACACCTCCTAGCGGCGAAATACGGATATTCCCTCCCTTTTACGTGCGTTTAACCGGCACCCGAACCACACGCTGTTTCAACTGGCATCGGCAAGTGGCGACACTGTAGACTCAACCCTGAGCTTGATCAGAATCTTCAGTCACAAACTTGACACCGTTCCGGGGCTGGTTTTCTGTCAGGCGCCCCAGCAGTCTCTCTTGGACCACCATCTGATCTGACAATCACCCGAGGATACCTGCCAGAGCTCGCAATTTACGACGAGTTAGCTTATGGCACCTCTGCCATATGCTAACTGAAGTGGAGTCATAAAGCTCTCATCAAGTCAAACATCTCTCATCTCTCACTCTCTCTTCCTAGACAGCAGACCTGGGAGAAACCTGAGAGAAATTCCTTCTAGCCGGACGTCACGCGTGATGTACGAGGAACTACCGACAGGTGTGTACCTATACTTTTTTAAATTACACATTTCATCTGGATTGTGATTCACTGCAAAACAAGTCGCAGGTTCCAATTGTAGAACTATAAAACTTTAATAATTCATGGTCGATTATTGCGATTAATCCTCAGGGTACTTCTACGTACGTGCGAAAGACAAAGGCAGCAAGAATCGAAGAACAGAACCCCGACCAAACTGATTGTGAGAAATGAGTAGCTCGTGATCTAGGACAATAAACTTTCTTCTGTTTAATATCTAAAACGTGTGATATTACACCAACTTTCGATTAATAATACGAAGCTTTATCCCTTACTTATACAGTATGATATTTAAACACGAAAATTTACATTCTGAAATTGGTATAGTGTTCCTTTAACTGTATATTAACTTTCGTTGTAGCTTTTTTCAAAATATTCTTCAGTGCCATCAACAAACAGATTTTTTCATTTGACTGAACTGTGCCATATTTGATATTGCGTAGATTTATAGGGAAAATTTTTTAAATCTTGCAAGTTGATGTAATTAAGTTTTAAGTTAACGTATTATAGATATGTTAACACTAGTTTATGTTTCAGTATTTAAATTGTTTCCATTTAAAGTTAAACCGATCCCTGTTGTAGAGTTATCAGATCCTTACTTAAGATAAAAAATATAATAGGGGGGGGGGGGGGGGGGGGGGGGGGGGCCAACGCCCTAAAAGGCCCTAGACACATCGAAAATCCGAAAAGGGCCCTAGAAATCGGGGCCTTTTGGGGCCTTTGACCCTGACCACTAATTGATAGTGTTTATGGACCACAATCTCAGGAGGTGACCGGGACATGATTTTAGGCCTGACCGGGATACAAAATGTGACTTGACCGGGACCGGGACTGGGATTATCAATTTACCGTGACCGGGACCGGGACCAATAATTTCCGGGATTTCTATCTTACCGGGACCGGGACCAACAATACAATTTGACCGGGATGACCGGGACCAAAACTGGTATTCTCATATTGAAAGTTGCAACTTTCATTTACATTATAATTGAACAATTTAAATAAGTAATAACTATAATATTAAATTAGAAAAAACTAAAAAAAAAACGTCAATATGGGGCATGGTCCTATTGTACTACACCAATAATGTTCATTTACTGATTACTCAAGTTCACCCTCATTCCTCAATCAATGATCCCTCAAATTATTCAACAGTTTCATTCTCCAATTCCAATTGACAATTGGGCGTAGCCCGAGTTGAAAACTTGATGTTAGTTTGCACTTATGAGTTATGTAACGATATTAGTTACCTAAACTTGTTTCAGTTTAGCAATTTTAAACATTGTTTTATTTGGCTCAGAGGTTGTTTAAAGATTAAATTCACAATGAATGAAAGTAAAAACTTAAAATCACAGTGAATGAAATTATGTAAAAGATCCCGGTCAAAATCCCGGCAAATTTGAGTGATTGACCGGGACCAAGAATCCTGAATAAACCGGGACCGGGATCAGCATTTGACTTGATACATGTTACGTATCCCAAATATCAGAGATATTGGCATGCAATGTATGTCAACATTTGACCGGGACCGCGACCGGGATGAAAAATGTGACTTGACCCGGTTGACCGGGATAGCTCAAAATTGCCAATCCCGGTACCGGGATTCCCGGTCACCTGCACAATCTCCGTGTAAATACACTCAAATAAACATAAAAGTACTGTGCAAGTAGTCAGATGATATCATTAAAGCACTTAGCATATATCAAACTTGATGAAATTGAAGTTAATTCTAGGGCCCCAAAAGGCCCTAGACGCATCGAAAATCCAAAAAGGGCCCTAGAAATCGGGGCCTTTTGGGGCGTTGGCCCCCCACCCCCCCCCCTATAATATGAAGTTCGATAATAATATTAATAAACATATTCATTGTTTTCTAGTCATCAAACTTCAGATCGGGGTAATATAATGTACAAGATGATACGCTCTCAAATGCACGCTTCCTTTTCTTCACCTTTGCATCTTTGATCTTGTTAGGTAACACATAAAATAAGGTTCCCCAGAAATGTCCTGTAAACTTGACTTTTTATTTAGGCCGGTAAAAACCCACAACTGCACGTTTATGACTGAGGTTTCCAAATACAGCCAAGAACTCAGATATGACACAATCAATAATATGTGTATGAAACAAATTTTCAACTGCCGGGCGGCGATCAGCATGTCATACTGAAATTAAATGTAAAATGCAGTTTAACTCGTGCATCTAATAATAATATGACGATATGATAGAATTGTAATACAAATAATGCTACATGCTACGCGCGCGAGCGGTCTGCTCATTACTATATTTGGGCATTGAATGATTTCACGCAGTTAGTTACCATGTCAACGCGCAGTAACCATAGCAAAGCGCTCGATTCGATTCCAGTATATTGCGACGAGTGTTTACATCACTAAATTAGCTGTAACTTTGTGTGATTACCTGCGATCTTGCTAATTTTAAGGCGCTGTGGCTAAAATCGTCCACCGAACCAACAGGCAAAATTTCAGAAATATCGCACCCAGCGCTCATTTCGACCTCACGAGTAATCAGCTCGCGGTGGGAATGTGAGTCAGTTGTATCACGTTGCGACCCCCACGGTCGTTTCACTATGGTGACGATACAGGGGGACGATACAGGGCCGGGGGAGCCGCGCATTTCGTGCGCGGCGGGTCATATAACGTATGACAATGAGTCAGCGCTTAAACCAAAAGCAGTTGGCAAAAGGAGCCAACTAGCACCCGATATACCACTTTTAGAACACAAACTCAAACCTTAAACCGGCCGGTTTTAGGTTAATAGATCTAAAAAGTACAAAAAGGATTCATTGCTCATTGTATTTTTTAAATTTCCCATCATTTGTATTATTTCGAATAAAACGTAGATTCGACCTTTATCATAAAACAATGTTTAAATCTAACAATGTCAAACTACCTTGTTATTGATAATAATACCTTATTATTGATAATAATATGATGTTTATATGTTATAAAAATTATTTTTTGTCTAATACTCTTAAATTTCGCGCCGCACTTAGTTCGTTTTTGTCCGTACTGTGAAAATCGAGCGCTTCATGGACAACCGGTTATATTATCGTTTGCTTTTAATATCTTTAAACGTTTAGATTACAATCAACTGCTTCGCATCATTTTGTATGTTAAAATTAACTTTAGAACTTGCAATACCTCAACACTCAAGTCATTTGTATATTACACACGAACGCACCTACCCACCCACAAACGGATTTTTATCATTATTAAGATGATACTATAGATTTGGGGCAAAGGTATGGATTGAATTTGCCAAGATTGAAAATATTTCGGTTAGTTCATCCTCTGTAATCTGTATATCCTCTTGCGCCATCGTGGATTTTTTGAGGGATCCCGTAGGCTTAAGGCCAGCAAGGCTTTCATCAGTAGTTCTTTGTTTTTCGAATGTCTGTAGACGACATCACAGTTTAAAAGTTTTTAGCTCTGACTTCTTCTAGGATTTGTGGTTGAGCCAGCATGTGGATTGTTGTAGGGAAAATGTCTTTGGTTGAGTCTCAACAGAGGACCAAGAATTATTTTAGTACGATTGAGTGTCCTCCTGTTGAGCATTTTGGAGACAATAAACGTCAGAGCTTCAAAACAGCTTAAGACAATTGTTAATAGCCTCGTTGTTTCTTGTTTGGACTACTGTAACGCCATGTTTTACGGCATCTCCAAGTACCTCATACATCAACTACAGCTTATTCAAAATGCCTGTGCAAAAGCAGTAACTGGAAAATATAAATTTGATCACCTAGGCGACGATCTTGATAAATTGCACTGGCTTAATATACCTAAAAGAGTGATTTTTAAAATATGTCTCCTATCTTTTAAGGCTATTAATGGAATAGCGCCACTGTACCTTCAAGATATGTTTAAGTATGCTCACCATGGACACACTGTTAGGCTCATAGTCCCTTATCGTTCAACCAAGGGTTTTGGTGATCGTAGTTTTAGTGTGGTTGGTCCACGAGTTTTTAATGCACTACCAGACTCAGTTAAACAATGTTATTCTGTTGAGGCGTTTAAGTTGCAAGAGCCGACAGAAGAAAGGCTGAGAAAGCCTGGAAAAAGTCAAGTCTTGACATTGATCATGATATCTTTGTTCATTTGCGAGAGCACTGTTCAGAGCTGACTCTCAAAAAGAAAAAACTGTTTTTCTCTAATACTTTCCAAAAATACAAACACTCACAAAAGAGCCTTTACAAATTTGTAGACACTTTCCTGGATAAAGAAAAGAACCTCACTTTACCATCTTCAGAAAATCTTCAGGAAACTGTAAATGCCTTTAACCAGTATTTTACTGAAAAAATTGAGAAAATCCGAACATCATTTCCCAACACTACTGTGACTAATAGTTCTCCAAACTTCAATGGCCAGGCATTATCTGAATTTAGAAAAGCTACTATTTTTGAAGTAAGAGAATTGATCAAAGAATCTGGCATCAAAACCTCATCGATTGATCCACTACCTAAAGAACTCTTGTCAGAGCACCTTGAGCTAATCCTCCCTACCCTTTGTGATATTATCAACGTTTCTCTTTCAACTGGAAGTATGGAGGGAATCAAACTAGCACATCTCACTCCCCTAATCAAAGGAGATTCCCTAGACACTGAGAACTTAAAGAATTATAGACCCATCTCTAATCTTACATTCATCGGTAAACTCATTGAGCGCTTTGTATTAAAATGCCTCAATGAACATCTAGCCAAGAATAATCTCAACATCGACCACCAGTCTGGTTACAAAAAGCATCACAGCACAGAAACACTCCTCATTACCATAGTCAATGACCTCCTCATAGCCACTAATGAAAACACAGCAACAGTTGTAATGCTTTTAGACCTGAGTGCTGCATTCGACACAGTTGACCATATCAAACTGATCAATATATTGAAGTGTGAGATTGGGATTGCGGGAACAGCCTTGAAATGGTTCACCAGCTTCATCCGTGGTCGTTGTCAAAAAGTCAAGATAGGTGACCTAGAATCTGAAGAAATTGTAATAAAGTTTGGTGTCCCACAGGGCTCTGTCCTTGGCCCTGTGTTGTTCAATATCTACATCCGCTCAATTTACTCTTCTGTAAAATCAAAGCAATTTCTGATCCATGGCTATGCTGATGATCACCAGATCTACAAGTCATTTTCATCCGCTACAGAATATCAAGTCCTCAGCGAAGACCTGCCCTCCTGTTTTAGAGAAATCGAGACCTGGATGACGAATCACTTCCTTCTTCTGAATCCAACTAAAACTGAAATTATAGTTTTTGGTTCAAAACGTTTATTGTCAGAATTAGAAATTGGTGGTGTCTTCCTAAAATCTTCTGTCTGTATAAGACTTGTTAACGTTACCAAAAACCTTGGCTTTACATTGGATTCCTCTCTGACTCTAAATCCTCAGATAAAGAAGCTTAAAGCTGCAAACTGCCACAAGATGCGGAATATTGCAAAGATGAAACCATTCCTCTCTGAAGATCAAATGCAAATCATCGTACAATCTCTTGTTATTAGTTCCCTTGACTACTGCAATGCACTTTACTATGGTACTAATCATTCTGTTTTGAAACAGCTACAATCTCTGCAAAACAGAGCATGTCGCTTAGTTAAAGGTCTAAAGAGGAGAGAAGAAGTCGAGCCCTACATAAAAGAACTTCATTGGCTCAAGGTACAAGAACGTATTGAATTTAAAATACTCCTGCTATCTTTCAAACTGCTCCATGGACTAGCACCTTCATACCTGTCAAACCTTGTCAAGTACAATCCCAGTGGTGGCAGAGATGTGTCTCTTCATTGCCCTATAAACAGTCCACCAAGAGCCTTCTCTTCATCTGCTCCAAGATTATGGAACAACCTTCCTCAAGAAATCAGGAAATGTGTAAACATCAATGACTTTAAGGGAAAACTAAAAGCTCATCTGTTTAGAAAGTCTTTTGATATGTACTGAGTAAATAATACATTATCAGAAGATTTTTAAAATCTTCATCCTATAGCAGGTCAATTTTACGCTTTAAATTAAATTATTTTAGGCTACTAATTTTTCAGGATTTTCGGGCAACATTCGAGATATTATTCTTTTCCGTGTTTCACTGTGTCTGCCAACAAAATTGTAGTGTAGGTCAGAAAAGGAGGCTCTATCCCGGGACACCAACATTTTTTGGGTTGGCACCCAGGAGAAAGCTGCCTTATTCTTTGTATTTTGTCTCAAGTATTTTAGCATCTTCTACCACTCTGTTTATTTCACCGTCTCTAGACTTGTATGTTGCCCAGATATTTTGACATGACTGTATTGGATTTTCTGTAACATCAGTTACTGTTCTGCAGTAAGCTTTTTTAATAATTTTGTATTGTATATTGAAGTATTCAGATTGTTTGTATATTTGGAGTTATATATATTTGGAGTCTCATACATAGATTTCTTGTGGTCATCATCTATTTTTCATATGTTTTGTTAGAAAACCTGCTAACCTTTCTTGGATATCTTCTTGTTAAAGGTGTTTCTGCCTTATTTAGTCAGGATTTAACTTGCAGCTATAAACTTCCGTTTTTAATTCCAGTCCAAGGCGGGATGCACGATCTCTACTGTCATTTAGGTATCATTTACAGCTGAGCATAAGGGTTAAATTTAAATTATTTAACCTTTTGGTGCTGTATCAAAATAACATTAATTTATTATTATTATTATTAAGTCCGCACTGAAGACTTATTTGTTTACTTTATCTGACACTGAGGTAGCAAAAATGTTTTATTAATAATTTTAACCCTCTCTTTGACTTATCTAAATTATATTAGCTTTTTGGAAGTTTTATGAACGAATTTATACATAGAACTTTATTTTGCTTTTGATATATAGTTTTAAAAGTATTTGTAAACTAGTTGTAGTGACACTGCTGAGTAAAAGTGTACGCTTAATAGTGGTGTTTTTAAATTTCAATTTTAATTTAATTAATTAATTAATATAATATAGCTGTATATAACTGTAGTTTCTGTTTCTTAAGGTTACCTAATTTTTGAACAGGAATGATTTCTTAGAACCTCATTCGTTCATCCAAAGCATTTGTTAAAAGCTAGAGTCTAGATTTGAACTTGGAACCACAAGGCCAAGGGTGAATTTCAAATGTTTCTACCAATATTTTAGTTGAGGAATATATTGAATTTTTGAAGGTTTCATTTTACATAGGGTCATTGTGATATTATGTGTATATTATGTGTATATTGCTTGAATACTTTCACTTTTGTTAAGAGCTTGGTTGCAGAAGTTACCAACGATTTTTATTTTTTCCAAAAGGCTTTCCCTTCCTGCTTTAAAGCATTTCCAAGCTCTCTCTTCTAAATATTTGATCATAATAGTTTGCAAGATGAGCTGAGGTAGATTATAATACAATAATACCTTGGCTGTTGAGTGCTACGGGCGAGCCCGGCACAGCACTACTAAGCCAAGGTATTATTTGCTATAATTATTTTCAGGCTTTGAATGAAAGAATGTGTAATGTGATATGTGCGCATCGTACAATATAGTGTGTATTATATAGTGCGCAACTGTTATTGTTTTGATTAACTTCCAGCACTCTCATCAAGGCGACTGGTAGTCTGTGTTGATAATACTTTGCAACACTCTAGGTCAATTAACAGTGCTCAGTTTTCACGACTTTTCCGGGATATAATTCCCGGAAATAATTATAAATATTTAAGGATCTCAGTTCCATAGGTTTACTTATTCTTTTTTCATCGAAAATAACGTTTTTATAGTTATGGTTCTGATGTTTTAGAATCCAAATTAATTATAATATATGTTTTATTTGAAAAATCGTAAAACTCTTCTTACAGTTTAAAAGTTTAGAAACCGAAATGGATTACATTATTTTCTATTTAAAAAATCATAAATCTATTTTTACATCACTCATTATTAGTTCCAGAAAGATGTCAAAAGCAAAGCATTTGCTGCGTCTTATAAGGCGAACTAATGACTGCTGCCCAATGCACAGTCAGACATATGGACTGTCAAACAGTCACGTTAGGAAGGAGTACGCCTTAGAAATGGCTTGCAGGTAATACAAGATATGTGTATAATATGTGTATAATATGTGTATTACCTGCAATAATACTGAAATGTTTTGAAATATCAAGTCACAAATTCGAGCTGTTAGTTCAATTTAATGATAATTTTGATATACTGTTTGCATTATATATAATAATTTTAACTCTAAAGATATAGATTTGCATTTCATCACTGAATGCTCTTGCTAAAGTATCCACCATTATAGTATTATTAAAAAAAACAAAAGCTTTAAATTTAAAAATTGCAGTTCGATTCGATATGGACCAGGAGTTACTGAAGAAGTTGGTATGGATTTTGAAAATATGGGAGCTAAGAAAGTAGCTGTGATCACTGATAAAAACCTCGTAAGTCGTATCAAAGAAGGGCTGACTAGTGACTACTTTACCTCTAGTAGACAGACCTATTTATGAATGACAAAGAAACTTGCTGCTCTTGACTGACAAGCCATTTAAGATAATCTGTAGTTATTAGAAGTTATATCGAACTAATAATTACTGTAAAATGTGAATTTACATAAGTTTAAAACTTCAGCTTGGGGAGAAATGTTAATGGGTCAATCGTTTTGTGAAATAGTTGAATACATGGAATACTGAAATTGTTAGAATATTGTAACTTGAAAATATTTCAGGCTGTTTTGCCGCCAGTAATTAAAGCAGTGGAAGCCCTTGAAAGAGCTGGAGTGCAATTTGAATTGTTTGACAATGTCCGTGTTGAACCTACTGATTCCAGTTTCAAAGAATGCATCGAATTTGCTCGAAGACTTAACCCTGATGCGTTTCTTGGTAAGTGCATTTCATCCATTATCACATTTTAACCATTATTACTGTGCTGGAACTTTCCAGTAGGTATCGGTTATGTCAGTTTGCATAATCTAATCTATCTTGATACCTAATTTTAAATCTCTAATTAGTTTTACATTTCACTTTCGTGTATTCTAGGCAGATGGATGATCAAACCTATATCATTCACATAACAATTACAGTGTATGATAAATTGCAATTATCTAAATCCCCCCCCCCCTGCAGCGGTTGGAGGAGGTAGTGTGATCGACACAGCCAAAGCAGCAAACCTTTACAATGCTTACCCTGAGGCTGACTTCCTAGACTTTGTTAATGCTCCTGTTGGACGTGGCCTCCCTGTCACAAGGTAAGCTTGTTAACTTTATAGGTATCACAAAGCAATGAAACACCAGTTAGTACTAAGCAATTATCAAACCCCACAGACAACATGTTTGGGCCTTGGGGTACATACTGAAATATTACACAATTAGTATTATATATATATCATATAAACTATCATAAATATATAAACCAGATATATAGCAATTCACAAGCTTTCATATTATGTACCTCAAGTAAATCTTGAAAACACTATTGAAGTAATTATAACTGGAGATATTTACACAAACTTATTCCTGTGCTATTTGTAGGTATTTTAAGCCGAATTTTCAAACTAGCCCCTTCAGCTGCTATCAATATTCTCTTACTAAGCTAGTGTTCCAGACTCAAGACTTATTATCAACCTATCAGGACTTTGTCACCGCTGATAGCAGTACCTACTACTGCGGGTACTGGTAGCGAGACTACGGGGGTTTCTGTGTTTGATTACGAACCTCTCAAAGCCAAGACTGGTTAGTGGTCGTTTTATTTTCTTATTTTCACTTTTTATTTCATAACGTTCTTTGTAGAAGGTCAGGACTGATGATTCCACGTGATGCCCATATAAGGAGATGTAGAGACACGTGATGCCCATATAAGGAGATGTAGAGACACGTGATGCCCATATAAGGTGTGTTACTAATTAACATCTAATAACTACCCCAGGAATAGCAAACAGAGCAATAAGACCGACACTGGGAATAGTCGACCCAGAGAACATCCTAACCATGCCGGAGCGCGTTACAGCGTACAGTGGGTTTGATGTGTTGTGTCACGCTATAGAGAGTTACACTGCTCTACCCTACACTGACCGGCCCGGACCCGCTCCTACCAATCCTAAATTTAGACCTGCTTACCAGGTAAATACTGTAGCAGTACAGATGTGACATGTGTATACTGTATCATGTATGTGCATTGTGCATTGCATCAGTATCTTTAAACAATTAATATCATCTTTAAAATTGTTCAATTTAGATGCTGCATTTAAATAACGGACAACCGTTGTATATTTTTACAAATACTTGGTTGTCGTTTTTAATCGACATAATCCAACATAATTCTACATAAATGTTGTTTTACATAATCCTACATAATCCTACATAATCCTAAATAATCCTACATAATCCTACATATAAATCCTACATAACCTTACCCCATATTATATTTTAGGGCAGTAACCCACTAAGCGACGTTTGGTCGCGACACGCCTGCTTCATCACTGCTAAGTACTTTAAAAGAGCGGTAAAGGATCCCGAGGACTACGAAGCTAGACAAAACATGCACCTTGCTAGCGCTATGGCAGGGGTAGGGTTTGGGAATGCTGGAGTGCATCTCTGTCATGGGCTGTCTTACTCTATCAGTGGACTAAACAGGAACTATAGGGCTGATAACTATCCTTCGGTAATGATCTGATCAACTTTATCTAATTATATCAACTTGTTCACCACTGGTACATGCCTCCTTCTACAGAAACTCGTATCAACAAATCAAATTGTTCATTTTACTGCTTAACTCTATATTTTAAAAACCCCTTAACAAAGCTGACAGTTGACTGCCCCAGGAGAAGTTGATCCCACACGGTCTGTCAGTGTGTATTACAGCCCCGGCAGTATTTGCAGCCACGGCAGACTCGTCTCCAGACAGACATGCCGAGATTGCTGAACTGCTCGGTGGGAAGCCTGTCAGGAAGGAGGATGCGGGTTAGTCTGGTTACTAGTTTACCTTTTATGTTTTTATCCTAGTCACATGCAGGCTGATTACCATTTACTCTTTGAGATTTAGTGGGGGGTTTCTTTTGGTGATCCTGATAAATTGGGAGATATGCTTGAAATAGCGATCTTGTATTTTTCAAACTATGCCAAGAATTTAGCAGTTTATGTCAAATGCTGGCTGCCCACGGCAGCTTGGTTCATTATGCTGTCCTAATCGAACCACTTCCGTGATCTGCAGTACCCTTATTTGCAGGTAAAGCATTGCCGGATGTGCTCCGAGAATACCTGCATGATCTAGATGTCCCTGATGGTCTAGGAGCTCTAGGATACTCTGACGATGACATTCCCGGTCTTGTAGCGGGTGCTCTCCCCCAAAAGAGAGTGTTGTGTATATCTCCTATTGATGCTACTGCTGAGCCTATAGCTGAGATATACGCTAACTCCATGAAGAATTACTAATAACTCTGTCGGGTGGCTCTGAGTTCACACTAAATGTCAGGAAGCTCTAATCTGCACCTCTTGCAAAGCAAGTTCCTCAGTTGCATCTTGTAAAGCGGGGGAGCTTCCTAGACACGTGTCATATATCAACTGTAGATCTGAGCCACCTGTATCATAAACAATTTAAACATAACATATAAAATATACCATATTTATCTATGGGATTACTTATTAAGTTATTAGACAGTATCGTTATTATTCCTTAAAAGCATGTTGGAACTGTGAAGCAAAACCATGCATGGTAATATTTTATATTTCATATTATTTAATATGATTACTGAATGAATATTATTATGAAGTAAGTAGTAAGATTGAATACCTAATTACCTAATACTCTATTACGTTAATGAATTTTTAACAACTTTAACGCAATGCATTTGAGTTCAGAATTTATTTTGATTTGTACGCAAAGTTTGTAATACTTTTGAGATTTACAGTTTTTTAACGTTGATGTGGTTTTATATCCAGTTTTTTACTTTTGAATTAATTTTCAGATTTAGTTTTCAGATTTTCATAGATTTCATATTATTTCCTTGCAATTCCATTCCACTTATTAAAGTGTTAAAGTTGATTTATATTTCAGCAGATCAACATTAATATTACGTATTCGTACATTTTTAGTAGTCAGAGAAAATATTTACAGTCAAACGATTTAGTTTTATTGTGTAGACAAAGTAGACAATACTATTTTTTATCAAAGTTCAAACCAAAGCAGTTCAGCAAAGGCTCAGTGGGAACTATTTAATACCGTAATTTAACTACTTAACACCGTAATTTTGTAATTTATTACGTATTTAATAACTCAGTGAGCAGCTATTAATGATAACTTTTGCTACTTCAGTTTATTAGGACTCTAACATGAACATACTAGAGCACAAGCTAGAAGAAAACATAGAAATAGTGCGAATCCTCGCCAAGCCCCAGCGTAAAGTAAGACAACATGGCCTCCTCTTCAAGTACAAGACCCCGGACAAGCCGAACAAAGTGCAGGACTACCGAGCCAAGTCTTTCCAGACAGTAACGGAAGTGTGTGTGGAAGTGGGCAGTGTGCCAAAGAACACGGTTATAGTGAAGTGTAAGGAGGGATGTCTACATCCTATTGTAGCGTTTGGGTTGTGTACGGAGTGTGGCAAGGATCTGAAGGATGACGAAACTATCAGTTCTGAGAGGAGTGTTTCTATGCTGCATGCTATTCCACAGGTCTTTTATTTGAACTGTTGTCGTTACTCATGATAACATTTTTTCTTAAGTTTAATAGTAAAGTTTAAAACCCGATTTTATTTGTTCGCATTTCCACGTCCCTTCACTGATAACTACACAGTAACCATGGTAACTAAACTGATAACTACATAGTAACCATGGTAACTAAACTGATAACTACATAGTAACCATGGTAACTAAACTGATAACTACATAGTAACCATGGTAACTAAACTGATAACTACATAGTAACCATGGTAACTAAACTGATAACTACATAGTAACCATGGTAACTAAACTGATAACACCCCCAGGTATCAGTAAGCGTATCAGAAGCGTCTGCCCTGGGAATGTCAGATATCCTCCACCAGCTGAAGAGGAAGAAGCTGACCCTGGTGGTGGATCTGGACCAGACCATCATACACACTTCCACTACTGATAACATTCCGGAGGGAATTCCGGGCGTGTTTCACTTTTATCTTTCTAACAAGAAATTCAGGTTTTTAGTGAGGAATACTGTGATTATCTTTTATTTGGCAGATTTCTTTCCTTTCCATTCTGAGTAACACTTAATACTTTAATAGCAAATATCTTTAGGATATTTTACTATCATAAAATGCTTACTATCAGACTCCAGAGAGTGTATGTTTTACTTAACACGTAAATCTCTCCCCTCTCCAGATACTCCACCAGACTGAGACCAGGAACGTTGGAGTTCCTGAAGGACATGAGCAGATTGTACGAGCTGCACGTGTTCACAATGGGAGCACGTGACTACGCTGACACTATCACTTCTTACATTGACCCTGACAGAAAGTGAGTTTTATAGTTCCACTTCTTACATTGACCCTGACAGAAAGTGAGTTTTATAGTTCCACTTCTTACATTGACCCTGACAGAAAGTGAGTTTTATAGTTCCACTTCTTACATTGACCCTGACAGAAAGTGAGTTTTATAGTTCCACTTCTTACATTGACCCTGACAGAAAGTGAGTTTTATAGTTCCACTTCTTACATTGACCCTGACAGAAAGTGAGTTTTATAGTTCCACTTCTTACATTGACCCTGACAGAAAGTGAGTTTTATAGTTCCACTTCTTACATTGACCCTGACAGAAAGTGAGTTTTATAGTTCCACTTCTTACATTGACCCTGACAGAAAGTGAGTTTTATAGTTCCACTTCTTACATTGACCCTGACAGAAAGTGAGTTTTATAGTTCCACTTCTTACATTGACCCTGACAGAAAGTGAGTTTTATAGTTCCACTTCTTACATTGACCCTGACAGAAAGTGAGTTTTATAGTTCCACTTCTTACATTGACCCTGACAGAAAGTGAGTTTTATAGTTCCACTTCTTACATTGACCCTGACAGAAAGTGAGTTTTATAGTTCCACTTCTTACATTGACCCTGACAGAAAGTGAGTTTTATAGTTCCACTTCTTACATGATTGACCCTGACAGAAAGTGAGTTTTATAGTTCCACTTCTTACATTGACCCTGACAGAAAGTGAGTTTTATAGTTCCACTTCTTACATTGATCCTGACAGAAAGTGAGTTTTATAGTTCCACTTCTTACATTGACCCCGACAGAAAGTGAGTTTTATAGTTCCACTTCTTACATTGACCCTGACAGAAAGTGAGCAACTTGCAATGGATTAAAATATTTTACATCTACTGAAATTTTGGGATCTAGTTTCAAGTTATAAAGATTCGATCTTCCGCACAGTCATTGAACTCCACCCACTGTCCAAAATGTTTATTTTAATTTATTTTTCAGAATATTTTCCTCGCGGATCCTATCACGTGACGAGTGTTTTGATAACCACTCCAAAGTACACAAGTTACAGGCTCTGTTCCCTAAAGGGGACCGGATGGTGGTTATTATAGACGATAGGTTTGATATGTGGACTAACTGTCCTAATCTTATCAGAGTCAGACCTTACAGCTTCTTTGAGGTAATGTTACAGTGTTTAGTGTTTACAACCAGCTTGTTAGTGTGTTTACTACATAAATAACCAGCTTGTTAGTGTTTTTACTACATAAATAACCAGTATGTTAATGATTACTAGTAATTCTTAGTTCTTACTACTAGAATATGATATAAATATTATATAAGATGTTCAACTTAAATTATGTACCTTTCTTAATATTAGATGCATGTTGCCTCACAATTAACCGATCTATGATCAAAATATTTACTTGATGCAATGCAAATGGCCCTAAAGCTAAATTCTGATGGTAAACTTGGTAACCCTTCAGGATGTAGGGGATATCAATGATCCAAATTCTCGACATTCTAAACTTCGGAAGGACTCAGCCCAGGGCTACTCAGAGATAGCCCAATTCAAGAAAAATAAACCTCTGGACATTGAGCAGACATCTTTCTGTGTCAGGTTAGTTTTTGTTAAGTAACTAACAAATTAGCAACTATCTATTTAAATACTAAGTTTGATTTAACGAGCTAGTACATCTAATCCATGAATTGGTTCAATAAAATCCTTGTAAAGCACAGGCTACAAAACTTGACGAATAAATTAAAATGGATCCTCCAACGCGGTTTGTTACAGGACAGCGCACAGCAACATAAAGTGTGTCGAACACGTGCCCTTGCTCAAGAACGGATCAGTAGATTACAGTAAAGTCTTCCAAATCCTCAAATCTCTCTTGCTGGATGGTAACTTTGAGTTGGCCCTCCTTCATGTTCAGAGAGTATCAGATAAACTGTCGAGACCGGATAGCGGACAATCGAGCTCAGAGCCAGAGGAAGTGCATTCAATTTTAGACACACAAGAACTTAAGAATGAATTAGCAGAAGCCATGGACACTGAAGAGTCATCAGAGACCACTGAAGAATCATCGGCCAACACAGAAGAAGCAACCGCTTCTAATAATACATCATCCAAACGAGTAAAATTTTCAGAGAACTCAAGCCATGAATCATCAGAAAATGAGCATGAACCAATAATATCAACATTATGCAAACACAAGGATCATGTCAAGGGTCTGTCCGAGTTCTACATGAAGTTTGTGGAGGGAGGTCCAGAGCGGCAGAAGGAGAGAGATGTTATCAGGATGTCTTCTCCTCTGTTTAAACTTTACAGTGGCAAAGCTGAGACCGATCAGGATAGATACCTGGACACATTAGGTGGTCTCTTGACAAAGGTAACATTTGTGTTGTGTTTTATACTTAAGTTCAAATGTTGTGTTGTGTTTTATACTAAAGTTCAAATGTTGTGGTGTGTTTTATACTAAAGTTCAAATGTTGTGGTGTGTTTTATACTAAAGTTCAAATGTTGTGTTGTGTTTTATACTAAAGTTCAAATGTTGTGGTGTGTTGTTAATTATGGTAGTTTGTTGAAGACTTCCTATCGTTTTCTCATTGATATGACTAAAGGAAGCAGGGATTTTATAGAGTTATTGGATAGCGAGACAACAAAATACTTAAGGCATAATTTAAAATTAGATCTCCTTTTCTACAGTTTCCCCTGTCTCAACCCTAACCCTGCCTCCCAGATCCACGATATGTTTTATGAGAACTACACAGAAACTCTAGACGTGGAGAAGCTCCCGGACACTAAAACCATCCTGCCACAGCTCAGAGAGGTTCTGTCAGATAGTTACATTGTGTTCAGTGGTATCATTCCTACCAACTTTCCTAACCCACGGAACCATCCTATCTGGTGTGCTGCTCTTCAGGTACATTAACTATTTATATAATATAGCTATAGGTTGTACCTTACTGCCCTTACTGTATTTAGTTATCATAATTATTGGGATAATTATAATTTAGTCCTAGATTCTTGTGCATCATAAAATTACCCATGTGTAGTTACTAGTAACCATGGTTACCAGTATCCACTCTAACTTGTAACCCTTCTAATTTCACTAACTCCCTTAACCAGATGGGAGCGTCAGTGAGTATGACATTAGTAAAGTCCGGAACTAAGCGGACGACCCATCTGGTCACCTCCAGGAGTGACACGGGGAAGGTACACCAGGCTCTCAAGATGGGGATCAAGATTGTCACTGATCAGTGGTTGTGGAGATGTTTTGAGGTGTGGGAGAACTACCCCACTACGGTAACTTCTTCTCTAATACTTAACTTAAAAACTTGTTTGTTAATCGTCTTTATTTATCAATTGTGTTTATTTATCAATTGTGTTTATTTATCAATTGTGTTTAATTTATTAATTGTGCTTATTTATTTATAATTATTCATTTGCACACGAGTTAATAATTGCTTTTGCTCATGTTAACAGCTAGTCTATATTGTCTTTAGGAGGTTATTAGTTCTTATCTACTGCTAGTTATTGTGAATAATTGCTTGTGATGAATTCATCATAAATCGATGTTAAGTTATTGTAGAAAACCCAGGTCTTAAATTCTTAAATATTGCCTCCGCAGACGTTTGAATGGCAAGGTTTGACCGGAGGAAAGAGATCAAAGTCCCGGAGTCCGGAGCCTATGTTAGCGGAACTAAAGACAGAACTAAAGGCTTCCCTTGGAGAAGGGGTACTGGAAGCTATGACTAGTGAGGTGGATGATATCCTGGCTAACGGATCTGAGTCCGACTATTCCTCCCCCACCGGTTAGTATTCTATTTATTACTTCTAGATCTTACTTACAAAGGTTATAATATAAACACTTTGTTACAGCTTATAGATATTGGATACCCATGGTAACAGGCCCCTTCCTCACTGCAAACAAATAACTAAATTAAATAAACTCCAACAAATAACTAAATCCCCACCAGACTCGGAAGACTCCTCAGAAGCAGAGTCTATGGAGAGCAATGAACTGACAGGACCGCCAGCAGAGGACCCCACCCTACCTACTAGGAAGAGGAGTAGAAGTGAGGTGGATGCGGAGGAGGAGGAGGAACTTCTGGGGGACCGAGATGAAGGGGAGCAGGACGGATATGGTATAGAATAATAGTTTAGTTACCAGCCATGGTTACTATGTAGTTACTAACAGTAACCCTACAGTTTAGTTACAATGGTTACTATGTAGTTACTAACAGTAACCCTACAGTTTAGTTACCATGGTTACTATGTAGTTACTTACGGTAACCCTACAGTTTAGTTACCATGGTTACTATGTAGTTACTGACGGTAACCCTACAGTTTAGTTACCATGGTTACTATGTAGTTACTTACGGTAACCCTACAGTTTAGGTACCATGGTTACTATGTAGTTACTTACGGTAACCCTACAGTGTAATTACCATGGTTACTATGTAGTTACTTACGGTAACCCTACAGTTTAGGTACCATGGTTACTATGTAGTTACTTACGGTAACCCTACAGTTTAGTTACCATGGTTACTATGTAGTTACTTACGGTAACCCTACAGTTTAGTTACCATGGTTACTATGTAGTTACTTACGGTAACCCTACAGTTTAGTTACCATGGTTACTATGTAGTTACTTACGGTAACCCTACAGTTTAGGTACCATGGTTACTATGATAGAATTATATAGTTGTAATCTGAAGAGATCGGGTGTTTTCTCCAAAATTAAACATTGACTATTAATTTTCAAGGTTTCCCTCTGATATCTTATATGTCGGTTTAGTTAAATAGTTAAAGCTGAAATTTCCAATGTAGCCGAGTAAATTAACTAGAGTGTCACTAGTCACTAGTCACTAGTCACTAGTCACTAGTGACAATGTAGCCGAGTAACTAATCATCCCAGGATCTGATAACTCGCTGGAAGGAGAACTGATGGATGAATTAGAGGCAGAGTTCACAGACCAACTAGATGAAGCAGCGGAGGGGGACAACTGGAAGTGTACCACTGATACTTGAGGTCTGGTTACCAGGCTACCAGGCTACCAGGTTACCAGGTTACCATGGTGTTCAAATCAGTCTGATTCTGATTTTTGTATGTGACAATTTGCCAGTTTATTGGAGATGGAAAACCTTTGGTTGTAACAAAGATGCCTTTTAATGAAGTTCGGATATATCATGTTGAATTTTTGTCACTATTTCTTAATTTAGAAATATTATTGCAACAAGATAAGTTTAATAACTTGTGTTAAGGTATAATATTTACTCTTAATATTTTAATTATTTGATTTTTGAACTCCTTCTCGTGACAGTTTATGAATTATACCGTGTGTTCAAGAGTATAAATATTTTATAATATTATCATAATTTATTCACTTTTGAGTTGAGAGTTTTCCTTGAATCTTTTTTATGATCTAGAGCTTGATCAGACAGTTAACATTATTATTGTAATGTTGTGAACCACATCTTAGTGATAATTCTCTACAATAATGTACATAAATAATTGATTTAGGGGTCGTTCACATATTATTATTACGTAATCATAATATTACCTGCGGCTATATATTATCACATTGCTGGGTATGCACCTGAACTACAAAACAGCCCATAATATTACTGCCACGTTAAACTAACCGTACATCTCCCAAGTTTGTTAAACTAACCGCTCATCTCCCAAGTTTGTTAAACTAACCGCTCATCTCCCAAGTTTCACAGCAAGATGACAGTGAACCCAGTGGTATTCTTCGACATCAGTATTGGAGGTCATCCTGCAGGACGTATAAAGATGGAGCTGTTCTCGGACCACGTGCCAAGAACTGCAGAGAATTTTAGACAGCTGTGTACTGGGGAGTTCAGGAGGGACGGTGTGCCTACTGGGTTAGTTTAGTGTAGTCAAGCAGCCATCTACTGGGTTAGTTTAGTGTAGTCAAGCTTCAAGCAGCCATTACTGGGTTAATTTAGTGTAGTCAAGCAGCCATTACTGGGTTAGTTTAGTGTAGTCAAGCAGCCATTACTGGGTTAGTTTAGTGTAATCAAGCAGCCATCTACTGGGTTAGTTTAGTGTAATCAAGCAGCCATCTACTGGGTTAGTTTAGTGTAGTCAAGCTTCAAGCAGCCATCTACTGGGTTAGTTTAGTGTAGTCAAGCAGCCATTACTGGGTTAGTTTAGTGTAGTCAAGCAGCCATTACTGGGTTAGTTTAGTGTACTCAAGCAGCCATTACTGGGTTAGTTTAGTGTAGTCAAGCTTCAAGCAGCCATCTACTGGGTTAGTTTAGTGTAGTCAAGCAGCCATTACTGGGTTAGTTTAGTGTAGTCAAGCAGCCATTACTGGGTTAGTTTAGTGTAGTCAAGCAGCCATTTTCTTTCCCCAAATGATTTTAACTCTGAAACCAAAACGTTCAGGACAATTTTATGTTATAGATTATTTACATACTATAATGGTAAAATGTAATAAACTTAATATTTTCAGGTTTAAAGGATGTCATTTTCACCGAGTTATCAAGGATTTCATGGTTCAAGGAGGAGATTTCTTGAATAACGACGGTACGGGAAGTCAGAGTATTTACGGCAAACATTTTGAAGATGAGAACTTCTCTGTCAAGGTAGAACTGCTGTTTAGTAATCTTTAGAATTGTCCGATTAAGTTTTAAGGCTAGGTTATATTACCATGGTTACCGTAACACCTATGTTTACTGTTACTCACTCCTTGTGTACTGTAAACTAAACTAGGTCTTAACTCCATAAAAAACACCTTATATTATATTAGTAGTGTTTTTAGATAGTTTAGGAACAAACTTTGCTTCTTGGATGATATCAAGATTCGATTTTCTGCTGTACCTATACTTACATACATACTTATATTATACTTACTTATATTATACATACTTATATATTATACTTACTTATATTTTGCTAAGTACCTTATTTATTAGAAGATAGTACCCTAACAAAAATAAGAAAATTCCAACCCAGATTATAAGGGGGGGGGGGGGGGGGTATAAGGTATTCTATTAACATTATGATGATTACCATTCCTCCCTGCAGCACAAAGGACCCGGTATAATGTCGATGGCTAACAGCGGTAAAGACACTAACGGATGCCAGTTCTTCATCACCTGCCAGCCCTGTGACTTCCTGGACAACAAGCACGTGGCTTTTGGTAAAGTCAGTGATGGAATGTTGGTCTTGAGGAAGATCGAGAATGTTCCAACCGCTGCTAATAATAGACCTAAATTCCCAGTTCTTATTGAACAATGCGGTGAAATGTGATTATTAGTTTTCAGTTTTATAATTTACATGAATGATATATTAAATACTCACTACCACATACCGTTGCGATGATACAGATACCGTTACATTGGGGTAGCATTCTTTATAGTATAAAGTATTTGAATTAAACTTAAAATTTATTTGATCCTCTTATACAAAGAACATACTTGAATGTTATGATGTGTTTAAATACTCCACCATCATCAGAGATACTGTTATATCGAGGCCCGAGGGGCATTAAATTCACTGAATTTCAATATTTTATCATTTTGCTGCGTATGGTATGCCCGTCTTCTTATTTATTGAGTGTGAAGTTGCTGATAATCTGGAATTAATTATCAATATAAACTTTCAATACCTGAAGTCCAATGATTTCAAGTAGGTGGTAATCCTGCGCGGTCGATCGCTTATTTCGAGACGTAATACAGCTTAAAAGTTGAAGACAAGTTCAATCGTGCAATTATCTTGAAGTAAAGTTTTTTAGAATGGAAATACTTTTAGCTTTACTGATGGAAAGTTTCACGATGTTCTAGAGTCAACGTCATCCATTTAAGTGACAAAAGGACGCTACATGTCACAGAATGACTTGATTTTCCGTTAAAAGTAGCCATTAGGTAACTTCATGGCCTTAGCAATGTTTATTTCGTGTTGGAAGTAAATTATAAGCTCTCTGTGGAATTTGGCTAAACGTGGTATTGACGAAATTTACGAAATTACGTATAAATTGACAAAATGGCGACAAAATGGCGTACAAGGTCAAAATTTGTAACGGAAACGAAACAGCGCGCCAAACAAGGTAGACTGACTGAGACATTTCTCACGTGCGATAGCTCTACTGCGCGTTCCACAGACATGTGGGCACCATTTCACTGAAACTTTGGTTGTTTTGCGCCGTTGCTAGCTGGAGTTATATTTCAAAATGTGTGCGAGTAGGCGTGTTTCTGACTTGACTTATATTATTGCGTTTATCAAATACACGGATATTTGTAAACTTATCATACTTTATGCCACCGTTTGGAAAAGTTATTTGTACATAGATTCCAGAAATTTTCATGATTGCATCATTTTATTACAATTTATCATGAGCTTTTGAAAACAGTCCGACGCTGAGCCCAAATTTCAGCAAAATAACGCCGTTTTTTCGTAACACTTTTTTTGATTCAATGCCGTTTTAAAATCACGATATTCCAACAATGCAAGTTTTCCCAGAATTATGGCCGTGTGTTCTGATCTCATCATCGTTAGAACTATACCATGATACCAAAAATTTGTAAATCCGAGAAACAAAATAATTATTGATTATCACCTATTTCAAGTTCTAAAATATCTAAATTCAGCTTCAGTTCAGAAAAATTTGTAGTTTCTATTTAATTTCTGCAACTTATATACTTTTCTGACTAGATCCAAATTGTCCATTACTTCGCGTGCTGACCCTATGTGATATCGGATAACACATTATTTAAATCATTGTACTATTCAGTAATGAATTTTAATCCGATATTTCTCTTTTTCATAATAATATACTATCCAGATCCAGTGAAATGCAGCCTGATTAAATGAAATAAAGTAAAAACAATCAACAATTCAAATTATACAAAATTGTTGATTAACGAGCATATTCCTTTTGATACAATCCTCTCAAGTAACATTATTTTACAGGATGGATGTTCCACTTGAAGAAGAACATCCCGCCAAGCGAAGATGTTTACCTGTTCATAACTTAGCATACTACGACACTTCAAATTCTTCCGCTGCAGATGATACATTACCCACTATCCTTGCTTTGAATGACGAATGTTTGGATATCATTCTCTCCTTTTTCGGGATTCGTGAATATTTTCGGATGAGCATTACCTGTAAAAGATGGTACAATCTTTGCTTATCGAGAATATCAAGAATTAAACGGCTGCGTACCACAGCCTTATGTGACAGTCCGTTATATTTAAAAAATATTAGAGTAATAAGTGTGGAGAGGATGCTGTCAGTGTTATCCCTAAACAACGGAGCTTTGACTTCTTTATCACTGTTCGGAATTAAAAACTTGACAGCTTCACTCTTTTCTGTTATGGCAGATTTGATGCCTAACTTGACTAAGTTATACATTGGAAAGACCTTTGCTCTTACTCCACGTGTGGCTAAAGTTATTGGAGAAAAGTTTTGTCCCAACTTGGAAAGCCTCTCATTGGATGCTACCAACATATATTTTACGAGCAAAGAGGTTCAATACATGCTAAGTTTTACCAGGAAGCTGAAATCGTTTGCTATCACAGCTACTGTTAGTTATGCGAACAGGGGTCCTCCTTTATGCATCGGGGAATCTCTTTCCTCCATCAATCCGCTGTCTTCATTTACATGCCATGAATTCGCCAGCCTGCAACCTTGTTGTACCGAATACATTTTGAGGAATTTTTCTTCCACATTGCAACATCTGAATGTTTCTGAAGCACACCTTGATGTTCTCGATATCAATACAATTTCATTTCCCCCTTTTGAGAACATGAATACATTTTTAGCAGCTAGAAGGAATGATGTCCAGTGTGGTTATCGTCATCCCTTTCCTATCAAATGTAGCAAACTAATTTCTATTTTGAAGCTGTCACCTAATCTTGTAAAACTAGATATTTCCCGACAACTTCATGATCAAACGAACGATGACGTGTTCTTTGATGTTTTATCACGTCACTGCCTTTTCTTAGAAGAACTGAATTTATCCGAATGTTTGATTTCCGCAGAGCACCTCATCAAGCTTAATAAGCTTACCAGCCTCAAGAAGCTCATTCTTGACTATAATGACTGTCCAGGGCACATAAAAATAAACCATGACTATGATATAGTTAGCTGTTTCAAAATAATAGCTGCTCGAGTGTTGCCACTCCTTGATAAACTAGCATATCTGTCCATGACAGATAAAAGAAACGTTCTCCCTGCGGACGATATTGTGTTGTTTATCAAGAACACCAGTCCCAACTTCAAAGAACTGAGAATATCAACTCTAGCCGGTGATATCACCTTATCTCCGGACAGTAAAGAACTCAACAACTGGTTCCACAATTTCATCGAAGAAGCTTTAGAAAAGTGTCAAGGTCTTAACAAAGAGGAACACTCAATTAAGTTGGTTGTGGACGGACTGTTTTCTTTACACAGAAACTCCTGCAAAAAGGATGACCGAAACTGCTCATGTTCCAGAGATTATCCACTTTTTTACGAAAAAGTTGCTCCAAAGTTTCTCCAAGTTGTAGGATCTGGTGACCAGATCCGGTCACTATCCTGGTTTAAATAGAGTAATTTACACTTTCAAAACTTTGTTTCGTATTCATCAATCATATTATATTACTATTATTAATGTTGATTAAATTTCTTTCAATTCCCCTAAGTATTCGTTTTTAGATACTCGCGATTAATTAATTGATTTTTACAATTTTTGATAAACGTGATTTTTGTACAATGTTTAAATTTCTAACTTTTAAGATGCAATAATTTATTTATACTAATCACACAAATTATGTTGCTTTATTTGCCAGGGATGACATGGCATTCAACAGATCCAGAAAAGTTTGCTCTAGTTACAGGCCTGTGTGTTATCTTCCTCGGTAAGACCATTTCCGACCACCAGAGTAAAGTATACAAAATTTATAGAACTATGTCAACGTTTTGAAATCTGGACTAGGGTTTTAACAAAATCTTTCCCGATTTACGAAAAAAATTGTAAGCGCAAAAGGGACCTGGTTGCTCCTTCGTGAATTAACTAAAGCCGTACCAATGTTTCGTGAACACCATGTTTTTATTTCAAAATTCAAATAAACTTTACATCAATGTAAGTGATCAACTATTAATACCAATATCCTCCCAGGTATCACTGGACTAGTCCTCAACCTCAGTACACTCCTCTTCTTAATACCAATATCCTCCCAGGTATCAACTATCACTGGACTAGTCCTCAACCTCAGTACACTCCTCTTCTTAATACCAATATCCTCCCAGGTATCACTGGACTAGTCCTCAGCCTCAGTACACTCCTCTTCTTAATACCAATATCCTCCCAGGTATCACTGGACTTGTCCTCAACCTCAGTACACTCCTCTTCTTCCTCAAATACAACCACCGAGGAGAGAAGCACCGGAAGAGGTTCAGGACCGTTCTAGTCAACATGAGTGTAGTTGACATCCTCCTCTCCCTAGCTGCTGCTACTATCAGAGGACCTGGCTTCATCTGGCCCAGTGTTATCTACGGGGAGGCTACTACCCTAGGTACAGGCACTGTCAGATGCACTTTCTTCAGTGTCATCTCCTCCTGGCTCCTTAGTGATCTCAACACCTTGGCTATCATACCTATATCCTGCATATGCGTCTTTCTCCCCTCTGAAAAGCAGATGAGAGGGATTATAGCGGCTGTGTGGTGTCTTCCTCTGATTGAGCTAATCCTCCTCATCATAGGAATAGAGGGAGGGTACTTGAACTCTCACTACACCACTAGTTACCACAAGTGTTCTATTCATCTGGCTGATGGGAAGATGTTCAACTGGGAGAACTTGGTGGACTACTTCAACATGATCATCTTCAATATCTTGCCTCTACTCATACATGTTGGTATCTGGAGCGCGCTGTGTTTTAAGGAACCCCGCATGACACGTGGTAAGCGTCTTTCTGGAGCGCTGGTTGTGACTACTGCTCTGGTAACCTGGTTACCGTATGGGATAGTCCATGGTATCTTACGCTACGACACTTCTGAAGAAAAGTCACTTGTGTACATATTCTTCTACCTTTCTATCGTTACTAATCCTATAATTTACGGTTTCCTGATGTACAAATGTGATATTTTCCGGGAAGGTTGCTCAGATTGCTGCTGTGGTGAAGATTCTGAGGCTCAGCCGAGTTATTCAGAGCCAACTAGAGTTGTGGAGCCTAAATCGTTCACTGATATCGTCAGTGGCACTGCCACCATGACGGACACTGTTACTAGCCCTCTGTGTCAGGGCAGAGTTGCTATTATGGGATCCTCATCTTCTGCTGTTGTTGCTGACAATTCCTCCACTCCGAATACAGCTAGTGCAACAACCACCAAGGTGAAACCTGATAAGCTAAATGTTTAGCTACTCTGTAATCTGCCCCTGTACTGAAGGTATCTAAAGCACAATCATTCAAACAAAAGATAAAATAAACTATGTGCAAGAAAAACTGAAGAAAAGAAGGTCCAGTTGTTGAATTTACATTTAAAGTAATTAACTCTTTTTAAGCATAAAATAAATCTTGTACTTAGTTGTATCTAATTTTAAACTGTTAATAAGTTCTTAATTAGCTAGATATTTTTACAAGTTTGGGGATATTATCGTATTTTAGACATTTTAATTTCATTTATTTCCTGTGATTAATTTGTTCATAATATTATATTTGTAATCTATTCTAATTATTGAATGTTTCCATTTTACCTACTATTCTAACTTTTAAGTGATAATTTTTTGGGGTTTAAAAAGCATCCAGTATTGTATGTTAGTTTATTTATCTTGAATGTTTTCTCTGTTATATTATGTATACTTATTGTGTATTTTTGTCTTTGATTTACTGAGTTTTATCGAATACATTGTACTTTTCATATCATATTATGTTTATTGTTCATATTAAAATATGGGGTAGTACTTATTTATATAGGTATATTGTGTCTATACTGCTCACAAATATAATATTATATTTATACAGCTAACAACTGTAAAATCACGCTCTCTTACCAGCGATGGTAGTGGTGGTAGTAGGAGAGCCAGAAAATGGTGCAGAACATGACTTGTATACTCTTGTTACAGGGATTTGTGTCATCTTTCTTGGTGAGTTCAGTTGCTAGTCAAACTAGATACTAAAATAAACATTTTATGGAAATTGTTAACTCAAAATGGTCCATATTAAGTAAGAACTTAGTCTTTATAGTTGAAACTGTAAGGTTTACTTCTTGTCTTCTTACTGGAAATATATAGAACTTGATTTTAATTTCAGGTGTGGTTGGGCTGTTCCTGAACTCAAACACTCTCCTCTTCTTCCTCAAATACAACCACAGAGGAGAGGCCCACCGGAAGAGGTTCAAGACAGTACTAGTTAACATGAGTGTAGTTGACATCCTCCTCTCCATAGCTGCTGCTACTATCAGAGGACCTGGCTTCATCTGGCCCAGTGTTATCTACGGGGAGGCTACTTCGTCTGATGTGGGTACTGTGAGGTGCAAAGTCCTCAGTATCATCTCCTCCTGGCTCCTCAGTGATCTGAACATGTTGGCTATCATACCTATATCCTGCATCTGTGTCTTCCTCCCTACAAAGAGAGTGTTGAGAGTGATCATTGCTATCTGCTGGGTCCTCCCTATCATAGAGGCAATACTTCTTATTGTAGGGATAGAGGAGCACTACCTCGACTCTAGATACACTGACACGTACCGTAAGTGTTCTATCCACAATGCTGCAGAAACGTCTTTTAACTGGGAAGGTCTGGTTGATTACTTCAACATGGTCATCTTCAACATCCTGCCTCTCTTCATCCACTCTGGTATCTGGATCTCTCTCTGCTGTAAGGAACCTCGTATGTCACGTGGTAAGCGTCTTTCTGGAGCACTGGTTGTTACTACTGCTCTGGTAACCTGGTTACCGTATGGGATTATCTACGGTATCTTAAGATACACTCCCTCTGGACCCAAAGCACTTGTGTACATATTCTTCTACCTCTCTATCGTTACTAATCCTATAATTTACGGTTTCCTGATGTACAAATGTGATATTTTCCGGGAAGGTTGTTCAGATTGCTGCTGTGGTGAAGATTCTGAGGCTCAGCCGAGTTATTCAGAGCCAGCTAGAGTTGTGGAGCCTAAATCGTTCACTGATATCGGCAGTGGCACTACCACCATGACGGACTCAGTAATTAGAGACAGAGGTCTTCCTCAGTTCCAGGATAGAGTGGCTATTGTGGGAAACTCATCATCTACTTGATTATTTTGTTATTTTATTCAGAAGACAGACCTTAATGCAAATATTTATATTATTTATCTCCCCTTGTAGCTACCCTTAGATTAGATAGTCTGATTAAATGCTTTATTATTTTGTTGATTCGATTTACGTTATTTTTCATATTTTTTAATTTCTTATTTGAAAATTCAATTAATTATTACATACATAAATCAAGCGTTACATTTCAGCCATGCAAGATTACTAAGATTACAAGATTATTAATTGATAAGCTCTAGAGACTATTGTCACTAATTGATCTCTCTGATAATTTAACATTTTTTAAACTAAACAACTTCCGCATCGCATCAAAGCATAAATTGTAACTTTGGCCAATGAAGCAGTAATGTTGCATTTGAAAAAAAACCGTTCATGGAAAGTTTTTGATTAGATTTAACAGTATTATGTCTTCTAGTTTCAATAAGTTAAAGATTTTTTGTCAAGGGAGGATTAAGTTGTGATACATTCATTTTAAAGCCTATAACAATTCTTTATTTTTAATAAATTTTTCATTAAAAAATACTTTTATACAAGCTGCATCACTGAACAGTCGTTATGAGATGAGTATCAGATTTTAAATTATGTATGAAACATTTTGATTTATCAATTAAGCTATTATTTTTTGTTAAAGAAGGCATGTGTAGTCATTTGAATTGTTAAGGTATAGTTCTCCAAATTATGTAGGCCATAAATTGTAATTTGCTTCTTTATGTAAAGTACATTGAAGTTGGGAATTAGTAAGCCACCATGTTCCCTGATTTTATTTAAACTTCGACTACATAATGCATGAAAGTTATAGTCAAAATTAAACTGAAATAATTTATTTAAAAGGTGTTCTGCAGACCAGAGTTGAGAATGACTGCCTCTGTTGTTGTTGTGGGATCTTGTATGACTGATCTGATCAGTTACGTTCCAGTTCTACCAAAGGGCGGAGAAACTGTCCATGGAACTAAGTTCATGGTGGGTTTTGGCGGAAAAGGAGCCAACCAAGCTGTAATGGCTGCAAAACTAGGTGCAAAGACGGCTCTTGTAGCCAAGTTGGGCACAGACACATTCGGAGATAATTACATAGAGAATTTGAAGAATGTCGGAGTAGACATCACCCACGTTGGGAGGGTGGAGTCTGCAGCTTCTGGTGTGGCTACCATTACAGTGGACAATCAGGCTGAGAATTGTATTGTTATAGTCGGAGGAGCAAACAACGAGCTTGATGACGAGGCCGTTAATCAAGCCAAGAGTCTTCTGGCAAGCGGCAAAGTTGTGGTGTTCCAACAGGAAATACCTTTATCCACCAACTTGACTGCTCTGAAGCTTATCAAGAGTCTAAACAAGGACATTACCACAATCTACAACGCTGCTCCGGCAACTGATAGCCTCCCTGACGAACTGTACAAGCTAGTTGATATCTTCTGTGTTAACGAATCTGAGGCAGAGAAGCTCCTTGGATTAGAATCTGTTAACTCAGTGGAAGAGGCTTCTAATGCAGCGGGTCTGTTAAGAAAGAAAGGTTGCAAGATGGGAATGGTAACTCTTGGAGCCAATGGTGTGATTTATCAAGACGGCTCTGGTGAAAATGTCCATGTTCCCTGTCCGAAGGTTAAAGCTGTTGATACCACTGGTGCTGGAGATGCATTTATCGGATCGCTTGCTTGTCTGTTGGCTGATGAGTCGTTGAAAGGAAGGTCGTTTCAAAGAAAGGTTGAGGTTGCTTGTAGTGTTGCTTCTCAGAGTGTCACTAAACTAGGTACTCAGAGTTCTTATCCTACTTCATACTAACTTCAAGCTTATCCTACTTCATACTAACAGTGCTTCAAGCTTATCCTACTTCATACTAACAGTGCTTCAAGCTTATCCTACTTCATACTAACAGTGCTTCAAGCTTATTCTACTTCATACTAACAGTGCTTCAAGCTTATCCTACTTCATACTAACAGTGCTTCAAGCTTATCCTACTTCATACTAACAGTGCTTCAAGCTTATCCTACTTCATACTAACAGTGCTTCAAGCTTATCCTACTTCATACTAACAGTGCTTCAAGCTTATCCTACTTCATACTAACAGTGCTTCAAGCTTATCCTACTTCATACTAACAGTGCTTCAAGCTTATCCTACTTCATACTAACAGTACTTCAAGCTTATCCTACTTCATACTAACAGTGCTTCAAGCTTATCCTACTTCATACTAACAGTACTTCAAGCTTATCCTACTTCATACTAACAGTGCTTCAAGCTTATCCTACTTCATACTAACAGTGCTTGAAGCTTATCCTACTTCATATTAACAGTGCTTCAAGCTTATCCTACTTCATACTAACAGTACTTCAAGCTTATCCTACTTCATACTAACAGTGCTTCAAGCTTATCCTACTTCATACTAACAGTGCTTCAAGCTTATCCTACTTCATACTAACAGTGCTTCAAGCTTATCCTACTTCATACTAACAGTGCTTCAAGCTTATCCTACTTCATACTAACAGTGCTTCAAGCTTATCCTACTTCATACTAACAGTGCTTCAAGCTTATCCTACTTCATACTAACAGTACTTCAAGCTTATCCTACTTCATACTAACAGTGCTTCAAGCTTATCCTACTTCATACTAACAGTGCTTGAAGCTTATCCTACTTCATATTAACAGTGCTTCAAGCTTATCCTACTTCATACTAACAGTGCTTGAAGCTTATCCTACTTCATATTAACAGTGCTTCAAGCTTATCCTACTTCATACTAACAGTGCTTCAAGCTTATCCTACTTCATACTAACAGTACTTCAAGCTCATCCTACTTCATACTAACAGTACTTCAAGCTTATCCTACTTCATACTAACAGTGCTTCAAGCTTATCCTACTTCATACTAACAGTACTTCAAGCTTATCCTACTTCATACCAACAGTTATTCAAGCTTTGAAATATAGGTAGCAATTTACGATAATTTTGGGAATGAATTTGATATTTTGATTTAGCAGCGGCTATACAATTGAATATTATATAGCTGAATCAAGTTATGACTGGATTACTTAACAGTTCTGCAATGCATGAAGATTTTTATTTTTATATGTTTTATTCATACTAAAATACTATCGCTCTTTAAATTGCGATTAAGTTCTGCAGAGGCATACATCTATTTTCAGAATTGTATTGTTAACGGTGCAATTTTATTGTAACTGTGAGGGGTTTTTACTTATTATTATTTAAAGCATGTTTTATTGTGATTTATTGATAATGCTTGTGATGTTGATGTGTTTGAGTATTACTCTCTCCCGATATTATATATTATATATACCATTATGTGTGAATATAATAATAACATAATAAGCGGTGATCGAATCAGCTATAAGTAAATTCACATGACATTTATTTAATCAAGCATTGAAATTGCGATATGAAAATTGTAACTGCATTACAATCACGTTTAAGAGTTTTAAGAGAGTTTGGTGTCGTGTTTTGACAGTGTGACACTGGTATCGCAAGGCTCAAGGTTATCTCAACAACAGGAACACTTTAGATATGATTTCAATAAAATGTAATTTGTATTCCAATGTTTGATCAATGCAATGATTAATGACTAGTACATGCCAAAGGATGGAGAAAAAGTATGACGTAGAAGAAAGAAGACTTATTGTTGTACCTGCTAATGAACGTGAAGCTAACAATGCTGTTAAGAAATACATCCAGAAAGATAATGTCACTGTGGTCGGGTTTGACTGTGAATGGAATTCTCGCGGGAATTATTACCAGGGTTATCGGTTTAACTGTGACAGTTATAGTGAACGAGAGGATGTGTTTGATGTAGCGGTGATACAAATTGCAACCAATGAATGTGTTATCTTGCTCCAGACTACATTATTTGAGTGTGCTAACACTTTACCAAAAAGATTGTGTGATGTTTTAATTGACAGATATATCGTCAAGGTTGGAGTTGATATTGAGAAGGATATAGGACGCTTGGACAGTCAGTTTTATAATAGCAAGATGACCAGCCATGGTGATGGTAGATATACATGTTGTAGGGGATGGTTGGATCTTCGCTGCCTTTTGGTTACTAAAATGTTCTATGGAGAGTTTCTGTCTCAAGAATTTTATGGAATCGAAAGAAATACCGATGAAAAACGTGCTAGTTTTATGCCAAAATTAGGATTAGAAACACTAACTTCAAATTGCTTAAGAAAGAAATTAGATACAACTTCTATGAGATGTTTCAGCGTAGATTGGGAGCTAACAGATTTATCTGAAGATCAAAAGTTATATGCTGCTGCCGATGCATCTACTTCTCTTGAAGTATTCCATGCTTTAAATATGTTAGATGACAAGTGGCATTCTAAAAATGTATTCCCACCTGGAGTTGTTATAGTGTATGGGGATTTATTACCCCAACATGACCTTAATCCGAATGTAAAGTGGAATTCTGCTGTTGAAGTCAAGTATGATCATAAATGGATACGAATCTTTTGCCTAGACATAATCAGCTTTTGGAACCCTGTTGCTGATTTAAGTGCATACTTTGGTAAGTATTTTAATGGTAGAAGGGTCGTATCAAGTGTTCGTTTTAATCACATTATGGACGATGAATTTGAGAAAGTCCTCGATATGATTCCTCGCAGGAAAAAATTTCATGTTCGAGTTGAAGAGGCTTTTATAAAGATTTTAAAATTTTTAATCGCCACTTTATTTTTTAATTTATTGTTTTTGTTTGTCATTAAAATTTGGGAGACGGCCCCAACGTGAATGTGGCTCTTACTATGTGTTGGTTCAGCCGAATAATTTATTATTAAATTATATTTAATCAAGTTTATTTTTCTTTTTTAGTTAGTTGTCATCCGGCCACACAATAATCAACTTATATTGCAGCCCCATTTATCAATTAGTATATCGAAATATGTCATTGTAATTTTGCATGGCTGAAATGTAACGCTTGATTTATATATAATAATATAATATAATTTTCAAATAAAAAACTATCTTTGTGTTATTTTTATCAAGTATATTTTGTAGTTTTAGACTATGATCAACCCTCTAAAATATGAATATGTGATGTGACAATTGGGAGGGAAACGTCCTAACAACAACCTGATAGAAATTTAGCCGTGTTGTGGTCTTATGCAAGGTCGCAGGGGGGGGGGGGGACTCTGAAGTGGTATGCGATTTCATTTGTCGAGTTTTCCCTTTATTACTGTTAATTATGTGAATTCAGCTAACCGTATCATGTCAAGATGGTGTTGATTATATTGTGTTTAAATCTGCCCAAAAAACTTTAACAGGTTGAACTGTTTCTTGTGATCAAATTTAGTATTAATGACTGTACAATAATTTATGTTTGGTTTTGTGACCAGTTGTAACTGACCACCATCACTTTTTAAATTGCACAAACACGCCAAGGACCGTATGGAAATTATGTTTATGCAAAAATTAAATCAATCGTAAGTATCAGGTATGAATAGTGAACACATCATTATATAATATTATAATAATTATTATTTATTTTTTGTATCCACAGAGCACTTATGCTCTTATGTCAAACTATTAAAAACTTTTCAGTGATGAATCTTTATGACGTTGAAGAAAATCGAGCCATAATAATTCCCAGAGACGTAATAGAAGCCAATTCAGCTGTAAAAAAGTGCATCATTGACAAAGGCTCCCCTGTATTTAGGACTAGACTGTGAATGGAAGAGCAAATTTGCTAGTTGTCCTGTAGCATTAATCCAAATTGCTACAGAAGAACAATCAATCTTGTTTCAAATATGTAGGTTTGAGAGCAAACATAGGCTCCCCAAACTGTTATCTTCAATCCTTCTGGATGAAAGAATTACTAAGGTTGGAGTTGGTATTGAGGAAGATGTTAGAAGAATTCTACTTCAGTTTCAAATTCCTGTTAGGGGCTGGTTAGATTTGAGATGCCTTGCTGTTCGAAAAGACTTTTTCTCGTTATTTCTGGTTCAACAATTTCAAAACTTCGAATTAAAATTGTCACATGATGCTCCTCTTACCGACTCAATTGTTAAGGGTAGACGAAGCAGTTTCATGCCGAAGTTAGGCCTTGAAAAGTTGGTTGCAGATATTTTGCATCGGAGCCTGCCTAAGCTATTTAAAATACAAGTGTTAGGTAATTGGGAAGCATTTGAACTATCCCAGGATATGAAGATTTATGCTGCAGCAGATGCTGCTGCTTCATTAGACATATTCCTCGGGCTTGATGAAGCCAGACATTGTACTTTGGTGAATACCAATTACAATCTCAGATGGCTTTCAGTTCCTTCAAACGATCTCACTTGGAGATTGGTCATTGAAATGCCTTATATTGACGGAGATGTCCGACAATCATGTCTTGACATTATCTCCCATAAGGTTCTGCGTCAGTGGAGACCAATTTTAGCTGATCACTACAAACGTTATCCTAGTAAAAAGGTTAAAAGGTCCAAAAAATCTCACGATCGCATTTCAGTTTCACCTAGTCCACTTGAAAAAGCTTTGAATAACCAAATTCCGAACTATTTACAAGATTCACAACTTCACAAGGAAGCTAATAGTACTCATCCAAGTTCATCATACCATCGTTTACAGCTCGCAAAGACCATGCAGCCAGGGTTCCTCCAAGACGTTAGCTTTGTTCCCCACAACTACCAGCAAGATTCCCCCAGATATTTACCACAACCACCGTCAAGTGTTACAATTAACCTAAACTACAGACCTCCTTGTCACAAAAAGGTTAAAATGTCTCACAAACTTAGCACAGCCCGATCACGTAACGTTGCTCTGACTAGAACGATTTATATCGATTCACATGATGCACACCTTCACAAGGAAGCTAATGGTTCTCACCCTGGTTCGTCAGACCCTCATTTACAATTGAGAGGGCCAGCCGAGATTATGCAGCCAAATTTATACCAAGACGTAAGCTTTGTTCCCCACAGTTACCAGCAACCGTACCCTACATTTGGACTACCACCTCCACCACCAGGCGTTCCTATGAGCCAATACCACCGAGACAATGTCATGTTCCATCCCCAGTTCGGATTGCCAGGACTCCCTCAGCCTCAATTTCTAGTTCAGATGCCACCAGAGATTAGCTTCACTCCTCATTCATACACTTAAAACACTAGTTCATGGACCAGGTGCAGGAAAGTGCACCAGATTGGGTATAATTTCAATGGTTCAGGAAGAAAATACCAAGGAATACTCACTTAATAGAGTTGATTGTTCTCACCGAAATCCTACAACCCTCAATTATACCTCATTCTGAGCGGGGGGACCATGCACTTAGTAGTTAGTACTGGACGTGACGTTTGGGTGCAGGTGGTGGGTCATATTTTCGACGTCATGTCCACAACTTAGTACCTGATCGTCCCTGTTCTGAAGGCAAATCGTTACTTTCGTTTTCTGTCCCCATGTAAAAGGGATTTTTGATCATTTCATTCTGTGTCAAATTTATGACAGAACTTTGTTTTTTAACTGTATACTGTATAATGTATTTAATGTATAGTATAGAATGAATTTAGACACGAAGGGTGTATACTGTATAGTGTATTATGTATATATATAAACCTTATTTGCAAAATTCTATTTATTCGCAGTGATGCACTATTCCCATTCGTTATTTATCACTTTGATTAATGTCTGATGTATGATTTTTATGATTTTCTGTAATTTCTAGTTATGTTTTTCAGTCAAAGCCTATTATCTGACGTTATTTGAGGGACTTACTCTGGTATAAAACCCTATAAAAAGATTTAAATTGTTGTTTTGGAATTGTACATAGCATTACAAAATTATATTGTATGATAAGCTTTTTTTTACGGTTTGTGACCATCTGAGTCTATTCATTCAAGTTCTTGTAAAAACATCTTGCATGCGTCACTGATAAATGTATCCAATGCGTACTAATTTAAAATCCTATTTTGATTTAGATCATATTATACACAGCTAACAAATTAGCTGAAAGAATTTTTTCGCCCTCTGTCAGCTGTCATATTCATTATTCATGGTGCCGAAACATTTGGTTTTTTAATCTATTGTATACTTTTCAGGAATGAATCTGTATGATGTTGAAGAATGTCGATCTATTATAATCCCCAGAAATAACGACGAAGCAAATGCTGCTGTGCAAAAATACATCATTGATAAAGATATCAATGTGTTAGGACTGGATTGTGAATGGAAGACCGGGCGTGCTAGGTCTCTTGTAGCATTGATCCAAATTGCGACTGAAAAACACGTACTCTTGTTTCAAGTATGTAGGTTTGAAAACGAACGTGTCCTTCCTCTACAATTGGCTAAAATACTGCGAGACAAAAGTATCATACAAGTTGGAGTAAACATTCAAGAAGATATTAGACGGATCCGTTTCAAATTTGGAGAGTCTGTCCTAAGCTGGTTAGATTTGAGATGTTTTGCAATTGAAAATATGCTGCTAAGTGAAAATCTGCTTCTGCAACTGGAGGAATACGAATTAAAACGGACTAAAAACCTTAAATCTTCTGTTGATGTCAAGGCCAAGCGTGTAAATTTCATGCCAAAACTAGGGCTAGAAACACTAGTTGGAAGTTGTTTGGGTAAAGCCCTGCCAAGTGTTGGGTGAATGGGAGGCCTGTGAACTAACTCAAGAACTAAAGTTGTATGCTGCAGCAGATGCTGCGTCGTCACTAGACATATTTTATGCACTAGATGTCAAGATAGGTCACAATCCTAAAACTACAAAGGACTCTAAGTCTTGGTTATCAGTTCTTGAAAAGCCCTATAATCATAAACAGATCAGATTATCTTGCCTTGACATGATATCGGAGGTAGCCCCGAGTTGGATTCAACCTATTTTACCTGACTACTATGGACGTTCATACAGCAAAAGATCTAATATCGCCTTGAAATGCACTCAAAATCTAGAAGAAAATCTTGTTGTTGAAGTATCAAGTGCAACTAGTGGAGACGATGACACTTTTGTTGAGGAGGGAATGTTTTTATATATAATCAGACAATTGTTTGAATTGTTTGAATTTGTTATTAGAACTTGTCATATCATGGTGCTTGCTTATATTTTCATACTGATTGTTATCGGTACAATTACTCTCAAATTAATGTTTTGATGGAGTAATCATGTAAGAAATTGCGAGAAATAAAATAATAGTTTTAAGTTGTTTTTTTTTAAGTTTTTTGTTATTACGTTTTCTTTAGTTATTTATTTTGTTTACATTTTTATCGAAATTGTTCATTTGATGTTTATAATGTTAGTTTTAAATGGTTTTGCCTCATACCGTTATTTTTATATTATAACGTAAATTTCATTCATGTTGGGAAGTTTGTTACACATTTTATTCAGCTATCGAGTGCCTATTGATGTAAATGTTGTTTAAGTTCGATTTAGTAGTTTAAGGGTTTAATCAAACGTATTTCTGTTTAAGTTTTATTGATTATTGATTATTGATTATTCAAGCAAACTAAGTAGCGTGTTACTTGGATGTAAAATTAAAAACGAATATAAGTATCAAATTATAATTTACTTTCGTAAAATTTTAGTTTAGACTGCACTGCGTGTAATAAGAAGTTTGAAACATGAAATCCATTAACGTTTTTCATATAATTATTCTGCCTATTTTGGCTTATATGTTGTCTAACCGGGCGAGTGTACATCAAAGAAACTATAAGTTTTAATTCATAAATATTTCCAAGTGCTCGAAATATTTATGAATTATGCATCCTATCTTGGAGCTATATTTTTCTTGTACAGTAATTATCATTTTGTATATACATTTTACAATTCAGGTATGGGTTTGTACGATGTCACAGAAGGACGAACGATCATTATTCCGAAAAATAACTCAGAAGCTAACTATGCTGTACAACAATTTATAATCAATAAAATTAGAGTTGTGCAATATCTTGGACTTGATTGTGAGTGGGTATCGACTAGATCGGCTGAGTATCGTGTTGCAGTTATCCAGATTGCTACGAAAGAACATGTTATGTTGTTTCAAACTTGTAGGTTTGAAAACGAACGTGTTCTTCCTAGTATGTTGTCTTATACCCTGGGCATTAAACACCAAGTCAAAGTTGGTGTCAATATTGAAGAAGATGTCGAACGGATCAATCTTCAATTTGGTGTAACTGTGAGACAATGGCTAGACTTGCGCTGCCTTGTTGTTAGGCGGTTTTCCTTCCTAGATGAACATATTCTACAGCAATTTAAAAATTACGAAGCCGAGCTTTTTAACTATAATGATGACGACCATGTAACGACAAAGCGCAGGAATTTCATGGTAAAATTAGGTTTGGAAGCGCTGGTACTAAGTGTTCTCCATCAAACTCTCCCAAAACCAAAATCTTTACAAGTTTATGGTGATTGGGAAGCATTTAATTTATCTCGTGAACTGAAACTCTATGCTGCTGCGGACGCTGCTGCCTCTCTTGATGTTATATTAGATCTTATGTATAAGGATAACGTACGGAGATATCCTAAGGTGATTAAAATCTTTCTTAGATATTATCCTGATGATAGTTTAATTCGTGAGTTATTAGTTGAAAAACCATATGATCACAAAGAGATCAGATTGGACTGCCTCGATCGTATTGCCAAGTTGGCCCCTGAATTGTGGCAAATCCTACCGGACTACTATGGACGCTCTAATCGCAGAAACGTTGTGGAAAAAGTTCAAACTACGTACGAATGTTCCGAAGACGTGAACAATGTCAGGCCTCCTGTACCTCCACAAAAAAGTGGGCAAAACACGTGCCTCGTCACCATGAAAACCTTTATAGAAATTTTCGCATTCGGTCTTACAGTGATAGGGCTTTACTATTTTGTCACTGTTACAACGCATAAAGATTTCACTTTTGGTTTTTATATAGAAACATTCGTATCATTTCTGAGAGCGATAACACAGAGTTTAGAACAGGCTCTTAAAAGAATTATAAATGAGGATTTCTCTTTTAATATCTATATAGATAAATTAGAAGTATTGTTGAGAGAGTTAGAACCAAAGCTTGAAGAAATTCGAAAAAGTATTATTGAAACATTTAATTTTAGTGAGTTCAAACGAAAGCTTGAAGAAAATTGTAGTCGACCTTGAAAGCACAATTATTAGACGTGGAACGTCGATTAAATTAACTAGAATTACGATCGGGGAAAGAATGTTTTACTTTGATCAGCAATATATTAGTATAGTCGTTACTAAAATAGTTTTTACTGTATCTATCTGACAACTCGGTTAACATGTCGACAATAATGAAAATGATTATTTTGATGTTTTCTAGATTTTTTGATTTCCTACTCATTTTGATCTAATTATATTACTTATTCAAAATTATTCTTAACTTTTAAATCTTGAAATGATTCGCACATGTCAAGATGTTAATTACGTTATTTACCTGTAAGACGTGCTATTAGTTTAATCAGTCAATAATAATGTTTTGATGATTTCTAACTGGTTTTTATACGACTTAATCTTTTTAATTTTGATATTTTCATTTGAATATTAATATTTTTTGTATGTGCTCATGATACTAATATAGTATAATATGATTGCTTAATAAACCTACGAGAAACTTCAGTGCTGTCCTTTAAATGTGCCATAAGTTGAGTTAAAATTCAAAATATACTATATAATTATTTTGTTGGGCTAAAATTTAAATGGCGTTTGTCAAAAAATGTATTTTATTTGAGTGGTTGTTCCTGGGAGCTGATTGGTCAATGTTTTTAATTTGCCATCAGCTGAGTTGATAAAATGATATTTATTATATTTTCGTACTATAAAATTTGAAATTATCTAATAGATTTTCAAGTAAAAAATTGTGGTACAATTTCAAATTGCTCTTTGTCAGAAAGAATAGTGATTTATATAATTGGTTGTAGCTCAAGCTAATTGGTCACTAATTAGCTAATTGGTCACTAATTGGTCACTTTCTAGTGCCAGTCTAACCACGGGAACCAATAGCTTTCATAATATTATGTGTATTGTATATGGACACGTTCATTTGAGTTTGAGGATATTGGTAAACAAAAATAATAGCGTTTTCGACGATAGTGGCTTAATTTTGACATCTATTAACCTAGCACGTTCAGAAGTTCTGAACATTAGCCACGTAACCCATACTCCCATATGCACTGCTCAGAAAGAAAATCTATTGTTGTTAGGTACTATAATGCTTCAAATGTCACATTTTGTGTGACTTATTTAACTGCAGTTGTCTAATTATCATTCCTTGGTCTAAAATATAGTAGATTAGGTCAATTTAACAATTATGATACAACATTGGTTAAAGGGCACGGATCGAACGGTTACAAGGCAATATTTGGGTAACTTTGTCACACTCAGAATAATATACCTCTATTCTACTGTGAGGTGTCCTAAAAACCCTTTAAACTCATTATCTGATGGTTGATCTACCAATCATAGCCCTAAAATATGTTGTTTTGAATAGTTAGCTAATATAGGCACTTGGTTATTGGAAAATGAGGTTAATTCTGTCACAATATATGGAATTTTACATTTTTTGCGAATTATTTATATCTGATTTTGGTTTGAAAGGCGGGAAAACTTTATATGATGACAATGTAGTTTATGCAAGTTAAGATCAGTTGATGTTTACATTGTCACAAAATTGATACGAAATCGTAAATAAGTTAAAAAAACAATGAATATAGAATAAAACAGTCTCTTATAATAACTCTTATAATAACTGATGTGACAAAGTAAACATGTCTTGCCCCTATTTTGAAGATCTATATTCTATAACTCTATTAGAATTCAACATTCTTTCAGAAAAAATTGGTAGAATATTGTCCAGAATATCAGAGCTTAAGTTTGACAATTTTAGGTTAAATTCGTCAAAGTCACTAAAAATGTGTCAAAATTAACTTTTCCTGCCCTAACAATTTCAAGATAGTGTAAAAATTAGCATAGGCTGCTTTATTATCTATATAGATCAATCCAAACTACAAAAAAATATATGTTAATGTGATGACGATTACCTAACTCTTATAATAACTGATGTGACAAAGTGAACATGTCTTGCCCCTATTTTGAAGATCTATAACTCCATTAGAATTCAACATTCTTTCAAAAACGATTGGAAGAATATTGTCCAGAACATCAGAGCTCAATTTTAACAATTTTAGATTAAATTGTCAAAGAAACTGAAAATGTGACAAAATTAACTTTCCCTGCCCCAACAATATCAAGATAGTGTGTTAAAATTGGCATATGATGCTTTATTGCCGATATTAATCGATCCAAACTACGAAAAAGATCTGTTAATCTGATGACGATTACCTAACTCTTATAATAACTAATGTGACAAAGTAAACATGTCTTGACCCTATTTTGAAGATCTATACCTCTATTAGAATACTATGTAACTTTATCATCAAAAAAATTTCGATAAACTAGTTATTTTGCCACCAAGGAGCTAACAGAGTAACAGAGTTATAATAATTTTGTTGTGACGAAATTACCCTATTTTTGACCATGTTGCGGTAGTTTAATTGTGACACTGTACATATTACCACCTGATAATGATTTATGTGACTGGTGCATGGTACTAGCAGTGTTGTTTGATCGATAGTACGCAATATAAGGGGTTTAAGCTGGTATATCATTATTTGTTCAATTTCACACATGTTCAGATATCATAAAGATTATGTGACAAAGTAAACTTGGTTGTGCCTTCTGTGTTTTAATTCTTTACGACAATATGATATAATAACAATTCCCAGCACTTCCAGGCCATCAAATAAACCTACATTACTCAGCATTGCTTATGACTTTATGAGGGTGCCCTAAACATTCATCACATATTTTCTTTAATGTGTGACAGAGTAAACCTGAGTGCACCATCTAACGAAAAAACTCGTCAAATATGTAGGTAATGGTCATATGTACCCATCCAATCAACTGGACACCCAAAAATTTGGTCATAAACGGCGGCAAGGGGTCCATATTTACTCCGTCACATGTTTATAGTGTGACAATGTAACCATTTCCGTGCCGGCCGTATTTAAGCGATATCTTATCACCTGATTAAGATATCGTTATGTGACAAAGTTAGCCTGAAGGATGAGACGATTATCCTAACCATCAAGGGTTTATGTAATTTCATAGTGTGACAAAGTCAACTACACTGTGCCTTTTAATAGGGTCACTTATATTTACCAATATCCTCAAACTCAAATGAACGTGTCCATATATCAAATTCAAATTCAGTAAAATACGATGAACAAATCTCCTCTTTCCAGGAATGACATTAGAGGAGTACCACATTGAAGAGACTCGGACTATAATAATCCCCAGGAACGACAAAGAGGCTAACCTAGCCCTACAATGGTACGTCATCGATGGAGAGCACTCTGTGATAGGACTAGATTGTAAATGGGAGACTAAAGGTGTCTACGATGTAGCCGTGATCCAAATAGCAACAGCAGAACATGTCATCCTGTTCCAAGTGCGCAGATTTGAAACTGAATATTGGCTTCCTGATCAGTTGTCTTCCATTCTCCTGAATGAAGGTGTTGTGAAGGTTGGTGTTGATATTGAGGAGGTGGTAGTGAGAATCCGTCGTCAGTTTCAAATATCTGTTAAAAGCTGGTTGGATCTGAGGTGCCTTGCTGTTGGCAAAGAATCCTTCTCCCCATTACTAATCCAACAACTACAATACTTTGAATATTGTTTGGAGGAAGCTGCTCTCTCTGAACCTGAGTTAAAAGTTAAGCGCAGTGGGTTCATGCCAAAGTTAAGCCTTCAACAGTTGGTTGAAGATATTCTGCATCGACGCCTGGTTAAGCAATCTGAATTACAAGTTGATTGGGAGATATTTCAGCTCTCCCAGGAAATGAAGACTTACGCTGCAGCAGATGGAGCTGCCTCGCTAGATGTTTTTCTTGGATTAGATGAAGAAAGACACCGTAGTTTGAGAGACTCGGATTACAATCTTGATTGTCTCTCTGAAAGTTCAAGTGACGTAACTTGGAGATCGGTTATTGAAAAACCCTACCACCAAAAGGAGATTAGGCAAACATGCCTTGACATGTTGGCTGAACATATCATTCCAGCACAGCAGTCCATCTTAACTGACTACTACGGACGTTCTCGTCGCAGGAAGATTGAGACGTCAAACAAACCTGTCTCCACCTCCCCTGTTCCACCGGACACTATTATTACTGGGCCACGTGAGACAGCTTTGGTGCACCAAAAACTAAAATCTTCTGGAAGTGAAGCTACAAAAGAGGCTCAAAGACGAAACTTTGAAACCCTTGGTGAAGATGCTATTAAGAGATTTTTCAGGAACTTAGTTTTGCTTATCAAGGGATTGTTTAGAAGCTTGTTTTACCTAATAGATAAAATTGATAAAATCATGATATTCTCCTTCCTGGCCCTATGTGTGGTAGCTGTAATTGGTATATACATGGAAACATCTAAAAACGGAAACGTTATCAAACAAACTTAAACAAAGAATGCAAAATGTACTTTTGCATCTTGCTAAACAACTTAACTGGAGGAATGCTGTATATTTCTTCTGAAGTTCCGAAAATTCTGGCTTTTTGCCACCTTTGGTTTGTGGTTATTGTATGCAACCTTTAATTTTGACTTAGAGTTTTATTTTTAACTGACATTATTTCATTAATAATTATAGTTCACTTTTGTTTGCTTTAAAATTTGTATACTTGTATAATTATGGCATGTATATTACTGGAATTTATTATTTTCGACATAATATTGTATTAAGAAGATTATATATGATTTGTATTTTTAAAATGTTTTTCACTGTTTCTCGAATAGCCAAGTGCACCTGGCTGTAAAAACTTATGCCTTTATGAAGTCACGAAAGTCTGAAAGTGTGTTGACCCATTATTCAATGTAATAGAACAAATCCATAAATATTTGAAACAATGTGATATTATGTAGTCCTATTTCCTAACTAAAAACCCTCCAGAGTATGACTTAGAATTTGTTAAGCAGAATGCTACTATCAAGAATAATCCGCAACTGCTCTCCCTCCCTCCGCTCCCTTGCCACCTTCTCCAAAGACAACAACAAGTTCTACAAAGAAGTGGATGTCATAACAACAGATGCAGGTTACCAGGTAACCCTTGACAACAAGTCCAACGTTAAAACTCCCCTCAGGAACCTGTTAGTCCTCCCCACGGAGGCACTAGCTAACGCTGTAGCAGTTGAATGGGACTTGCAAAGAGATAGCATTATCTTTGCCCTGATGCCCCTGACAACACTATGTTTTAAAGCAACAGATAAGCCCCATGAAGGAGCGGCTTTAGTGGAGCACATGACAGAGTTCCTGAGAACTGATACAGTATGTTACAGGGCTGGTCCTAAGGAGGACCAGCAACTTCACAGTCTGGAGAAGAGCAGGTACTCTATCAGATACAAATTAAATATAAGTACTATTTTAGAGACAACTTATATATTATACGTACTATTACTCTTTTAGATACAAGTTATATTATCACTCTCCTGATAGATTCGGGAAACTGTATAGTATTTTTCTGTTAATCATTAAAAATGAATAAGATTACTAAAAAGAGATCTATTAACTGTGCAATCCTAAACTAGTGCAATGATTATCTGTCTTCAATGTTCAATTGCCTCTTAAAGTAAACCTTTACCCCAGATGGAACCCCCTAACAAACTATTTTACCCCAGATGGAACCCCCTAACAAACTATTTTACCCCAGATGGAACCCCCTAACAAACTATTTTACCCCAGATGGAACCCCCTAACAAACTATTTTACCCCAGATGGAACCCCCTAATAAACTATTTTGCCCCAGATACAACCCCCTAACAAACTATTTTGCCCCAGATGGAACCCTCTAACAAACTATTTTGCCCCAGATGGAACCCCCTAACAAACTATTTTGCCCCAGATGGAACCCCCTAACAAACTATTTTGCCCCAGATGGAACCCCCTAACAAACTATTTTACCCCAGATGGAACCCCCTAACAAACTATTTTGCCCCAGATGGAACCCCCTAACAAACTATTTTACCCCAGATGGAACCCCCTAACAGACTATTTTACCCCAGATGGAACCCCCTAACAGACTGGTTCTCAGAGCACTACCACGTGCACCTAGCGCTAACAACAGATATCATGCTGACCCCACAACCTGAGCAGACTATCTCCACTATCCGCTCCCACCTCCTTAAACAACACCCCTGGACCCTGCCTGCTTACCACCACTCTACTACTTCTCTTAAGAGCCTGGTCATTTCTATGGCTATGTTGGACGGGGGACTCAGTGCTGAGGAGGCTATTGCTTGTGCTTATCTGGAGAGCGATTATCAGATGGATCGGTGAGTTATATTTCACTGTTTTGAAGTGGAGTTATTTAACTTCTTAAGTTGGTTCAACTTTTAAATCTCTTCAACTTTCCATCAGCTGATTTAACTTCATAATCAGTCAGTTTTATCAATCACAAAACAATCATGCCCCTCTCCCCCCTCTCCTCTTCACACAATTGTAACTCCGACCATCTCCCTGTCAGGTGGGGCGAGGTAGAGTGGGGACACACAATAGACAAGGCCAGACAAAGTGCCGATGTAGCAGCAGCTGTGTTACTTGTTAACGAGATACGGTCTCTAGATGGGGGTCGTCTCCAGGCCTGGAGTTGAGAGGGTCTAATTGAGGACTTTCCTAACGTTGTAGTCCGGACATTCTGAGTTTAATTTATTGATTTATGCAGTTTTTTATTATTTGAGTTTTTGGTTTACTAAATTATGCTCAGATTTACAATCCTCGTTTTTTTCCGTGCGTACTAAAAATTATAACATTACAAAAACAACATGTCTAAAGATTATATCAAAAATTATTGACTCCAAATCTTTACTATCACTTTACTCACCAGTTCATGACATTAAACACACATCATGATCGCCAATACCGAACTCTGCAATCTCACTTAATATCATAATAATATGTGCCAAAAGCTAATAGATCTGCCTGTTCCTAGTAACGTTAAAGTAAAGGTGAAGTAAAACCGAGCAACATGTTACTTTCTTCATTAGTTGGTAAAACTGCTATTGTGACTGGAGGTGGTACAGGTAATTAAGTTATTTTTTATTTGATAACATTTAACGTTTTATCTCTCTGACTCTATCACTTCATTTCTATCTTTTGTTAGATTCTGCAGCTGTAATTAATTTTAGAATTTCTTTTATTTCTACTATTCAGTATGAATAACGTCTGTTTTAGTTGAACATATTATTTCTTAAGCACTGTATAATATTTTCTGTTGCAGGTATTGGTAAAGGTATCACGGAACTGTTAGTACAGAAAGGCTGTAAAGTTGCTATAGCCTCCCGGTCACTTCAGAAAGTAGAAACAGCTGCACAGGAATTTAACGAGAAGTACAAGGTAAGAAGGTTTAAATACCCTGACTCCCTGTTTAGAATTTATATGTTCAGATTGTTAAAGTTAATTTAAACGATGGTAACTGATCATTTGGTGATTATGTGATTATATGATTATATGTTTATATGTCAAAAAATAGTTAGTAGCTCAGACATTTCTGAATATCAGCTATAGAAAACCTCATTTTATCACTCACAACAGGAGAGTGAAGGAAGAGTGATCCCATACCAATGTGACATTAGGAAGAATGAGCAGATAGAGGCAATGTTAGACTCCTTTATCACATCTCACGGTAATGTGGACTATCTGGTTAATAACGGAGGAGGACAGTTTGTAATGCCTGCTGAGATGATCTCTCCTAACGGCTGGGATGCAGGTGAGAGGGAATGGTGTTCGGTTTAACTGAAAACAGCGTTATTGTCTTAGTGTGAATCCAGTTTTATATTGGTGATTGTTGTATTCTCGCGATAGGTTTTAGATACCTTGACTGATTAAATGTTTGTTGTTTACCTTCCTTGTTCATCTGTAAGACAAATCTATTGTGAGAGTGACTTACTGTGAGCTACTCTCTTAATTTCAGTTGTAAACACGAACCTCCGGGGTACCTTCTTCCTCACCCAGTCCGTATTACTAGGGTGTTACTAGGGTGTTACTATGGTGTTGCTAGGGTGTTACTATGGTGTTACTAGGGTGTTACTAGGGTGTTATTATTTTGAGCTAACTCCTCTTAATTTCAGTTGTAAACACGAACCTCCGGGGTACCTTCTTCCTCACTCAGTCCGTATTACTAGGGTGTTACTAGGGTGTTACTATGGTGTTACTAGGGTGTTACTAGGGTGTTACTAGGGTGTTACTAGGGTGTTATTATTTTGAGCTAACTCATTTTAATTTCAGTTGTAAACACGAACCTCCGGGGTACCTTCTTCCTCACTCAGTCCGTATTTAAACAGTGTATGAAAGAGAACGGAGGATCTATTGTTAACATCCTGATGGAACTACACGGGGGCTGGCCGGGGTTTGCTCATAGTGTTTCTGCAAGAGCTGGAGTAGAGGCTCTAGCTAAAACACTTGCTGTTGAATGGGGTTAGTTGGGGTGGTAGTAGTCGCTAGTCAGGCGGTTTGGAGATTTAGAAATTTCTGTTTTAACTGATGATCTGTCTTCTGTGTGATATTTTCATCGTTTTTTTCCCTGGAACTGTAAAATTTCTTATTTTCTTGGTTTCCTCCTCAAACTTAAAAACTCTTCCCACCATTTCATCAGGCGAGTATGGGATCAGTGTAAATAATGTGATACCCGGGATTATATACTCTGATACCGCAGTTCAGAACTACGGTCCTTTCGGTCCCAAGATGTTTAAAGAGGCTATGAAACAGGTGAAAAATAGAAAATTGTAACATCTGGATGTTTTCTTATCAGAGAACAATTATCTTACATGCAAAATGTGTGACATGTCACGTGATCAATGAGTTCAATGATCCGCTAACCCCCCGTGTTACCATGGTAACCCCCCTGTTACCATGCTTACCCCCCTGTTACCATGCTAACCCCCCTGTTACCATGCTAACCCCCCTGTTACCATGCTAACCCCCCTGTTACCATGCTAACCCCCCTATTACCATGCTAACCCCCCTGTTACCATGCTAACCCCGTGTTACCATTGTAAACCCCCGTGTTGCCATGGTAAACCCCCGTGTTACCATGGTAACCCCCGTGTTGCCATGCTAACCCCCCTGTTGCCATGGTAACGTGCCTGGTAACTAAACCCCACTCTGCAGGTACCACAAGGACGGCTAGGAACCCCAGAAGATGTAGCAGTAGCGGTAGTGTTTATGTTAACTGCCCCCTACATTACCGGACACTCACTAGTTGTGGACGGGGGTTCCTCCCTGGGGACACTAGCCTGGTGGAATGTTGTTCATGGGATGATGACGGGTAAAGTTAAAATTGATGATCTTGATTGAGTGTATCTGTTAGATACCTCCGGAGATAGTGACCTATGGTTTTTAGAGTTGGAGATTGTGCTTAATGTCTTGATCGTTAGTAGTGATTGGGTTTTGAAATGGCTACTTTGCTCAGAGTTTTGATTTTTCAAAGCTTCAATTATAAAATGAATTACATTTATATCTTTATGATTTATGAATGTTAAAACGCAAATAGATTAACTTATTAATGTTTTATGGTCCTTGATTTCAGTTTATACTTATTTGATGTTTTATAGATTGACAGATTTGATTTTTATATCCACTTGTTTGATTTCTCCGTTCAGACTGTAAAGAAGCAGAAATTAACCCTTATATTCGAACTCTGTTATTACTTAGAACACAAAACCCTTTTATTCAATTCAAACAATCATCGGTTTCAAGTATTATATGTCCTCCATGATTTCCCTACTCAGTGTTCAGATTAACAAAGTTATCCTCCACAGAATAGCCCATGAACTGATGTAAATCTAACAAGTCTAATAGAACTGAAGTGGGAGCTGAAAGAGATCCAGTCATGTAGTACCGGCTGTTATCTTCTTAAGTTATGGTAAGTTTGTTTACGTGGTCTCTTCTAACTTCTTCTTCCTATTCCTTCAGATTTTAGATCCCGTATTTAGATATAATATAGAGAAATTATCTACTCACTTTATCGTTTTGTTATTTAAGTTTGTTAACATGAGATTTGAGATCTTTTATTTCAATAGAAACACTGCAGTCTTTGCTCAGGATATTGTTTTGTTATTTAAGTTTGTTAACATGTTGTTATATATATATTACTTCACTAGCGGCGGAGTCTGGCGCCGAGCCAATCAGTAAAGAGGAACAACAGCGACACAATATGTTCATCTCAAGTCTACAAGGTTACAACTAGGATATTAAATACTTTCTTTACACTGTAGCCCGCTGTGGTAGAGTCATTCCAGTATCCTAATAATTAGGTTACAGAGGTATCCAATAATTTAAGGCTGGAGGTTTCAACAATATTCAACATCATTATTGTCTCCAGAGGTGTAAAGGAGAGTTTCTGGAGGACAAAGAGAATAATGAATCTTACTCTGCTCATGTAAGTTGTGTATTCTGTATTCACATATTTTGTATTCACATATTAATTATTATTCTGTTGCGGTTACTGAATTAACACTGCCGCTTGCCGTTCTTGATTTTATAGTTAGTGTTCTCAATATCCCTGATACGATAACCATCTACTTTAAAACATCTTCAGGAGGACCTTATCAAGAATCTGCTTTCAAAGCCATTTCAAATCCCAATACCAAACTACGTTGCAAGTAAGTCGAGGAACAAGACTTGCTTATTTTGTGTAACGTGTGCGACACGTGAAAGTTTGCCATGAATTTGTTGTTTTTGTAACGCGCAGAGACAAAGTTGCGTGACGTTAGTCAATGTCAAAAGCGCGCACAACCATTTATATCCTTCATTTGAAGATTTGAAACATTAATATCACATGCTTGCTTTTTAGGCGGGTACCGCAAATCTCTAGGGCTCCGTAAGGCTGGCGTGAAGGTCTCTTTGCACGACCCTGATGCCCCAAATGCTCTAGTCCTCTACAAACCTCCAGAAGATGCTAAAGACGAGGTCCATGTTGTTGTAGATCCGATTTTGGGAGACATTCTGAGACCTCATCAACGGGAGGTTGGTTATAAACCACTCTGCTATTTTTAATTTTGTTTCTCAGATAGATATTTCAGACTTGCTCACCAGGGTAGGCTTTTAGTCCATGAAACTGTTTAACCCAGGGAGTACGGTTTATGTACCGCTGTGTGACCGGTATTACAGCACCTGATAATTACGGTTGTATAATGGCTGATGAGATGGGACTGGGTAAGACACTGCAGTGTGTCGCCCTCTCGTGGACTCTCTTGAAACAGGGACCGGAATGTAAACCTGTTATTGATAGGGTTGTTATTGTGTGTCCTTCCTCTCTTGTAAAGGTACGTTATTCTTTGTAAAATCATTGTTAATAGATATCATAGCATATCAATCATAGCATACTTAGCACGAATTTTAAGTTCAAAATTCCAATACTTACATTTGAGTTGTTAATAGTCTGATATAATTACAGAATTGGTATAACGAGTACTACAAATGGCTGAAAGGGCGCATCACCCCCCTCGCCATTGACTCCGGTTCCAAACAGAAGATAGATGATGACTTGGCTAACTTTGTCACCTCTCGGAGAGTTGTGTATCCGATACTGATCCTGTCTTATGAGACTCTCAGACTTCACATCACTGCCCTGCTCAAAGGTAAACGCACTCCTTACGTACCTGTACAACTTCCTAGTACCATACATGTAATTAAGTTGTCCGAACCAACTTTATTATTTACTTCTCCCAACTTCAGGTCCAATCGGTCTGATAATCTGTGACGAAGGGCACCGTCTAAAGAACTGTGACTCCCAAACCTACGTAGCTCTGAACAAGCTGAACTGCAAACGTAGAGTCCTCCTCTCCGGCACCCCTATACAGAACGACCTGCTTGAGTACTTCAGTCTAGTGCACTTTGTCAACGAAGGAATGTTGGGGTCTATAGCAGACTTCAGGAGGAAGTTCGAGAACCCCATCTTAAAGTCACGTGACTCGTTTGCGTCTGACAAGGAAAAGGAGAGGGGGGAGGCGATGCTGAAAGAGCTGCTCGCTCTAGTAAACAGGTTATTATTCTGAGATTATTATGATCGGTCTTTTTTAAACGTCTTCAACTTCGTTATTTTTCAAATTTTCATATTTATGTAGTAAATATGAAAATTTAAAAAAAAAAATGTTTTTAAGTCAGGAACAAAATAAATGGGACCATTTTTTGTTGTTGGGGACTGGCCCGTGGTACCAGCCAATGTTTACTCAAAAAATATATATAATATCAATGGTAATAAGAAAATCATCCCCGTGGGGCACATGCATAAATATAAAATGTTAAGGAAATCTCAAACTATTCAATTTAGACTCTACCGGTAAAGTATGCAATGAAGGTTTATAACTTAAAGTTTAATTTTCTAATGGTTAATAGGTAAAGATTAAAAACAGTAAAACAAGACTGAGCACTTCAAAATTTGTAGAATTTGTAACTTGATTTGAAATACGCGGCGATAAAAAAGAATGTCCAATGTTGGCAGTGTAAATGATGAGATATGCGACGTTTATTGAGTGATGCAAGTGTGTGCATATAATCTAAGATGTAGAGACAAGGTTATTATCGGCATTTTGGTTTATGTTACGCTTTGATTTTCTTAGTCCTGTTATACAAAATAACATGAAATTAGGCCATTCGTCTTCGATGTTTTCATTTTGCTGATCGATGAGCATAGTTTTTATACAAGTTTTGTAAATGTTCAGGTTAAATAGACTAGGCGGGGAAGTTGCTGCAACATTATATCGGTTTATTGCTAATAATGGACCTTTAAAAAATACTGAGTTGTTGTAGGGGTGTTGACCATACTTTTCTGACCATTGTGTAGTGAGGATAGAATCCGTGTTAGTATTAAATAATGGTGCGCTTTTGGGAATTGTTTTCTTGAGAGACAATGGTACTAGATTAGGAAAGTTTTTCAATTTATGCATTAAAATGAGTGCGTTCTTTACAATGATACTGTGTACTGTCAATATTTTATGTAAATAAAAGCCAGACTTAGTACTTGCTGGGGGGATACCGTCCTTGTACCAGTAATTGACGAAACCAGGTAATACTGCACGAAGGCCCATTTTCTGTTTTACAAAAACCATAATTTTCACAGAATGTTAGAGAGATATTCATGTTTAATTTACTATATCAACAATATCATATATCCACACAGGTGTATCATCAGAAGAACAGCAGCTATCCTATCAAAGTACCTCCCAATAAAAATAGAACAAGTAGTATGCTGTCGGCCCTCTCCCCTACAATCAGCTATCTACACATCCTTTGTTAACTCTAAAACTACTCGAGCAGCTCTGGCTGATAACAAGAAGGCAGCAGTTGGGGCTCTCTCTTCTATCACTAATCTCAAGAAGCTTTGTAACTGTGAGTTAGCACTTAGCACTTAGCACTTTGCACTTTGCACTTTGCACTTAGCACTTAGTACTTATCACTCAGCAATTAGCACTTAGCACTTAGCACTTAGCACTTAGCACTTAACACTCAGTACTTAGTACTTAGCACTTAGCACTTAGCCCTTAGCACTTTGCACTTTGCACTTTGCACTTTGCACTTTGCACTTAGCACTTAGTACTTATCACTCAGCAATTAGCACTTAGCACTTAGCACTTAGCACTTAGCACTTAGCACTTAACACTCAGTACTTAGCACTTAGCACTTAGCACTTAGCACTTAGCACTCAGCACTTAGCACTTAGCACTTAGCACTTAGCACTTAGTACTTAGCACTTAGCACTTAGCACTTTGCACTTTGCACTTTGCACTTTGCACTTAGCACTTAGTACTTATCACTCAGCAATTAGCACTTATCACTTAGCACTCAGCACTTAGCACTTAGCACTTAACACTTAGTACTTAGCACTTAGCACTAAGCACTTAGCACTTAGCACTTAGCACTTAGCACTCAGCACTTAGCACTTAGCACTTAGCACTTAGCACTTAGCACTTAGCACTGTGAGTTAGCACTTGTACTAGTAGTTGTTGGGTCCATTGTTGAGAATGTAGATGTTGATAACTTTTCACCTAAGTTTGAAAAGTTGGTTTATCATTCTTACCAAGTCAATTCACTTCATTTAGATTTAGCCTACTAACCGATTTTATTTCGACTACTCAATGAATTATTTCACATAGTTTGACTCTACTATAACTACTATAAACCCCAGACCCAGCGCTAATCAGAGAGAAGGCCGAAGAACGGGCTCCCGGGTGGGAAGATGCTCTGGATCACCTTGGAAACTGTACCATCAGAAAACTCCAACCTATACTATCTGGTTTGTGCTGCTGTTTGTATGTTTGTTTGTTTGTTGATGTATTTATTTTTCATCGTTCATTTCTCTCTTATCATTTTCTGACCACTATACCTGACTTCACGTTCACTACTGTACTGAGGTTGGTCGTAATCTATCGATAAAGACTTATGTAGTTTTGCATTTTCATTAGATTTCGATATTATTTTATTTAAAAATCAAAAATGTTACTGCGTTATTGTCCCAATGAACGTATGAGATAACCGTAATATCGATCAGAGAAACAAGTGAAAGAATGAACCATTTCCCAGCAAAAATCCTAAATGTTAAACTAGCAAGTCTAATAAGTACTAAGTAGGACAGTAAATTTTAGGGTCGTTACTATGGTTACTAAGTAGGCCCCGTCATTACTCGGATATATCATCATAACTCGGTCCAGCCCCTGTATTACCACACAGGTAGTTATCCTCCCAAGTATGCTTATCACTAGGTTCCAGCCACTGCACACAACTGCTCCCACTCTGCATCATACCCCCACTGTGAGCCCAGGTGAAGTGATAGTTAGTGTTGCTAGGTACACACAGGTAGTTGTCCGCCCACGTGTGGGGATCTGAGGGTTCCACTATTTGGGTGCAGCGCATTCCGCTTATCTTCCCGGAGTAGCTCCACTGGAAACCTGATGTAAAATGAAGGGTTAAAATTAAGGAAATTGACAGGAACTTCCAAGGTAAGGCAGATAAAGTCAGGGAACATTTCATTCAAAATGAAGGGTTTATTTGAAGTATTACAGAAAATAAAGCAGGCGAAAAGAACTTCCAAGGTAAGGTAGATAAAGTTGAAAGACAGGAAATCATTAAGTGAATATTTCGGTAATACAGCTGTTTCCTTTCTCCCAAACTCCGTAGTTAATCAGTATTGGACTCTACCTGGGTTGGCACAGTGTTTCTCCCAGCAGAAGTAGTTGTCCTCCCAGGTATCCGGATCGGAGGGTTCTGTTATCTTAACACAGCTGTAACCAGCAGGGACACCAGAGTAGGACCATCTGAACTGTTTAGGCCACACTGGTAGATCTTGTAGATCCCCTGACACTAGTGGTAGTAGTACGAGTAGCAAACTGAGCGGCAACATTATTGCAGTATAGTAGAAATGAGAGGTTACTGATTGCAATTTATATAGACGAAATGAGAGATTACTGATCGCAGTATATAGTAGAAATGAAAGGTAACTGTTTGGGGATGTTAACTTAGAGACGTCTACTTTATCGTACGGGGTGGTTTGTTGTAAGCACTAAGCAGGTGGTTTCTATTTACTCACTCTGTCATTCTTCAACGTGACCCCAGTTTCTGGACTAGCTTCCCCATTGTGTTCCTCTGTAATGTCTTTGAAGTAACAGTTAATGGGGCACCTGTTGGTGGGAGTCAACTGTTGCTGTCTCCAGTGATAGAGGAACACTCCTTTGAAGTTGAACAGAACGTTAATATTTTATCATTTTATATATTGAGAGAAGGTGAATAGACCGATGAGTTATTTCTATATCAGTCCTATTATTTGTCGGTTTTAGTTTCTTGTTTATATTGAGAGATTCAACCTCAAACAACTATGCGACAAATGACATTAAGTTTTTGTTCAGTATTACTGAGATGTGAACATGACATGTTGTTTATATTGTTTATACTGTTTTATAACATCACTACCGCGGCTCTTGGTCTTTGGAGGATTGAGAGACTGTACGGCGAGTAAAACAACGGGAGCAACTCAAAACTGTGCTGGACTGTATTGTAACGTCCTAATTTCAGGTAAGCTGGCAGTGCTGGACTGTATTTTAACGTCCTTATTTCAGGTAAGCTGGCAGTGCTGGACTGTATTTTAGCGTCCACCAAGTCCCGGACTGATGATAGGTTTGTCCTGGTCTCCAACTATACCCAAACTCTGGACGTGTTCGAACATCTGGCTCGTCTCCGAGGGTACGCTACTATGTTTACTAAATTATCCCTCACTACACGTTTAATATTATGGCTCTTCAGTATTAGAAGGCAGTGAAACTAGCGGGCTGCGATGAATGGGGACTTTTCATCCTATGGCAACATTAAATATATTGACTCTGTTCCAACGCTATATAACACTTTATTGATATATTTATAATATTGTGAGATCTACAATAACACTTCATCCACCTCTTAATATTACACACTCCTACAGGTACCAGTTTGTACGTCTGGACGGCTCAATGACCGCTAAGAAGCGTATGAAGATAGTAGACAAGTTCAATGACCCTGACAGTAAGGACTTCCTGTTCATGTTGAGCAGCAAAGCAGGAGGGTGTGGTCTCAACCTAATAGGTATGGTTACTAAGTTATTATGGTTACTAGGCTACTAGGTTACTGGTTTACTAGGTTACTATGTTACTATGTTACTAGGTTACTAGGTTACTAGGTTACTAGGTTACTAGGTTACTATGTACTATGTTACTAGGTAACTAGGTTACTATGTTACTAGGTTGCTAGGCTACTAGGCTACTAGGTAACTAGGTTACTAGGTTACTAGGTTACGTGTGGGTTGGACCTGATAGGTATAGAATAGAATTCTACATACTGTGGCAAAACACAATATAAACCTAATAAATAATTGATTGAACCACCTTCGCTGTGAAGGACTAAACAAGCCAGAATTTAATTCTGTAAGTAGTAAACCCTACTACTGCCTAATCTACAGTTATATGATAACAGCAAGTAGAATAAATCTGATTTTAACCAAAACACAGGAGCTAACAGACTGGTGATGTTTGACTAATTATATAACTAACAGGAGCTAACAGACTGGTGATGTTTGACTAATTATATAACTAACAGGAGCTAACAGACTGGTGATGTTTGACTAATTATATAACTAACAGGAGCTAACAGACTGGTGATGTTTGACTAATTATATAACTAACAGGAGCTAACAGACTGGTGATGTTAGACTAATTATATAACTAACAGGAGCTAACAGACTGGTGATGTTTGACCCTGACTGGAACCCAGCCAATGATGAGCAGGCTATGGCACGGGTCTGGAGGGACGGACAGAAGAAACCTGTATTTATATACAGACTGCTGACTACGGGAACTATCGAGGAGAAGATATTTCAGAGACAGACTCATAAGAAGGTTAGGGTCGTTACTATGGTTACTAATTACTTTGGTTACTTTAATCGTTGCTTAACGATCAGTGTTGTTCCTGGATTTATAGCGCAACTGAAGGGCAATCTCAGCTCGAAACTCAATTAAGACACTTTTTTCGTGAACACCACATCCGATTACATGAACAATTAAATAAAATACCAAATAACTAAATAAATGTTAATTGTCAACTACAAAATAAAAACGGGGAAAATTCACGCTGTTGAATGCTGACCTTGTGTTACAGAGTTTGAGCAGTGCGGTGGTGGACTGTGAAGAGAATGTTGAGCGACACTTTTCTCTCTCGGAACTCAGGGAACTGTTCAACCTCAAGACAGATACTCTCAGCGATACTCACGATAAGTTAGTTGTTATAATATCTCCGCAAAAGTTCAACAATAGAATCAATGATAACATCCTTTATCTAAATTGTTAATGTTAAAACACAATTGATTATTCGCTCATCATTGCCACACAGTAGTGGTATAATGCAGTTACTAGCTATGTGTTCTTTTCCGTCTTAATTTGTATCAATTCCTCTTTATATCACTCTCTCTATGTTTCTAATACCATTCCCTCCAGACTGCAATGTAAGAGGTGTATTAACAATATCCAGACTAAAGCACCTCCTGAGGAAGCTGACACCACCTGCTCGGTTAGTCATATACCCTTATATGGGCATCACGTGTTTATTGTAGTACTGCTCGGATAGTCATATACCCTTATATTGGCATCACGTGTTTATTGTAGTACTGCTCTTTAAATTATTATTCACTTACTTCAGAAAAAAAGAATTATGGGAATTAACAATAATCTGGCTTGTGTGAATGGATAATACCATATCCAGTAAGATTAAAGCCAATATTCAGGGTATATGGGCTTTAACTTAACTTACAAATAACGGTACATTTCAGGTGGCACAGTGGAATCACACTACAAGTAAACACAAAATAAAGGACTTTGCTTTACACTCAGCCTGGGATACAGCCGTCTCCTTCGTCTTCTATCAGCGATCTCACGAGAAAAACTGATGTTTTATTTTATACGTTAATTTATAAATTGTTGTTGATAATTAATTGTATTTTGTTGAGCCTTCAGTTGTTTGCCTCGTTATTAGTATGACTTAAAATATTTTATCAAGTTGTTTTTAACAATTATTAAATTCATAGTTCATACTGCTGACTAAAGATATTAATTATTATCGCTGACTTAATAGAACCAATCAACCAATGTTAAATGTCTTTGTTGGCATCACATTGTTTGATGAACTTATTCCGGAGTGACATCATTAATGAGTTCTAAACCAAAATATTTGATATTATTTAATTGTAAATATTGACCTCAGAACTCAGAAGACTGAATTTCAGATGCAATTTCGTTGAATAACCTGGCAATTGTTTGAAGTAATATCATGTATTTTGTAACATTAAAAACGGAACATATTTTTAAAACGTTCACTCGTTTGATTCTCCGGTAGTCAAACACAAGCTCATCCATATGGGCATCACGTGTTTATTGTAGTCAAACATCAGCCATGTTGTCAACTGAGATTATAAGTTGTAAGACAAAGAAGGACCAAAATTTAAACCGAGCTTACTACCCCCAAGTAGCATTACAAGTCTTGGCCTTCGACTAAATTATTTACACTTAAATTAGTTTAATAAAACGCTTATTCTTCTAAAGGTTTCTTGTATAATCCCCTCTACTTCACTAGATTTAAGTAAACATGGAGATAATACGAGCTCCGTACAAGAGGACTAGAGTGATAGCTTCACAGGGAGAAGAGTTGGAGCAACACATCGTTACTCCTGGTTAGGTCCTTTTATGGGCATCACGTGTTATTTCTGGTTACGTCCTTATATGGGCATCACGTGTTATTCCTGGTTAGGTCCTTATTTATGGGCATCACGTATTATTCCTGGTTAGGTCCTTATATGGGCATTGTGCGTTTCAAGATAAATGTTTCAAGACGTCTGTTTTTTTTTCTATTGATTTTAAATTTGGTCTTTAATATTTGTTTCCTCCAGGTGACGTCATAACACAGAATCTGGATTTTATGAAGTCTCACGGAACTGCTCTGAGTCACGATCACATCTGTGCTACAGTTGCTGGTGCTGTATACAAGGTAAGTTCAACTACTTTTACCTGAAGCTAACCCTTTTAATTTAGTGCTTGAGTAGGAGGGTCCAGTATTCGTGACACAAGAAGTTCCCATAGTCACCCCTCTCCCATTAGATATCTTGGTTAAGGAGTAAACATATTCCTACTGTCTGCTGAGCACGTGGTGCTCTTTACTTTGATAAAAGTGGTCGCGCTGTGGCCTGTGCGCGTGTTATCTCCTACGTTAATGTTGTTAAATTGTATTAATATTATTAACTTACTCGGAAAAGATGTTCCGTAGACCTTCACTTCTGAAATTCCGTGCCCAGTTGTCCCGGAGTCCTTGTCCGTAATCATGATAGTGTCGCCTTTACCACCTTTACAGTCGAACGGGTAAGTCTGCTCCTCTTGGCTGTTGCCAGTCCGCAAATCATTTGCTGTGGATACATGGAGTTATAGATTTTGGATGTAGAAAGATCATTGTATATTTTTAGTCAGTTAACATACGCCAGTCGCCACGTTAAGCGTTTATGAAGTACAGAAATCTATTAATAGCCCAAATCTCAGTTTTATAAACTACCTGTCACAGTGCCGCAGTCCGTCTCTGTGTTATCAGCCCCTAACCTTGCAGCATCTGTTGTTATAACCATAACCACCGTATTTATGAATCTATTAGTATGTCTAGTCGTTACGTTCACTGTTGAGATGGTGTATAGACCGTCCAGATAGAGTTTCAGAAAGTTCCCGGCTGTATCGCCATTTTTCACGCTGTAGAACGTACTGTAGTTCCCATCATGTGCGTTAGAGGGCGGTCTGTTGTTATTGTGGCTCTTAGCTTCTGAACTCTTTATATCGATCTGCGTGTTTTCTGCTCCCACTGCCAGAGGTCCTGAGGGAGAGACAGGTTTTATGTCTACAATTTACGAATAATCTTGATACAAGGTTTGCAATTACCTATGTTGGACGTTTGGGTCTTTTTATTATTTGAAATGTAACATAAGACTTTAATTTCAACTTACTATAGTGGAGAAGTGATGCTAAAGCCAGGGTTAACATCATTGGAAATGCTGACATTTTTGTGTCTTCCTAAAATAGAAGTATACAAATTAAATGTTTTATTTCATTATTGTGAGGTGAAAATCAAAAATAAATGCTAAGTTGATAAGGTATAGCCATACATGTAGAATAAGTTTCAACATTAAGGTAACAGTAAATATCTTAGTTAGCAAAATTAATACTTACAGAAACCCGAATATAAAATATAATGAGCAACAACGGCTGGTAGTTATACTTATAGAAACCCGAATATAGAACATATGAGCAACAACGGCTGTTAGTTATACTTATACTTAAGAATAAAGGCAACGGTCGTGCTTGCCAGCACTGTGATGGATTATATGACTAGAAAACCCGTGGTCACAGGGATGAAGCTAATAGTATTCTTTGTTGGTAAGTTTAAGTGGCGTCAAAAAATAGCCTACACATGAACTGAAGATACAGCCAATTAAAATGTTTCTCGTACTAAACACAGCGTAATATCAATAAAACTGATCAATAATCCTCGTTACCATGGTAACTACGCAACTACCTATTTCTCGTCTGATTTTCACGTGGGCGGTCGTACAAACGACAAACAAAGATAATTCTCTGAATTATAAGTAAGATATAGAGGCAACAAAAAGGTGCATTCAAAAGAAAAAATGGTTCGGCTCTATCACAAATTTCATCTTGCATCTTAGGGGGGCTCAAAAATCATTGATGTTAAGTACGCCGAAAAACCAGTCGAAAATACGCTGTTTGTCTAAATTCTAAGACATACGTGAAATACGGCACATTTTGCAGCTTTAGAACTTTAGAAAAAAAGTTTGATGTTAAATTTTGTCCGAATACGCTCGTATGCCGTACGTTTATAAGAAACGCTACGTACTTAACATCCTTGGCCAAATTGTCGTTTGAATGTGGGATAATTTTGAAAAACTTAACTGAAGTACTAGCAAAACTGCGCGTTTTGCTCTAGAAACACACTTTTTAGAAATTTTCTACCGGCGTATCCTCTAAAATCACCTAATTTGTTCAATTTTAGGAGGGGCGCCGACCAGTGGGCCTAATGGCATCATCCTGCTCGCTGCGTCTTTGCAGTGTTCGTTACCAAAATCAGCTGTTATCGATTTTACCCGAGAGAAAACGTCCGCGATAAATTTAGATTTCCAGAGAGCGGGAGTTAAAACCAAACGTCAGGCACAACTCTAACTCTCCAAGAGAACTCTGGCCAGGTTTGTGTCCGGACATTGGGAGAGGGACAAATTTTAATATGCTAAACTAATGGTAAGCACCCATTAAAATAGGATAAACTATGCTCATCCACATGGGATTCCTTGTCCAAACGTTGACCGTTTAGAGCTGATTTGCATTGCCAACTTGGAGATTTTTCCGAAAGTGGTTGGTTTCGGGCTGGGGCATTGGTTGTCATACGTTGTATGACCCGCCGCGCACGAGTGCGCAGCTCGCCCTGAATTTTGAGTGCGCGGCTCCCCCTGTATCGTAGAAACTCTACAAGTACAGGATCTATAGTGAAACGACATTGGGGGTCACGACGTGATACAAGGCATTGGGAGAGCAGAGCGGGACAAATCCTAATATGCTAAACTAATGGTAAGCACCCATTAAATTAGGATAAACTATGCTCATCCACATAAGACTCCTTGTCTGACGGACGGTTAACTTTAAGAGCTGCTTTACTAAGAAACTTGAATTATTGAAGTGGTGGAATTGCCGACCCAGTCTACAAGACGCAGCTTATTGTACTAAATCCTTGATATGGAAGATAATTGTGTCCTTTAAGAGTTCGGGTGATCCTGTAGAATTGCAGGTCACTCTATGATATGCAGAGACCACAGTCCAAACGGTATATATCTAACTATGGTCCAGTTGGCAGTTATGAAGGTTATTTTGATTGTTGATTGGGACTGGCCAAAAAGTGCTAACCAATGTTAACGGAATAGAAATTTAATGCACAATGATTATCTGAGTTGTGAAATTTCTGAAATCCTACACACCTAATATTATTTATTCATTATCTTTTCTTGATCTTATTATCGTAAGAAAAGATAATGAAAAAATGATAATATACCTACAATTCTACGTGCTTATTGTCACAAAATCTTAATTTCTCTTTTAAAGTGAAAGAAAATAATCTGAACATTAAGATTCTATAAACGAGCCAGTTAGTAAAGACAGGAAAGGTGTGCAATGGGAGAGGCAAGCTTGCAAGATTCGTCGAATTATTATATGTTATTATACTTATAGGTACTCATTTTGTGTCATTTCCTTCTAGCCCAATGCGAATGTTTAACTTTAACTTTAAGTTTATGAAGAATTATGTAATTACAGATAGTGTCATTTCCTTTTAGCCCAATGCTACTGTTTAACTTTAAGATTTATTAAGACATATGTAATTACAGATAGTGTCATTTCCTTGTAGCCCAATGCTAATGTTTAACTTTAAGATTTATGAAGACTTATGTAATTACAGATAGTGTAATTTCCTTGTTGCCCAATGCTAATGTTTAACTTTAAGATTTATGAAGACTTATGTAATTACAGAGAGTAGCAGAGAATTTTTGCGTGTGGCTCGAAAACACAATTATTAGACCAAAAATAAGTTTTTAGCAATTTTAAACGGGAAAAACGTCCGCAGTAAATCTAGATTTTCAGAAATCAGGAGTTAAAGCCAAAGGTGAGGCACAACTCTAAAATAACTCCGGTTAGTTCTGGGTCCTGGCATAACATAAGTTGAGAGACGTCATGAGAAAATCTGTATATGCTAAAATGAATGTAATGGTAAGTACTGCCAATTAAATCAGGATAAACTCTGTTTATTAACATGAGACTCCATGTTGACAGTTTAGTCTTAGGGCTTATGTATTAAGCAACGTAATACCGTGAATTATTGAAGTGGTAGAATTGTTGGTTGCAGCCTGCTCGACGCAGATTACTGAACTAAACCCTTGACTGGAGGATAATGATGTTCTTTAAAACTAAAAACTGTGCCGAGAATAACAGGTCAATATACACTTTATGGTGACAATAGTGGAAAAGAGTTGTATCACGTCGTGACCCCCACGGTCGTTTCACTATGGTGAAACTCTACCCCTGTAGAGTATCTACGATACAGGGGGAGCCGGGCACTCGTGCGCGGCGGGTCATACAACGTACGACAAGAAAAGAGGGATGGGCGTGCAACACCCACTGTAATTGATTAAATTTGCCGAAACTTTCAGGAAATCTAAGTTTGACCCATATCTATAATCTCTGAAATTTCTGTGCAATTCTAAGAAGAATTACGTGAGTTATTAAAGGGTTGCGTGTGGGTAGTAACTTTTGGGCCACCCTGTATAACTATAACACACATAACGCAGACACGCACAAGGATTACATTTTTATTTCCCGCGACGAGTGCGAAGCACGAGGGATTGTTTATATGAAAATAACGCTGACTTGCTTTAGCACGAGGGGTTATTTCAATATAACTTTAAGCGTGCAGGCGTTTTGTGTCATAAACTCCTCGGGGATGTTGCTAAGTGCTAGGGCTAATTCGTTTTAACATTTACCTTACATTCTAGCTAAATTATAAGATCAGTATGGAAAGTAAAAAATGGAATTGAAACGTATATCACAGTGCTGGCAAGCACGATCGTAGCCCTTATACTCACATTACTATTTACCCTCTATACTATACAGATACTATACTATACAGATACTATTATACCCCTTTTACTGTTTTCAGGCATTAAGACTCACCGAAAGTAGTTCAGCAGGCATATCTTAAGTTTAAAACATTCTAATTCAATTTCAAAGATGACAGGAATAAGAAAAGTGTTCTAAATTTTGGTGAGTTATGACAATATGACCATTTCAAAATCCATCGGATACGTGATCTCTGCACTCAATCAGTGATCTCTGCACTCAATCATTGATCTCGTCACTCAATCTGATCAAGAGTAAGGCACCACCTTCGCTGTGAAGGACTAAACAAGCCAGAATTTAATTCTGTAAGTAGTAAACCCTACTACTGCCTAATCTACAGTTATATGATAACAACAAATAAAATAAATCTGATTTTAACAGGAGCTAACAGACTGGTGATGTTTGACTAATTATATAACTAACAGGAGCTAACAGACTGGTGATGTTTGACCCTGACTGGAACCCAGCCAATGATGAGCAGGCTATGGCACGAGTCTGGAGGGACGGACAGAAGAAACCTGTATTTATATACAGACTGCTGACTACGGGAACTATCGAGGAGAAGATATTTCAGAGACAGACTCATAAGAAGGTTAGGGTCGTTACTATGGTTACTAATTACTATGGTTACTTTAATCGTTACTTAACGATCAGTATTGTTCCTGGATTTACAGTGCGACTGAAGGGCAATCTCAGCTTTTCGATTGTATTTTAGATTCTTTTGATTGGCATCTGACTTCAACCTCAAAACTCAATTACGACACTTTTTACGTGAACACCACATCATACATGTGAACAATTGAATAAAATACCAAATAAATGTTAATTGTCAAATACAACATAAACACGGGGAAAATTCACGCTGCTGAATGCTGACCTTGTGTTACAGAGTTTGAGCAGTGCGGTGGTGGACTGTGAAGAGAATGTGGAGCGACACTTTTCTCTCTCGGAACTTAGGGAACTGTTCAACCTCAAGACAGATACTCTCAGCGATACTCACGATAAGTTAGTTGTTATATCTCCGCAAAAGTTCAACAGTAGAATCAATAATAACATCTTTTATCTAAATTGTTAATTTTAAAACACAATTGATTATTCGAACTCATCATTGCCACACAGTAATGGTATGCACTATGCAGTTACTAGCTATGTGTTCTTTTCCATCTTAATTTGTATCAATAATTCCTTTTTATATCACTCACTCTATGTTTCTAATACCATTCCCTCCAGACTGCAATGTAAGAGGTGTATTAACAATATATCCAGACTAAAGCACCTCCTGAGGAAGCTGACACCACCTGCTCGGTTAGTCTTACACACTTATATGGGCTTCACGTGTTTATTGTAGTACTGCTCGGTTAGTCTTACACCCTTATATTGGCATCACGTGTTTATTGTAGTACTGCTCGGTTAGTCTTACACCCTTATATTGGCAACACGTGTTTATTGTAGTACTGCTCGGATAGTCATATACCCTTATATGGGCATCACGTGTTTATTGTAGTACTGCTCGGTTAGATATATACCCTTATATGGGCATCACGTGTTTATTGTAGTACTGCTCGGTTAGTCATATCCGATACCCTAATGTGGGCAACACGTGTTTACTGTTTATTGTAGTACTGCTCGGTTAGTCATATATACCCTAATATGGGCATCACGTGTTTAGTGTAGTACTGCTCGGTTAGTCATATACCCTTATATGGGCATCACGTGTTTATTGTAGAACTGCTCTTGTTTAAATTATTATTCACTTAAGTCAGAAAAAAAAGAATTATGGGAATTAACAATAATCTGGCTTTTGTGAATTGATAATACCATATCCAGTCAGATTAAAGCCAATATTCAGGGTATATTGGCTTTAACTTACCTTACAAATAACGGTATATTTCAGGTGGCACAGTGGAATCACACTACAAGTAAACACAAAATAAAGGACTTTGCTTTACACTCAGCCTGGGATACAGCCGTCTCCTTCGTCTTCTATCAGCGATCTCACGAGAAAAACTGATGTTTTATTTTATACGTTAATTTATAAATTGTTGTTGATAATTAATTGTATTTTGTTGAGCCTTCAGTTGTTTGCCTCGTTATTAGTATGACTTATTATTAGTATGACGTTATTAGTATGACTTGAAATATTTTATCAAGTTGTTTTTAACAATTATTAAATTAATAGATCATACTGCTGACTAAAGATATTAATTATTATCGCTGACTTAATAGAACCAATCAACCAATGTTAAATGTCTTTGTTGGCATCAAATTGTTTGATGAACTTATTCCGGAGTGACATCATTAATGAGTTCTAAACCAAAATATTTGATATTATTTAATTGTAAATATTGACCTCAGAACTCAGAAGACTGAATTTCAGATGCAATTTCGTTGAATAACCTGGCAATTATTTGAAGTAATATTATGTATTTTGTAACATTAAAAACGGAACATATTTTTAAAACGTTCACTCGTTTGATTCTCCGGTAGTCAAACACAAACTCATCCTTATATGGGCATCACGTGTTTATTGTAGTCAAACATCAGCCATGTTATCAACTGAGATTATAAGTTGTAAACCAAAGAAGGACCAAAATTGAAACCGAGCTTACTACCCCCAAGTAGCATTACAAGTATTGCCTTTGACTAAATTATTTACACTTAAATTAGTTTAATAAAACGCTTATTCTTCTAAAGGTTTCTTGTATAATCCCCTCTACTTCACTAGATTTAAGTAAACATGGAGATAATACGAGCTCCGTACAAGAGGACTAGAGTGATAGCTTCACAGGGAGAAGAGTTGGAGCAACACATCGTTACTCCTGGTTAGGTCCTTATACGGGCATCACGTGTTATTCCTGGTTAGGTCCTTATATGGGCATCACGTGTTATTCAATTCCTGGTTGGGTCCTTATATGGGCGTTACGTGTTATTCCTGGTTAGGTCCTTATATGGGCATTGTGCGTTTCAAGATAAATGTTTCAAGACGTCCGTTTTTTTTTCTATTGATTTTAAATTTTTTTTTTTAATTTAAAATATGCAACCTTCTAAAACCAATGGGGCCTCCCCGGGGTCATTACTCTCGCATTTGCGAGAGTGGTCCCAAAGGTGTGAAAGTAGGTCAAGATTTGTTCACACCAAGCTCTAGCATCGCTATTTGTTGACCATCTGCCTTCACTGAAGGTATGTTTTTAGAGAGTGGAGGCCGACCGTCAGCTTGGGATGCAGGGCCAAGTGGTAAACAACGTCAAGGCCCCCTTCCACATGGGCCATGTTGGTTTTGGCAGATACTGTGGTAATAAGATATGAAGTGAATGAGTGAAATGAACTGAGTGAAAAGGGTGTAAAAGAGGAAGAGCTTGTAAGGTAGTTTAGGAATGGAAGGAAGCAGGGCATGTACTACAAAAAACAGCTAGTAGTACTGTAAGATAGTAACAATAACCATTGATAATTAAATAACAAAGACAGCAATATAATGCTTTTGTCTTTAATATTTGTTTCCTCCAGGTGACGTCATAACACAGAATCTGGATTTTATGAAGTCTCACGGAACTGCTCTGAGTCATGATCACATCTGTGCTACAGTTGCTGGTGCTGTATACAAGGTAAGTTCAACTACTTTTACCTGAAGCTAACCCTTTTAATTTAGTGCTTGAGTAGGAGGGTCCAGTTTTCGTGACACAAGAAGTTCCCATAGTCACCCCTCTCCCATTAGATATCTTGGTTAAGGAGTAAACATATTCCTTAACATTTATCCAATTAACTTATTATCTGACGTAAAAATTGTTAGAACAAAAGTTTTCTTCCTGATAATATGAACACACTCGATTGATTCGCAACCTTTTACGATGTTCACAACTAAAGATATTCGACAAACAAGAAATGTGGTAAAAAGTGGTAAAGTGGCAAAAAGTGGCCTTAAGCCACGTGGAAAAGTTTGGAAAAGTTGGTCAGCCACAAAGGGCACCTAATGAGACTCAAAAACGTCAAAAATCCTCTGAAAGCTTCGTGTGTCAGCAGATCGATTTTTTCAGACGGATTTTCCTGTACTAAAATTGAATTATTATTATTAACTTACTCGGGAAAGATGTTCCGTAGACCTTCACTTCTGAAATTCCGTGCCCAGTTGTCCCGGAGTCCGTGTCCGTAATCATGATAGTGTCGCCTTTACCACCTTTACAGTCGAACGGGTAAGTCTGCTTCTCTTGGCTGCTGCCAGAACGCAAATCATTTGCTGTGAATACATTGAGTTATAGATTTTGTATGTAGAAAGATCATTGTATATTTTTAGTCAGTTAACATACGCCACGTTAAGCGTTTATGAAGTAAAGAAATCTACTAATCAGCCCAAATCTCAGTTTGATATTTATCTACCTGTCACAGTTCCACAGTCCGTCACCTCTCCCGAAGCCCTTGACCTTGTAGCATCTGTTGTTATAACCATAACCATCGTATTTCCGAATCTATAAATGGTCTCAGAACTGCCATCAAGTCTATTCGTTACATTCACTGTTGAGATGGTGTAGAGACCGTCCAGATAGAGTTTCAGAAAGTTCCCTGTAATCCCTGCAGCATTACTTTTCACGCTGTAGTACGTACTGTAGTCCCCATCATGTGCGTTAGAGGGCGGTCTGTTGTTATAGTGACTCTTAGCTTCTGAACTCTTTATATTAATCTGCGTGTTTTCTGCTCTCACTGCCGGAGGTCCTGAGACAAGTCCACAATTACGAATAATTTTTATACAAGTTTTGCAATAACCTATATTGGACTTTTGGGTCAGAATTTTTAAATATTTGAACTGTAACATTAGACTTTAAGTTCAACTTACCATAATGGAAAAGTAATGCTAAAACCAGGGTTAACATCATCGGGAACGCTGACACTTCTGTGTTTTTCTAAAATATAAATACATACATGTTACATGTTACATGGTAAGGTCTCCTCCTAGTCGTTGGAGTGGCCTGCATCACACACATCGCGTTGGCGGCGTAACATATGTCTCCACTGTACTCGGTTGGTAGCCAAAGCTTCTGTTGTGTCGTTGTCGATGTTTTCAACACCTGTAAACTTAGCAGCATCTTCGAGTACGCAGGACTTCCAGTTCTTACGGGGGTCTGCCCCTTGACCTCTTTCCATAGTTTGGCTTCCAGTTCAACAGAAACCTCGGTAGTCTAGAGTCTGGCATTCTAACTACATGTCCATACCAACGTAGCCTGGCAGCACTGATGAAAGTCTCAACTGACTTGATGCCAGCCCTCCTAAGAACTTCGTCGTTGGTTACATGAAAGAACCATTTAATCCTAAGGATCCTTCTCAAGGAGGTTTGATGGAAAACCTCGAAACGTTTCATCTGCTTTTTGGTGGTGTTCCAGACTTCAGCTCCATACAACAAGATGGTGAGGACAGCAGCCCTATAGATCCTGATCTTGGTTGGAGTCTTTATAGTTCTGCTATTCCAAATGTTCCAGAGCTGATGAAAGGCGCCATTAGCCTTCTGGATACGGACATCCAGGTCTCTGTTGATTGTCCCATCCCCACTAATAGTTGCACCCAGGTAGACAAAGTTGCTAACCTGCTCGACGGGTTCACCCTCAACCGACAGCTCAATACAATCATCCTTGATGAAAGGTCGCTGGGAGGCGCACTTGCTTACAGCCATGCATTGGGTCTTCTTTGCATTTATTCTGAGCCCAGCGTAGGAGCTGTAATGAACTAATAGATCAGTTGATTCCTGTAGGCCTTCCCCTGAGTTGTCCATAATAGCCATGTCATCAGCATAATCGGTGTCCAGAATGACCTTTTCCTCGACCGTCTTCATCTCTTTCTGCAGCACTGCGCCTTGACTGATGATCTTGTTGTTCTCAGCCAGAAATGCAGAAAAGTTTAGGCAGAAATTAAAGACAGGAGGTGCTTGAATGTCACCCTGACCTGTGCCTGAGTTAACATCAAACCAGTCTGTCAGCTCCCCATTAACCCTCACGGCACTCATGGTACCCCCAAAAAATGACTGAAATATTCTGACATATTTTTCAGGCAGCCCATAGTGTCTCATACTGCACCAAATAAAGTCCCTTCTGATAGAATCGAACGCTGCCTTGAAATCCACAAAATTAATGTAAAGAGGAATGTTAAACTCAAGACAGTTATGAATAATAGTTCGGAGAGAATAAATCTGATCAATACATGAGCGGTTCTGTCTAAATCCGCACTGATTCTCCCTGAGGAGACACTCCATACCAGCATGTAACCGCTTAAGAAGAATCATCTGAAAAAGCTTGGATGCTGTAGACCTTAAGGTGATCCCTCTGTTGTTCCCGCAGACTGAAGTGTCTCCTTTCTTCCCAATAACAATGATCACACCCTTTAAACCAATCTTCAGGAACAGTCTCTTCTTCCCACACTTTCTTGAATAGACACTCTAGTTGATCAACTAGAGCACTCGCACCATACTTCAGTTGCTCGTTAGTTATCCCGTCCACTCCTGGGCTTTTGTTGTTCTTAAGCTTTGTCAGGGAATAACTAATCTCGTCTCTGGTGGGTGGTCCATCCGAACAAGAGAGAGAGTTAAAGTGGGGTTGGGGTGGTACTGTATCAAGGTCGGCAAGGTTGACACTTGATGATGGGGGGTTCAGAAGTTCAGTAAAGTGCTCCTTCCACCTATCCCTCTGCTGTTGGGGATCCGTGATCTTCCTACCGTCCTTGTCCCGGACACAAGATGCTTGAGGCTTCTTGTTCTTACCAGAGATCTTCTTGATCTTTGCCCATACCTCACGCTGCTGACCTTTGCTCGCTGCTTCCTCAAGATCAGTAGCTACTCTAACTGCCCAGTTATTGTCGTCTAGCTTGCTGCTTTTCTTGACTAACTTATTAAGTTTAGAATACTCTGACCTGTTAGTGTCCGAGTTTGGGTCTTTGCGCTTAAACTGTGCCCGCTGAGTCAATAAATCCTTGGTCTTCCGTGACAGGTGTTGCTCCTTTGCCTTCCGGGGTCTTTTGCCTAGTACCTCCAGTGAGACATCAGTGACGGTCTGACTGAGATTACGCCACATATCCTCGAGGTCGACCTCACTATCCAGACTTGCAAATCGGTTTTGAAGAGCCACATTGTACTCTAAAACCGTAGTACTATCCCTCAGGCGCTCAATGGCAGGCACATTGGGCCTGTTGGCGTTGATCTTTGTCACTGACTGAAGTTTGATTTTCAGCAGTCCTAGAACCAGATAATGATCGGAGCCGATGTCTGCCCCGCGACATACCCTAACATCAAAAAGTGACTGACGAAACCGCTTTCCGATGCAGATATGATCTATCTGATTGACGGTGAGCCCGTTGGGGGGACCGCCATGTTCCCTTGTGAATGTTCTTGTGCTCGAAGAGAGTTCCCCCGATGACAAGCTGGTTCGTCGCACAGAAATCCACAAGTCTTGTCCCGTTGTCATTTGATGAGCTATGGAGTGATTCCCCACCGATGACCGCTTCACTTCCATATCTGCCTGATGTTACTTTTGCATTAAAATCGCCGAGCAGTAACTTGATATCGTGACGAGGTAGCCCATCAAATGTATCTGTGAGTGTCCTATAAAACTTATCTTTCTCACTCTCCTCTGCACCCTCAGTTGGAGCATAGGCCACAACAACAGAGATGTTGATTTGCTTACTATGCAGCCTAGCAGTTAAAACCCGCTCCGATGTGGGAGTGAACGATATCAGGGAGTTTCTGATTCGTTTTGAAAGACTGAGACCGACTCCCTGTCTCTTGATCCCGTCGACTCTACCGGAATGGATGAGTAGACTGCCATTGTCCAGTAGAGTGGTGCCAGATCCAGGCATGTGATTCTCGGTGATCCCCAAAAGATCCAATCTGTACTGGTCAATGTTTTTACTAAGTTGGTAGAGCTGTGTAGATGAGCTGACAAGAGATAGAACGTTCCATGTTCCAAAACGTAAAAACTGTTTGCAATAATTTACTGGATTGGATTTGTTGGAAGCAGGGTCAACATGGATGATCTGTTGACTAATAAATCTGGTCGGATGACGAGTACCCCCTCTTCTCATCAGGCGACTGGGGTCCCGTAGGCTTTGCCCAGCCTCCGTCATGCTGGAACCATCCGTCCTTGAATTGGAAGTAGCACTCCTTCCATTTGATGTGTGTGTTGTTTCAGTATAAATATACAAATTAAATGTTTTATTCCATTATTGTGAGCTAAAAATAAAAATAAATGTTAAGTTGATAAGCTATAGCCTATACAGTATACAATATGTAGAATAAGTTTCGGCATTAAGGTTACATCTTAAAGCGAACAAATCCAAATTTCTGTAATCAAACATTTCCTGGTTAACGTGCATTTTTCGGAAAAGCACAATTTGTTTTGTTGAGAGGCTATAAGTCAATCATTTCTTGTGATATCGAGCTGAAATGTTGCACGAAGTTTATTCATATCTTGTTCAAGATGTGTGTAAAATCTTGATATCGTATCTTTAAAAGCTGCGTTTTTATAAATTTTGAAAGTCAAAAAGTGGTAATTTTTGTTTTCAGGCTTTCTGTACCAAAATATCCGTCAAGCCCATATCCAAAAAAATTTAAATTTCCTACATTCTCAATTTTTTCGTTTTCTGTGGCCCGCTCGCTTCGCTCGCATAAAAAGTCTTTGTATTCGCGCGGTTCAAAGATTTTTCATGGCAGATTCCAGATTCTCAATTTTACTTTTTTAGGGCCCGGAACAGGGACGTAGCCAGGATTTTTCTTTGAGGGGGGCTGTTGGCGAGCGAAGCGAGCCGACGCGTCCAATCCAGCTGCGCAGCGAGCGAAGCGAGCAAGCTGTGGCAGGGGTCTGGGGGCGCAGCCCCCAGCGGTGTCCAGGGGCGGAGCCCCTTGGCGGAGCCCCTTGGCGGAGCCCCTTGGCGGGGGCTAGGGGGGCGCAGCCCCCCGGAAAATTTTTTCGAAACAGGGTGTTTTAGACGACATTTGGCATTAAAGAAATTTGTAGGACAGCAATAAACTGGGATTGAAAAGAATCAAGTACTCACGTAAATTTGGTAACTTCACAACAGCAATCTGCATTCTCCAATCAGAATTTACGACTTACTCAGGCCTCATCGTCTTAAGATTTTTACATTTCCTACGGTCTAGGGGACACTATTGACTATTTATAGAAGTCTTCTAGAATGTTTGCTTGGATTTAATGACAGATATTTACTAATCCACAGTTCAAATCTTTGACTGACTGCAGTCATAAACACAGCCCAGTTACCAGGCGACCATGGGGACTAGGGGGCTTATCTTTTTTCTGGGGTTCGATTTTTTCCGGGGGGGCTGCCCCCCCCCCCCCCCCCCCCCCCCCCCCCCGGCCCCCCCCCCCCCCCCCCCCCCTGAAGCCCCCGAAAATTTTGGAAATTTAAACTAGATTTGGCCTCCTGGAACGAATCTGACAATGGAGAACGATTTTAGCATACTATTTTCTGATTTCAATTTTTATTGGGATAAATTGTCTGGATTCTATAATCCCTTAACACTTGGCTTAACTAAAGCACGAAATAGGAGACAGCATGAAGTATCAAGAGTTTATAATTTTGGCAAAAATGTTTTCTCATCTACTACCATCACTTTCTGCTTTCAAGCCCGTTTCATAGACTAGATAAGTAGATAGTAAAATGTTAATAAAGTAATAATGACAACTATTTATGTCGTGTACGCGAAAATGCCCCAATAATTAGCATCTGGTTAGTGGTTACTTGATGCACAGATTTTGTAGCTAATAGCAACAAACTTTGGTCTGTGAAACGAAATTTGATAGACTGGATCAGTGGATCCCTGACTGAGGACATTTAAATAACGGTCAAGCAACTTTTAGTCTGCTCTTTCACTTAAATTCCTACTGAAATATTATCGAAAATTCTCAGAGTTGGCTCTCGAATTTCCTACTTTTTGTCAAAAATTTCCTACTTTTAAAAATTTCCTACATTCTTAGAATGCGAGAATGCGGGTTTTTGGATATGGGCCGTCAAGGAACATCGGATTGTTTTGATGCTTGACATGAAATTGTTCTCTGAAGTCTGGTGCAGTTTTTGATGCCCTCAAAAATGTGTTTATTCAACTGGAAAGTTAATCTTTTGGATCTCAAAGTCAAACAACGAATTTAGGGGCCATCTACTTAGGACGTCCGGCAAATAGGGAGGGGGCAGGGGGGTTTTGGAATTTCGGACAAATCCGGACAGGGGGAGGGGGCCGGGGCTGGGGGGGGGGGGGGTGGTTTCTGAAAATCTGGACGTCCGGAAATTTTGCAGAATTAACGAAATTAAACTGATGGGCACTGGGCCATTATCAATCAAGTTGACAGCTATTAGTATTTACATATTTACATAATAAAAATAAACAACAAGAAATGCGAGTGAATGGCCGTTTGTTTCTGGTGCTTCTCTTAAATGGGCTACAACCCAACCTTGGATAAGCAGATGATCTGGAAAGCGCGCTTATTACAAACAGTATAATTTAATCGAAATGCACAGTGCACACCAAGGGTAAATAATTTGCTGAATAGTTGAGCTAGCAAAAAACAGTTTCTTAGAACAATTCTCAACCGTTTAAAAGCAATTTCGAATTAAGACCACAGCATTAGCCCAATGCTTTGAACAGAAGTTTTTTTGAGGCTGTTATTACACAATATTCTGTATTTTAAACATAGTATAATTTTTATAGTAGTAGTTACCGTGACTTTTACGACTAATGAAATATATAACTTTCCCGCATTTAAGTCGTTATATTTCTGAATTTTCTGCATTATAGAACAATTTGCCGTTTTAACAGAGATTTAGGAGTTCAAGGTCGTTGGTTTTTATCGTTTAAAAAAATGGTTAAACAAGTTTGAAAATATGCAGCCGTAGGTGTTTAATACTTTAATAAATATGGGACGATGCTTCATATTAGGGGCCATCTACTTAGGACGTCCGGCAAATAGGGAGGGGGTGGTTTTGGAATTTCGGACAAATCCGGACAGGGGGAGGGGGGTTGGTTTTGAAAATTCGGACTCACCTGAACAGCGGGAGTAGAGGGGGGTGGTCTGAACATTTGCGATTTTGGCAGACGTCCCCTTAGGCATATTTTTCGTTTTTCATATTTACAGATTTTTCTAAAATTTCGATAGGAATGTGCTAGAGACTTTTAGAATAGTGCAAAATAACTGCAACTAGCACATTTACATATGAGTTATGTATAACAAAACAACCGAAAATGCTTCCTTTTAAAGTTATGGTAGAAATAGTGATTTTTTAGCTTCACAGATACAAAAATCACATTTTCTACCATTACTTTAAAAGGAAGCATTTTTACACACATTTTGAACTAGATATGAATAAACTTCGTGCAACATTTCAGCTCGATATTACAAGAAATGATTGACTTATAGCTGGAAAAATCGTCAAAAAAAGAGGTCCAAGATTTTCAAAATCGAATGAAACATTCTCTTAGGCCTATCTTAAAATTCTGATCTAATTGAATCTTTTAAATGGTCCTTAGAACATATCCTGAAAGTTTCAAGGTGATTGCTCAAAAAATGTAGGAGAAGATAGAATTTTAGACTCGATCTTCAGGGCACGCGATTGAAAATCGCTCGCGCAATACAATTACACATCAGCGCTGACCTTTGACCGACAATCAATTCGGCTAGGAACAATATTTTTCCATGGGACCAAAAGCAGCAGATAGATATTACTCCCCTCTATCAGAAACAACTATAAAATCAATTTCGAGAGAAATTTCATAAAGACCCCCCCTGCCCCCTTAAGACTATTAAGTTGTTGAGCATGTGGTGCTGACCGTAATAACAGCTGCGAGGTTATTAAGCATAATTTAGAACTGCAATGTCTATAAAAGATATGAGAGTTTTTGTAACTTTTCACTAAATCATGGGAGTTGGATGATACCCAAGAAGAAGTATAATATTTACCACTATTAAAGTCTACAGTCCACACATTATGTGAAAAAAAAACGTTAATATCTACGTTAAAATATGTTCAAAATATAAACTGCGTGGCGCGCGCAGAATGGAGTTACAATTTATGAGAAGCTGATAATTTATGGTGATCTTTACTGTTTACCAGTTAACTCACTAGAGTAAGGTTCTCCGAAGATCTTGACCTCTGATATAGAGTGCCCAGTCCAGCCCCTATCCAGATCCTTAATCAACACACTGTCCCCTCTACTTCCCTTACAGTTGAAGGTGTAAGTCTGTACTGCCTTGTTGCCATAGTTACCTGCCTTGTTACCATAGTTACCATAGTTACCATAGTACCTCGACTCATCTCCTGTCGACAATATAGTTCAGACTCAAGTGGGGGCGGGGCGGGTAGTCTTTCAGTTCACGTATTTATCTAGTTACAGATGTGGGGGCGGGGGCGGGTAGTCTTTCTTTTCACGTATTTATCTAGTTCCAGATGTGGGGGCGGGGGGCGGGTAGTCTTTCTGTTCGCGTATTTATCTAGTTACAAATGTGGGGGCGGGGGGGGGGGGTAGTCGTGCTGTTCACGTATTTATCTAGTTCCAGATGGACAGCTGACCTGAAAAAGCTGAATGCTCGACATTTTTATATTTTAGGAGTATAAGTTGGGGTAAGTTCTTATTCCTTACCTCTAAGAATCCCACAAATGTTTGAAGGAAGGTTCCTAATTTGTGATTCAGTTGCTGATCAAATCCAAGATCATAGACGAATCAAAAGGATACTAATTTATGTAATTGCATAATGTGTCACCCGAAAATATCACATAATTATCACGTAGTTATACAATGTCGCGTACTTAAGAGGATGTTGTGTTGGGGAACCTGGCTAAATATCAGCTACTTTAGTATAGTAGTGATGATATAGTAGTGAGACATAACAGTTTAAAAATAGTAGATTAAACTATATATTTCTCATTATTTGATTTAAAAAAAATTGATTGCACTATCAGGTAGATAAGTTGGTTAGTGTGTAAGGAGTAAATAACAATAGTAACCATAGTAACTGCTAGTAACCATAGTAACTCCTAGTTACCACAGTAACTGCTAGTAACCATAGTAACTGCTAGTTACCATAGTAACTGCTAGTCACTATAGTAACTGCTAGTTACTATAGTAACTGCTAGTAACCATAGTAACTGCTATTAACCACAGCAACACCCTTCAGGTAGATAAGCTGGTGAGTGTGAAAGGAGTAAATAACAGATACAGAGGAGAGATAGGAGATGTGGTGGTGGGGAGGATAACTGAAGTTCAGCAGAAAAAGTGGAAGGTTTTTATAATAGATTTTACAGTTTTGAAATGAAATGGATATGGGACTCGTTATATTTAATTATCATATTTTACATTTTTATTTAGACTTTGGCCCATGCGTTTGTTTTTTTGATCTGCAATAACGAGTCCAAACCTATTTTGACCCATCTTTGTTCTGATCTTGTGTCGTGGTTTTGGGATCCTGAGTGGGTATCGGGATTGGATAGTGCTGTCAGACCTTGAGGGGCAGCTTAAGTTTCCCAGTGAGATTGTGGAAACACGGCTGAGGCCGGACCTTGTGATATTCTCAAGGTCGGCAAAGACAGTTATTTGGTGGGAGCTAACAGTACCATCTGAAGAGCGGATCGCTGAATCGCACGAGTACAAACTCGACCGATACAGCGGTCTGCAGGCTGAGATTCGGGCGAAAGGTTGGTGCTGTTATAATGCCGCAGTCGAAGTTGGAGCTAGGGGAGTGGTTGCGCAGAGTTTGGAGAGAGCTGCGAGGAGGATTGGTTTTAGGGGAAGAGAGCTGAAGAAGCTGGTACGGGACAGTGGGAAAGAGGCAGCCCACTGTTCCAGATGGATTTACTTGTTATCGAGAAAGAGGGAGTGGGAGTTCAGGAAGGTTGGAGCTTGAGAGTTCACTATAACATCTAGAGGTACCATAAACGTTATCTCGTCGCCAATTGCGAGCTCTAACGGGTCTCCTCAAGTGACTCTCGGATAATATGGTGGTTCAAGGGTGGACTGCTGGGGCGCCTGCAGGAAACCGTATTGCGATTAAAGCCCCGAAACGGTGTCAGGTTGGTAACTGATGATTCTGATCCATGCTCCTGTGAGTTTGCTGTTGTATCTCATTTCGCTAAACTGAGGCATCTCCGCATCTTGGGTGAATATGCGTACATCTTCATACTAAACCCAGGTGTGGCATGTGTCAGTGAATACGGGCGAGCGGATGCAATAGCGAAGGTGGTGTGGCAAGGCCTAAAAGACACAGTCAGATAGTTGTCAGCTCGCTGACTGTAAGGGAGAAGGTATATCCGTATTTCGCTGCTACTGATGCAGTCCTTGATCTGGCAATCAAGGTTTTCTGTTTTTCGTCTAACTATGTACCGTTGGGCTTGTGGAATCCGTAGGGGGGACATACATAGGTTGGAATGGTTTTGTGCACCAAGAGGAGTGAGGGAATGAGGGTTGAAGAGAGAGCTAGAGAGTTGTTAGGGTGGTTAGGATCAGTAGGTGGATTGATTGATTGATTGATTGATTGGGGGACTGGTCCGTAGTACCAGCCAATGTTTACTCAAAAGTAATATATAATTGAAATAAGTTAAATATTCATCCCCGAGGGGCACGCAGATTATAATTGTGATGTTATTTATTAAAACTATTCGATTAAAATTTTATTGGTCGAGTCGACTGGCCCTGATCTGCAAACATATTTGATATTGGTAACTTTATGATGCTGCCTCACCGCAATTAGGTGTGTTATCAGTGTAGATATGCGCTATGTGGCAGTGAAATAAGGAATGTGCTGTTAGAATGGCAGGTGGTTTGAAATGTTGTCCTGATTCAGATTGTTTAATTTGAGCTGTATGAGTTTGGTTTTGAGTGATTATTGACTATGTTCTTTGTGATTTACGTAATCCAGGTAGGTTGTGGAGTAAAAATGGTGGCCATTCGTCGTTGCAGCCAATACTTTGCAAGTCTAGTAGTACTTTTTTTGACGAATTCTTATATATGTTGATAGAAAATATACTGGATGGGCATGTAATGCGAGTGTTATGCTCTGAAATAGCGAGCATTGGGCCTTTATAAAAGATGCTAGATCTCAGGTCAGTCTGTGAGTAAATTGATAACCAGTCTAAGTTTTGTTCGTGTGTCGTTCCTTGTTTGGGTGTGTTAGGAGGGAAAAGTTCTGAAATCGATTTAGGTAACAAACTAGACATATTTCGAGTGTTTGGTTGGAGCGTTCTGTTTTTGCCAAGTATTTTTGTGACCTATTTTTGTTCAGGTGGACTGTGGTTCCAGATTAGACTGCCAACTACAGCTGAGTTCAGTGTACTTACCTGGAAACGTTCTGCGGAGGAAGACCCTTAATGATGAGCTGATGATGAGGGAGTATTTCACTGAGGGGGACCTCGTCTGTGCTGAGGTATGTGTGATGTCAGAGTTACTTACATGTACAGTAGTAACTGTAGTAACTGTAAGTGTAATGTAGATAATATAGTTACCTACGATAGTAACCATAGTAACTGCTAGTAACCATAGTAACACACAGGTATCAGATGTAGGGAATATAGACGGTATGTTAAAGTTACACATGAGGTCCAACAAGTACGGGAAACTACCTGAGGGGGTTCTCATCAAGGTAAAATAAATGAATAAACTGTTTTAAATTAATTGTATTAAGACATAATATTCGTATTCGTATAAGAACATATTATTCAACATTTTCATTGCATCAAAGTTCCACGTACACGTTTATGTGATATTTTTGCACTAAGTAACTCTTGTATTAACAAAATGCCAGGTCCCCAGCGTGCTAATAAAAAGAAGCAAGCTCCATTTCCACAGATTACCATGTAACGCTACTGTGATACTTGGGAACAATGGGTTCGTGTGGGTCGGACCACATTTCTCACCAGATCAGCCGGTAAATAAATTTACTTTCGCTTTCGCTTTCACTTTTTTTCATCGATCAAGATCAGCTCGTACACAAATCCAACAGTTTAGACATTCTTAATCTTGTACTCCAAATCAATCTGATACAAAGCCTCCCTACTTCAGATTGAGGCGTTCACGATAAACTCCAGAGAAACAATTGCGCGTCTTAGTAACGTGATCAGAGCTCTAGCTGCGTACGGAGTGCAACTATTCGACACTATTATCTTAACTGCCTATGATATCTCTATGAAGTATAAGGTGAAGGAGCTGCTTAATGCGGAGGTTATGGAGCATGTGGCCCAGGAGAGTTATGAACATTCTCTACATCAGAATTTGTAGTTTTCAAAATTAATTTTTAAAATAATTTAAACCTCTGTCCAAATTAAGCTGGATCACTATTAATTTATTCTTTTAATGCACTACGTTCACTGGGGAATGTACTGAATATGTCATTAACTGCAGTGGTTTTTAAGTTGATATATTTGTCAAATCCTTTTATTTAGAAACTTCAATTCGGGAATTTGAAGTTTTTCAATTTGGTTTTTGAGTATAATTCCTTTTAATCAACTTACTGTGTCTAATTTAGTACAAAATACAAAATAATCGAATTCTCTTACTGCTACTCGAACTCTCTGATAATTAAATGTTTCATTTTAATAATATTAGCGCAAACATCACAATAATATACCCTCTATTTCCCTTTAATAGCTGATGATGACATGTACAACTTAATGTGAAGTACAACTCAGTGGGACTAGACCACTACTCATGACGTCCCTTACTCAGCTATCCTCCTTGTTGAGAAACCTCTCTGTCTCGAGATGTCTCAATGTGTCTCAAGTCCTCTCCAGAGGTTGGTCTCAAATCTTCTCTAGAGAGAACCAATTTCGTCAGAATGATATTGAGCCTAAAAAAATGGTTATTCATTAATCTTTGCGACTTATAACTATTTTGTTTCGATAGTTATCATGGTTATAACTTATGATAGTTAACATGGTTATGATAGTTGTTATCTAAAAGTCATGGTTACTATGGTTACTCAGGTGTCCACCACGCCCCACGAGACCCTAACCACGTACACAGAGGAGGAGCTAAGTTCTACCTGCCCCCAGAACCAGCCTCTATACACCCTCCCTGTCCTATTAGAGCTGACCCTGCCATGGCTACTACACGTGATGATGTGAAACTTATCTTCGGTAAACTTTAGTTTGTTCATCCTCATATTCCCTTATATGGGCATCACGTGTTTATTCCTCATTATATTCTTGATGTACAACCTAAATGTATTAATGTCAGTAATAATCCCATTTTGACCGACGCGATTGTTGATTTTGCAGTGATTGTTCGCAATATATTACGTCGATATCTCAGGTCCACAAAGTAAGCTGAAGAGAACAGGAGGACGGGACCCGGAGACGGGAATTAAGATCTTCAGAGCTAGAGGTGGAGGTTCTGATAAACAGGAGAGACACGTCAACAAACACCGCCTACCCGTCAGTTAACTTACTTAATTACAAACTTTTCAATACTTTTATTAATACTTTTAAAACAAAGTTACAACGAATTCTTCATGTAGTGCATCCTGGGCCGGGTTTGGACAGGACATGCCCGTCTAAAATATTTCCATCACGTTACATTACATAATTCTCAATAAATGTAATAGATATGTAGTGTTGTAATTAGTTTTAAAATATATTTGTAATATTTACTTACTTATAAATACAATAAGCATCGTCAGCTTATTATATGTACAATGATTTTCAGTTCAGCCCTACGCCTATTGCATTATATGTTTGTTTAATTTGGTCTCTTATCTGCTTTCTTATCTCGCCTTGTTTAACGGCGAGATATTGTGCCTCTCACCTTACATCATGACAGCTGTGGACGCCAAAGAATCGACGGTATTATATTTAAAGATGAGGCTTGGATGGCAAGTTAAAGCAGCTGAAAAACACTCTAAGATCAACCAAGAATCAGTTGATTGAGAATCAGATATGGGTCATCAGATTTCAGGAAACAATAAATAACTGCAACGGGGAACAGTTGCAGTCAGTGGAGACCTCTGTAAAAGACACGGTTGAGATTCAGTTAAAATCGTACAGTGACGCAAGTATGGTAACGTCACGCCACTGATCGCACCATATTGGATAATATGTGTTGTTATGTTTCAGGAAGACGCAGGTAGCGGTACTATAAAGTACAGAGTGCTACAAATACAGGAGTGTGAGGTTAACAACGCTGATTTAGCTTTGGTAGCTGGTCCTCATATCACGTGAGTTCCCCCCCCCCCCCCCCCCCCCCCCCCTTTTACCCCTCCATCTTAACACATCCCCTCTATAATGGAAGATGGTAAAAATTCCGGAAGATTACAGAAATTTTCGTCATTTAGGCCGTCAATAGAATGTCAGAAACAGCGAAAAGATTTCGGAATTAATACCATTTTCAATTCAGTACGCCAGAATAACTTTCCATCAAATTGACGCAATCCAACTAGCTGTAATTAACTAATTACTTTAGGCAGAATGGAACAATCCCGACCCACCTTAAGTGGGAAGCTTAGGTGGGAAGCTTAGGTGGGAAGTTTAGGTGGGAAGTTTAGGTGGGAAGCTTAGGTGGGACTTTGGATCACATCACTCTTAACTTAGAAGTGAGAGAACCATGGGACTGTTGCAAGCATCGCAGTTCTGGGTGGGTTTTAGAATCTGTTTGGTCATCAGGAACGATCTGGAACTGTCTTCGGTTGCTGCTAGGGTCATTATCTCAAAGTGAAGTCCAAGTCTAGCTGGTTGGAAAGGCATGTTGATAGATTGTGGTTGCGGGGTAGGATGAAAATGATGATCTTAACGGTATTTATACCATAGTGTGATTTAATGACGTGCGAAGTGAAGTGATTATCACCACAATCTGTCCTTGACAATATTCACGGACCAATCACACGATCCTCTAAGAGTCCCACTTAAACTTCCCACCTAAACGCTCTGACACTGAACTCAGCCATAAGGTGAACTTCTAAGTTAAGAGTGATGTGATCCAAAGTCCCACCTAAACTTCCCACCTAAACTTCCCACCTAAACTTCCCACCTAAGCTTCCCACTTAAGGTGGGTCGGGATTGTTCCATTCTGCCTTACTTTAATTAACTAATTACTTTAATCAACTATTTACTTTTATTAACTTATTACTTTTATTAACTATTTATTTTACCCAGGTACATAACCCAGCCTGAAGGGCTAAATGTTGGGGACGTGATTGAAGCTAGCAGAACTAAGCTCGGTAGTTTGAATCCAGGCTGTGCTTACCCTTTAAAACTCCTTCCAGTCGGTAGGTTTTAGAAACATTAGATTGTGTTTAGTTACCTGGGGGAAGTACTAAGTGATGATTTTCTCAATATGTCACGTGTTGCCTCGCGTATAGGTCGTGTACCTTTTAGAAAATTATTTGTAAAACCACTCATTCGGAACAAATATTTTACGTTTCATTTATAAATGAAACGTAAGATATTTGTTCATGGCAAAGCTATTATTCATGGCAAAGCTATTATTGTAAATAACATTTCTGACGAACACGAAGTTTTCGTCTGTTCAAGTTTAAGCGGGGGGGGGGATCTTAAGGTCAGAATCGTACGTGACGTTGGGGGGTGGGTCATATTTTCTTCCAAAACGCAGTTATTACTTTTGTACTAGGTGGTGGGTCTGCTAGGTGGTGGGTCTGCTGCTCATTTCCCAGAAAAACAGTTAGTACATGGTACTAAAGGGGGTGTCCAACCCCAAAAAACCATTTAACCTTAAATTTCAATTTTGGGAATGGGTTTTGAGGTTTTTTAAAGTTTTTTTTTGGGTTTTTTTTTATTTTGTTGTAGCTTTTTATCTAATTCGACTACATTGAAAACAAAACCCCTACTAAATAGTGGGTATAATTTGCCCATTTACCAATGTTTAATGAACTGTTTAAAACAATTTACGGGTGGGTATCTTATTTTATATACCAAGACACGGTTAGTACCGTGATTTCTCAACAGTTAGTACCGCAAAAGCCAGCAAAAAGGGTGGGTGTCTTAATTATTATCCGAAAAAACAGTTAGTACCGCGAAGGGGGTGGGTGGGTCTTTTGAAAAATTCCAAAATTGCACTTAGTCGACGTCACGTACGGCACTTGGTGCCTGATCCCCCCGGGTTTAAGCAAGACTATCGCTTGGTTGTTGTTATTATTTCTCAATCCCGTTAATCTAGTAAATGTAATGGTTGCAGGAATAAAAGTCAACTCAGTGGAGCCAGAGCCTGGAAAAGGCTCCAGCTTTGCCATGAACTCTGGGACATTCTGTGAAATAATGAAACACACTCTAGCTCGAGACAAGACCCTTATCCAACATCCCTCAGGTTTGCAATTAGACGTGGCCTGAAATATTATTATTATCAGCTGAAAGGAAACAATAAGTTGGCCCGTATCTTAGTGTAGACGACTATTACATGTGTTAGCGGAGGGAGGTTATGCGGAGGGATGTTATGGGGAGGGAGGTTATGCGGAGGGAGGTTATGCGGCTAGCCTCCCCCCTCTCATCTTGTGCAAATTTTCGCATTTGTGCCGGATGTCTCGGAAAAGTGGTTGGCGAAAATCCAGATTAAGTTATCATTCAGTTAAGCTTTAAAGTTTTACAGGTGTATCACAGTGGGTTGACAGTGATTGTGTCGCGACTCTAGGCAGAGTGAAGCAGACTGCCAGAGCTGTTGAGATACTGGGATCATGGAAGGTTTGTCTGGAGTTAACAAACTAACTGAATACTTTGTTCAAGTCGGAAATTACGAAATTTTGAAGTAGTCTAAATTAGAAATGATCGCACATTTATCGCTGCTGAATTTTTTTGTGAAATCTTGTCTGGCAAGAGTTTGGAACCAGCTCACGTGTTCACGTTTACAGGCTTCAAGAGCGAAGGGTATAAAACCAAGAGCGGACCGTCAGAGATGTTGGAACTGGAGGAAGAGGAGATTGCGACATAGAATGGATCAGAAGTGGGCTAAGCGGTGTTTACGCTACTTAGACGACAGACCTTGGGTAATAATACCACTAATATTACTAGTATTTCTAATATTACTTAGCAGTGTTTACGCTACTTAGAGTTAGACCACAGACCTTGGGTGATGTTTTTATTAAAATATGCGCGGTTTTATTTTTTGTGTTTTTATTTGATTTGTTGACAGATAAAACCGCTAATTAGCCACATATTTCCGGCATTTCAGCATTTCATAGAATACTTATTTGCGGAGGTCATTATCATGTTGCCGCCTAACTTAATAAAAAATATATAATAATAACGATGGTTCAAATAAACCAATTTTTCTATAATTAACGCTACTTTAATCCTCGTTTATCACGTTTGTTCTTGTAGGTTTATAACCTACCAAGACGCGCGCCGTTGGACTCGTCGACGGTCTTGTATATTTAAAACGAATATTTTACGATTATCACCCGTTAAGTTTGTTCTGATAACAAATTCCTCTATCAGGCGGGACAAGAACACTTTGTACCTGAAACGTTTGAGAGGTTCAGGTACCACTTCGGAGACCGGAAACCGGAGTATTTCATCCGGAAACTAAAGCAAAAAGATCCGGAGATTCTGAAGCACATTGATAAGCGCAAGTTTGAACCGAGAGAGTAAGTTTATAAATCTAGAGTTTAATAAATGATAATAACGATGGTATAAATAAACCAATTGTTGCTATAAAATGAACGTTACTTTTCCCCCCACGTACATAACACCAGTACAATAAATTCATGTTTACAAATACAATCAGGCAGGACAATGACATTTTGTTCCCGAAACGTTAATTCGGTGGAATCAATATATTCGGGATTATCTACTCCAAAATAAATGATCTAATATAACATATTCCCAAAATATGATATTATGTTTCTAAATAATAACCTACATTTTCTAAGTAATGGTAAACTTATAAGGCCAAACAAGCACTGAGTTTTGGGTTGGATCCCCTTGAGGAGCTGGAGAAAATACCACTAAATAACAAATTTTAAAGCTTCAACTGAAACCGGAAACATTCTCTCCGGCCACGCCCATATTTTTCACCAATTTTTATCAACCTTTAGTTTTAATTGATTTTGTGGGACAAAGTGAGTCTCCATTCAGTTTTTCAAACAAATAGTTGTCGACGTTTCGGCTCATGCCCTTGTCATGGACAATACGTTACAATTACAGTTACTTCTTACATAGCTCAATTAATGTAATAGATTTGTAGTGTTGTAATTAGTTTAAACCTTTAGTTTTACTATGAACCTCCCTACAGAGAGAAGTTATACCAGTGTTCCTACGAGGACTTCTCCGGGCAGAAGACTGAAGTAATGTGGGCTGAGAGACAGAGGTGGAGATACTGGAAAGTAAGAAAGGGTATTGCTAACAAGAGATAAAACTGCAGTATTAACTTAGTTTAATTAGTAGTACCTGTTCATGTATGAACCTCCCTAGTCCCTACTGTTCCTATAATATTAAGTTAATTTGATTGTTTAAAGGTGAATATTGTGTGTATTTTAGCCGTGGCCTGGATATTGTGTGTTGACTTTTATTGCAAATTACTGCGAGAGGGACCTATTTATTTTAGACTTAAATTATTATTCATGTTATAAAATCTGCTAATGTTCTTTAGTTTGCCAAGAAACCCCTTTTCCAACAACCCATAAAATGATAAAGTTTTGTAATTTTCTAATATTTTCCAAATATTTTACTTGATCGAGAAGTTAATTTCATTTCCTAGAGTCTGAATTCTAATTTCAGCCTGATGTAGCCCATAGCTACCTTTACAAATTACTAAAATCCTGGGTTAACCGTTAGAGTGACAAATTATTATTGCAACAACTAACTAAATTGACAAATCCACTAACTAAACTAGGTATTTATACAAGAATTTAAATTAAATTAAAAAGACTTGTGTTTAAACAAATCGGAGACAGCTTAATAACTGAACAAATTCTTTAGTAAATAACTTAACATATTCTTTAGTAAATAATTAACAAATTCTTTAGTAAATAACTAAACTTCTTCTCTAGCTCTTTAGTCAGCCATGTCACGCACCGGTCTCCTCGCACAGTTTAAAAGAACTCTTCAAACTGCCACCGTCACCAAACCTTTTGATAAAGTGAGATAGTATTTTAAAACTCTATTCCATTAATTAAAAAAATGCTGAAAATAGCACATTCTTCGGAACGTATTTCTACAGACAAAGATACTGGGGGAGGTGAGCTTTCTGAAGGGAAACAACCATTGATCAGTCAGTTTCCAGCAGGGACCACCCAACTCCATACATCAGTACCACGTGTCAAACCAAATAAAGCTCACCCCAACCAGTATCCTGGTCTACAATTAACACGAGTGGTCTCCTGGCAGGTACTGATAGCGAACAGAGGGGAGATAGCATGCCGTGTAATGAAGACGTGCCGCTCGCTCGGCATCAAGACAGTCGCGGTGCACAGTGACGTGGACGACCGCGCGCTGCACGTGCGGATGGCTGATGAGGCTATTTGTGTGGGACCGGCTCCTAGCAACCAGAGTTACCTGGACATGGAGGTAAGATGATGGCTCAACATAATTTATTTTATTGGGATCTTTTAGCTGCAACAAAGTCATTATAATTCATTATTTTGCAGAAGATAGATCACTTAAAATGAAGTTCTCCAAAACTTATCGTTTAGTATATTCATTTTACTTAACCATATTACGGGGGAATCATGATCCAGCCCTCCCCCTATAATGTATATAATCACTGAAGTGGTGACTGTTATCTAAACTGTATACTATCAGGCGATAGTGAACGCGGCAGTAAGTACAGGATCTCAAGCAGTACACCCAGGGTACGGGTTCCTCAGTGAGAACTGTAAGTTCGCTCAACTCCTTGAGGAGAGGGGTATAGCCTTCATTGGGCCTAAAGAAAAGGCTATACAGGTACAGTAGTTTAGGAGACTTTCATTAACTAAAATAGTTGGAATATTGATAGAATATTTAACTGTTAACTGTTAACTAACAAGTAACAATGACCTAGTACTACTCAATTTGTTATATTAACCCCCCCCCCCCCGGCCCCCCGGCCCCCCCCCCCCCCCCCCCCATGAGTTTCTCTGATAAAACTACCCTGTCAGGCTATGGGTGATAAGATAGAGTCCAAGATAATAGCGCGTGCTGCAGGTGTGAACTGTATACCTGGTTATGATGGTGTTGTGGAGGACGATGTGGCTGCGGTCACTATTGCTAATCAAGTCGGGTTAGTTAGTTTACAGTTTCCTGTTATTGGAGCAGCTAGTTACCATAGTTACCTGTTAATTCACAATTATCTGGCGCTGTGGTTGACCATAGTTTATTTTTATCTGGACTGCGCTGACTACTGTACTAGCAGTAAACTCTACTGGGCAGAAAACCATCTACGGTAATACAGTATTTGAACTACTTTGATCCACGATATCACGACGCGACATGCCCTAGGTAATATCATAACATTTCAGATATCCTGTAATGATAAAGGCATCGGCCGGAGGTGGTGGAAAAGGTAAGCACAGTTTACAGCGTAATTTATAAATATATCCCCAAAAAACCCTCAGAAGTATATAGTACTTTTAGTCTTATACCGTTTTGATTTAAAGAACAGTTTTAGGCGGGAAAGGGGACCCCTTTACCCTGTTCACGCAGTCTCGCGGGCAAGCCCACGTGTCACATCACGAGAGTGGGCGAGTCAAGTAGTGCCGGCAGGCGTCCGACCCTGGGGGCTTCCGGGCTGTTATATAATTATTTCTCGAATAAAACTATATAATCTTATCGGAATAAGATAAGGTGATCCATAGGGCGGTCCAAATCTTTTTCGGGGATATAAATTAAATATTATATCTGCATAAATTTGATAAATTATACTATTCATGTACGACTAATTAAGCAAATATAGACGGGTCCATTTAAACTTTACACTCGACCCTTTCACTATTTCACACCTTGGCTACCAAGAAAGTGTGGGCGGTGTCCAACCCCAAAAAACCCATTTTACCTTAAATTTCCATTTTGGGAATGGGTTTTTTTTTTCTCTCTCCTTTTTTTGAGCTTTTTGTCTAATTCGACTACTTTGAAAACAAAACCCCTAGGTACTCTTTTCAATGTTTTCTAATCAAGTAAGAGTTCACTGACCTATACTGGCCCCTCAATTCTAACCTTTTTTCTTTTAAAAACCCAAAAATACCCAAAAAAACCCAACTTTACCTGAAATTTCCATTTCGAGGATGGGTTTTTTAGGGTTGGACACCCCAACAGTAAATAACAGTTACATTCTCACCACCAGGTATGAGAGTAGCGTGGAATGACGCTGAAGTGAGGGAGGGATTTAAACTGAGCTCAGAGGAGGCCGCAGCTAGTTTTGGAGATGATAGACTTCTCATTGAACGGTGTGTGTTCATTAATTTTATGATAACTTAATGCCAATGGTGTATTATCTTACTCGCTAGGCTTCAGATTTAATAATTCTTATAACTTAATAATTTTCATCGGATAAATATTCTGTATTAGTTTTATAAGTTCTTGAGTTTGTTGATTGATGACGTACAGGTTTATCGATAACCCTCGTCACGTAGAGATACAAATCTTGGCAGATAGCCAGGGAAACTGTATATACTTGAATGAAAGGGAGTGTAGTATTCAGAGGAGGAATCAGAAGGTTAGTACGTTCCTTAGAAGTTACTATAATTACTATAGTTACTATAATTACTATAGTTACTATAGCTCTATAGTTACTATAGTTACTATAGTTACGATAGTTACTATAGTTACTATAGTTCCTTAGTTATTATTATATTCATATCAATCAATCAGTTTATCGACTGCTCTTGCAGTTATGACCTCAGTCCGGTATCTTACTGACCATCTTATCCAGGTAGTTGAGGAAGCGCCAAGTCCCTTCATCACTCCTGAAGTGAGAAAAGCTATGGGAGAACAAGCGGTGCTGCTGTCTCAAGCTGTAAATTATCAGGTTAGTTTAGTATTTTAACCAAACTTTTATAATTGTTTACCCTGACCCACTGCAGTCAGCAAATTTGTATATTCAGGATACTCTTTGATAGATTTCAATGTAGTTCACAGTGGCGTAACGAAGGGCCCCGCGCCATCTTAGGAGGGCGCGAAATCGTCGTTTGAATGTGGGACAATTTTGAAAAACTTAACTGAGGTACTAGCAAAACTGCGCGTTTTACTCTAGAAACACACTTTTTTTGGGAATTTCTTCATGTTCCTTTAAACACTGTTTATTACCAGAGTGCGGGCACGGTAGAGTTCCTAGTGGACACCCAAATGAACTTCTACTTCCTGGAGATGAACACGAGACTGCAAGTTGAGCACCCTATCACGGAGTGTATAACTGGGGTAAGTACCTTCAGCACTGGTTACTAATGGTAGTAACCTGTAACCTAGTAACCTAGTGCCATTGCTTGCTTCATTCCTTTATCTTACATTTGTAGTTCTAGTCTATGTGTGCAGTAGGGAAAAGTGAAATGAAATAGCGGGGGATATGCTAAATACTTGATACTAACACATATTATTTCAGGTGGATATAGTGGATGAGATGTTACGCGTAGCGGCCGGCTACCCTCTCAGCTATACCCAATCTGATATCGGAATCAAAGGTACGTGTCTTACACTTATCACCCCTGCTGTGTTTGGCGCAAATCAGTCACTATCAGCTTACTACTGAAGCCCGAAAATTTTCCTGAAACGTCCAAATCGTCCAATAAACGTGAAAATACGCCGAAGACCTGCTCGAGACCTGCTCCCAAGTACTGCACAGTATGCATGCTAACTGTTAATTTCAGGATGGGCCATGAAGTGTAGAGTGTATTACTGGTTACTAGGTTACTAGGTTACTAGGTTACTAGGTGACTAGGTTACTAGGTTACTAAGGAGCTATTTGAGAGTATTCCTGCTAACTGCTAATTTCAGGATGGGCTATGGAGTGTAGAGTGTACGCAGAGGACCCAGTCAGATATCTGCCCAGTGTAGGTCTACTCACCAAGTACACAGAACCAGGCGTCTCTCACAACACTGCAGAACTAGGTTAGTGTATTACTGGTTACTAGATTACTAGGTTACTAGGTTACTAGGTTAGTGTATACTGGTTACTAGGTTACTAGGTTACTAGGTTAGTGTATTACTGGTTACTAGGTTACTAGGTTACTAGGTTACTAGGTTACTAGGTTACTAGGTTACTAGGTTACTAGGTTACTAGGTTAGTGTATTACTGGTTACTAGGTTACTAGGTTACTAGGTTACTAGGTTAGTGTATTACTGGTTACTAGATTACTAGGTTACTAGGTTAGTGTATTACTGGTTACTAGGTTACTAGGTTACTAGGTTAGTGTATTACTGGTTACTAGGTTACTAGGTTACTAGGTTAGTGTATTACTGGTTACTAGGTTACTAGGTTAGTGTATTACTGGTTACTAGGTTACTCCCAACTAGGTTAGTGTATTTCAGGTTTAGTTCTCCGCGAATTTAGCAGTTGTTCAACAACTACAAGTGTTAGTTTTACAGCGAAGATGATGATGATTGTCAGATTGAAGATAATTGATTCCTGATTCCCTCCATTCTCCAGGAGTACGATGTGATAGTGGTATAGTAGAGGGTAGCAGCATTAGTATCCACTACGATCCCATGATATCTAAACTAGTAACATACGCTCCAACAAGGCAGGAAGCTATAGATCACATGGAGAAAGCTCTGGATGAGTATGTTATTGACGGCATCACTCATAACACTCCACTTTTACGGGAGATACTGGGAAATGAGAGGTTAGTTTAGTTTGTTATTGACGGCAACACTCATAATACTCCACTTTTACGGGAGATACTGGGAAATGAGAGGTTAGTTTAGTATGTTATTGACAGCATCACTCATAATACTCCACTTTTACGTGAGATACTGGGAAATGAGAGGTTAGTTTAGTTTGTTATTGACGGCATCACTCATAATACTCCACTTTTACGGGAGATACTGGGAAATGAGAGGTTAGTTTAGTATGTTATTGACAGCATCACTCATAATACTCCACTTTTACGTGAGATACTGGGAAATGAGAGGTTAGTTTAGTTTGTTATTGACGGCATCACTCATAATACTCCACTTTTACGGGAGATACTGGGAAATGAGAGGTTAGTTTAGTATGTTATTGACGGCATCACTCATAATACTCCACTTTTACGGGAGATACTGGGAAATGAGAGGTTAGTTTAGTATGTTATTGACGGCATCACTCATAATACTCCACTTTTACGGGAGATACTGGGAAATGAGAGGTTAGTTTAGTTTGTTATTGACGGCATCACTCATAACACTCCTCTTTTACGGGAGATACTGGGAAATGAGAGGTTAGTTTAGTTTGTTATTGACGGCATCACTCATAATACTCCACTTTTACGGGAGATACTGGGAAATGAGAGGTTAGTTTAGTTTGTTATTGACGGCATCACTCATAACACTCCTCTTTTACGGGAGATACTGGGAAATGAGAGGTTAGTTTAGTTTGTTATTGACGGCATCACTCATAACACTCCACTTTTACGTGAGATACTGGGAAATGAGAGGTTAGTTTAGTTTGTTATTGACGGCATCACTCATAACACTCCACTTTTACGTGAGATACTGGGAAATGAGAGGTTAGTTTAGTTTGTTATTGACGGCATCACTCATAATACTCCACTTTTACGGGAGATACTGGGAAATGAGAGGTTAGTTTAGTTTGTTATTGACGGCATCACTCATAACACTTCACTTTTACGGGAGATACTGGGAAATGAGAGGTTAGTTTAGTTTGTTATTGACGGCATCACTCATAATACTCCACTTTTACGGGAGATACTGGGAAATGAGAGGTTAGTTTAGTATGTTATTGACGGCATCACTCATAATACTCCACTTTTACGGGAGATACTGGGAAATGAGAGGTTAGTTTAGTTTGTTATTGACGGCATCACTCATAACACTCCACTTTTACGGGAGATACTGGGAAATGAGAGGTTAGTTTAGTTTGTTATTGACGGCATCACTCATAACACTCCACTTTTACGGGAGATACTGGGAAATGAGAGGTTAGTTTAGTATGTTATTGACGGCATCACTCATAATACTCCACTTTTACGGGAGATACTGGGAAATGAGAGGTTAGTTTAGTTTGTTATTGACGGAATCACTCATAACACTCCACTTTTACGGGAGATACTGGGAAATGAGAGGTTAGTTTAGTTTGTTATTGACGGCATCACTCATAATACTCCACTTTTACGGGAGATACTGGGAAATGAGAGGTTAGTTTAGTTTGTTATTGACGGCATCACTCATAACACTCCACTTTTACGGGAGATACTGGGAAATGAGAGGTTAGTTTAGTTTGTTATTGACGGCATCACTCATAATACTCCACTTTTACGGGAGATACTGGGAAATGAGAGGTTAGTTTAGTTTGTTATTGACGGCATCACTCATAACACTCCACTTTTACGGGAGATACTGGGAAATGAGAGGTTAGTTTAGTTTGTTATTGACGGCATCACTCATAATACTCCACTTTTACGGGAGATACTGGGAAATGAGAGGTTAGTTTAGTTTGTTATTGACGGCATCACTCATAACACTCCACTTTTACGGGAGATACTGGGAAATGAGAGGTTAGTTTAGTTTGTTATTGACGGCATCACTCATAACACTCCTCTTTTACGGGAGATACTGGGAAATGAGAGGTTAGTTTAGTTTGTTATTGACGGCATCACTCATAACACTCCACTTTTACGTGAGATACTGGGAAATGAGAGGTTAGTTTAGTTTGTTATTGACGGCATCACTCATAACACTCCTCTTTTACGGGAGATACTGGGAAATGAGAGGTTAGTTTAGTTTGTTATTGACGGCATCACTCATAACACTCCTCTTTTACGGGAGATACTGGGAAATGAGAGGTTAGTTTAGTTTGTTATTGACGGCATCACTCATAACACTCCTCTTTTACGGGAGATACTGGGAAATGAGAGGTTAGTTTAGTTTGTTATTGACGGCAACACTCATAACACTCCACTTTTACGGGAGATACTGGGAAATGAGAGGTTAGTTTAGTTTGTTATTGACGGCATCACTCATAACACTCCTCTTTTACGGGAGATACTGGGAAATGAGAGGTTAGTTTAGTTTGTTATTGACGGCATCACTCATAACACTCCTCTTTTACGGGAGATACTGGGAAATGAGAGGTTAGTTTAGTTTGTTATTGACGGCATCACTCATAACACTCCTCTTTTACGGGAGATACTGGGAAATGAGAGGTTAGTTTAGTTTGTTATTGACGGCATCACTCATAATACTCCACTTTTACGGGAGATACTGGGAAATGAGAGGTTAGTTTAGTATGTTATTGACAGCATCACTCATAATACTCCACTTTTACGGGAGATACTGGGAAATGAGAGGTTAGTTTAGTTTGTTATTGACGGCATCACTCATAACACTCCACTTTTACGGGAGATACTGGGAAATGAGAGGTTAGTTTAGTTTGTTATTGACGGCATCACTCATAATACTCCACTTTTACGGGAGATACTGGGAAATGAGAGGTTAGTTTAGTTTGTTATTGACGGCATCACTCATAATACTCCACTTTTACGGGAGATACTGGGAAATGAGAGGTTAGTTTTGTTTGTTATTGACGGCATCACTCATAATACTCCACTTTTACGGGAGATACTGGGAAATGAGAGGTTAGTTTAGTTTGTTATTGACGGCATCACTCATAACACTCCTCTTTTACGGGAGATACTGGGAAATGAGAGGTTAGTTTAGTTTGTTATTGACGGCATCACTCATAATACTCCACTTTTACGGGAGATACTGGGAAATGAGAGGTTAGTTTAGTTTGTTATTGACGGCATCACTCATAATACTCCACTTTTACGGGAGATACTGGGAAATGAGAGGTTAGTTTAGTATGTTATTGACGGCATCACTCATAATACTCCACTTTTACGGGAGATACTGGGAAATGAGAGGTTAGTTTAGTTTGTTATTGACGGCATCACTCATAATACTCCACTTTTACGGGAGATACTGGGAAATGAGAGGTTAGTTTAGTTTGTTATTGACGGCATCACTCATAATACTCCACTTTTACGGGAGATACTGGGAAATGAGAGGTTAGTTTAGTTTGTTATTGACGGCAACACTCATAACACTCCTCTTTTACGGGAGATACTGGGAAATGAGAGGTTAGTTTAGTTTGTTATTGACGGCATCACTCATAACACTCCACTTTTACGGGAGATACTGGGAAATGAGAGGTTAGTTTAGTTTGTTATTGACGGCATCACTCATAATACTCCACTTTTACGGGAGATACTGGGAAATGAGAGGTTAGTTTAGTTTGTTATTGACGGCATCACTCATAATACTCCACTTTTACGGGAGATACTGGGAAATGAGAGGTTAGTTTAGGAAGTTCTAGACTTTTTCATTTCATGTGTATTTAGTGTCAAACACAAGAAAATTCCTTATGTCTTATAATAATATACCTTCGTTTTCCAAATACACTAGGTTCTACCTATACTAGTTACATGTTCATGTCAATAATGTGTATGTACCACACAAGATACTATTTCAACAGGTCGGAGACAGTCCATTCTGTCCGACCTCCATCATTTCTTACTACAGCTTACTAAAAGTTCTTTTAGTAAATGTAAACAAACGTCTACGTTTTTCTGTTTCTAAATATCTTTGCCAACTACAGTCTATTTATCCCACCGCTGACTGTCAACTGTATCTAACTTATAGCATCTCCCGCAAGGTTCAAATCAGGCAACATCTCCACCAAGTTTCTGGACGAGGAGTACCCCCAGGGCTACAGTGGAGGGGACCTCACTCCTGAGCAGAAGAGTGAACTGATTCCCTCTCTTTCTGTCCTACACCACATGAAGATGAACCGCACTGTCACTGATGTGAGTTTATTTTGAAAGATTGTATATATGTGGATTCTCGTGGGGAGGTGAGGTACATTAATTGTTTATTTTAATAGTAAGTACCCGCTCAGCAGAGGAGAGAGGTGATGCACATTTTGTATTATGTTTTTTTTTTTCGATTTCAGGACTTTAGGTTAAATTCGCAGTGGCAATGGCCGGAAGGGGCCTTTATAGTTGTAAAGAACGTGATATTTGGCCCTCAGATTTAAAGAAGAATGCGTAAATTTGGTCCTCGGATTTAAAGAAAAATGCGCAATTTGTCACGGAGAACTGGAAAAATCGCGATTCTGCACGTGCTGCGATTTCCTTTTGACCTTGTTACAAGCGTTCCATAATACAAAATGTGCATTTCTCTGCTGAGCGGGTACTTACCCTTAAAAATAAACAAATGTGCATCACCTCTCTCCTCTGCTGAGCGGGTACTTACTATTAAAGTAAACAAATGTTCCTCAACTCCTCACGAGAATTTTCCTATTGAATCACGTCTTTAATGCATCATGTTGACGTAAAACAAACCATATAAACGCTTTTTCCGTCAATATCAAGTTTTTGTGCGGATATTAACTCTTTACTTACAACAGTAGTCCGAGTAGTATACTGTAGTAACCATGGCAACCATGGTAACTGTAGTAACCATGGTAACCATGGTAACTGTAGTAACCATGGTAACTCTTGTCTTACTCTCTTTTTATCAGGGTAGGTTTGAGTACATAATAAGTTGTGACGAAGATAAAGTTCCTGTTACTGTTAATGTACAGAAAGGAGATTACACTGTTACCTTTGAGGACACAACTGTCACTGTTAACCCCTCCGGTTAGTTTTACCAAAAATAATATTCATAGTGAGGGGATATTCAGATCGGCACTACATCCTCAAAATCGGCTTACGTTTTCAATTAAATCTATTTAAGTTCCTTCACTATGAAATAACTAGCAAGTAACTGCCTACTTGACTAAATCAGTCACTTCAGCAGTTTTTCTATCCACCAATCAATGTCTCCGATTACTTAAGCTCTTAAGTAAGACACGTACAATTGTACGTGTCTTATTTCCACAAACTAACCTTTTCTCTGTTGCTTCTAGAACCCGGGAAATCTTGTAAAATTACACACAAAGTTACCCAGTAAGCAGTGTTCTCGTGTAACAAGCGAGGCGAGCACTAAATAAGAAACTTATCGAAAAGTGTATAATAAGCTGAATAATTAGAATCCGGAGGTTCTAAATAATTCTACCAATGTTATAAAGACCTTGTTGGAATTTTTGAAACTCATTCGTTGTTTGATTGGGGAAATATCGATCTTGATGGTTCTAATTACTAAACCCTCGTTAGGCGGAGTATTTGGTGCTCTACAAGAATTCAAGCTGAACTCTGCCAACACTGTTGCCCTGCAACATCTTCAATTTGACGGTTTGTAACAATATTTAACAATAATCGTTTAATCCTTATCTGCCGCTTTGCTGATAAGATGAACTTTCTGGTAACGATTTGAACATTGCTTTTACTTTTATGCTGTAATCCGCCATTTGAGGCTTTTTGAGCTCGATTCCGTTTCCATTGCAATTATAAACATCCAACGCATATAATAGTTAATTCAGACACGCCAAGTATTTTTGTTACAGATCGGAACGTCCGGAAGTGATGAACCATATTAATATATTTGTTAATCTTATAGGAATTATTGTTGAGTATGAAATCAGATTTAATTTGTCAGTAATCATCGATTCGGGGTTCTTCAAGTCACGCTCGTACTTGCTGAAGCTTCACGGTATTCTTAGGTCACCTACCTATAATCTCATCCTTAGATCACCTTATCGAGACATTCTTAGACCCTAGATTAGCCTATTGAGATATTATTAGATCATAAAATGTTGCCCGTAATAACACTACTTCCAACTAGGAGTAACACACACACTAAGATACCGGTGTTGTAAGCGCCAGATCACAGTACTAACACCTCTTCAACAACGCTTCATGGATTCAATGCCTGTCAAGGTAAAGGAGGACACTTCCAACCTCCTCATCTCACCCATGCCTGGTAAGTAACCAGGGTAACCTGGTAAGTAACCAGGGTAACCTGGTAAGTAACCAGGGTTACCTGGTAAGTAACCAGGGTTACCTGGTAAGTAACCAGGGTAACCTGGTAAGTAACCAGGGTAACCTGGAAAGTAACCAGGGTAACCTGGTAAGTAACCTGGGTTACCAGGGTCGTTACTGTTTACTCTGTAACAATTATAGGGGTCATCACAATGAGTCATCTATTTCTGGAACTGTCAACATAGATTAATGACAAGAATGGCAAGAATTGTGAGAAGTTTAAAAAAGTAAACGGCGATAAACCCTCCCCTCAATTACTGTTTTGTATCATACTATGAGGGGGATTTTGAGGCACGTAACAATAATCCCACCTTTATAGTGATTCTAACCACACCTCCTTTATCAGGTAGTCTCTCCTCCATTAGCGTAGAGGAGGGTGATGAGGTACTGGAGGGAACTGAGGTAGCTGTAGTGGTGGCTATGAAGATGAACAACTCTCTCAAGGTTAATAACTTCATTGTTAGATTGATTAACTTACAAATCCCCCCACCCCCATTCATCCTCTGAATTGTTCAATTCTGAATCTGTTATTTGCCCGTTTTTCCAGTACGTGGTCCAGTATGTAATACAATTATTAACTATTACAGTATTGATTACAGTCACTTACTGGTTGTCGGTTATCATAGTAAATTACTATTTACTGGTTTCCGATTATTTTCGGCACAGATAACCCACCAAATGTTTACTACATGGCGATTTCGTTTTCTGCAAGAGGACTAACAAATGTCTGCAGATCTCGCCAAAGGTCACTGACTAGAGTCATGACTTGCTGGCACAAACCTGGCACCAAAGTAGTGGACAATAACAACTCGGTTTACTGTTCGTCTAGATTTGGATAGAATAATCTGATTTCTTTAATCTTTGCAGGCTCCGAAAAGCGGTAAGATTAAGAAGATTTGGGCTAGCGTCGGAGAAGTTGTAGAGGGGGATCAGAAGATTCTGGAATTCTATTGATACTGAGGCATTATTGTACGTTACCTTATATGGTAGTGTTGCCGAAGTACCACTTCCATATAAGGTAATCTTACACTCGCCGTACCTACGGTCTTTAGACTTGTTTCATACTGAGACCGATTGTAGAGTGCATAGGATAGGATGATTTGTATATTAGCTAAGTTATTATCTTTAGTAGTATTTCATGTTTTTGTGGTGAGACTTGGTCATTGCGAGTGGTAACCGAAACATCCAAATTTAAAACTTTACAGGAGCCGAGAAACACTGGCCGCTAAATATCGAGCTATTAGACTATTTCTAGTGTAATTCTGAGCTTTTAGCAGCAAATCTTTCTCGTACGAGATATTATGTTCCTGCCATGAAAATATGTTAAAGTTATGGCTGTCTTTTGGTAAAAATTGAAATACCGCTACCAATTAACCAAGTTCTTTGTGGACCAGATTTAGGATATTTAAATGTGTTTGATAGATTTTGTTCTTTACATGTTAGGGTTGTTAGATATTATCTTATGTGGTTGCTTTTTAAGTATCTTGTTATGACTTTTCCTGTTGTTGTGAAAGAATAATATTGATCTCTAGTTTTTTCCATAATTTATAGATTATAATAATGGACGTGATTTATTTGTTATCTTATCACGGGAGTGTGAGTGAATTCCGCCATTTACCAGAGAAATTTGGAATTTTACCAACCTGAATTTAATTGCTATAAACGTCTCTCCAATTCTCATCCTCAACACATGTATGAGTTATGATCATAGAGCAAGGATTTTAATAAATTTGGGTCCACATTTCTCTAGTTTAATGGGCTCTCTAAATTTAAAATGATTTTAAATTTGTCATGCACCGATTTATGAGTAATCGTCACTGAGCGATTGTGAGTAATCGTCACTGACATCGATAGGGATGGGTGAAAACTCGCGTACTGACTTCAGTTGGCACCTGGAGACCTGTATATACTCATGACCCCCACCTGTAAAAGTAATGAAATGAGAAGGTCCGGTAATCAGTAAGTTGATTACGCCTGGACAGACCGTACCATGGTCATTATGACAGTACGTGAATATTACCAACGCCAGGTATAAATATCCTGTGAATTTAATCTCTCACATCATGGCAACCTCGGTTGCTTGCGGAGTGTCCTCCGGCCTCGTGTCCGGTTCAAGGCTACCTTAGTGGCTTATGTTACGTCTGTGATTGTGGTGATGTAACAGTGTTAACTAACGAACACCAGCTGTGCTTTGTGCTGACCAGGTTGACTGACCCAGTCATTCGTCATTTTTGTTACATTTTAAGTCGAATAATGGGATTTATTGTCACCAGTTTCTACATTTTGTAGTCATATTAGTTCCCTCTAAATGAGTTATGATGGAGCATAGTCTGCCACATAATTGCAGTTCATTTCACCACATGATCAGTGGTGTTTCTTGGTATCACCAAAAGTTTCTTGGTAAACTCACGATCATCCGATCGGAACAATCATCTCTTGGACCTTTGTTGCAAATGAAGAGATATTAATATCTACTGGAATTTATCAAATCTAATAAACATAATTATTGCGTTAAAACAAGTGCAAGTCGTCAACTATTATTAATTTATGACTTCATTTTTCCGCGTGTTTAGTCGACCGCAAAAACGCATCTGTATCGTTTGGTATTTTGAATCGTTCTAAACAGATAAGATCACCTGCGGCTTCTTAGTTATTGTCACCTGGTCATCATCAACAACAACAAGCCCTTCCACCCTCTACTAACGTCAGCTATACCCTCCCACCCTGCTCTCACATTCTTGAAGTTTATGTGCGAACATAATTTTAAGTTAATAATTTTTTACTCTTGTACGTTTTGTTCGGATTTCTCAACGGATTATCGTATTTTATGGGCCACTCACAAAACATTTTCGGGCAACATGCCAAAAACGGGCATTTTCTGATTCTGCAAAAATTGCATATTTTTTGCAAAATCATTTTTTTTGAGGTGGACACTTCTGCAGGCGGTTGTTGATACACGTTGTAACCAAGAGGCTTGCAACGTGTAGCAAGGCGGTTGTGATTTGTTTTTATGATTTTCCATGAAGCCATGAGTGTGCATCTAGCTTGATGTTTGCCGGTCGTTTTTTTGTTTTGGCCAAAGTCAGTTTTTTAGAGGGCAAATTATTCGATGAGCCCTAACTTCGGAACACCCCAGACCCAAATTGAGAACACACAGGTGTTTGATAGTGATACTGATATTGTAAATATGAAAAGTTTTCCAATATGGTTCAGGAACCCTTACTTCGGCCAATAGGGCTACACCAGAGTTGTCGTAGTATTCTAAATCTTTCAATTCTCAGTTCCCGACATAAATCATAACGGCCACACGCACTTGCGTAAGAAATGCCTTGACATTGCAGACTCAGTGAGGTATGTTTGCAGAGCTGACATGCCGCTCCCTTTGTCGAACGTCAGCCAGCACTCAGCACGTCAGTCAGAAGCCTTCTTCCACCTCACGAAGCAGAATTGTGTAAATGATATTTTTGGATTTCGTTGTTCCCTGGCAGAATCTTTGAAATGGTTGACTGAATTATGCTTGTTCTCCCAGTTTTGCACGGCAACAAAACGATCCTTCTACAATGCTATTCGTATTGTTCTTCATCTCAAGTTCTGCCTGAAAGTTAGTCTCGTCACCATATATCAGTCATCGTGCCGTGTATTTAGAGTGACTGACCTACAGTTAACACGTGACGTGGATCAGTCGTGAACCTGTGAAGCTCCCGTCAACTTATTCAGGAGATCAATCATCACTGACAATAGGTGGATTAGATCATCGGTATTTTAAATTACGTGTTGTAATCGTTGCAAACATTATTTAAACTTATTCCCACGAGTAAAACCCAACAGCCAACACCTATAATCAGTGCACGATGATAATTGTTGTTCTTGACACTGAAAGTTTGTTGACGTGATAAAATTAGAACTTAGGATTAGTCCTTTGAAATAGGGAGGGGACTTAAATTGCTTGAAGCTCCTACATAAAGATATTGCTTGAAGTTGCAGAGCTCTAGAGCCTTTGTCCGAATAAACCGCACTAACATTTAATTTTAAAATATCGTCTACAATCTTATCTTAGACCGATGAATGGGTTGCAACTTAGAGTCAGACTAATCTAGGTGAATTTCTATTTTCTTTAACAGTTACATTGTTACAATCGTTACTGTCACTGATAGGCGTGCAGAAATTCTCTCTCATGCTTTTCAAGTAATTACCTGCAATAATTTGCACCAGGGAATTTTACTTTAGTACATACTAATACTCTGCTTTGCAGTTCCTGTCACTACAGCATAATGAGATGTTTCATCCCATTATATTCGAGATTTAGCAAAAGTGATGCTCAAGTACTGTAATTTTCAGTCTGTCGTCAGTAAAATGACGTTAATTTACTGGAGCTGAAGTTAATAATATGTTATATGGCAAGTCGGGCTTTTAATCTTGATCCTAGCTACACAATGACTTGTTGAATTTGAATGAGTCCCTCCGTTAAATAAGATTAAACAGCAGTGGTAACCTTACTGGTCCCCAGGTAATGGTAACCACGTTCACGTTTCACCTTATTCACACTCTTAGATTTTAGTTTCCTTGGCTTCATCGTGGAGAGACTGTATTTAATTTGTTGGAGTATTACATCTACCCATCTTGTCGCATATTTCTTTAAATACTACGTCTTAAATTGCTTTGCTTGCGTGTCTTCGATTATCAATCTCATTCTTTAAGTACCTAGTATCTTATTCTTTAAAAGTATGCAGTAGTTGGGAACATTCGATAATTAAATGTCACTAAATTGTAAATTGTTGATAATATTTACAGTCTGAGTTAGAGGCTATGCTTCATTGCAACTTTTACTTTTAATCGACAGATTTTTTTAAATACTATAGTTATTCGAATTATAGTTATACTGGTAATTTTATCAGTAATGATATTGACAACGCATTCTAACTTATAGATTTAGACCAGAATAATATTTCATCATCATTACATGACAGTTCGTAGGCCATTGTCAAAAGTGAAGATTATACATATTCTGATTATATAACTGTGCAAGGTATAAATATAATGATAAGTCGGAATGGATTATTGGTAAACTTAAACAAATTCGATCAGACAAATATTTATTGTGGCGCCGTTATAATTAGCATGTTATCTGTCATCTAGGTGTTACAGTGATTTAATAATATAATATAAGTATAACCATAATATAATATAAGGACAATTATGCTGCGCTAGTGCGTGTTACTGTTGCGTCACCTGACACAGTACTATAAATATTACGGCTCTTTACTTTTAACTCAGTCTGTCTGTATTCCGATTCGTGCTTGTACTCTGTGCTCTGTACTCGTACTCGTAGAAGTTTCCTAAGATGCTGAAAGTATTTCAGGTAACCATGCTAATGTCAGCAGCCCTGCTCCTCCAAGTAGCCACCCTCGCTCTCCTCCCGCTGAACACGGTCAGTTTCTCAGGGACCCCTCCTGAGACCTGTAAATACCAGGGCTACACCTTCCAGCTGCTCCACACTCACGTGTGTCTCAACTACCGGCTCTGTTACTGCCAGGTATCCGTTTCTAACCAGCACCTCAACCCCACCCTCCCCCCACAACACAGGACACAGTTTAACCAGCTTGCTGAACTTGAGGAGGATGATGGTGGTGATGATGATGTTGTTACTGATAACTACGATTTTATAACAACAACCCCTCCCCTCCACAAAGCTGCTTCAGAAACCCCTCACTTTGGTAACCATGGTAACCAGCCCCTCTTTGTAGAATGGAAACCTAAACCTGCTGAGTGTGCGTGCTGGTGTTCAGGTATTAGTTACGAGGCTGCTCGGGAGGACATGTTGTACCAGTCCGATGATACCTGTATTATAGACGAGACAGACTGTTACTGTGAGCTGGAGAAGGAGTTGTTGTGGGCCAACCAGATGAGACATATTTACGATTATTGAGACAGGTTGAGACACAACAATAGGTTGAGACATTTCCAACTCATTGTCACATCTTGAAACAGTTCAAACAATCTGAATCTTCCCACGGGTCATTGGCAGTACAAATTGGCACTGCGCCAGAAGGACTAGGAGTATGATTGGCAGTACAAATTGCTGTAAATGTCACAAATCATGAGATCAGAAAATCAAGTGATAGCATTTGGCATTATTAATCTGAATCTGTTTTATGGACAAGCTATTTAAAGTATGTTCACAATTTATTTCACAATTATTTCACTAGTCGTAGATCCCGGTTATTTTTATTTGAATGTAAATATACTCAAATTTATTTTAACTTTTATTTGAATTTAAAGTAAATTAAAGTTTACGGAGGCATGTTAAAAGATGATGGCTGTCGTTTAAGCTATTTCAATATTTTTAATTTGAATGCTATAGGAAGGATGTTTGGATACTGGAAACGTAGATAATGGATAACTATACAATTTAATAGCTTTCAGTTCTACAACAAAATAAAGTTTGATATAAGATTCGGCGTGAATGAATATTGAAGCTGAGACCGTAGAATGAATGATAAACGTGCAATTTTAGATAATTGTCATCTATTGTCATTCATTATCATCTTTTTTATAGAAATGCTTTTTTCTTTACATTGAACATAAAAATTAAATAATATTGTATTTTAGTTTTGCTTGAACCAACATATTAATTTAAATTTTGCCTTACAGTCTATAGGAAACGAAAATTTAAACAATATATTGCTTTATTCAAGAATTTATTCGCAAATTATAATATTTTTACATCTTCACAGGGAAAACTTATATCTACAAAAAACAGAACTTCAGAAGGGACAGGTAACTGAAAAGGAAAAAAAAACTGTAGTCAGAATACAGTTAACAAAACAGAAAAAATGAAATAATAGTAAAGAAAATGTAGCTATCATTAAATAAAATCAGACATTCAACATTGTTAAAGCAGCAGTCATGATTTAGGAACCTCGATAGACTATTCATATTTTAGTTTTATTCTTAACAATCGCTCATAATTAAAATATAAATGAATAATCATTTTCCAATTTGTTTCGATCTAGTCATCCGTCGGGTCGATGGTTCTGCAACAGGGAGTAAGAGTAGTGTGATCCCATCTTCCCGTTGTGGTATTGCACCTGGCCTCAGTTCTATCCTCGTTCATTATCACATAGGTAGGATCATCATCAGCACAGGTAACTTTCAACTTGTAGTCGCTTGAGCCGGCCACTTTCTCCTAGAATTGAACAAATATTTTAAACAGAAGACAGAAACGAATTAATTGAATTTAAATTACACGAACTTAATTTCTCTTGTATTCCGCTCCCAGATTATTATATCAGTCCATATAAATAAGATCGGAAAAACCGAAAGATAAGACATCTTTGCTGCTGATAAAAAATAATTATAAATTAAGTTATTTCCTCTCTAGAATAATTCACCTTTGTAAGTACTGTGTTTGGTGGCTTAGTGAGGGGTCTACACCTCCTCTTCATCGCAAGTTTCACTTTGCTTGTTGTGTATTGTTGGCCATTCTCGAACGTAAATCTGAAAAAAAGTTATTCAATTTCATGAAGAATCGTGCTCATTATATAGTTGATCAATCATACTGCACCATACATAAAAACTAATTTCTAACAAATTAATTACATCCTTCCATTGGAACCTTAGCAGCTTTAAGTTTGCAAGACATATTTTACGAAACTTTAATTTTGTTATTACTTGAAGTAGTAAGACCCATCATCACAGGAAAATGCTTTCTTCATCTCATGGTTCACTTCAAGAGGACTTGAGGACATACTCGGTAAATTCACCGACACTTCTTTACCACTCTCTGAAGATTGAAACTATTATAATAAAATGTGGACATTTCATCCTTTGAAATGCTAAGGGATTGCTCCTTCGACCTGAACCACCGAATATGAATCTTGACATCAAATATTACCACTAGTACTACCAAAACTAAAATATTAAGAAAAAAGTGTTGATTACATTGCAGTTGTACATGTAGTCGAGTTAGACCATTTCTTTGATAAGACTTTCTCACAAGTAGTTGAATTGAAACTATTTTCTCTTTTTTCTAGATACTTAAATTTGACCAAAACCCATAATCATGGGTAGAGTGTACCGCTGCCAGTGTCTCTCTTTTCCAAACAAAAGGAAATGATATTAATTTGAGGAACCGTCCGCTAATGCAAATTGATACCGAGAATGAAATCGGTCGCTCGCTTTTCCCATTTAATAAGCTTTATTACAATTCGTAAGCCGTGAATGAATGGGAAAAGCGAGCGACCGATTTCATTCTCGGTATCAATTTGCATTAGCGGACGGTTCCTCAAATTAATATCATTTCCTTTTGTTTGGAAAAGAGAGACACTGGCAGCGGTACACTCTACCCATGATTATGGGTTTTGGTCAAATATCATCTCTTTTTGATTATAATGTCAGGATAATTTACACAATCGAAACTTCATTAACAAGGAGGTAATTCCGACGATTTCGAAATTCTGCCTTTGAAAACGTTTCCTTGTGTTTAGTTAGGTATATCTGTCGATAACCGACTGAATATGGCACTTTTTACTCATTCAAGTTGGCATTAAATTCACGAATGAGCAAAATTCTCACCTTTCGCACGTGCAAACTTTGAGCGGACGTTGCGTGCGCATACAATATTGAATCACCGTAAATTTTTTCATAGTGGTATTTAATATATAGTTTGATAAGCATGCAAAGTTTCAGAAGATTTCAAAAAGAACTTGGATCACAATGGGACTCCAAAGTTGATAAAAATCGTGAAAATCAAAATTTTTAGTGATTTTAGCTATTTTAAATAAATTTGGGCGTGTCCCCACGTGTGCAACTTTTCGATTTTTAACTTTAAAACTAGCCTATAACACAATTTACACCTTTAAGAAGCAAAATTGAGCTCCACAATCCAAGGGATGACCCAACACCAGAGAATACTAATTCACAACTTTTGTGTTTTTATAAAATTATTCTTCAAAAAAGCACTAACTTCAATAGCAAATATCTTTATGAAGGAGCAAGGTAGAAAACTATTCCGGTAGATTTTCGGAATGCTTGAACAATTATCTAAGATGAAAATGTCCTCAGATTTTGAATAAAATTACTCCTTAATAGCGTAAAATCGATATGAAAAGTTGTTACTTTGTCAAAAATCAAGTTTTTAAAACACTTAATTTGATGACGTCATCAAGTGATGATGATGACGTTAAATTATTTTTCAATACAATGTAAACTAAAGCTTAAACGATTATCTTTAAAACCTGTGGTTCGAGATGACTGTATCGTTTATACTTTCGAATCTACGGACACTTAAATGTAGGCTACAATTGACTGCAAAAAGCGTCTATATTATATATTATATATCTTCACGACAATCTGTTGTAAAACAGGGGTTCCAGAAAACCCACTTCACGATACTCCTGAAACATGAAATTTTTTTTACAGTCGATTTGGACAAGGTCTAGACGCCCTGCAAAGTTTCAGATCTCTAACTCAATTTTAACATGGTTTTTAAGGCACCTGAATATGGCGATTTTGGGTTTTTTACCTAATTTCGTATAACATGCTCATGGCGCGTATTTTGCGCAAATTTCTTAAAAACCTCCATATAACTATTTCTTATTCCTGTCATCTTTAACATTGAATTAGAATGTTTTGAACTTAAATGTACCTGCTGATCTACTTTCGATGAGTCTTAATGCCTGGAAATCAATAAAGGGGATATAATAGTATAGGGGGCAGTGGCGTAACGTTGCCTGTTGGCGCCCCCCTGCCGAAAAGGCGCCCCCCTGTTGGCGCCCCTCCCCTTTTGGTGCCCCTCCCTAAAATTGAACAAATTAGGTAATTTTAGAGGATACGCAGATAAAATCTCTAAAAAAGTGTGTATCTAGAGCAAAACGCGCAGTTTTGCTAGTACTTTAGTTAAGTTTTCGAAATTGTCCCACATTCAAACGACGATTTGGCGCCCCCCTAAGACGGCGCCCCCCTGCACAGCAGGGTCAGCAGGGCCCTTCGTTACGCCACTGATAGGGGGTAAATAGTATTGTGAATATAAGGGCGACGGTAATGCTTGCCAGCATTGTGATTAACTTACGTTCATGAACTAACATTACACTTAATGGTTCGGGTCCAAATATCAACGCTACATGAAAGAATGCAGATTTGCCCTCAAAGTCAGAATCGACCACTGGCACATTGGCTGAGACAGCTTTCAAAGTGATCAGACCTGTTGTCACTTCGAAACCAGACATTTCAATCCGAGCCTTGTGTGCTGAAATACAAATGTTTCACAATGTTAAACTAATATTAAATTATTGAGGACAGACGTGTTGAATATATGTTAACGATGCGATCCGAATAATTCTTAGAAAAGTAGATAGAGTAAAACAAATACAAAATAACAGGTTTAGTTGCTTGACTGAGTGCTTAATCATTCACCTGTAATATCGAATTTCTTTATCTTATCAATGACCAGGGTTGCAGACATGACACTGCGATCGTCTAACTTTGAGAGGAGGTTATGGTAGCCGGCTCCTGTTCCGAGATCTTTCCAGTTGCTGTTCACGCCTGCATGTGTAGAATTTTTGATGATGATATATATATCATATATATATATATAACATTTGGGAATCGATGTGATAAAGCAAAGTGCAGTAAAACCCTGAGTTTGGGGGAAGGAAAATACCGCGGTAAAACGGGGTTTGCGGTAAATATTTAAAGTAAAGTAAGTAACATAATATTATTTAACAGAGCTAAAACGTTAACGTGAAATAAAGTTCTAATCTTACCCTTTAGCTGCAGCCAGGTCACAGTTACGCTTGATGTGCTGAAAGCTGTGAAGTAAGCAGTGAGCTTGAGCCTTGCTCCGGAGATTGCCCACTTTGGTGAGGTGTCAACAAATGTCTGTCCTGTTGAGATAAGATCGAGTAAGCTAATACCAAGATATAGATAGTTTTAATTTATTAAACTCAAAGTCAGAGGCACATATTAGGTGCGATGGGTGCGGGATCGCACAATTTACCGTTTTCCGCACATTTCCGCATAATTTATAGTTTTCTGCACACTTCCGCACATTTTGTCATTTTCTGCATATTTCCGCATAATCTAGCATTTTCCGCGTAATTTCGCATAATTTGGAAATTTTCGCGTTAAGATTTTCGAGTGTAAAAACCAAAATATGTTAAAAGTCGGGCCCTTTTAGGACCGTGACTCAGGCCCTTTTAGGACCGTGACTCAGGCCCTTTCGGGACCGTGACCCAGGCCCTTTTGGAACTCATACCCAGGCCACGTGACCCAGTTACCACGTGACCCAGGCCCTTTCGGGACCCTGACCCAGGCCCTTTCGGGACCGTGACCCAGGCCCTTTCGGGACCCTGACCCAGGCCCTTTCGGGACCCTGACCCAGGCCCTTTTGGAACTCATGCCTAGGCCACGTGACCCGGTTACCACGTGACCCAGGCCCTTTCGGGACCATGACCCAGGCCCTTTCGGGACCGTTACCCAGGCCCTTTCGGGACCGTGACCCAGGCCCTTTCGGGACTGTGACCCAGGCCGTTATGGAACCCTCGTTGTTACCGTACTTCGATCATACCTGCAGCCCTTTTTATCGGGTAATGAGCTCTATTCGTTGTAGCGTTGGCTTTTTTATAGTGGGCTTAATGGATCTTGGATCAAATGGTTTACAAGTACTGACGATCAATGCCAACAAGCGTGTCACATATTTGCGATCACGCATGGGATCTGATCGACTCTATCAAGAGGCGTCTTCAAATAACTGTCTCCTGATCTCTACCAGATCAAGTCACTGTTCTCAGATAACTGAATCTCAATATAGGTTCAATCATGGTCTTAGTAAAGAACTACACCCTCAGTAACACATAGACAGACCTATTTTTGATAAGAGCGGCGGTTATACGTTTAGAATTTCCAAAGTCCTTCAGAAAATGCAAAAGAAAACCGCACAATTCCCGCACAAATTTCGAAAAAATCGTCGCACATTTGCCGCATAATTGGTAAAAATTTACCGCACCTTACCGCACATTTTACCTTTATAGTCGGGTGCGGTACCGCATAATTTCGATTATTTTACCGCACCTAATATGTGCCTCTGCTCAAAGTTAAAACATATCAACATGCAAGTTCAATTCTCCCCCTCCCAACAACCGTTTGATAATTAATTTCCCATTTGCAATTAAAACTCATGTATAATACAGAAAAGTAAGTTACCAACTGATTACCTATTAGAAAGATTTTTCCGGTAATTGAAATTTCTGAAGGCAACCTCGAATTGATAGTGTATTTGTACAAATACTCCTTTTTTGAGAGGTCCTCCTTGCCGTTTACTGTTGCAGTCGCTGAACCTGATCTGAGAGCAGGTGTTCATTAGTGACCAGCGTGTGGTTTAAAGAACATCTACGTACCCACAATTAAAGTATTAGTACAGGAGGGGATTAGTATACGTACTTGGAGCTTATAAAATAGCTATTTTTAATATTTAGAACTTGTTATTTTACAGACGATATCCTGCAATTAGGTCAATTAAGTCGATAAATGTGCAAAATGGAGATCTTTTTAAAAATTAATCTTTTTATACAATCTATGTTGCACGGAAACTAGAAACTATTCGTAAGTTACCTAAAAAATGTAACAACTTCTTTGAACAATATCCCATCACTATTGACAGTCGTATTTTCCACTTTTGTCTGAATCTCGCTAATACCCTGGAAAAATCACTAGTTAATAATAATATTAATAATATAACAATTAATCAATGCTATGTACCAACATTCATAATAGTACGAACCTTAGTAAGCAAAATTTTGAATCTTCAAACATAGCTTTCATCGTCATCTATCTAAAATATTTAAGTCAGTCACTTTGTCGAATATGACAATCCTTATCTACAGACGGATAAGTAAAGATGAATCTATGACAGAGGATACGTACAGATGCAAACTCCACGTTGGTAGTGGAAGGTTTGTACTCTGACCAAGTAGAGAAAGTAACCACAGCCCCGTCAGAAGGTGTTATCATAACCCACTCAACGTCCAAGGTTAGTGTTATCAAATTCAGGTTGCTACTAGGTGTCTTTATTGCATGTCCTGGAGATATAAATCCGAATTAATGAGTTTTTTAAATAAACTGATTCCTTAAACACCCAATTTTCCATGTTTCGTACATAAATCGTGCGATCGCCCCACTCAAGAGAGCAAAAACACACAGTTACTAAAAATTAAACCAAAAATATGAGCAAACCTGTACTGTACATAGCTTTGCACTGAAGGTTTCCTACGGCAGCCTGGGAATGAGTGAAGGAGATTATCGACGTTACATTCGTTGCTGTCCTGACTTTCTCCGCCAGAGAGAATTTCACTATCTCGTTGTCCTTGTTGAGTGTCACTCCTTCCTCACTGATAGTCTTACCGTCTAGCTGCCACCTTGATAAGATGAGGTTAGTAAGGTCCACTTAGATGACCTTGTGTATTTATATTCAACACTATGGAGTGTAGTCAATAGTTACAATATATTTAGGCTGACATAAAGAAAACGTACTGTATGTAGGAGAGGTTAGAATATGTAAGACCGTTTGAGACTGTACAAGTAACTGCAGACGTAGTCCCAGCGGTTCCCCAAACAGAGTTAGGAGTCTGTGTGCCACTTGCACTGACCCCCTCAACAGTCAACTTGTCATAGCTCTGCATTGTTCCGTCTGATGATAATCAACAAATTAAATTCCCACTTACTTATGCATCCAGATTTCTTAATAAAATGTGATAAAATTTATCAAATATAAAACATTCCGCTTATCATCTTCTATGCTTTAAATTTTAAATATCCAATAAAATGAACCAACCACCGCTTTTTTTGGAGAATGAACAACCCCAGACGCCATCAGTAGAATTATCAATGGTCAGTGTCAACATCGACGTTAAGCCTGTGTTCACTGGGTTCCTGAAATATTATTCGTTTAAAAATGCTCTCTATTTCACATTGAAACTAACAAAATTACAAAAGTGTAGACTGTTTTCATTTTCCAATGTTTCCTTTTTAAATTTTATTGTATCATTATTGTTTTATTTCATACCTGCAGGCACGAGTTTCACATTTCTTCCCGTCAATATTCCAAAAGAAGACTCCTTCGCTAAAGACAGTAGAAAAATATCGACAGGTCAAAGTAAGATCCGTTCCGGTAAAAACACGACATCCTCCATTTGGTTGTAAATATAAATCTATGGAAATTTGGATGGGCTTGAAACAATTAAAAATTAAGATTTTTCAAACTCGACATAGAAAATCTATTTATCTTCTAGTTCCATGACTCACCTAAAATAAATAAACTCCACATTCTTTAATTTTGTGACCCTTATTAATACGCAAAAAGGCTATCTAACTATATATAAAACGAGACGATATATATCCGTACCATTTATGACTGGTTCCAATATTTCAATGGCCTTCAAATCAGCATGTTAAATTAAACATTTGCCAAGGAATAAGAATTTTAGAGCCCAAAATGTGGACCCCAAAGTAGTGTCAAAAGCGAATTAAATGGGTAATAATTATTTTAGTCTCTTGAGTCTTGACTCTTGACACCACTTTAAGGTTAGATGGGTTCCTGCTAGAACGTATAATAATTAATGTCATTATACTCACTGTAGACTTGAGATTTGACAGCAGCAGTCTGGTTTGTAACTTTATGTTCGTTGGATGTAAAGAGACACACATAAGTCTCGTTAAAGATATTGAGAGTCGCAGGAATAGTTAAAGTGATGGTATGAGAACCGTTTGGGGTGACAAACCCGCCATCAGTAACAGTATAGCCACCGTGTTTAGTTGTTACTGAAATACCGCTAGAAGTGGTCCATTCAATCGAGTCTAGTTCCTTCGTCAAACCAGTAACAGTACAAGATATCGTTGCTTCTGCACCGAATAGTTGTGGCGTGTTGATCATATTGACACCTGCAAATCAATGAACTTAGTTTGTACTAGAGAAAGCGTACTGTTCAAAATTTTAACCAATAACACGTTTACCAGGTAAATATGAAGTTTTGGATCTTACCTAGTTCCAGAACTTTAGCTACAACATTTACGTCGGAAGATGCAGGAGAGTCTGCGTACTGAGACGATGTTACCGAGCACTTGTACGTGAAGGATGATTCAGCAGTAAAATCAGCCAGTTTGGCAGCCTTGATGGTGAGTTCTGCCAACTGAATGCCGGTAACATCAACTCTTCCTTGGCTGACAACGTAGTTGGTGGTATCCGAGACTGAAACTGGTGTACCATCAGGATCCTTCCAGACCACATTAACAGGGGTTCCACCTACGTCTAGTTCTCTGATAGTACAGGTCATCGTCTGATCAACGGCAGTGGTGACCAACTTTGGATCTGAACTGACCGCTGAGAGAGTTGAAATGTTAATAACTTACTAATTATGTGATACAGAATCTATTACATAAACAATTACATTTCATCATTAGATTCTTTCAACCTTTTGAAAAAGGATGGTTATTCAGTGATTCTTAATAATAGTTAATAGAACAGACAACCTAGTCTACTTTTAAGATGTAAAACTTACTGAACGTTTTCAACTTGACGACTGTCTTCTTGTTTGTTTCAACATGTTCGACAGATGTGATCAGACAGTTGTAAGTCGTATCACCGTTGTTTTGAGCACCAGAAATAGTCAATATCGTAGTTTGAGAACCGTCAGCGGTGTTATCAAATTCACTATCTACAAAGGTGAATCCACTCTGACCAGAAGAAATAGCTGCATCGTCAGAAGTTGTCCATTTAACGTTATCAAGTTTCTTCGTCAGACCGGTGATAGTGCAAGAAATGAATGCTTCTGTACCAGCGAGCTGTTCTTTGTTAACCGCAGTTATCTCTGAATAGAAAATAGTAAAACTATGAATACATTAAATTTGGTTAATAAATTGCTCGTCAATTATCAGTTCCTATAGAAAAAGATCCTTCATTTGACCTTTAATCTGGGCAAAATGTATAGGTACTGCAGATATATTTGTTTGGATCTTACCTAGTTCCAAGACTTTGGCTTCAACATTTACGTCAGAAGATGCAGGTGAGTCTGTGTACTGAGTCGAAGTTACCGAGCACTTGTACGTGAAGGATGATTCAGCAGCAAAATCAGCCAGTTTGGCAGCCTTGATGGTGAGTTTTGCCAACTGAATGCCGGTACCATCAACTCTTCCTTGGCTGACAACGTAGTTTGTGGTATCCGAGACTGAAACTGGTGTACCATCAGGATCCTTCCAGACCACATTAACAGGGGTTCCACATACGTCTAGTTCTCCGATAGTACAGGTCAACGTCTGATCAACAGCAGCAGTGACCAATTTAGGATCTGAACTGACCGCTGAGAGAGTTGAAATGTTAATAACTTACTAAGTATAAATCAAGAGGCTTGCATATAATGAACATATTGACACGGGTGCAGAGTTGAGTCTGTACGGAACCTAGTAGTTTCAGATCCTTGTTTAACTTGCCGTACAGCAAGGTCATCCACTACTTTAGCCCGGCGAGGCACATAACTCCCTCTACAACTCCATGACAAATGTTTCATATATACTAGCCGAGTTCACAAGTTATATCCTTGTGTTTGAGAAGAGCTCGTTAGAACTGCTTCCTTTCCCTTCAGTATCCCACAGTCTCTCGAGTTTCGTAACTGCCAGAGAACTCTCTTAAACAATTACTAGACTCGGTGATTATAAATCAAGAGGCTTGCACATAATGAACATATTGACACGGGTGCAGAGTTGAGTCTGTACGGAACCTAGTAGTTTCAGATCCTTGTTTAACTTGCCGTACAGCAAGGTCATCCACTACTTTAGCCCGGCGAGGCACATAACTCCCTCTACAACTCCATGACAAATGTTTCATATATACTAGCCGAGTTCACAAGTTATATCCTTGTGTTTGAGAAGAGCTCGTTAGAACTGCTTCCTTTCCCTTCAGTATCCCACAGTCTCTCGAGTTTCGTAACTGCCAGAGAACTCTCTTAAACAATTACTAGACTCGGTGATTATAAATCAAGAGGCTTGCATATAATGAACATATTGACACGGGTGCAGAGTTGAGTCTGTACGGAACCTAGTAGTTTCAGATCCTTGTTTAACTTGCCGTACAGCAAGGTCATCCACTACTTTAGCCCGGCGAGGCACATAACTCCCTCTACAACTCCATGACAAATGTTTCATATATACTAGCCGAGTTCACAAGTTATATCCTTGTGTTTGAGAAGAGCTCGTTAGAACTGCTTCCTTTCCCTTCAGTATCCCACAGTCTCTCGAGTTTCGTAACTGCCAGAGAACTCTCTTAAACAATTACTAGACTCGGTGATTATAAATCAAGAGGCTTGCACATAATGAACATATTGACACGGGTGCAGAGTTGAGTCTGTACGGAACCTAGTAGTTTCAGATCCTTGTTTAACTTGCCGTACAGCAAGGTCATCCACTACTTTAGCCCGGCGAGGCACATAACTCCCTCTACAACTCCATGACAAATGTTTCATATATACTAGCCGAGTTCACAAGTTATATCCTTGTGTTTGAGAAGAGCTCGTTAGAACTGCTTCCTTTCCCTTCAGTATCCCACAGTCTCTCGAGTTTCGTAACTGCCATGTGCGATATAGAAACTATTACGTGCGATATAGAAACTATTACGAAACTATTACACTTTATCATTAGATCCCTTCAAACTTTCGAAAAAGGATGGTTATTTAGTGATTCTTAATAATACATCAGACAACCTAGTCTACTTTTAAGATGTAAAACTTACTGAACGTTTTCAACTTGACGACTGTCTTCTTGTTTGTTTCGACATGTTCAGCAGATGTGATCAAACAGTTGTAAGTCGTATCACCGTTGTTTTGAGCACCAGAAATAGTCAATATCGTAGTTTGAGAACCGTCAGCGGTGTTATCAAATTCACCATCTACAAAGGTGAATCCACTCTGACCAGAGGAAATAGCTGCATCGTCAGAAGTTGTCCATTTAACGTTATCAAGTTTTTTCGTCAGACCGGTGATAGTGCAAGAAATGAATGCTTCTGTACCAGCGAGCTGTTCTTTGTTAACCGCAGTTATCCCTGAATTAAAAATAGTAAAACTATGAATAAATTACATTTAAAAAATCAAATTGAACGTCAATAATCTGTTCCTGTGGAAAAATATCCTGCATTTGACCTTTGATCTGGGTAAAATGTACAGGTACTGCAGATATTTGTTTGGATCTTACCTAGTTTCAGGACTTTGGCTACAACATTTACGTCGGTAGATGCAGGTGAGTCTGTGTACTGAGACGATGTTACCGAGCACTTGTACGTGAAGGATGATTCAGCAGCAAAATCAGCCAGTTTAGCAGCCTTGATGGTGAGTTCTGCCAACTGAATGCCAGTACCATCAACTCTTCCTTGGCTGACAACGTAGTTGGTGGTATCCAAGACTGAAACTGTCAAACCAACAGGATCCTTCCAGACCACATTAACAGGGGTTTCACCTACGTCTAGTTCTCCGATAGTACAGGTGAACGTCTGATCAACAGCAGTAGTGACCAACTTGGCTTCAGAACTGATCGCTGAAAATATTGTATTGTAATTTAAGATTAGATTTAAACTGTAACTTATGTTTTTAACCAAGTTGGAAGCAACGTACTTGTGTCGATTACAATTTTGTATCCTTATACGAAACACTAAGACAATAAAAAACGTATCAAGAAGGCAAGATTACTAAATGTTTTCAAGATGACAACTGTATTTTTATCTTTTTCGCTATGTTCAGTGGATGTAATCAGACAATTGTAGGTCGTATCCAGATTGTTTCGAGCACCATCAACAGTCAGTATCGTAGTTTGAGAACCATCTGTACTGATAAAGTCACCGACATCAAAGGTATAGCCATCTTGACCAGAAGCAATAGCCAAGTTGTTGGAGGTCGTCCATTTCACATCATCAAGTTTCCTTGTCAAACCAGTTGCAGTGCAAGAAATTGAAGCTTTTGTACCAGCAAGTTGTTCTTTATTGACTGCAGTTATCCCTGAATTAATAAATCTATTTGTTATTTCTGCCATAAAAATGCATTTTCAGCCTTTCAACATTTACTTATCAAACATAATTCGCCAGCTGAAATGCAGTTTTTACATTCATTATTCATTCACAGGTTAACCTAAACACTGATGGTTGTTACAGGACTGTGTATCGGTAGATGGCCCTGGACAATTTACTCCACCGTAAGCCGGGACAGGATTCGAACATGATCTCGATCTGGTTCGTGTTCCACCTCCACAGGCTTTTGAGCAGGTTTGCCATGACGAGTAGAAGCTCCATTCTCCGTTTACTGAACAGTTTTAGAAATAAAATGTTCAAAAATCCTTAAGAATAAGTCTAATATTGAGGCTAACAAAACAATAGCCTTTCATAGTGTTTGTCAACAGATGGAAATTAATTTAAACTATGGGTTTAACATTGAATGTTACATTTGGCTTTCATGTCTTCCATACCTGGACAATTTTTGGTGTTGCAGTTCTGATTCTCAGAAGATGATCCAGAACAGCTGCTTCCTCCATAAGCTGGCGAAGGGTTTGTACAAGTTCTGCTTTTTGTCTGTGTTCCTGTTCCGCAAGATTTTGAGCAGGAAGACCAAGAAGAGTACGAACTCCAACCTCCGTTAACAGGATCAGCTAAACGATTGTGAATTAATGAACTGTACTTTTGATAGAAACAAACCGTTAATGCAATATCACGGTTGACTTTAAATGGAATGGTTGTGGACAAGATAGGACAGGCTCCGCGCTTATTTCAAATAAGAAATGAATATGCATCAATTTATAAAATTAAAAATAAAATTTATAAACGTTAGAAAAGTGAAAAAGAGTGAGCAAGGATTTGAAAAAAAAATTGCAACTTATTTTATAAATTGACATATATGATCAAATTTTGCCCAGCCTAAAGTGTGTCTGACCTAAAAAACACTGTCAAACAAATATGTTTGTATAATAAACTTGTGTAATATAATATATAGATATATACATATCAACCATTTGGCTTTAAAACGTTTAAGTAGACATACCAGCAGGACAACCGCTTGCAATCTCCCAAACATTCCCATGTCTAGTCTCCAGAAGAACGTCCTCCCACTTGATACTCCTTTCTTCGCCGTACTTATCCTCTATGACACTGCACATGGTATTAGACATCTCCTGGATCTGAGCGTCTGTAAGCTTCTTGCTGAACATATTCAACTTAAACAACTCGCCCGCTAAAGGGTTCACTGAATCCATTCCTGCACCGTAGCTTTGCTGTTCGTTGCCAAAAACCAGATATCCGTCTAATCCTAGCGTCCTCCCAGCTGGTGTTTCCTGTCTGTTTACCAAGTTTCCATTGATGTAGAGATCCCTCATACGCTCTGCTAGGCTCCAGCTTACACAGTTATGAAACCAGGTACCACTCCGCACGGTGTAGTACTGGCTCATAGAGCGTCCGTAACCGAATATACGGGAGCGATCACCCATATCCGCTATCCCGATTTCATATGCTTCATACTCCACTGCGTATGAGAACCATGTTGGAACACCACTATTGCTCAACTTCCTTATCCAAGCACACACAGTGAACGCATTCTCAAAGGGCCGCATGTCAGGTTTGTATATTATGTAATCATATTCCGAAGTTCCAAATTTCAATACGTTGTAACTACGTGCTTCATCTGCAGCAGCCAAGTGCCCACTAATGAAATGAAGTAGCAGAACTTTATTCAGTAATTGCTGCACAACCATTTGGCTACCGCCTACCTTGATGTCACATTCCAATAATTCCTATAGCTGAAGAAATAATTTTAGGAACGGAAATTTTATCCCTCCATATCTTACCTTTTGCAGTTTTAGTCAAAGTCTTAACTTTAAGGAATATCAAATGATGGAGTAGTTCGCTGTTTCTTAGTCTCATGATTGAAATACTGATAGTTGGATAATATCCGGTTGGAAGAGACAAGGACAAATGAAACAGGAAGTTAGGAATGTAGGCAAAACTTAACTTTAACTTGAAGGTGACTATGGTTTATTAGTGACTAATGTAATGTTGCGGTTACCGGTTAGTGCTGGGTATATGCGTATGTTCCAGACTGAAATCATAATCTGAGGCCAGGTTAAAATGTTGTACAAGATGAAATGTCCAATGTTGAATTGTATAATTAGCTGCTGCAATATAAAAACTCAAGTACAAATCGATTTTTTTCAAAGATATAATACACGCAAAAATTTGAAGTGGACTCTGTCATAACTTGTTAAACGTTAAACGTCAACCGTCCGGTTCCCCGTGTCATAACTGAAACTATAATTAAAACTGGGGTATAGTTCCGCCGAAACCCTGCTACGAAACTCCGTCTACTTTTGCTAGCCAAACATTCAAACAATACTTAGAATGATTATAACCTTACCTTATGACCTTATTTGGACGGACATTAATTGAACGCTGGAGGCCCTAACGTTCATCTTGATTTCCGTTCAAATAAAGTCCGTTCATTTAAGTTGCGTCCAAGTTGAAGTTACAGTCCATTGAATTTTTTCGTGCCGTAAGTTCACGACGGAAAGGTTCTCCTTGGTCTGCCGGAGGCACAGAAAACTTTACTATTATTGTGATGTTTTCAAGGATCACTTGGCGGAAAAAGTCAACGAAATTATGGCACTCAACAACACAGTTCATGAGCTAGTCCCCGCCAACATGACAAACTTGTTCCAGCCTCTAGATATGACGGTAAATCGTGTTACCAAGGACATTGTCCGACGTTGTTACAGTTCATATTACTCATGAGGGGAGGTAATGGAACAGTACCAGGAAAGCTCCACGTGATGTTAAGGTTAACCTAAAGTTGTCTAAGATAAAACCACTTCACGCCGAATGGATTGATAGTTAACACTGAAATGCAGGACCGGGGTTATAGTTTGATAAAAAAAGTTTCCATAAAGCTAAAAATCACTGATGCTTTAAGCATAGACTATTTCATGCACGGAAACCCATTTGATGAAGATGATATGTGATATTAGACACTGATCATGTACACATATTTTTTTACATTTTTACTGCTTAACGACTGATTTTCTTACTAATTACTGTATAAAAATGGCTTTAAAAATCATTTGCTGAAACAAAAACAGCAACGGATTTTTGATGGTTCTGAATGCCTTCTAGCGTTCATATTAATGTCCGTTCATAATTATGTCCGTTCATTTAATGTCCGTCCAAATAAGGTCCGATAAAGTAGAAAGGCATTATTACCTATATAATATGTAATATTTGGATTTGTTAGAATATATCCTAATGATATAATCCTACCACAAGAACAGCGCACAATATCAATAGAAATTAATTGGTTTTTACATTTTATAGCAGCTTTTATTTCCAATATCGGTAGTGAGATTCTACTTTACTCGTATTCACAAAAGTGTTTAATATAATTATAATTGCAGTACTTCCCAATTAGACGAAACGAACTATTTATGTAACTACGTCAGTTTTTACGCAGAAAAGTGGATGCAAATTACCAAAAATCTTTCGATTATCTCGAAATATTTTTGGTAACAAATTTAAATATGTCCAAATCAATAAATAAAATTATAAAGATTTACGGGTGGCAATCCTCGAAACTCAGAAACTAAATGATTTCTTACAAATGAGTTGTGTTTTTTTTCAGTTTAACTTTAACGTGACGATACTTACTATCCATTCTTCACACTTCAGCTCTATTTAAACTCTTACAGCTATCAAATTTCCATCGAAGCTTTTATTCAAAGAGCTGGCTGCATTGTCTAAAGATTCGGTCCTGTCGGTTTTTCAAGTTACAGTCCACGATCGAACATAAAATGTTTGTTTACTCATTACTAAACAATAAACTGTGCGTCAACAATTTCCACTCCTTCTGCCGAATCTTCTATTAATTGTGGAGTAATTTTGAGTCCAGTATAATTAGTTTTAATAAGTTGTAATTAGTTTTGATTAGTTAGAATTAATTATAATTAGTATAATTAGTATAATTAGTATAATTAGTATAATAAGTATATTTAGTTTTAATTAGTTTTAATAACGTCATGCTAATTGCAGCTGCTGGTGGAAAATCCTGCAGTATTGACGCAGTTAAATTTTCGCCGTTGTATTACACTGTAATGATAAATTAAAGTGGTTTTCTTGTGAACTAGAGGTTCTTCAATACAAAGACAAACCGTAACACAATTGACTAATCTTTTCTAAAGAAATTTATTAGCCACACTTAAAGTTAAGTCATTTATAATATAATAACCAACTTTTTGCAGCTCAGGCTTAAATCCTGCAACATGACAGTGGATAATTAAGGGCCGGAGGTGATTCTTTAAAAGCAATATTATTTGCTTTGTAGTGGTGCAAACTGCAAATTCGGTGTTACTGCTAGTGTTACCGTTAGACCCTCAAGACTTACAATTACCGGAAATTTTGGCTCTTAGTCTTACTAATCCGCTCGCCCAAAAATTATCACGTGACTTTGTTTTTGGTTTTTATGCTTTTGCAGCCGAAAAAACGGTTTTACATAAACCCTAATCCCAATCGGCCCTAACCCTAACCATGCATAAAGTAACCCCAGCTCAGACTTAAATCCTGGAACAGTGGATGAGACTGCCGTTCCCTGAGAAAAGGCAGTAAGTCACATCGATGTCATTTTGAGAAAATAGGACAAACGCGAACGTGTTTGTTGTTTTTTAGGTAATTTTACTCGCATAAAAGTGGTTAATTTTGACATTTGTGCGTAAATAAATTATTGTCGTATGTCCTAAACATGCTTAAAAGCATAAATTTACCAACGGCAACACTGATCTATAAAAACCATTTTTCTCCAGAATAACTAAACTATTTTCCCATCCCCATTGAATTTACATCCTTTTCTGAGGGAATTGCGGACTCACTGCCTTTTATCAGGATCGATTTCAACCTAGAAATTAGGCATGGCAGTAAGTCCATTTTTCCTCAGATAAAGCCATACACAAAAAATACAAAATTTCTATATTTTTGATCATATCCTTGCAATATAATTATGTGGGCCTCCTGTGCATTACAAGTGTGTAATATTGACGAAAAATGGATAATTTCTCGATCAAAATGCCTATAAGTATAACTTCTTAAATATCGAATATTTTGGAAAAATTTTCACAGCATCGTATTCATAGGCGGTGCACGATAAAAATAAGCTTGCTCGGATTTTCAAAATTTTTGTACCATCGTTTTCTTAGTAGAGGCTCTTACGGGCAAAAAGACGTGTTTTCTGCTACGAGTTTAGAGACCTAACCGCTAATTGGACACAATAGTATGATGTCTAAGGATCGATGATATGTTAAGAAGTATAAATTTGGCCTTATTAGTCACGTGCTATACCAATGCGCGTTTTAAACTTTGACAGTCTATTACTCTAAGGCAAATAGAGTAATTATATTCATATTTTGTCAGCAATAAGATCACATTATTTTCTATTTAATGTGAAAATATGAGCTAGAACGGACATAATCTCGCTGAGTTATAGCTGTTTGAAATTTATGATGAACGCGCGGGTGCCAATTGATAACAACTAAATGCTTTTGCGCGTAGTGCGCGTCGAAAATTTGGCAAAAACGCTTGCGGAGTGAAAATATTCAAACTTCGATAAAGTATATGAAGTGGGTACTTCTCGGAAAGGAAAAATTTAGGCAAACACGATGTGACTATTTTTGGGTTGATTTAATACAACTGCAAAAAATTATTCAAACTTCAAGCAAAAAAGTCAAAATTTTTACCACTTTTTTGGATTTTTACCTCAGAACAAATAGAGGGATTTGTTTTATTTTTATACAATCTTGTGCGGCTGTCTTTTAGCTATCTTTATGCAAGTTTTGCCGACATGCCAACAAAATTAACTTGCTCAAAATATCAAAAAACATGGTTTTTTGGCCTATTTTTGGCCCAAAAATCGGTTTTTTGCGATTTTACCCCAGAACAATCAGTCCAATCATCTTGAAACCACTTTCAATCGATTCTACGGTCAAAAATACGTTTAGTAAGGTGTATCTGGGGTCCCTAACGTATCGAGCAGACAATGCCCGTAAGAGCCTCTACTATCTAGAGACTGTGAGAATTTTCACAGTACCAAATTTATCATACCTTTTTGGAATGATCATTGAGTTTCGCCTATGTGCCATATTTGATGGTGCGCGGCTTTTGGAGCAAAATTAGGTGTAAAAGTCGCGTAATTTGACGAAATTCGTTGATTTTTGTCGTATTATTCTGTCATATCTTCGGTTCCTTAACATGAATCATGCTGAAAATTTGTCAGAACCTTCCAATCATACCTAATTACCGAACCTAATTTAGTTGGGAGAGATTGGCCTTGATTAAGAGGTCTAAAAATGACAAAATAGGTATAAATTCGTTGATAACTCAAATTCTGAGCATCGAAATTGCTCAAACTAAATTAGGTTTAGTAGAACATAAGTGTTTACGTAAGCTGACCAAATTTCAACAAAATTGTTATATGGGAAGTATTATAACTTTTCGATTGTTTCCAAAATAATGTGCTGGCCGAAATAAGAGCTAAAAAACCATTCAATGGTCAGCGCGCGCGTCTTATTGTCGATGGCGCACTGCCTAGTATTCAGCTTGGTCAGAAACATTAATTTGGAAAAAAATTTGAACATACAAATTACAATATTTAAAGTACAACATTTTTGTGTTCAGGTTCAAAAATTTTGAAATTACAGGGTGGCCCAAAAGTGACTACCCACACGCAACCTCTTAATAACTAACCGTAATTCGTCTAACTAACGTAATTCGTCTCCAAATTGCACCAAAATTTCAGCGCTCCTACTAAATCGCTCGCCCAAATTTTAAGAAAATTCTTGTGAAAAGTCCCTTTGGTTGTGAAATTTATCTAAATTGGTGTATTTTTGGACGCTGATTCCGGATCACCCCTTACTAGCGGTGCTCAGCCTGTCATTCCGCCGAATCTTTATTTATATGTTTATGAACATAATAGCCTGGGGTCCCCAAGTAAAATCACCCCCCATGACGTAGGGACAGGGTAAAAATGCTTCCCTGGAGATCGTTATGTGCAAAAACCGTTTTGGTCACGTGACAGTCTAGTAAAACATTACCTGGGGAGTGGGGACCCCAGGCTATTATGTTCATAAACATAATAGAATAAAGATTCGGCGGAATGACAGGCTGAGCGCCGCCCAGTAATGAGTAAGTAAAACATGAATTCGATTGTTTAGGGCTCAGGTTAGTGTTGATTGACGATGTCAACCCATCGAAATCGTTGCTTTGCGAAGCAAAGCAACGATAGGGTTGTGGTAAGGGTTATGGAAAGCTTCGGGGTTATGGTTAGGGTCATGGGATTTGGGTTTTTTAAAACGATTAATTCGTTCGGCTGCAAAATCATAAAAACCAAAGTCACGTGATAATTTCTAATTTTTGGCGAGCGGATTAGTATGTAGTAAAAGCCAAAATTCCCGGTAATTGCAAGTCTTGAGGGTCAAGGGTAACACTTACCTGGGGACTTCGGCTATTATATTTATTGTCATACGTTGTATGACCCGCCGCGCACGAGTGCGCGGCTCCCCCTGTATCGTCGAAACTCTACAGCGACCGTGGGGGTCACCACGTGATACAATATATTTATGTTCATAATTAATCATTATAGAGATTATAGGCGGAATGACAGGCTGAACGCGGCCCAGTAGCTGTAACTGTAAAGGTTATAACACTAGCAGTAGCAGTAACACCGAATTTGAACCTTTACAAATAATGCTTTTAAAGGATCACCTCCGGCCCTTTTCGAAATTTTAAGATATTGGTACCAAAATTTTCAGGAGAAGATTCTACAACTTATAAATTGATTGACGATGTCAATTCATCGCAGCTCGGCGAGGCCCAGTACACAGTGGCAGTAGCGCATCTCGCCGATCTAGCGAGAAGCACAATTGTGAATTGAGTGCGTGGCCAGACTTTATTTGCAGTTTTTATAGTTTTTGGCCTATAACTACCCGCTCCTACTATGTAGTAATAAGTCACGTAAGATTTTTGGGCGAGCGAATTAGTAAAAGCCATAGTTAGCCGTGCGTGCCGACTATAACATATACAATATAATATAGCATGGTTTTTAACGCTAATTTCGGCCCACATTGCACATAAAATTGATGAAACAACTACATATTTGCGGCAACCTTTCCTCAATCCAATCTTAACAAAAATGAGTAGCTTACTAATTTCACATAGGCATAGCCATGTGTATACGCTTGATGGATGTTACTCGTCTAAATTTCTTCGAAGTAGCCCGATGGCACGTGCTACGAAGACCTTGACCATTGTTAATGATCTGGCCCGGCGCGCGCTACTTCGAGAAGAAAGCGGCGCGCGCTACTTCGAAGAAATTTAGACGAGTAACATCCGTCAAGGCCAGACCATTAACAATGGTCAAGTATACGCGTACTGCGTGCCGCACTTTGCACTTGTTTCAAAAATAGAATATGTGCCGCCTTCGACGGTGGCGCGCTACTGCAAGCGAGAGGGCTCTGGTTAGAGCAACTTACTGTACTTATGGATTAACAAAACCGCTTTATGAAAAAGTTTGAGCATATCCAATTATCAAACATTATGTTACTCAGCTCAAAGCAACCGCTTTGCTCAATTTTCATCACCATTATATGAACTTTGTTTCACGTTCTGACCTTGCACTGGCCTCAATTTCATTTCATTTCATAATGTCAAGCGTGCTAAATTACTTTACAGTCCAGTCAATCTTCGAGATTTTTTTAATATAAAGACCGGCGCCAGACTGTTGCGTACGTGTTCATCTTGTAGCGCGATGCACTACTGGGTCGCGCGCGCATCAAATAATGCTTCTCGCAACCACAGATCGGCGAGATGCGAAGGATTGACATCGTCAATCAAGTGTTCATCTAACCATGTGCTTTCGCGCTACTTTGGTTAACGGGTGATACTCGTAAAATATCTGTTCCAACTCGGCGCGCGTCCTGGTAGGTTGTAAACCTTTAATACTTTGGGTGCACTTGTTTCACAAGGCGGGCCGCGCGCGCCACTGCAAGGGCTGCTCTGGCTAGAGCAATTTTGCGTGTTTTAGTGTTGAAGCAACTTGAATCAATGTATTTTTGAACACTGATTTTAAATCACCCGTGGCCCCAACGCAATTTTTACAGTTTACACTTACTGAAGCTCCAAAACAAAAATCCGCGCGTCGTTAAATATAATATATATAAATCCAAGGCGAAACTTACTTGTAGTGCGATGCGTTACTGTGCCGCGCCGCGCACTCAATGAGGCTTCTCAATGAGGCTTCTCTGCACTGGCTAGATCGGCGAAATGCGCTACTGTGCCGCGCCGAGCTGCCATGAATTGACATCGTCAATTAAAAACTTACCAATATATAAAAATTTAATGTTGTAAACATTAAATGTGGTAAATGTGGTAAATGTGGTAAAACGAAAAAGCTCACCAAAATTTTGAGCTTGTTATTCCGCCGTACCGAATATAATATGCAAATTTTTATTTATTGTGTTTATAGTTCATGAACATTTTATTAATTATATGGCCTGGGGTCGCCATTATATTAGAGATGATAAGGTTTACAAGATTTATATCAAAACATGCGTCCGCGTCGAGCTGGACTTTAGTCTTTCATCTTTGCACAAGAGGACTATAATAGTGCAAAGAACTGCTGCTGACTGCTGCTGACTGCTGCTGACTAGTGACTACTGTTAACTGCTGCTAACTCATAACTAAAACTTCTGCTTACTGCGCTCGCGCCCATAGCAGCAGTGAAGAGCAGTTATAAGTTAGCAGCAGTTAGCAGCTGTTTCTTTGCACAATAGTTCTTTTGTGTTTGACGTACGGCCCTATACTAATATTAATTTGAAACAATTATTTTAAAAGTATCACCCCTTCACCCTTAAACTCGAGCGTGCTTAATCACTCTACAGTCGATCTTCAAGATTATTCTAAAATGGCCGGCCCCCGATGGTTGTAACCAACTTCAATCGATGTATTTTCGGACGCTGATTCCGAATCACCCCCATAACATATGGTTAAAATGCTCTCCTGACGAGATATCGGCGAAAAACTGTATCGATCACGTGATATGACCGGCCGTGTAAGGAAGTTAGCCAAATTTCTCGTTATGGTTAGAGTTTCAGTATATATTTTTGTTTCACATAGCCATATGCCTACGCGTACTGCGTGACGCGCTTGTTCCGGCGGTCGCGCGCTACTGCAAGCGAGAGGGCTCTGGTTAAAGCAATGTTTTTGTTAAGGATTGGGTTAGGGTTAGGATTAGTAAAACAAAATTTTTTAGTAAAACAAAATTTTTATTTACCACAAAACAATCAATACATATTTAATATTATTATACATTTACAAATAAATCTAAATTTAAATTCAGCTATATACACAATACACAGCCCGCCGCGCAGACAGCCACACATTGCTGAGGGATTCTCAGGTGCAGATGGAAGCGCCGCGCGCGCGAGGTTTGTTATCTTACAATTACATGTCACGATATATTATTAATTATCAAAGAATTTTAGAAGCAAAATAATTATTGCATATTGGGAAAATTTCGGTTGTTAACGCAGTACAGGTTGTGGACACTGCAATGCTAATAACGGAAAATTCTGAGGCACGAGTTTCATTCAGCTACCCAATTTATATGTGACATGTACTTGTATTAAATTCAGATAAATGTTAGTAATAATCGACGTTAACATTTTGCAATTTACAATTGCACTTAAATCACATCTAGCAAGTTACTAATTCTTTGCACTATATATGTTACGTCACTATAGCATATATCATTCATATTGTACGTTATATAAGATAAAAATAAACATTTTATAATTGTTTCAATGTTCAACACTGCTAAAAAACAAATACCTACTTGCCCATCGATGAAGCTGTCGCCAAAACAAGGCTCAAAGTTAATTTACCTTCACACCTCGTTTTGGAGACTGAAGGATGTCAATAAATAAATAATGGATAATATTAATACTGAATATGATGGATAATCAGTAATATCAATAAAATCCACAATCACTAATCATGTTTTCGATGGGCAAGCACTCGCAACTGGATGCTGAAACAAACGGCGCAAGTCTTGCACCGTTCATGCAGCATACGTCGCGAGATATCCTGAGCTCCGCTAACTCTGCGATTCTAACGGATGAATTAGGCTCCCCCGACAGAAACACAGGTAATAGGGGGTTGTGGAAGGACACGAACACTGTTTGTTAACTCGTACCCCGGGTACCCCCTATATAGATCTATGTCCCGCCAGAGAGAGCCCAGATTAGAGGGTTAGGGTTTCGAAAAGTCGTTCAGAACCAGCTAGAGAACGGGTTAAAAAAGTCACGTGACAGTCGAGTGTAGAGTGATTAATTATCATCCCCTTAAACTCAAGCGTGAACGTCAAACTTAACTATTATTATCACTTCGAGATGGCCAGGCCTACTCTCATGCTGTCTATATGTGATGATTAATTCTGAAAAACTAGGGACAACTGGGGAATGATCCCAGAACCTCGAGATTTCGCGTCTCTTGCTCTACCAATTGAGCTACTGACCCTGATTCTCAGAGCGAAATCACCACTCATATACAGCACAATTTCATGCTTTGTGTGGAATATCATTTATCAGTTATTTAGAATATATATTCGCATTTATCCACACTATATTTACATTACACGTACAACGTGATATCGTTATCAGTGCAGTGTGTACAACACCAACTACACCGATCAATTGCCAATCTGCGAAACATTTAATTATTATTATCACTTCGAGATGGCCAGGCCTACTCTCATGCTGTCTATATGTGATGATTAATTCTGAAAAACTAGGGACAACTGGGGAATGATCCCAGAACCTCGAGATTTCGCGTCTCTTGCTCTACCAATTGAGCTACTGACCCTGATTCTCAGAGCGAAATCACCACTCATATACAGCACAATTTCATGCTTTGTGTGGAATATCATTTATCAGTTATTTAGAATATATATTCGCATTTATCCACACTATATTTACATTACACGTACAACGTGATATCGTTATCAGTGCAGTGTGTACAACACCAACTACACCGATCAATTGCCAATCTGCGAAACATTTAATTATTATTATCACTTCGAGATGGCCAGGCCTACTCTCATGCTGTCTATATGTGATGATTAATTCTGAAAAACTAGGGACAACTGGGGAATGATCCCAGAACCTCGAGATTTCGCGTCTCTTGCTCTACCAATTGAGCTACTGACCCTGATTCTCAGAGCGAAATCACCACTCATATACAGCACAATTTCATGCTTTGTGTGGAATATCATTTATCAGTTATTTAGAATATATATTCGCATTTATCCACACTATATTTACATTACACGTACAACGTGATATCGTTATCAGTGCAGTGTGTACAACACCAACTACACCGATCAATTGCCAATCTGCGAAACATTTAATTATTATTATCACTTCGAGATGGCCAGGCCTACTCTCATGCTGTCTATATGTGATGATTAATTCTGAAAAACTAGGGACAACTGGGGAATGATCCCAGAACCTCGAGATTTCGCGTCTCTTGCTCTACCAATTGAGCTACTGACCCTGATTCTCAGAGCGAAATCACCACTCATATACAGCACAATTTCATGCTTTGTGTGGAATATCATTTATCAGTTATTTAGAATATATATTCGCATTTATCCACACTATATTTACATTACACGTACAACGTGATATCGTTATCAGTGCAGTGTGTACAACACCAACTACACCGATCAATTGCCAATCTGCGAAACATTTAATTATTATTATCACTTCGAGATGGCCAGGCCTACTCTCATGCTGTCTATATGTGATGATTAATTCTGAAAAACTAGGGACAACTGGGGAATGATCCCAGAACCTCGAGATTTCGCGTCTCTTGCTCTACCAATTGAGCTACTGACCCTGATTCTCAGAGCGAAATCACCACTCATATACAGCACAATTTCATGCTTTGTGTGGAATATCATTTATCAGTTATTTAGAATATATATTCGCATTTATCCACACTATATTTACATTACACGTACAACGTGATATCGTTATCAGTGCAGTGTGTACAACACCAACTACACCGATCAATTGCCAATCTGCGAAACATTTAATTATTATTATCACTTCGAGATGGCCAGGCCTACTCTCATGCTGTCTATATGTGATGATTAATTCTGAAAAACTAGGGACAACTGGGGAATGATCCCAGAACCTCGAGATTTCGCGTCTCTTGCTCTACCAATTGAGCTACTGACCCTGATTCTCAGAGCGAAATCACCACTCATATACAGCACAATTTCATGCTTTGTGTGGAATATCATTTATCAGTTATTTAGAATATATATTCGCATTTATCCACACTATATTTACATTACACGTACAACGTGATATCGTTATCAGTGCAGTGTGTACAACACCAACTACACCGATCAATTGCCAATCTGCGAAACATTTAATTATTATTATCACTTCGAGATGGCCAGGCCTACTCTCATGCTGTCTATATGTGATGATTAATTCTGAAAAACTAGGGACAACTGGGGAATGATCCCAGAACCTCGAGATTTCGCGTCTCTTGCTCTACCAATTGAGCTACTGACCCTGATTCTCAGAGCGAAATCACCACTCATATACAGCACAATTTCATGCTTTGTGTGGAATATCATTTATCAGTTATTTAGAATATATATTCGCATTTATCCACACTATATTTACATTACACGTACAACGTGATATCGTTATCAGTGCAGTGTGTACAACACCAACTACACCGATCAATTGCCAATCTGCGAAACATTTAATTATTATTATCACTTCGAGATGGCCAGGCCTACTCTCATGCTGTCTATATGTGATGATTAATTCTGAAAAACTAGGGACAACTGGGGAATGATCCCAGAACCTCGAGATTTCGCGTCTCTTGCTCTACCAATTGAGCTACTGACCCTGATTCTCAGAGCGAAATCACCACTCATATACAGCACAATTTCATGCTTTGTATGGAATATCATTTATCAGTTATTTAGAATATATATTCGCATTTATCCACACTATATTTACATTACACGTACAACGTGATATCGTTATCAGTGCAGTGTGTACAACACCAACTACACCGATCAATTGCCAATCTGCGAAACATTTAATTATTATTATCACTTCGAGATGGCCAGGCCTACTCTCATGCTGTCTATATGTGATGATTAATTCTGAAAAACTAGGGACAACTGGGGAATGATCCCAGAACCTCGAGATTTCGCGTCTCTTGCTCTACCAATTGAGCTACTGACCCTGATTCTCAGAGCGAAATCACCACTCATATACAGCACAATTTCATGCTTTGTGTGGAATATCATTTATCAGTTATTTAGAATATATATTCGCATTTATCCACACTATATTTACATTACACGTACAACGTGATATTGTTATCAGTGCAGTGTGTACAACACCAACTACACCGATCAATTGCCAATCTGCGAAACATTTAATTATTGTTATCACTTCGAGATGGCCAGGCCTACTCTCATGCTGTCTATATGTGATGATTAATTCTGAAAAACTAGGGACAACTGGGGAATGATCCCAGAACCTCGAGATTTCGCGTCTCTTGCTCTACCAATTGAGCTACTGACCCTGATTCTCAGAGCGAAACAGCATGAGAGTAGGCCTGGCCATCTCGAAGTGATAATAATAATTAAATGTTTCGCAGATTGGCAATTGATCGGTGTAGTTGGTGTTGTACACACTGCACTGATAACGATATCACGTTGTACGTGTAATGTAAATATAGTGTGGATAAATGCGAATATATATTCTAAATAACTGATAAATGATATTCCACACAAAGCATGAAATTGTGCTGTATATGAGTGGTGATTTCGCTCTGAGAATCAGGGTCAGTAGCTCAATTGGTAGAGCAAGAGACGCGAAATCTCGAGGTTCTGGGATCATTCCCCAGTTGTCCCTAGTTTTTCAGAATTAATCATCACATATAGACAGCATGAGAGTAGGCCTGGCCATCTCGAAGTGATAATAATAATGAAATGTTTCGCAGATTGGCAATTGATCGGTGTAGTTGGTGTTGTACACACTGCACTGATAAAGATATCACGTTGTACGCGAATATATATTCTAAATAACTGTCAAACTTAACGGGTGATACTTGTAAAACATTTAAGTTCAACTCGGCGCGCGTCTTGGTAGGTTATAAACCTACAAAGACCAAAAATGAATTTGCTGTATAGTAAAAACTAATAATGTAATTGGCTCGCCAATCCCTGTGCGCGGCGCTTTTTCAAGCTTCCTGAACAGGAAGTTTTTATGAAATATTTGACAATTTTATTTATGAAGGTGTTAAACTAATAATTTATTGTTTTCTTGAAATTGTTGTTTTCTTGTATTGAAATGGTTTACAGTTTAAGTGTAAATTTGTTTACATATTCAAGATTTATATTTTTAAACTTGAAACTGATATTTCATCAATTATTATTTATAAAGATTAAAGGAAACTAATTTGTAAATTTCAATATGGCTGGCTTTATGGTTTCTCTCAAGTCAGGGAATACTGCACAATAGCCAGTTTGTTCAATTTTTCTGTTACTCAATACTTCTCAACATACGGGATCGGAGGACAGACACACAAACTCCTGGAAAGTTATCTTTCCAACCGCAAACAATATGTCGGTGTGTGAACAATGAAACATCTGATACTCGATCTACCTGTGCTCTTCGGAGTGCCACAAGTGTGCTACCTAAGGCCCCTTCTGTTCTTAATTTCCAAAAACGACCTTACAAACTCTGAAAAGAACTCTAAATTTGTTCTATTATTTTGCTGATGACACAAATATCTTCGTCGCTGCAAATAATAAAAACGTAGCATACAAAAAAGCTGATGAAGTCCCAAGTTCAGTACATTGCTACATGCTTACCAATAAACTTCACATCTACACTGGCTTGGCAAGAGCTGTTACCTTGCACTTGAATTCTCAAACTCTCGATCCAGCATAGATTACTTAAGCTTGCAAAAGCTGTAGTATCTTAACACAATATAACTTGCAGCAGCCCCATGCCATTTCATAGAACAAAATTATACTCAGTTAAACAAAAATTTTGATTTATAAAATTTACAAGTTTTATAGTAATTTATATACATGATATTAGAAACATTTTGTTTGTGTGTTTTGTGTTATGGATTCTTTATACCTAATAAAGATGAAAATATTTTATCCAAGTTATTTTTATAGAACATCAGAAGTGCAGTAGGATCAGTTTTAGACAAATAAAGCATAACTAACATCATTGCCATGCCTGAAGTGGTTTGTTAATGGGCCATTGTTAGTCCCAAGCGTTTTTGGTCCCTCATTCCTGCCACTCAGCATTGCCTACTGTAAAGTAGACATTTTTCTAAGACAATAGAGAAACTGACCCTGTCTCACTAAACTGACCCTGTCTCACTAAATTCAACCACTTGCCATAATAAAAATACTAACAACCAAATAAAGTTTAATGAATAATACAATCACCAAAGAATATTTCCTTGAGTTTACTTCTAGATAACTAATTCGTGGTTTAAGCTCTTATTTTATTTAGGATTAAAGGAATGTAAAATAATACTTAATGTTTCATTGAAACTTTATGTTTTGTTAAATATTGTAGAAGAATTAGGTCCATTACAAGATTCATTTAAATAAAATTTTAGATTTATTGTAGGCTGTCACTCTATTGAGGGGGCCAGAGGGGGCCGGGGTCTCCATCAAAATTATCTCGAAATTGATTTTATAGTTGTTTCTGATAGAGGGGAGTGATATGTATCAGCTGCTTTTGGTCCTATATAAAAATATTGTTGCTAGCCGAAGTTATCGCCAGTCAAAGGTCAGCACTTCTCCAACATTTTTTGAGCGATCACCCTGAAACTTTCAGGATATGTTTCTAAGGACCATTTAAAAGAAAATGTTGGGCCAGAATTTTGAAATAGGTCTTATACAATTTTTTATTAGATTTTGAAAATCTTGGACCTTGAAAAATCGTCAAAAAACGCCCCACTCTGCTAGTTCTATTCCGTGTAACACTATCTTAATCGCAACTCTGTCGTATCTAGACCAGTGTCTATGGACATTCAATATTTACTTGGTTGCCGTTTGGTATGAATGTAACAGCACACACACCCCTTTGCCCCTTCAAACTATATCTACACTACTTAAGAGTGTCTTGAACCACTACTAGTATGCATATAAGGCTTTTAAGTTCCTTTAAATATTGCATTGAACTGTTTAAATACCCTAATTTTGATTGTTATAAATGACTTAAAATTGAAATTTTTGTTTGACTGCAGATTATTTCATGTATTTTGTTTTCTTGTAAGCTGGTTGGGACGTTTCCACTGCACCACATCTTCCTACCCACCCAGTTAAAGTGGATTTAGCCCACAGACCAATAGATCTGTTTGGCTCCAGTGAAGTGTCCTTTCATATTGTATTGTAGCATATCATGACCATTTTCTTCCACTACAATACATGCTTTTACAATTACATTCGAAGTTATAATAGTCACTGGTACCTCTTGTATGGAAGCTAATGATGATTGGTCCCATAGGATACAAGGATACAACAAGGATACAAGGATACAAAAGTGATAATTACTTTCTTGAGTACACAATAGTAACTGTAATTCTGAAATAATTTAAGTTATACTATTCTAATTATTTACAAGTGTGTAGGGATAATTTAGAAATGTTATATAATGCTAGTTTTAGAAAAATAAATAAATCGAGTTTGTATGGTTCAATTTTATTATAAGGTCCTATAGCATTATGCACTTGCCAGTATTTGAGTGGAAATCTAGGCTCTTATAATAGGCTGTATATTTTTTGTTCACCGAGAGAATTGAATGGATTGCTCTTGCTGTGGCAGTGAGTGTGGTAGGATCTAGAGTTTTGTTGGAGAGCAAACCGACTAGGTCAGTAATGTTTTGGGGATGGAAATTGAATTTTTCCCTAACTGAGGGATATACGTATATGTATACCAACCTTGTCTTGGTGGAGAAGCATTTGGACCATACAATTTTCACAGGCAGGACATTACATTACATCTTATCATTCTGTTCCAGGAAACAAGTAGAACATAAGTATCTATTATCTAATGTTGTGTCACATTCTCTACAATATTTAAATTAAGTTTTCTCCAATTTCACCCTCTGAATACTGATTAACTTTTTCCTTAGAAAGCTAAAATGTTGTATCTCGCCTTCCTGCTTTGTATATGCTTGGGTTTTGTTGGAGCTCAAGATGATGCAAGATGTGAACCCCTTACAATTGGAACATGTGCTGAGTTTGGTTATTCAACTGTCCGGTTTCCCAACGAAATAGGTCAAAACACCCAGGAAGCTGCTGCTAACGATCTTCAGTTACTGCAAAGATTCATTGACACTGAGTGTAGCAAGGATCTAAAACTATTCCTCTGTTCCTTATATGCCCCGTACTGCAATGCCACAGCAATGGGCTACCAAATCATGCCTTGCAGAGACCTATGTATCAATGTGAGGGACAGATGTTTAGCAACCATGCAAGAAAAAGACCATGACTGGCCCAACTCGTGGAAATGTGGGAGGTTTCCCTATGAGAAGGGGATGTGTGTCGAGGGGATTGAGGGTCCGGTGACGGAACCACCGGTAGTTTTTTCAACGGAGCACGAGCCCAAACCAACCACAAAGCAACCTACTGATGAGCCTGTTCAGAAACAAGAGAAAACAGACACTGTCGTGGTGGACAATTCTAACAGTGAGTTTCTTTCAACATTTTATTTCTTGTACAATATTATATCCAAATCAAGCTTAATTGGATTATATAGCATCTAACGCCGAACTTTTTACATGCCCCGATGCAACATGAAAACATGAGCAAATTTTGCCATTTTCTGCGCGCCTCGTCCAAACAATTTTTATATTATAGTCACCTGGTAATTGACAGTATTTCCTCGTTGAAACTGTGATTCTCGTAAATTTAAGGTGAAAGAAGATGAAAACTTAAAATCTACACAATAGAAAAATAACATGAATTATAAATACTATTCTGTAAAAATAAAGATAATGTGTTGTTTATTTAATAATAAAATAATAATAAATGAGACTACAATTGTCCGTCAGAGTTACCTTTAGCTTTGTCGGTGTGAACAGTCTATAAATACACCAGCACCTCGCTGTGCGCAATCAATGTGACTACTTAATGTGTTTTTGTGTTTGTTGCACAGGTTTGTTGTAATGACTGGCAGTTTTTTTTTTTCAGACGTTAAGTCCATTTCACCCTGGAATTTTTTTTCGTTCGATTTTAGGACCCTGCCTATTTGTAGGTGCTTGTCAACTACATCTCATAGCATAATATTCAACAACATAAATATTAGTTGTTAAAAGTTTTGAATATTCACACCTTGTTGTTGTTGACGAACAACTTAAAAAGTCTCCGGGGGCATGATCAGTCTGAAGAGAAGATTAAGATGCCAACATCTTATTCACTGATTCCTAAGCAGATTTGCTACTCGTCCCGTGTACTAAGATATATCAAGTGATATATATATATAGTGTGCATGATATTCCAAGCTTTTTGACAAGTATGAAGTTGTGTAGAGTATAAGCAAATACTTGCGCTGTAATCTGTACTGTAGGTCATGAAGCCAGTAGTAATGAGATGATACAATATTCTAATATACGTCATATCTTACAATTACTTTAAGTGAACACCAGTATTCTAATATATGTCATATCTTACAATTACTTTAAGTGAACACCAGTATTCTAATATATGTCATATCTTACAATTACTTTAAGTGAACACCAGTATTCTAATATATGTCATATCTTACAATTACTTTAAGTGAACACCAGCGTTTTATACTGATGATATATATTATCTTACCATGACATACCGATCTGCATTTTACTGAATAGACATATTTTGTACTCAGTATCCTGTGATAAACATTAAACACTACATTATCATACACTATACAGTGTATTATTGTCCTGTAATAAACACTACATTATTATACACATTACACTATAAAGTGTATTATCATAGTGTAAGCCTGTAAGTTCGTCTAATATCCAATATTTCCGGGCTATAACCCTGTATAACCGCACTATTCACCTCTAACAACATCGCACTATCTACCTCTACCCCCAACAGATAGGCTAGTTTCACAAATCTGTAGCTTTACAAAACTACCATTAGCCAGACCCGGACAAACTGTATCTTACTTCTCCCCTGCTCAAGACGTCGCTACTTTAACAATGTGCAACGTTAATCTGTCTAATGTACGCATTACGTAAACTATAACTGAATAGTTGGTTATAGTCCGGCCAATAGGAGACTTTCTCCCTCTCTCTCCTTTTATAGATCCTCTTAATAACTCGGCACATAGATAATAGCCGATGTAACATCTCTCCCTCCCTCCAATAGAACAAGTACATTATAATAATACGGGTTACAGACGCTGCTTAGTCAGTAAGCCAGTTAGATGAGGTCTCTCTGTATGGAACCAGGCTGTGTGTCTATTCCTCAACTAGTGGTGGTGTCTAGAGGGTTGCGTCTGTTGTCAAGGTTCGTTGAGTCTAGTGCATCAATATGTTGATCTGTTACCTTCAGTTGGGAGGGAGCTTGTAAGTTACCGTGTGTGGTTACTAAGTTACCGTGTGTGGTTACTAAGTTACTGTGTGTGATTACTAAGGTTACTGTGTGTGGTTACTAAGGTTACTAAAAGCTGGGAAGGTTTATGTGTTGCGCGTGTATGATCTGGTTATCTGGTATTCCGTGATGTAGAATGTGGTTTATCGCAAGTAAAGGATACTAAATTTGGACATTATGACTTTAAATATGTTTAATTCTTATCGTAAGTTAATATTGTGGTTATTAACTTATATTATTAGTGATACTAAGGTAAGCAGTAGAGCTAAGCTTATGATCTGATTTTCTTGGATGATCTCAATAATATTATATTCACACAAATGTTAGGAAATCTTTAGTCGACATTCGAACTTTTAACTGGTAAGTCCAGATTTATACCATTAAAATTCTTGAACTTTTTAGTTGAGAGCATCATGGCTTTTGTCAAAACCAGTTGAAGTGGAGAAAATGAAACAAGGTATTCGACTTTTCAGCACTTAGTGTCCTTTTACTACTTTCTTAGTACTTTCTAAGCAAAAGGCCAATAGGTGCTGAAACATCCACCGTTCTTTTGACTTTTCATTTACTCGTTCATACCAGTTATTTGCCTTGTTTCATTTTTGCACTTAAAGTATTTTTGTTGAGAGCCGAGCCGTGATGCTTTCTACCTAAATAGAGCAATTTTAACAACTCACGCTTGGCTGTACGGGATTTGAGTAAAATTTTTCAAGAATAATGCGACCAATATTAATTGGTATTATAACGTATGTTCCAGAAGACACTAAATAATTCCAAGAATCTTATGGACAGTATCAGCCTATTGTACAACTGTAACACAGCTAATAATACAGTTGCGTCATTGCTTCATAATATAATGACACTCCGATAAAAACCAATCACAATGCCTGCTATTTCCTTGTGCCGCACTGTCTGCACGGTCTGATTGACTGCATGTAATATTAATTGATTCCTTATCAACTGTCACGGCTGCAATGTAACGACAGCACCGTGCTGGAGTTATGACTTTACACTGGCACTGTATTTTGACATGTCTTAGATAACTTTACAACGTTGATTGTCCAGCCGTATTGCGTTAACATCTTGCGGAATTTCGCCCCCCTGAAAAATAAAAATAGAAATCATCGCCTGATAAATGCAATTAAAACAGGTGAGCTTCCTGCTTGCTGGTGGAAGGTTCTATTTTAAGATAGCACCGGAATCACCCATTGGGTTGTATAATTGGTCTTGATTCAATTAATGGGATTAGTACTAATTGAGCCTGTCTGTGTTTTGCAGCTCTGCCTCTCGTCTTCACGTATTTTCTCGCTTTTACAGTTTTACAACTTTGTTACATTGCGGGTTACAATGTCCTCATTATCTTGTGATTCATACCATGACAATCTTGTAATATTAACTTAGTCTCACATTTAATATTTACAAGATTTAAACTTGTTGTTTACCTGGTCATCTTTAATTTTTACATGGCGTTATTATTCCCCATGTTTCACGTTACCGTTCTCTGATGAGGCGTCCAGTATAATAAATCTCCCACGTTTGTACACATACTGGAATATTTTCGATTGCAAGGCTTTGCAAGTTGGATGTTTTAAACTTGGTCCCCGTGTAAAGATCATTTGGACACTGACGTGAATTTAGTGCCGTATTGTCAAGTTCCGGGTAACTTTCGGGAAGCAACTCAACTTTATTTCTCACTCTGGGAGTATATTTAGAACTTTAGAATGCTGTAACGTTTCTCAGACTGAATCTCTAGATTACACACCCCACCTTTAATTCTCCTTTCTATCGGCAAATCTTGAGAATTTGTCGAAGAATAGCTAGCGAGATTAACAACTCGACAGATTACACGCGTCTAGAAATTGCTCCACATCCTGATCTAATCTGTGGTCCCTTCTCCCCACTCTTCTTCAGCTCCAACTCCCTCATCTAATTTCCCACCAATCACCATGGTCCCTGCTCCTGACTCCACTATCTATTAACACGTGATGTCCTTATATGGTCATGTTATTGCGGTGAAACTTCCTTATATAGGTATCACGTGTTCCCTGCTCTAGGCTCCACCAATCCCCGCCTTCTCCCGCCTCACGTGCCTCTGCGTGTGTTTTACACTGTCATTAGTTTGAAGAGCAAGAAAGGGGAGATGCTGTGTATCTGTGGAAATAGATATCTTGGTGAAGCGATCAGCTGATCTCATTAATCTTTTGTTGGAGATTTACTGCGAATATTTGGAGTGTCGGTGTTTGAGTTAGAGTATATTAGATACACTGTAGTATTACAGTTCTACATCACTACAGTTCTAGTTAAAGTATCTGTCAGGACCAGGTTACGAGATTAGTAGATTGAGAAGCACTGTGTTTAGCTATTAATATAGACCTCTGATTGGCTCGTTACCCACACTACGTGGCTTATATTACGTGACGGATAAGAAACAGAACTTATGTAAATGTAAATACAATTTTATAAGTCAAGCTTTTATTCGGAGGGTTGAAGTTCCTTTTTAAATATGCCTAAAGAAAAAGGAGCTAAAAACCACGGAAACGAACACTCAAATATTTAAAAAGGACAAGGATTAGCGGGAGTTAAACTGTTTAAGTTAATAATACGGGGTCGTTACTCGTTACAGGCTAGTAATCCAGTAGAGGTTAGAGGTAACTAGTGTGATACCAGATGTTCGGTGAGCTAATTACCGTAGAACTAACTGTCTGTCAAGGTAATCTTACTAATGTTCTGTTTAACAGTAACTCCAGGGTAACAACCCCTCCTCCTCTGTTATATCTCCTCTGTGTGTTAGGTACAAGTGTTAGGTACTATTACTAACTCCTCTCTTACTACTTGTATCTCCTCCCCAGTAGTTTCCTGTACCTCCTCCTTTTTAACCCCCCGTATCAGGGCAGCTCGTATCCCAACAGTGTGTACAGGTGTGGTATCCTGGTAATGTACTACTGTACTGACACACGTGTTACCATAGAAACCACCTCACATCCTGTTAGTAGTACTAGTACCCTGTAACAAGAGGAGGTGTACACTGTAATTAGCTGTGTAATTGTACACTAATTGGGTGTGTACACTAATTGGGTGTGTACCACCCGGCTCCGGGCTATTGTCAATTACTTATAACTTAATTTCTTAATTGATGGGGCCCTCCCAACTTTAATACTCCTCTAACTGGTCACTCGCACGGGGGTTTTACCATTGATACATGGTTATTGGGTTAGGATTAGTAAAGGGTTATGTAACCGTTAGGTTATGAGAAGAGTTGTGGCGTTTGTGTAAAGTCACGACTAAGTCTCAGTATTGGGGTTTAATGCCCCAAATAGTAAGAGGATCAAATGTCCCACATCCGTCATTTTCTGGTCACTGCTGCGGATGAAGACTACAGTCTGAGAAAAGACACCCTCAAACAAGGTTAGACAACTCCTCAAATAAGAGAGTTATTAGTGAACCCAGGCTAAGTGAATATTATGAGCATTATGACAAGACCCCGAGCTGAAAAGTCACCTGATTTAAGCTAATCAGTTTGTCACCTCCTCTTTGTCTAAACAATGTGAGCTAATATTCGTTACTAAACACAACAAACATCATTACATACCTGCCCCTTACAACCAAGGCTCATACCAATGACACAGTCAGATTACCTTGTAAGATGACCTTATAAGGGCATCACGTGTCACCAGGTAGTTGAGACTCATCACGGAAAACAAAGGACTCTATTTGGCTATCACATTACCGCAACCAACTCCATACACGTGCAGGCGCAACGCATCACTACCAAATAAGGTATAATTGGAGGTAAGGAGTTGTAAAGGAGAAGGAGCTATTAATGTTGTCTACATGTAAAGTGTACACTTGATGTTCCTCAGCTGGTTAATGTCTTGAAACTTGTCTAGTTTGGTGTGTGCTCTGTCTGCTGCCCCTTGTAGTTTTGCAGTGTGCCTAGTGTACTGCGTCTAGTTCTGCAGTGTACTGTGTCTAGTTCTGCAGTGTAGTTTGTCTGGGCCTGTCTGCTGCTGCTGGTATTGTGAGGTAGACGTTGAAATTTGAGCAGGTATTTTCGGGTTGTATTGTGTGCATACTGCGTCATTGAAAAGGTGGCAGCTGTCATTTTGTGTCACATTTAAATGATGTCACCATAGCAACGCCTTATATAAAATTGTAGTTTCGTTAATCTGAAGGGGAAGGGGATGTCGAGGATTGTTACAATTCGTGCCAGTTTTGGATTCAAATACTCGCCCTAACCTAGTTAATGTAGCCACAAGAATTCGAATCAGGAAGTTTATAACTTTGCTTTCCTCGAGATACTCGATAAAACCTAAAGGGGGTATGATAACTAAACTTCAATACTTGACCTCACCACGTGCCTGAATGTCAGATATTATTAGTGACCCTTATTAAACCTGATCTAGCCTGATTGCCCTCCTAATCTAATACACCCAAACTTTATCTAATACGTGCCCTAATTAACGTTTGTTATGATGATATCTTGAGTGTAATTGATACCGTATCTCCCAATTATAGCTCTCTCAGACAAAAGGGTATCTGGGTGTAAACACTGATTTGTGTACTTTTCATGCTCTGATGCAGATCAGTGAACTCAGGTGGAAACTGCAGATCACTGATCTGTGAACAGTTACACGGGCTCCAGTCAAGTGAGACATTAATACCCTACAGCAACTAGATCAGAGTTTCAGTCCCCCCCCCCAATAAGCAGCCCCTCCCGGATACGGTTCTAGTCCTTAGTCCGGAAGATTTCTGGAGTTCAGTTTATATAAGATACTGATCAGTACCCTGGTATCTCCAGGTGCCTGGAAGTACCTACCCCCGTCTAGTACCGAGATCTCATCAGCTATCCTGATCTGGAAACTTAACGAACTTTTCTGTCGTAGTAACCACATAACATACTGTAACAGGTATTTGCTACGGGCAGGGTGACAAATTGCAGTACATTGTGCTTTGGTTGTTTCCACTTTCCTTGCATCGTTCATATCAAGCAGCTCTTTAATCTTTATACAGTTAGAAAGTAGGTTATAACTCCGAAGATGGCCTTTCTCTTGTCTCATAAAGAACTTGAAGATTGGGTTATTTTAAACGTACCCCCGTGACACAGTAGTGACTAGAGCAGAGAATATTAGAGTACCCTGTTTAGGTGATTTTAGAGCTTTACAGGCAGTCTCATTAGAAGTTGGCAATACCTTTAATTTTAAATCATTCAGACCTGTCAAAGAATACGTTACGGAGAAATATTCAAGTATTAAGATGTAATTAAACGGTTGCGAATTGACTGGTCTTCAAAGAGGAGTTGTAATTTGCTATTTGATTGAGTTTAAGGTATTCCTTGTAAATATTTAATATGGTACTGCAACTGGTCGTGGTTTGATTCGGTCATTTGGTGTGTCTCTAAAGGATCTTCTTGAATTTTAGCGGATACTGGTTTATCATTATCGAGACAGTTCCTCGCTATTTCAAAACATGTAAACGTATTATAGCTATAGAGCTGGTTGATACAAATCCGGTAAAAAATTTCAATTATATTTTCATTTTTCCCTTACATTATGACTAATGCCCAAACCTGAACAGTGTATCTCCTTTTCCATATTCTTTTTTCAGCCTAATGATCGAGGATAAAATAATAAGTATAAATCTAGACCTTTATAATCGGGAGTTTTCAATCCAGTCGGCATTATATAAACATACGTGTCAAGTGTCAAATATAGCAAGTTATGCTTAGTACAAAGGACCCTGAAAAAATTAGCGATTTAGAGGGATTACGGGAGGGAGAGATCAGCTAATGATCTCACATCTGTAGGTCACGTGATATTCAAGTAGGTCAACTAGTCGCAGTAAATGAGGGAGGAAGTTTGTTAGTTTGAGGGTTTGTAAATCCTTGTTAGTGCTATTTATTGGGTGGTAACTGGTAACTGGTAACTGTAACTGGTAACTGTAACTGGTTACTGTAACTGGTAACTGTAACTGTAACTGGTTACTGGTTACTGGTTACTGGTTACTGGTTACTGGTTACTGGTTACTGGTTACTGGTTACTGGTTACTGGTTACTGGTTACTGGTTACTGGTCCTTTGTGTAGACCTCCCAAGAAAGCTGGTAAAAGGTAAACTTCTTTTTCCCGGTAGATCTGAACACTGAACAGCTGATCTAGAAATGTGAGAGCTAGAACAATAAAGTTCCTTTTCCCTCTCATATCTGTAAATATTCACAGGGTGAGACAGACCTGTCGGAGATAACCACCCTCACATATTGTGTACAATGGGGGCTTTACAATTTGTAGTACATATGGTCTGAAACCACTCTGACATCATCTATAACAAAAGGAACCTAGACGTCCCGTACCAAAATTAGAGTCAGACTCTCTTTTAATTAAGGGACTTCACTCATTGAACTAGCCGGGTGAGAAGAGAAGCTTGACAAAGTCAGACTAGGTGATCCTGTTATGACAGATCTGTTACCATGACAACAGAGTTATCACACAGTTAGTGTATCTATATACTCCTCCTCCTCTTTCTCCACACACACTTACACACACTTTACACTCCGTTTACCTGTACTTGTTACCCACGTGACCATTATTGTCAACAGTATCCCACTCTATAATACTCTACACTGTGCTCTATTCCAGCCACTCTAATATCCCAGCCAGTCGGTTTTGTATGTCTTCTCCGATAATATTTTTCCCTAATTTTTGCCGACAACTCACCTCTTTTATCTAGATTTGACAACTAACTCGAACTCTATAATATATACTCAAATTAACTGGTGGTTTTGCAGAGTGTTGTTAGTTTGATTGGAAGTCAATTAGTATTGATTGGGTGGCTGTACTCTCTCTCTCTTTCTACATAGCACACTTATTGACGCTCAATTTGACACGTTTGCCCTAATTAATCCTCTAATAGAAACTGAAGAATAGAACTCTAAACTGCCCACGTGTGCTTGTATCTGGCTCCTCATTGGTCCTCATCTAAACACGTGCTCTCAGTTCTCTCTCGCTATTGGCTCTATGTTCTGCCTCTGCTGTCGACGTGCAAATGTAGGGGGAATTGCGGCTTGTGCCCGTAAACCTGAGGTTGATTACAGTTTGGTGTTTGCCGTTTCAGCAGATTGGCTGTGAACCCAACCTTCAACAGGTTGTGGGTCTAGTTCTGGTCTAGTTCTGAAGTCCAGCTTCTGCCCCTCAATTTCAACCGTCGCTTTTCATCAGTTTAACATTTTATGTCAAATCTGGACCTTTTTCACTTAGTTTATATTATTATCAAGACAACAGAAAGTTCAGTTTTTACTTGTTCATTCCCATACATTAAACAGGAAATGCACAAAATTTGTGGACTCTGAGAGATTTAAATTTATACTAACTGGCTCATTTGGAATAGAAATCATCAAAATAAAAATGTAGACGAGTCGTTGAGCCCATCAAACTCTCCATCGTGTCCACTCTGTCCTAAATCCGGATATCAGTGTTGGTAAGCTTATCCGCGCAGTTCCGTAGCTCGGACTGAACAGTGACCTCATCTGATGGCAACATTCTACATTCTGTTTAATTGCCAGGTATTATTCTCACTTGGGTAATGATGAACGTGGCTCAGAGTCATGATTTAACTTACTTAAGTATAATAACTCTGCTAATAATATCTCTCAAGATGTTTTGTTATATCCTGTCCCAGGACGAGACTAGCGTTCCCTCTCGTCACATGGTTCCCGCCTTATTTCCAATCCGCATCTTTTATTCGCCCACGTGCAGTATCTCGTGTGCCCACGTGCTGCATCACGTGACCCCACGTGATCACGCCACACACGCTCTCCTGAGTCTTGGTACATGTGACCGCCTGAGGAAAGGCATGGGAGCACTAGAGTTGTGATAAGATACGAATGTTGGGTAAGGTTGATAGCTGATATGATATCCGCTACACGCACTAATGTTACAGTGTATCGGGTATCTGGAGGACCGTATCACGTGACCTAACTGCTTGTTGTTAGTCAGAATGCGGACGGTATAGCGTAAAATAACGTAATATAGACGTTTTCATTGCTATCTTCAACTGCGGGGATCTGTGCTGTTCCGCTTTAATTCTGCGATTTTCCAGTCCTCTGAAAGTCAGATAAAATACGCTGATCTTTAGCAATGTAATGAATTTTAGATTTGTTTAGTGTTGTTTTTACCGCAGTGACAAGAGTAATGATGCGAGTTGGGCGTCCCATAAATATGTTATACAGCTTAGCACTGCATAGAACGAACATTATTAATTAAAAGGAAGATTTTGGAGATCTGTCTGTTTAGGAAATCCTGGCACCTGCTTGTCACCAGGCGGCCATCTTGTTATCATGGTGATGCACGTGTTACCATGGTGACACACCACTCGTGCAATAAAGCCTGCCTCACCACACAATGGATTAACTGTTAGCATTGTCTTATTGCTCTGTTATTTAATATTTATAATCCTGACGCCACCCTCTCGCTAAGTACCGTCAACATCCGAAAGAACGAACATAAAACAGCTCATTTAATCTCTACAATAAACCTGGGTTCCCAAGGAAAGTAAGACATTATTTAATGACGGCACTGATTAATAATACCTGAAATTTCCCACTAGTCCGTCCGACTAGACCGGACTTTTAGCTGAGGTATAAACACCACGTACCAGAGTGTGTTTACCTCCTCTCATTCCTCCCTCTGATTGGTCTAGACTGGTCTGTCTATCTAACTCGTGACCCTGCCTGGGTCATGTTGCCATGGTAACGGTGCTCACATGTTCCCGCCCCCTCTGTTTGTCATGGTAACGTACTGTGTTGGGTGTCATGTGTGTACTCACGTGACTTGCTTGTGTAGACGGGCTTGGTTGACTGGCTTAATGTGTAGTATCCAGTGTTGTCCGCCAGCCATTGTTCTTTATTAGTACGCCTTATTAAATTATTAAGTCGTTTAATTTGGCCTGGGACTCTTTTCTAGCCAGTTTGGATTTAAATCCAGGTTTAATCTAGTAATGGACAATTTTCCTTTCCTGCTGCCTAGTAACGTAAATCATCAGCCAATCTTCTGGTTGCGTTTGCTGTTTTCATCAGAAAACGTTGTTAGAATCACATTAAATTGAACTATCGGGCGTACGTCGCGTTTATTATAGTGAATTTTATTATACCTTTTAACGAGAGCTTCAAGTACAGGGTGGCCCAGAAGTAACTTCTCACACGCAACCCTTTAATAACTCAAGCTCGCGTAATTCTTCTTAGAATTGCACAGAAATTTCAGAGATTATACTTATAGATACGGTATGGGTCAAACTTAGATTTCCTGAAAGTTTCGTCAAATTTAATTAATTACAGTAGGTGTGACACACCCTCTATATTTCAGAACCACTAAAAAATTAGTTTAACAGTAGTGTTGAAATTATTTAAATAATAATACTTTCAACACTACTGTTAAACAGATAGTTTGATTAATAGATTTGAAAGGAATCTATTAATTTACAGTATTCATTCCCATTCAAACGCCGTCTTACTTTTCCAATAGCTGAACAACGTTCCTTCATGGCTAGCAACCTTCCTTTGTCACCCAGCAACGTTCTTTATCACCCAGTAACGTTCCTTATCACCCAGCAACGTTCCTTATCACCCAGCAACGTTTCTTATCACCCAGCAACGTTCCTTATCACCCAGCAACGTTCCTTATCACCCAGCAACGTTCCTTATCACCCAGCAACGTTCCTTATCACCCAGCAACGTTCCTTTTCACCCAGCAACGTTCCTTATCACCCAGCAACGTTCCTTATCACCCAGCAACGTTCCTTATCACCCAGCAACGTTCCTTTTCACCCAGCAACGTTCCTTATCACCCAGCAACGTTCCTTATCACCCAGCAACGTTCCTTATCACCCAGCAACGTTCCTTATCACCCAGCAACGTTCCTTATCACCCAGCAACGTTCCTTATCACCCAGCAACGTTCCTTATCACCCAGCAACGTTCCTTTTCACCCAGCAACGTTCCTTATCACCCAGCAACGTTCCTTATCACCCAGCAACGTTCCTTTTCACCCAGCAACGTTCCTTATCACCCAGCAACGTATCCCATGCCACCACACGTCCAACACCCTCGTCAACTACCTCGTCAATAGTTTGTTAAGCTGTCTCTCTCTCTGGTCACTAGTCTCTACTTTATCATACACCACGTGGGGTCCTCACATTAAATAGCAATAAAACTTAGACACTTGCTAACAGGCACTCTACTCGTCTACTCTCTGTACTGTGTATCGAGATATTTAGTTTGACGGCGATGCTAAGCTTTCTAGTTTTACGTTTTGACCATATTTGAGTGATAATGTTTGTCGTTATACCCCATTTGTAGCAATCATCCTAACTTCACTACTGTTGCTCCGCAAGCTTTCTCATAGTAAAGCGTTGTTTTGCAGAGGACTAGCATGTTTAGTGTTGTAAGTGTTGTTTTGCAGACAACGGGTTTAGTGTCACTTCTCTGTCTCGCTTGGCTTACAGGAGATTCTTCTCTGAAATTACTTAGACTACTTAAGCAGTAAGATTCGGTCTCTTTTGCCTTTCCCCCGGCTCCGTTCTTTGATCCCTAGGAACAATGGCCAGTTTACCATAGTTTCATATCTTGTTACTGGTAATTAACTATTATAGGGGGGGGGGGGGGGGGGGCCAAGTGGATATTTGTAGATATTTGGATAATGTCATCCACTTTTTTCATGAATTATCCATTACAATAATCTACAAATATCTACATTTATCTACAAAAAATGTATACCTCAAATATGTGCCCAGAAATTCTACTGGATTTTTGGAGATAAATGTATAAATTTGTAGAATTTGTAGAATTTTCGTGAATTATCCATTGACAATAATCTACAAATATCTACATTTATCTACAAAAAATGTAATCTCAAATATGTGCCCAGAAATTCTACTGGATTTTTGGAGATAAATGTATAAATTTGTAGAATGTCATCCACTTTTTTCGTGGATTATCCATACTACATTAATCTACAAATATCTACAAATATCCACTTGGCCCCCCCCCCCCCCCCCCCTATTATATTACTCGGTGCGGTGCTGGCATTGTTTCAAGATATTATCGTGGGATCTTACGTTTGCCGATGTCTCTGATCTGTTGTGTTGAGTTTTGGCTGTGGTTCTGTGTTGATTTTCTTTCATTTGAGCCTGTTTTTGTTGCCGCTCGTGGCGTAATGGCTCCGAGATATGTTTAGCGTGAAATCACAAATTTCAGAGCTATGTTTGCATGATCTAGTTCGTGGATAACTAAACGTTCAGTGAGAGATTTCTATTAAAAATTACAGCTCCACTTTGGACCGCATAGTAACATGATGATTGAACAACCAACGTAAATATACATCTTAACATCAAGCAGCTCAAACCATTTGAATCTGATTAACAGTGACCACACTGATGGCACTGCTGCTTCTCCTACTTGTTGTTTAAAGAGAATATCAGGAGTAGTGAACTATCTCTCCCTGCATCATTAAATCCTACAGTTTTAGTAAACATTATGTTCAACATCCTGCAGTTTCACTTAACAGTATGTTAGCATCCTACAGTTTTAGTAAACATCATGTAGCTGGAATATACAGAAGAACAGTGTATCGCCCTCTACCTGGCTTTCTATTGGTCTGTCTAAACCATTCCGGACTCGTGATCTAATAATTCTCTTATAGTCTTTAACAACTTCAAGTATCTCTTCATAGTTGATACGTATCTTCAAGTTTCTCTTCAGATATTCCCCATCTTGTATTTTCATTTCAAGTTTTGCTAAGTTCATAACAATAATTATTGATTTTGGTGAAATAACTATGAAGTCAACTACATTTTAGTTACAACGCTATGTGCCAATGTAATTGATGTGGATAAGACAAAGCTCTTGTTGTACTAGTCGCCATATCTCAAAACTCTAGATAATATTCCCCGAGCTGTAAACTCTTACAAACCCTAACCCGCCTGTCATCCCCAGTTTTAAAAACCTCAAGCTAACCCGGTTATCAAGTTTAGATCACAAATCATGTCGTTTACGGTTGTCTGCCTCGTGTTATGTCTGCTGGGGCAGCTAATTTCCCTTCCCCGTGTGGTGATACGTGGCACTTTACCTGGTGTTTTGGTGAAATAGTCACCATGAGACCCTGTGTCTTGTAATGGAATGTGTTGTGGTTAAGATTGTGGAAAACATCTGGTGTTAAATATAATGATTGCAAGATTGTAACCATATTTTGAGCCGTATGCGCCAGGCTGAAGCTAGACAAGCCCTGGAAATCCCTCGTGGAATTCGTCTGAGGTTTTAAAACATTAAACAATGTTACAAATTTTCACGCCGACTAAAAATTAAAGCAATCATCAGTTACCCCTCTCCTCACCCCACGTGACCTCCTACATCACCCCACGTGGTTGATTACCTTACCTAATCAGCTCAAGCTGTTGAAACCCCAACACTTGACGACATGTTAACTGTGAAAATATGTTTAATTAGACGTAGTATCGCCCTCATGTGTTCGTGTGATAGACCGATGATTATGTGAGCTATTCCCTGGGGGATCCCAGCCTCCCCTGCTAGAGTAAGACACGACTCCTGGGGACCCTCCCTCTCTCTCTCCCCCTCTCTTCCTGCTTAATCTTATTCCGTGATGACTCGTTTTGTGGCTCGTTCTTAGTTTTTAACTTGGTGTCGGTGTGCCGACAAAAGGTTTATCTTATCGGGGAGCTATAGGGTGTATGTTAACGTAATGTTGTGAGTTTAGCGAAGTGGCTCAAAGGGAAGCCGACTGTGGTACACGTACTTATCTATTAGTATCTTACATACAACTCGTGAGTCTCTAACGTTAATTTCTTTAATTTCACTAACTCTTTCCATCCACTCACACGTCACGCAGAATACGTTTAGTAACGGTATTATTATAGCGCGAGTGATACATAAAACCCTTTACACTTCTGTCATGATACGTAAAACCTTTTACACTTCTATAATAAAGACGTACTTCTCACTTTTACTAAATTTCTGCACCTCGTATCCTCTTAATTTGAGTTGGACTAGGTTTAACTGACAGGTGTCTGGCTATCCGCCAATAAACAAGCAGTATTATAATCACGTGACACAAACCAACCAACTGTAGAGCTCTGTTTAGTCGTGTTAGAAGTGTATAATCTGCTAGACGGATGTTAGAATTTGTACCTCTGAGAGAAGAGACTTGAGAATCAAGTGGTTAGTTGCTATTCCCGATGTAACTGAGAACAACTAGATTTTACTGGTAGTAAACAGAAACAACTACTTAATCTGCTTCTAGAAGTTTTAATGGACATGAGATTATGAACCATTCTGCATTAATTCCCACCAATCACACTAACTTCCGTCCAGGGCCCTATAATTTTATGCCGAATTTACAGCATAATATGATTAGAACTCCACAAAGTGGACGTGACCCCTCACTCCCTGGCCCTTCCCTCTTATTCTGGTATTCTCACTTCTGAGTATTCAATAGTATTCTCACTACAGCTAGGTAAGAACGTACGGGGGTCCCTGATAATTGTAGCTAGCGAAATAGCAGTACCTCCCACAAATAATTATAACCCTGGGATTGTAATACCAAGTGTTAACGCTTAACTTAATAAACCCTGCCTCACTGCCTCACCTATCAATAGGATAATTATTGAGTTCGGCTCTAAATGTTCCTTTATAGCGACTGGGCGTCCCGGAAATGAAATTGTAAGCCCAGTTACCAGCGTTTTAAAATACATGTTATTATACGCGTGAAGGTCGTTTATAACCAATTTGAAGCATACCTAAAATACCTGAAATATACATGAGGTAATACCTGAAATGCCAGGTACAATACCTGAAATACCGTGCAGTGACAGGTTTAGGTGTTGTGTCCCCGAGGAATGATAAACAGCTTGCTTGGGAGGGAGCAACTCGCTTACTGTCCGGTCTGTTCTAGCGAGTGCAGTTTGTTTAAACTTTAAGGGAGGATGGAAATAAATGTTATTACATGTTTAACTTTTGAGGCGTTGATGTTTTTGTTAGTTAAGGTAATCTTAATTTAGTTATTATATCGCATGCTGTCAACTCATGAATTATTTGCGTATAGCGTGAAGAAATAGTACCAAAATTATATCGGAGGATAGGTTCTGTATTAGCATAGTTTTTAGAGAGCCTTTACAAAATGAAGCTACGGATTGTAGAAAATAGGTTTTATTTTAGTAACAATAAAGAACAAAGGCTTTTACAATATCTAATGAAATTGTTGAGCACTACTCGTTTATTTGTAATTATTGTTCATGAATAAATCACCTTCAGATTATTGGCTTGGCATTAAAATCAATGTTTTTATACTTTTAAAAACTACGATCTCGTGTAATACTATTAGTTTAAAATATCTTGTATGAGCGCTCACAAGTTAGGCCTTAATTCACAATCATTTCTGTTAATTCAGAGACAGGTTTTATTTAGAATATAAGATAAAGATCAAACTTCACTGGATATTGAAAAATATATCAGCTTGAAAATATGCATTAAATTTAAACATTATCCTGCAAGGGTTATTTAATTCAGACAATCTATTGATCAAGTTTATAATACAATTAGAGCTCGAATATTGACTCTTGAGGTACAGTGATCCCTCATAATGACTTAATGAGATGTTTGATATTTGTACTGACCCACTAATTAAATGTTCACTATTGAGGTGTGAAGCTTGCTAAGAACACACTTCATTGGCTTCAGAGGCCCTCAGGGTTAATGGGTAATGGTTATATCAGAATATATTCAATTACAACTATCCAATTAGCTGCCACTTGATGCTCAATTTGCTCATTGTTTTGCCTTCGAAAGTACATCATAAGGTTGGCTATCTTTATGCGATCTGAACTACTCGAAAAAGAAAATTACTGTCCAAGTTCAATAGTTAACAGATGCAAGGGACCGAGTAAAACTAAACGCAAATTATATAAACAATAGATCCAGAGTAAGACTAAGATGCACAATCCACATATCAGCACCAGCAAAGGAACTAACTCGCTGCATGAATCTCACTCAAAAACCCCTCATCACAGAGTATTCCTAACCTAGACCATCCAACCATAGGAAATACCTAAGTCCCACATGGTTTAAAAATGAATGGGTTAGATGAGCAGTTATTCGGTTGGAAAGGACGGGATACGCTTTTCAACGTCACGTGGCATTTCAATCGGTATATCATTGGCTAACTGGTCCGCTCACTTTTCAAATAAACCATCCTTTAAATCTCGTATTTATCTGCAGCATTGATTTAAAAGAGAAGCAAGGTTTTATCTGTTGTTGCACTGGTAAATTGCCCAGTCAGCTGAAAGTTGTTGAGCTCTGACAAGAAATGCCACCATGTAGAGTCTGGGTCTTTGTTACAACGTAATCTTGTTACATTTGGGTACAAGATATTACGTCTAGTATCAATGATACCTCCCTTCTAGGTGTTATGCATATGGAAGATACTTCACTCCGTCAATTTACCAGAATTTCGTCCCTTTTCCGGCTATAAGATTCCTAATTTCAAGTGTGACCTTAAGTTATAATTGAAGATACTCCGTTCCCTCCCGTTTTCTCCTAACAGTAAAACAAACAATGACGCTATAAACACACACTCCCTCACGTTTACATTGATGGGTGCAGTGTGTGGGGTCCTCGACCGGTTATGTATGGGTCCTCGCTCCATCTAGCCCCCTAACTCCTCCTAATTACCTGTAATAGCTCGGATTTTCCGGTAATATGCTCGGATATTCCGGTAATAGGCACTGAAAGAAAGGAAGGAACTAGAGGCGAGAGGGAACGTGAACGGAGTGTAGCCTGCATACAGCAGACTGGGCCTGGTCGTCAAACTAGCACGTGAACTCGCGCACGATATCACGTGACCCACTGTTTGACAACCCACAATTATCAGCCTTTTTAGCCGGACTCAGCTGGCTCAACACCCGCCCTAACTCCTGGCTTAAACTACACAGAGTGGAAGTGGAGTTGAAGTGATGTTGAAAGGGATGTGCTTGGCAATGATAGTCATAGCATCGCACGTGCAACTCATCACGTGGGCTCAACCGGGAAATCCTATTGGTTGATGCTAATGTTAACCTAATTTGATTGGTCAACAGTGTAATTATATACCATGATTTAATCGGTTTCGGACATCTAAACCGAGGGTTACTAGTCGTCGTTGAAGAGCCTTTAAAATAGCTTGCTTATATTATATGTTAGCTCTGTATTACTGTATTACTGCTTCTCTTTACCCAATCAGTAGCTTGCTGCCTCCCCCTTGTTGTAAAGCTACATTCCTTGCCTTACCAAGCTGATGGTTCGTGTATATAATAGTTGTCCGGCTTTTGTTTGACTTGGCTTCTAAGTGATGTTCGCAGTAATTATAGGCCTGTTACCCGTGAGGGTGAAGTCGGCGTTAAGACTGTATCATTAGATTTGACTAGCGGTCAGTCTGTCAAATTGATTAACCAGAGCTAGAGGGTCGTTGAATAAACAAATTGACTGAGAACGGAGAAAGTTTATTTAAGACGGTCGTGAAAATGATTATGTAATAATAAACCCAATAAAATGTCTGTCGTAAGACTCCGTACAATCCTGATAATTTGCTTGTTTTTAAACATCTCATACCTTATATTATCTGGTCACGTGACCGGGCATTATCAGATCACGTCCTGTGGCTATTGCTACCATCAGTTTAGTTTGGCGACATTTGTACTTTTTTAATACCTTTAGCCCGCGTTTGCGTTTGGTCCGCTATGTTAATACCTTTAGTTCGCGTTTGGTCCGTTGTATTTCTTATCGGTGTCTTGGTACGACTGCGCTAACGTTTGTCAGTCCTCAGTCGTTTTTGTGGAGGTCTTTTAATCACAGTTTTTCTTGAAAATTAGCCGATGATTTTTGACATTTCGTACTGAAAAGTTAAAGGCGGCCGCTTCTTTGTTGATTTTCCCGTCATCGTATCAGTTTAATCAGCACCGTTATCTTTTACCATAACAGAGTTGTGATGAAATTAGGACACATTTAAACAATTACTTATCAGTGTTCGTTGCTTTAAAGTTTGTAGCCGCTGTGTTTGTTGCTTCCCCCGTACTTTTTACCGCTAAATCCTCCTACAGTTCAGTTCTCTGAAGCATTTAAACTTGGTTAGTACAGATCGTGCCGGCTTGTTGTTGACATATCACGACTATTTAAGCTCTATCAAATGAAACACTAAATCCCCCGTGTTGCTCGTATTTTAAGTTTTATAGCAGGTACTTTGTGTATTTTGAGAGCCGCTAGAGCCCCACCCCTCTCAAATAATTCCAGAATTATATACTTCCAACACTTTTACTTCTTCTCACCTTTCATTGCCCCGAACAGTTGCCATCTAGTGAGTGCCAACTACTGGACATGTCAAGGTCACGGAAGGAACTAATTCCCCGGAAATATTATCGTACGATCCAGTGACAAGATCATAACCTCAGTATGTGTTAGTTGCCATGTGTTTTATGTTTTAATGCTGTGACTACTTTACAGTCAGTATAAAGTCCCGTGTTTGTGACTACTTTACAGTCAGTATAAAGTCCCGTGTTTGTGACTACTTTACAGTCAGTATAAAGTCCCGTGTTTGTGACTACTTTACAGTCAGTATAAAGTCCCGTGTTTGTGACTACTTTACAGTCAGTATAAAGTCCCGTGTTTGTGACTACTTAACAGTCAGTATAAAGTCCCGTGTTTGTGACTACTTTACAGTTAGTATAAAGTCCTGTGTTATATACTCTGTATACCGCCTCATCATCTATATTTTATCTAGCCCGTTTACTCTATTATACTATTACCGAGCTCCCAGCCTATTGTATTAACCTATTGTATTTCTATTAACCTATTGTATTTCGAGTTAACAACTGATTATAGGCAGGTTCTGTTTCACCTAATTTAGTCAGGGCTCTTAAAGTCCCAGGGTTGGACCCTGTCAATTATCTACCCCTCTCTCTCTCCCTCTCTCACTCCCCTCTCTCTCTCCTGATCACATGATTAAACTTTATCAGATAACGTTTCGTTGACATTACCTCTACCTGTAAGAGAACCCCTACACAGTCCATCACTTGTTATCCAATATCTCATAACCTGTGTATCACGTGATATAGGTGAATTCTTGACTAAAGATCACAACACAATTAAACACCTCCTCCTCCTCCTCCTCCTCCTCCTCCTCCTCCTCCTCCTCCTCCTCCTCCTCCTGACTGCTTTCCCACTTGTTGTGTTCTCTGTAGTGTGTTTGATAGGTTGTCACCCTGAACTTGTTTTAGAGAACTTGTTGTTATCGTTATAAACTGGCGTCTGAGTGTCTCGGCGTGGTTTTCTCTCAGTCCGGGTTGTTAGTATGTCCCTAACAATAATAACCTACAGAGTTGTAGGTATGTGACATTTTGTTCACATTCTGTCGACCAAATATCTCCAGTGTAAGCTTTGTATCCGGTTTCTTTGTCATTTAGGTGCTGATCTCTGACCACAAGAGAGGGAAAATATTTTTACTTTCGTCTGTTTGGGTGCCAATATTGAGACCGCGGCATCAATTTAGTAAACCTACCCCATTCTGCCACACCGACAAAGATATTGTAGAACAGCCCTATTTGTAACCAGCCACAATTTTTAGCAGAGTTATGACTATCTAAATTTGTGGGTTGAGTTAGAGGAACCCTTGATAAGACCTATATAAACCGTGCCGGACGTGGTTCACTAACCACTGTACTGTGGTTAACAAGTCCATATCAGTGGTTAACAAGTCCATATTATCAAGTCTTTACTCCTACCTGACTGGTTAATGTAGCAAGTCTACACTTCTGATTGGTCGAGCGAGGACCACGCCTAGTGGCTGCAAACACCAGGAGAAATTGCCAGATCTAGCATTTAACACCTCAATATATACAGTAAATATACAGCTTATATCAGGATGTTTTTTACTGTTTATCTGTCTGGATATAAACGTATGTGCTCATCTCGGCATCGCCTCACACGCCATTCTTGCCGATGATAATCATTCCAATTGTTTTAACTTCAAGCACCACATTGGATTTGCTATTTACTTCCCATGTTCTCCTGCTTAACTCCTGCATGCTCGTGCTTATTAACGTTACTGCTTAGATTATTTTCTAACTAGTAGCTAATAGCTTACACATGTATACAATATCACAGCTAGTAGTTTACATTGTAGCTACATCGCGACTACAGCTGTAATTCCTGACGATTCAGTGGTCTTGTTGGTCGTTGTTTTGTGATTTGATCATGGTTTTGGGGCTAGCCTGCATTTTAAAACATTGATAATTATCGGTTAACCCGATAAAAACCCTGGGGAATCACTCAAGCGTGAATAGTGATGATGTGACTCAATTTGTAAAATAGACGTCCGGCAATCATTGTACTTATAGATTTAGTTAAATATATACTTAATGAGACGGTTTACAAACGATTATAATATACCGGACTTAACAGACGAATAGTCTAACATTTCCCTGAAATTACAACTGAAACTAACAAAAGAACTCATGTCTAGCCCACTCAACCACCACGCCCCTAAAATGAAGATGTCTCTAAACCTACTGCTATCTTCTCTGTTATATCTCGGTCACGTGATATCAGCTGACCCTCAGATTTCTGACGATGTGATAGTCGTGGCAAACGGTGAGTTACAGTGAGATATTTAATGTTTTAGTTGGAGTTTTAACTAGACCTACCCTGGAAAAATAGTTGATAATTAATAGTTTTAGTACAGGAATGGTATCTAGAAGAGTCTCAGTGCTTTTCTAAAACGCTTCTAAAAATACTTGGACGAGTTTCATAACTTGATTGTACAGCGATTACCAGCTAAAGAAAGGTAGTTAGCGTGGCTTTTTATCTTTTAACTGGATTTTTTCGTTACAGACTTCAAATATTTTCCAACTTCACATGTTCTTAAACGAACAAATACTTGGTTAAACGGTTTTAGTATAAGAACAATAGAGTCTCCACGTCTTCCGTAAACGGTCGCAAAAATGTTCGAACGGCTTTGTAACTCGATTGTAAAAAGATTACCATGGCCATAGTTAAAGAAAAGTTTTAATTTCAATGATCTTTCCTAAAGGGGTGAATTCAAAGGATTTTTTAAATACTCTGTGGTGTTTAGTTCGGTTAATAATACGCCATAAGTCGAGTGACGTTTCGTTAAATAATCATTCAGAGTCCAATGTGTTGTACATAAGGCCATGGCATCTTAGGAATTAAAAAAATACGGTTTCGTTTTTTCTGTTTCATTTTAAAAATATGTTTAAGTTTTAATTCTGTAACCGTACACGTATGAATATCCCAAGATATTATTAATTATGCTTACTTAATAATTATCGCTTCCTTTACAACATGCCTAAACATAATACGGCATTCCAGGCAGGTATCACCCTAATAATATGTAATAATAAATGTATCATACTCTGAGAGTGCAGTGTATGGATTAAAGTGTAGTAATTACCACGGCATAATGCCATCCAGCTCGGAATTACACCAATTAGTCCATTACATAATTGATAAATTATCGGGATATAAAAATACTGGCCACGTTACTGAAGAGATAAGTGAAGCTGAGCCTAGAGTCTGGTACAACAGTAAACGTCATGCGCCTCTTTACCCCTTATATTAGGGACCTTAACCACTTCTTAGCTTATTAGGGGCCTTAACCCTTTTTAGAGGGTGCTAATATTTGGCACACTTCTCTCAATACAGACCCAGTAATATAACCCATGATGACATGACTCCTTATCTAGTGGTGTTATCAGGTTATGTTTTGTACTGGTTCCTGCCGTTCAGGGCTATTTACTGTCACGTTATCTACCTGTAATTATATCAGATAATTGTGTAATTAAAGTATTTACTGCTTGAAGAAACATAACCTGGTATCAGAGTCAGGGTACAATGGTTATACTCTATTAGAGGAGCAGTAGAGGAGCTAGAGGGTCAGGGTTTTATAGTCTGATACCTGATACCCCAGCTCAGGGACCCCCAGGTCTCCAGTCCGCGACCCTGACTTCTCGTGCCGTGTCACTACCACTCACCACCCTTCCAGTCATGTGCAGTCACATGTACCCCTGCTTCAGTCCTCACTTCACCATGTCTCGTGTTCTAGTCGAACTAATTGATGACGTAATCAGTGTGCACCACGTGACGTCATCACGTGACATGTGTGACGTCATCACGTTAGGTGTAGTGATACTTGATATGTGAATGAGTAATGATCTGCTAAGTCAGGTGTGTGTAAAGGTTGTGTAAGCCTGTAAGGTGTACTTAATACACCTGTTATAACTGCGTCACTAAGGTTGTCAGCTTCCTCTGTGTGGAGCTGTTTAGCAATTACTCCTTCATAAAAATTGTACATTTTTTTCAAAAATGTCACATTTCACGTGGAAGCTATGAGCAGGTACGAGGTGCCAAATCTCTGGAAATAGCTGTGACTCAGCTAGACAAATAATTCTCCTGGTAACTAGGAGCCAGGCCACCAGACAAACGGTTTGTTAGATATACAAGGGCTTTGCTTTACTGTCCGTACTCTGACCTAGTGCCAACCTTAAAGTGGCCTTTGAAGACCGGAACCTGGCTGTACTTGTGTCGCTATAATGTATAGATGATCAGGTCTGAGTGTAATAGTTATTAACTTAACCACCACGCTTTGAGAGGGTCGGGGAGGGTTGTGCTATTTGTCGGTGAGCTCCTGAAGTCTGGACCTTGGGCCGCCTCAATCACACAGCCACCCCACTGACAACAAAGATAATTCATAAAATATCTCAGATACCACATTACCACATCTCTTACATCGACTCTGAAAAAGAAAACGGACAAATATTCACATCTAATTTCAACAGAAAACGGACAAATATCCTCCAAATATTCCCCACCATGTAACTCCCCCAACTCTGATAAAGACCGGCTGTAATAATGGAGTGTAGTAATAGCGACACAGGACACGGGATTGTGCTACAGACTTAACCCGGTACATTGTAATAGCAATCCCGTGTCACAGCAGTTACTACAGCCTGTGTTGTCGCTACATAGCGCGAGTTTATTGCTACACCCGGAAATGTAACCTTGTAGCAGAGTAAAGAGAGTAATAAGAGTTGATTAGGAACCAGTCCTGAAATCTGTTGAACTCACGACTTGTCCACCAAACCAACTCATGATCACATAGGTTATATATTTACTAAAGATCTGCGCACCCCACACAACAGTTAGAACTCACTACAATGACCAGGGGGAGACGATACTCACCCCGTCTAAGCGTCCTGTGGGAAGGGAGACGAGCACTGTCTCCCCCCTCACAGGGACAGTTAAACCAGGTTGGATATTATGTAGCAGGACAATAGTTACATCTAGTCTCTGAGAGGAGAAGAGAGGGGGAGGAGTGTGGGATACTCTGTACTGCTGGAGTAGTGTTAAGTTGCGGGGGATGAGAAGCATGGTGATCGGTGTAACTGAGTTGTGTGGTTACTTCTCACCGCTCCTTCTCACCAAACTCCACCTCGTGCAGTGTGGGGCCCTGTTACGAGTTCTTATTGGCTGGTGGTAGCATTGTGACTCCTTTTCTCGGTTCTTATTGGTTACTGACTTCCCGTGTGACCAAACTTGGGACCCCTCATTGGATATAGCATTACAAAACGGGACGACGCGGGTCATCATTCAAGCTGCGTGACACGTGACATTACGCCAATAACCACGTGGTATGACGTCACAGCACGTGGGCTGGCTACAAGCCAATGAGGTGAGATTAAGAGATAGGAGCTGCTCTAACTCACGTGTAGTGCAGTAGAAATTAACACTTGTTAGAGTGCAGCTTTGGAGCAGCTCGGAGCATTGTTTATCTTATAGAGCTGTTGGTAGAGTGTAGTTATTCGTGTGTCTAGAGTTTAACTAATGACCAACACTAGTCACTGCAGTTATTATAGTTGGGATTACTGAGGAGTTACATGTTTACCAGGATTGTATAAGTCAAGGAGTGAGAAAGACTAGGTTCCCAGTGTGAAGTACCCAGGATTAATCACGTGTCAGGTAAGCTATTTAAGAAGAGTGGTCACGTGATGGCTTGATAGTGTACGAGTTTACATACTGCTGAAACTAAAATTATCTGAATCTACATAGTTAACTCCACAGAGTCAAATAACAGGTTGAAACTTTGAAATATGTTGAAATTTTGTGAACAGACTAGGGGTCTGCAAGGCTTTCTAAATTTACAAGTTAACGCCAGAGGCGTGGGTAATGTGAGGTGAAATTAATATGAATTCAATCCTAATTCATACCACTTTCCAAATACGTACTTATTATGTCTATTTTAAGTTCGAGATAGCGTCTGAAAAGAATTAATTTACTGCGCTACCTTGTTTTAAGCATGCATTAGATGAGAAACGATTTAGAAAGTGAATCAGAAAATTATTGGTGTTATTACATATTCTTCTTCTTGCTTCAAGGAGAATAAATTCATTTCAGTAACGTGCCCTCGTATTCGTACTTGATCTCATCTTGGTATGAGATTGTTTGTGTTCCTTTTCACTTTGGTTGTCATCCTTCACAATGTTGATACGTCTAAAAAAGCAAAGGGTAAAGTCGGAAAGGTTGTGGTGAAAAAGAAGCAAGATATTACTTTGGCTTTCTCTGAAGTAAATTTTGATTCGATTAAAAAAAAGCCGAAGCCAAAAACTGCGAAAAAGATGAAAAACAAAAATTCGATGAAAGGAAGATTGAAAGGTACTAAGAATAAAAAGAAAGAGAAAGCAATGAAAAAAGGAAAGAAGGATAAGAAAGATAAGAAAGACAAGAAAGATGAGAAAGAAAAGAAAGATAAGAAAGGAAAGAAAAAGAAAAAAGAAAAAGTTTTGATAAAGCCAACGCCATTACCGCCACCAATAACTTTCAAACCACCGCCAATGCTGCCACCAATAAAAGTAAGACCGCCCGCGCCACCAATGCCGCCAGCAGTGAATCCAGTACTAATAAGGCCACCAATACCAGAACCCCGAGAACCCCTACACCTCGCATACCCGAAACCACCGGAACTATGGTCAGTGAATCCAGTACTACTACTAATGCCACCAACGCGAGAACCAGAATCCCGAGAACCTCTACACCTCGCATACCCGAAACCACCAGAACTATGGTCAGTGAATCCAGTACTAAGGCCACCAACTCCAGAACCAGAATCTCGAGAACTCCTAAACCTCGCATACCCGAAACCACTATGGTCATCACCGCCAAAACTTGAACACCTAGGACCGCCACCACCGACGCGACTGCCGGAACTACCGGTGGAAGCACACAGGCAAGATCAACCACAATTCACGGGGTGAAATACGGACTAAACACTATTAGTATTCTTTAAATATATTAGTATTCTTTAAATATATTTTGTTTGTTTTTAAAATTTTGACTTAATCGTTATTAGTTATTGTTATTATAACAATCACAAGATAATATAAACACGACTTTTATTTAAACTCGTAAGAAATTGTGTCGTTAATTTCAAAAAATGCTTGATCACAGTCAACATATTGACAGAGAATGTAGAAAGTATTTTCCAACTTTATACACACGCACAGTACAATATGTCTAGAGCTTCCTGCTAGCACTTCTCACAAGCTCTTTGGGCCCCCTTTGATCTGCCGCCCCTGTCCCCACGTGCTGTAACGCGCTACTACCGCGCAACTGAAATTTAGTCTGATATTGAGTTTCTTATTATTCAGATCTTAATGAAGCTGGGATATTTGAAACTTTTTATAAGCCATGAATTGTCTGGCTTGTCCCTATATAAAAGCGGAGATGTTCTTGAGCTGTGTTTATTCTCAGTTTACTGCTGTGACCCCTCCCTCATACTGACTAGGCATATCACCCCTCACTACTACCCCTCACTAATACCCCTCACTAATACCCCTCACTAATACCCCTCACTAATACCCCTCACTAATACCCCTCACTACCTATACCCCTCACTACCTATACCCCTCACTAATACCCCTCACTACCTACAATACCCCTCACTAATACCCCTCACTACTACCCAGGCACGTAGCCAGGGGGGGGCTAGGGGGGCGGCAGCCCCCCCCCGGAAAAAATCGAACCCCAGAAAAAAGATAAGCCCCCTAGTCCCCATGGTCGCCTGGTAACTGGGCTGTGTTTATGACTGCAGTCAGTCAAAGATTTGAACTGTGGATTAGTAAATATATGTCATTAAATCCAAGCAAACATTCTAGAAGACTTCTATAATTATAGTCAATAGTGTCCCCTAGACCGTAGGAAATGTAAAAATCTTAAGACGATGAGGTCTGAGTAAGTCGTAAATTCTGATTGGAGATTGCAGATTGCTGTTGTGAAGTTACCAAATTTACGTGAGTACTTGATTCTTTTCAATCCCAGTTTATTGCTGTCCTACAAATTTCTTTAATGCCAAATGTCGTCTAAAACACCCTGTTTAGCAAAAAATTTCCGGGGGGCTGCGCCCCCCTAGCCCCCGCCAAGGGACTCCGCCCCTGGACCCCGCTGGGGGCTGCGCCCCCAGACCCCTGCCACAGCTTGCACGCTTCGCTCGCTGCGCAGCTTGATTGGACGCGTCGGCTCGCTTCGCTCGCCGACAGCCCCCCTCAAAGAAAAATCCTGGCTACGTCCCTGCTACTACCCCTCACTAATACCCCTCACTACCTATACCCCTCACTACCTATACCCCTCACTGATACCCCTCACTACTACCCCTCACTAACACCCCTCACTACTACCCCTCACTAATACCCCTCACTAATATCCCTCACTAATTATACCCCGCACTACTACCCCACACTACCTATACCCCTCACTAATACCCCTCACTGTACAGATGACTGTGGTACAATGTGTCAGTATGTAGACACTATGTTACCTGCAGCTGTCTGAGAGAGTTGACGGTATATTAGTGTGTATTTACAAGGATGCTAGCTTCTACACTGTATAAAACAGCTCCATGGTAGGATGCTATGTGTATATTAGACCCAGTGCAGTCTGCTTGAAGCAAGGAAGTTTCTTCTATTGGGTGGACTACCCGATTTTTTTACACTGTCTCATTGGTCGGGTTTTGTCACGTGGTTTTAGTACCTGAGTCTGATTGGTCAAATGTGACTCGAGCACAGGAAGTGCTATGTTGTCATGGTAACGCTCCTGTCTTTGGTCCGTGCTATTAGCTGATTGGCTAGCCCACTTTAACACGTGACAAGACAGCATGTCGGGGTTGGTTGCTAGGTTACAGGGGTCGGGTTTATTGCCTGTTGATATCCTGTTTGTATTGTTCACGTGATCTGTGGTCCTATTGTTGGTAGTCCTACTTTTGTAGCCGTGACCTGGAAAAACTTTACCCACTATTCATGTACAATACACCTCAGACATGCTTGGTTGATTTCGTGACGTCATCTTCTGTAGTACTGCGGAGTAAACCACAAGTTTATTCTTCAACACCCTCGCATATTATGTGGTTCCTATTACATCCAATAATGTGAATAAATCATAACCTCTTAACATTTTAGAAACCGATGGAAAATTCTGCGGATTTCCTCTGCCGAGCATGACGTCACATTGCGTCACATACACTCTATACCTGAGAATGTAATACCACGTGACCTGAGAGTGTAATACCACGTGACCTGAGAATGTAATACCACGTTACCTGAGAGAGAGCCAGAGTTAAGGGAGAGTTAGTGAGGAAGGTAGAGGAGAATCATTACACGATGTTATTAGATAACACATGTGCCCTGGCGATCACTTATTTATTAGATTATTCTCAAATAGTTCCATTATATCATGTTGTGTGCTCCTTTATAATATTATGTTGTGTGCTCCTCCATTACTCTCATCAGGAACTAACACTTCCAGCTGTATTACTACTCTCAGGATTTCACAGTGTTCCGATTTAAAGATACAGTCTATGTTTATTAGCGCAGGTTGCACACAAATAGCGAGAGAACCTCTGAGAAGAGAGACCACCTTGCACGTTACAAACCTGATAAATAACAACACAAGTTGCTTGTGCGGTGGTAACGTGCTCTCACAGACAATTGTGGGATACGTTTTACAAAATAGTTGAGAGTTGTGGACCGCGAAGGAGAAAGCTCTAATTTGTTGAATGGCTGATAGATTTTGTTTAAAATATGTGATGTAGAATTCTAAGATTAAGACATGATACAATCTATCGATATAATGATCATCATTTTCGTTTTTCACATCGGAATGTACATTCCCACATTTTATGATCCTAACACTCTTAAAGACCAGAAAAAACACTGTATCACTTTAAAAACCTAGGTCACGGGAGAAAAGTTAAGTTTTTAAAAGGTCGTTCAACATACAACAACAATTAGTGTCTAAAGCAAACTGATAAACGTAGCCATGGAGTTACTCGTGACCATTGAATGACATTGCCAATCAAATCAACCATCAATCCGACGAGTTATAAAAAACTATTGTTTTAAAACAAACGACGTTATAGAGCCCATATTCGGCATATAAATCATTTAGAGCTTGCAGCTCACGTTTTACTTGCAGCGCTTTTGACTGCCGTAAAATCTGCGCTAAGTTCGTCGAGTAATCCTGGGTTGGATGCCACGCATCTGCTTAGTTTTAACCATACAGAAAAATTCGATGAAAGTTCAATTAAAAACCAACATTTGTAGTTGCAACTAGTTCATTCTTCCGAGACTCGGTCTTCATTATGGAGCAAATTTGGTAACATACTTACTGTAACGCGCGAAGTCCTTGTGTTTTCATGTCAGCGCTCATCACGCGCATATTGCTAGCGGCTAGACAGAGCGCGCGCTCACGCACAGTACATTTTAATATTTAATGCACGCACCCACAAAGCGAGCCGACTTAGCTGTAATATAATTACGATAAATACGTCGCTGATTTTAATTTTACCTGGATTTCTTACCTGGAGAAAACTGAGTGGAGTTGGGTTAAAAACATATAAGAGATACGATGATTTAACTTGTAGAAGCTTTCAATAAACATGTGTTAATCGTCGTCAGCTGAATGTGATGTGGTGGACAATGCTTATATGTGATTGAGTGGTGTCAGGGGTGGAGGGTGGGGGAGGTGTGGGTGGGAAAGTGAAAATTACAGTACAATGTCAATAAAAATTTAGTCTTCTGTTGAGGTTGAGAAGGAAATGCCAGATGGTCTGGACTTTAAGGATTTGGCAATTTTAGGAAGAATGGGGTCCCAGAGGGAACTACATTTGGGTGCGCGGTCTGTTCTGTTCATAGCTGGTTGTCGTATTTGTATAGCTGCGTGTTCTGTGAGGTCAAGTTGGGAGCGTGAGGTGAGGGATTTGAGGACTTCGATGTTGTTCCAGGATATGGTGTGGCCGGTGGTCAGGGCATGATGTGCAGGGGCTGATTTGATTCTGTCTGTGGATTCGTCGATGGCGTTGTTGAGTCTGTAACATCGTTCGTGTTCTTTCATGCGGTGGACCAAGGGTCTGTAGGTCTGTCCGGCGTATTTGGAGGGGCACTGTGAGCAGGAAATTTCGTAGATGGTGTTGGGAGTGAGGTGAGTAGGGGGTGTGGTCTTCGTTTTGGTGAGGAGGTTGCGGAGGGAGGTAGCAGAGGAGTGGGTGACTTTGATGTCGTGTTGTCCGAGTATCTTGGAGATGGGTTTGGATAGGGAGGGATGGAAAGGAAGAGAAACACTAAGGGCATGTTCACGGGTCTGTCGGTTGAATGAGGCTAGGGATTGGTGGCGAGAGGGGTTGGTGAATTTCCGTTGTACTTCGTCCATGATGGTGGTGATGCGGTGAGGAGGGAAGCCGTTCTGGAGGCAAACGTGTCGTACTGTCTGGAGTTCGTCGTCAAGGTGTTGGGGTGAGCAGATGTTGTGGGCTCTTCTGGTCAGTGATCGGATGACTGCGTTCTTAGATGAGTTGGTGGTGCAGGAGGAGTACTTGGTGTAGAGGTTGGTGTGGGTGGGTTTTCTGTAGACTGATGTGGATTTGTCAGGGTGGATGAGAACGTCAAGGAAGGGTATAGTTCCGTCTGTAGAGGGATGTTCTTGGGTAAAGTTGAGGTCTTCAGTAAGGGAGTTAAGGAATGTAAGGAAGGATTCTGCGTGGTTTCTGTCTCTGAAAGATCCAAGGCCGTCGTCAACGAAATGGGAGTAAGTGTTCGGAGGGTCAGGACATGAGGATAAAGCTAAGGTCTCGATTTCAGCAAGGCGGATTTCAGCTAGTTCAACAATGAGGGGGGATCCCATTGTACCACCTTCGTCTTGGGAGTAGAAGGAGCCGTTGAATTCAAGGTATGAGTTGTCAAGGCAAAAGTTGATAAGGGAGCCTATGGTGGTGGTGGTGACATTGGAGGGAAGACGAGAGGGGTTCTGTTCAAAGGAGGAGATGACAGTTTTGAGGGCTAGGCGCATGTCACAGGAGGTGTACAAGGATTGGACGTCTAAGGAGGCGTGGTAGTGGAAGGAGGGATTGAGAGAGGAGTCGAAGCGATGTTTGAAGTCGGAAGAGTCTTTGAGGCGTAAGGGGTTCTGGGCTAGGGGTTTGAGGAAAGATGCGAGGACTTTGTGGAGGGCTTGGAGGGGGGTGTTGTAGAAGCTGACTACGGGACGGATAGGTGCGCCGGGTTTGTGTATCTTAGGTTGTCCGTAAAGTTGAGGCCATCTAGGATGTAGGTTGCGCATCTTGTGGTATAGGTCGGTCGTGATCATCTTGTCGGTGTGTAGTTTCTTGAGGACTTTCTGTAGTTTAGTGGTAACGGATTGAGTGGGGTCTTTCGTTAAGAGGGTGTAACTACCTGAGGATAAGTGGTCGGTAACTTTGGTTATGTATTGATCGTGAGTCAGTACAACAGTGGCGTTGCCCTTATCAGCAGGAAGAAATTTCAATTCAGATTTCTTAGATTTTAAAGATTTAAGAGCGGTACGTTGTTGGAGAACAATATGTATTGTCAATAGAATCGGTACCAAAACCATCTATTCTAGACTTGAACCGCAGACTCTCCAGCCAACTATTAACAGTGAAATAAATTGCAGAAATTAACCAGAGTCCAGAAACGGACTTGTTACAAAATGCCAGTCAAATAACACATCCACTTATTTCAGATATGTGCAGACAGGACCAGATCTATTGCGACAGAATGTGCAAACCTATCTCCTTCCGGTGCGACTCCTTTGAGGATTGCGAGGATGGAATGGATGAAACGGATTGCGGTAAGAATCTTGAAAAACATTTCCCATTAATATAGAAATTCAATATTTTTCTTTGGTATTGATATTTACATTCGTATCGTAGACATGAGCTCATTTTTAATCGCCTCTCGTAAATATTTAACGCCAATTTTGACAACTCTCCCGATAGTAAAAACACAGTAAGTAGTCCGTGCTTAACACTTGTCTCTCTTTTCAGACAAGTGTCTCTCAAACCAGTTCCGCTGTGCTGACAAGAGTCAATGTGTTCCTTTACCGTCTCGTTGTGATGCTATCAGGGACTGTACAGACGGATCAGGTTAGTTATTTGGTGGATACATTAGTCATAGCATGCACTGTTTATTATTTATTGCGTCTTATTGTTGTCTAACGTAGGGTAGTCTCAAAATTGACAGTTGTCTATAGATATAAGTACACTCGTCTATCAATTGAAGGCTTATTCTTTGTATCGCAAGTCGATACCTGGAAGAAGTTTCCAGAATCTTGCCTATCAGACCGTAGTAATCTCAGGTTCACAAACCCTACCAATTAGGGTACTTATGTTTTCGTCTCTTAGTAAAAGACTGTTCTAACTGTAACTCCCACAGACGAAGTGAACTGTAATTCTTGCGGAGGGAACGAGTTCAAGTGTGACAGAGACCGGTGTTTGTCACAACAGTTTAAGTGTGACGGCCGAGTGGACTGTAGGGATGGTACTGACGAGGCTAACTGTGGTGAGTTGATCTACTTATTGATCTAAACGGGACCCCCCCCCCCCCCATCTAAACCCACAAACGATCCCGCGAGATATTTATTATTCAGACTGGTTTTATTGGTTAACAGATCTCAAATTGATTCCATATTTTCCATTCTAAGCTCCTTTTAACAGAATCCCTCCTCAGATGCGTGCACAGCAGACCAGTTCCACTGCGAGACCCTGAACAGGTGCATCAGCAACTCTCTGAAGTGTGACGGTGAAGATGACTGTGGGGATAACAGCGATGAACTGCCCGAGACTGCAGGATGTAAGTATTATAGTTTATTATACAAACTGTTATTGTTATCAGATATCCGTCCACTCAGCTTTGGCTGATCGTATCTGTGATTATGGACAGAGTTTATTACCCGTTTTATAATAGTTAATCGCGATATGTGCTAACAAGTTCACTTTACCAGGTCCTGCCCCAAAAGAGCCAACAGAAGGTACTCCAACTGAAGACAACCCTGAAGAGAAAAAGGAAGAAAAAGAGGACCAGGACAATAATTACGAGTTCTCCGAGTGTACTATAACTGTTAAGGATTGCAATATGGACTCCGACTGCAAAAAGGTAATTACGACAGCTTCTTAGCGTATATAATGTGTGTTGTCAGGGTGATTTTAGTCTGCGATCTGAAAAACATATCATTTAAATAGTTTAATTCAATAACCATCCGCTAAATCCCCTGAACCTTAGTGAGTTCACCAATTAAACACACCTCATCTCGCAGGAGTTGGATAACTACAGGTACGTGTGTGACGCACAGATGCGCAGTGACAAGATGATTCCGTGCACGCGGGAGTGTCAGCTGGCCTACGAGAGACTCCTCTCCCGGCGGCCTCACGGAGAGAAGATTATTGAGCAGGAATGTGTGGGAGTCAAGAATGTTAAACTTAGCTGCATTAGAGAGGGTGAGTTGCTTTTATTTTTATCTTTTAAATTACATCCTCTTTTTTTCTGCAATCATCGGCTGAACACATTCTGTTTTAAGTGGACGCTTATAGATATATCACCTTTCGTATTGATTTCCGACCTTCCTAACAATCCTTCTGTTTCAGCGATGAGTTTAGATTGTCACAGAGAACTGAACGCCTGTTTCCGAAACTCAGTATGCAAGGAACTACACAACAAATATGTAGGCTCCTGTGAGGAGACTATAGTTGAGCATGCTCCATGTACTCCATCTTGTCGGAGTGCTTACAGGAACTTCAACAAGGTTAGCTCACTTTCTTGCTCACTGCTTAAAACTGGACACTTTAAATCCCGGAGGAGATCTTTCATTTACCTGCTTTTGTTGTCGACATTATTTTTCACGTTAAAACATATCATTACCCCCTTTCTCCTCCCAGTCACCGACATCAGCCGGAATGCAAGCTAACTGTATAGAAGTAAACACAACTATCCCTGTACGATGTGGTGCCATAACACAAGCAGTAGAGAACTCAGCTCACACTAAAAACAGTTGCTCCCAAGGACAATATGCGCTATTACTGACTGTCGCGCTATTCTTTAACCTATTTAACTCGAGATGAGATAGTTGTTACCGTGGCAATGGAATTTAGTTGTCATGACACGTGGTATAAACTTGCGCGCGAGCTGAGCATTGAGCTGGAAGAAATGTTAGAATACTAGGTCCTAGAATAGAGATACAGTGTGAGGAGAGGGTGAGGCGGACAATATCGGGTTCAGATCTAGGTGTGTCGCCTCCCCTCTCGCCAGACTAATGTAACAAGCTTTATATTTGACAGAAGTTTTGAATTTTCCGCACTTTTTTACTCGATCTTATTGATATTGTATAGTGTCGTGTTTTACTGCTCAGACAATTTTAGCGATCAAGGGAAAAAAGTGCGGATTTGTGCTTTGTTATATTTTTATTTGATTCACTAAGATATTTCACAGTTACTTGTATTTTATAATATTTTGACGTTTTTTGCAAATGTCACTTTGTTACGTAACGTGAATGTGTGTAATATTCTCACGCATTTGTGTAACATTTACGCGCGTACAGGGTCTAACGTGCAACATAACGCAGTTTTGAACAGACAAATACACGTGCGTGTGCCGCACTGAGTTTACAACCCTGCACGTGGGTATATCGCACTTCATAATCTCAGCTTTAAGCTGCATCTTATGTTGCACGTAATGCTTTGAAATTTAGATACTGTAGCTCTTTCTTACACGTGACATTAAATATGATTGTAGTGTACTCAAAAGTACTTTCAGTGCATTGCTGTTTTAGGCAGTGCCTGGACCGATTTGTAGTGGAGAATTGAAAATAGTTTGATTTATATATTAATTAGTCTATATCATAGCTTTAAAGTCTGTAAATCGAATAGGATTTCTTCAAAATTTTATAAACGTTTCTGAGTATAATGGAGTAACCCTAAAACTGTACTGGTTCGTTGCGGTACAGCTATTTTGGTGGGTCATATTTATTTTAGCGCTTGCTTTACAACCAGCTGAGTTGGGATGAAGTTTATATAAGAAACAATATTGCACGTGGTTAGAAATAAGATTGCACGTGATCTTAATAGTTGTCATGACATTCCTTTAATTGATTCTTCATAATATTGTGTTGAGAGTTTATATTCATAAGTTTTACTGGATTAGCAGAATTCATAGTGTAAGATGTTTTGACAGAGTTTTAAATTAACATTTTGAGGTAAAAGGTTTATGGTGAGTATAACATTAGAGTTACAGATTTACACACGACATTATCCTGTAAATAACACATTTACTCTGAAGTCTTGAGCAGTTTGGTGAGCACATTCTTATACACATCACTAATCTTTATGTGCTATTGTATAGTAAATTTTAACAAAATTAATTTTCTTAATATACTTCGTTTCATTTTTCTCCAAAATCCGATAAAAAATGATACATTTTCAACACCAAAATTGTTCTGCGGAAAGATTGGAATGTGAAACTACGTTGCAGATATTAATAAATCACTGTCTCGACCTGGTTGCATTGTCTGAGGAAGTAATTGCTATCTATTTTGTAGTGGTTAAGATCGATTAAACTTAAAGCAGCGATTGATATCTCCACGAGAAGCACACTAACAAAATTGCGTGTTTTACAATAGTATCGTGTGTATATATATATTATGTGTATAATATATAGTTTGTGAACTTTTATACAAGTCGCACGACAACAGAGCCGACAGCTAACACCAACAATGAACAAAGGCCTCCGTATCATTTTATTGTGTTTGTCTACCACTTCCTTCATAACATTCCTACACATAACCACCGATAGCTTCTTCAACGTTGCTCATACCTGGGAATGGCAGCACATCCCAATAAACGTACTAATAGTAATAAGTAATAGTAATAAGTATTTCACCTTAAACTTCAGACAACTTCCTCCGACAAATCAGCCAGCAAATTAAATGCCAAACTTCCAGACACACTCTCAGCTCACAGCCTAGTGCCTACACAGTTACAGATATTACTTCACAGTTCACAGTCGGATAAAACGGGAAGTTAGTTGTTTGTGCTGGCAAGTACAAGTGTTCTGTGTAGTGGTGCAGACGTTTAGGTAGCATTATCGGCAGTACTATTACTAGTATTGCTGTGTGTTGGTTAGTTGGAGAGGCACTAATTTCGGCAGGTAATTGGTTATGTGACACATTGGATTACGAAGAAGAGTAGTACTTTTGTTGGTTAGTGGTAGTACTAGTGTACCGTACGTTGTTTTACTCGAGTATATCTGTGAGTTGCAGTAGTTAGTGAAAACGAAGAATTTTCAGACTATTCACTATTGTACTTGAATGTTGAAGTTGAGCTATTAAGTGATATTAAACTGGTGTGTGAGTTATACCTTTATTATTGAAGTAGTATCTGGTTATCAGCTGTGGGATAGAGCACCTAGTGACACCTTGCTAATGGTAGAGAAGGATTATTTTTAGTTCCAGCTTTAGTTTGTTTGACTATGTAATATTTATTGAAATGCAGCGGCGAAATATTTCTAATAGTGGGACTAGCTTAAAGCTTTTTCAGCTCAGTTACAGTACTCGTAGTCGTAGTAGTACAGTCGTAATCGAAGGAGAACTGTTGAAGTTGAATTGTTTGGACGTTTGGTATCTGATTGAGATGGCGGAATTAGACTCGATTATTTACATGCTGTTAAAAAGTTGACGCTATGGTGATAATTTCATGTTAAAGTTTAACTTAATTATTGGCATAATGTGAACTGCATATGAAATTGCATGACGCATGTGCATTGGTGCATCACGTCAATAATGACAATTATCACATCAAATTTGACGGCACATTTCATATTTTCATATGCGTTTATGTCATATATTGGCTAATGGCTATTGAGTATTGCATGATATAGATATTAGTACTATATTGCACATAATAATAATATTAATATGTAATATCCGGTGTTAATGTCTGCATTGTAAGTCCTGAGGGTGAACTGCAGGTGAACTGCAGGTGAACTGCACGTAAACTGCAGGTGAACTGCACGTAAACTGCAGGTGAACTGCAGGTGAACTGCAGGTGAACTGCAGGTGAACTGCAGGTGAAACTAGGTCTATCTCACACGTGTTCTCGGTTCCTGTCTTATATCCATTTCTGATAACTCCACAGCTGCTGTGATTTGTGTTTAAGTAATCCGTCATTAGTCGACCTGTGCATGGTATTGCGCCACTTGTAGACGCACTGTCGGCTAACAGTTTTGTGATTTGTTATTTCTCTCAATTTTCAATCAAAGTTGAAACTTAAACTTAAGATATGGTTTAGTTACACTTACTAATACTGGTTAACTTCACTATACTACGAAAATGCTGCTGATTTGGATGGCGAATGATGAGCATGATTAGTAGTGATTAAGACGTTGTCATAGTTCGTATGAAGCTACGACCAATTGCAATTATCGGAAGGTTCCACCCTCTCTCTCGATCCGCCAATTTTCGTGTAACACTGTACTTAGTTCCAACGAGGCCTGAGTTCTAGTTCTTCAGGTCTGATCAGCATAGTCAAAACCATCGAATCAAGATGAAGAAGGATTTACATCTTTATACCAAAACACAATCTAAATTCATCAGCGCGAAAGCAATATTGCGATTGATCTCCATGAGGCTTAAAACTTACAGTTTGGGTTTTCTCCGCTTTGTAAGAAATTGCTCACCTGGCACCAGTAAAATGATAACAGTAAAGTAATAACAGCTAGGAGATGCTCAGTAACTTCGCTCAATATGAGCCGATTAAAACACATTTCATGTGGTTCTATGGTGACACACGTGCTTCTCAGTTTGCTGTTATTAGTTCTCGTATATATCTTGATCGTTTGATTTTGGTTCATATCTTATATTTTATAAAACGAAATGAGTCTCCACTCGGTTGAGTATGCTATGACTGCGAGTATCAGTATCCAATATCCGTTTAATCGTTTGATCAGAGTTTAATCGTTTGATCAGAGTTGAGCAACATAGCCACCATTTAATAAGTCTCCTTTGTGTTACGAGACGTATAAGTATAACCCTTCATTACCTTTAATCACGTCATAACAATAATAACACTATCATGACAGCCTTCATAACTTGGTTTCAATATCAGTTTTGTCATTATTAGAGTTGAGACTAATTGTGCCCCATTAAGCACCTTATAGTTGTAACACGAACCATTACCATTAATATTACTGTCACGCCATGGCAATACTCTCAGTCTTCGTCACACAATTATCAGTACCTGACAAAAGTAATTCTGATCGAGCCCCAGCCCTGAATCCTGATTAGTTATTATAGCTTTTAGAGGTATCGGTCACGGTCTGCATTGTTCTGATCATAACTCCACTCCCACTCTTGTTCATGGTCCCTTATTAATGGTGTGCAGCCGGCAGTGTGTGGTGGAGAGCAAACACTGATCTCTCAGTCCCATCGCTAAAAACATGGTTTAATTTTTCTCTTTGCTGCTCTTAAAAATCAAGTTTTAAAATTTTTAATTTTCAATAGTTTTGTATTTTCGGTTCAGAAAATATGACTGACTGACTGACTTAAGTCGGCTTCTTGGTCCGAGCAACTACAATTCCTCGCCACACGTCGCGGTCAAGCATAACAGATCTTATCTCTTCAACACAGGAAAGGCTGGTGTCCTTCTTTAGCATGTCCAGAAACGTAAGGTGGGGCCTCCCCGGTCTCCTGTATCCATGCTGAGGGTCCCAGAACAGAAGTTGGTTTGCCAGAAGGTCGTCATGCCTGGCTACATGTCCAGCCAGTCTCATTCTTCTGGAGGCTATCATTGCTGATGGCTTGGGGATGTTGCCGTATAAATCACTGTTGTTGATGATTTGTGGCCAACGTATGTTCAAGGCCATCCGGAGCATTCTAGTGTAGCATCCATTGATCCGCTTAGTCATGGATTGGCTTATCGGCCAAGCTTCAGAGCCGTACAGGAGTACGGGCTCAACCGTTGCTCGAAAGACACGGATCTTTAAGTCCCTGCGCATTCCAGATTTCCAGGTTGTCTTTAACTGATGACAGGCCCCCCATGCCTTTGCTTTCCTAACATCAAAGTCCTTCTCCGCACTCATTATTCTGCTTCCAAGGTAGACAAAGTCATCTACTTGCTCTATCTCCTGCCCACTTGCTGCTTTAATGACGGTAGAGTCAGACTCAGAGAGATTGACTCTGATGTACTTCGTCTTACTCTCGTTGAGGTGCAGTCCAACGGAGTTAGCAGCCAGCTCCACACTGAGGAGAAGATCTTGCGCTTGCTCTGCGGTGTCTGTTGTCAGTGCAAGATCGTCAGCAAAGTCGACATCTGTCATCTTAACTGCTGGGTATCTCCTGCTTCTTCTGGGGTTGACAGTGAAGCCCAGATCTTTGCCTCTAAGTGCTGTTGTCATCACATAGTCAATGACAATCACGAAGAGGTAGGGCGCCAGTGTATCTCCCTGCATAACTCCAGCAAGTATAAGGAAAGCTTCAGTCAGACCATCCTCCGTGATGACTCGTGCCATGGTGTCCTTGTACATAGCATCTATCAGCCTAACAATGGGCTCTGGTATCCCATATGCCAGGAGTATCTTCATCAATATACCCCTATGAATGCTATCAAAGGCCTTCTTAAAATCGATGAACAAGAGAAGGGCGGTCAGGTTCAAGATCCTCCTTAGGTTCAAGATCCTCCTTAGACACAGAAAATATCATATTTTAAAATGAGACAGAATTTCGACAATGTAAATTTTTCATTTTGTAATGCTTTCTTTGTGATACTCTCCACTGTCATAATCAAACTTCCAGTACCTCAATTTTACCTCAATTGTGTTAAATGCCATCCTTTATAGTTAACTAATTTATTGGTTACTGGACAAAAATTCAGTAAAACTGTGAAATTCGAGTCCAGTAAATTTCATCGTTAAACTTAATCTTTAAAAATGGGACAAAAAACGGACAATATTATTTTCCCTTCTGTGGTGCTTTCTTCGGCAGGAATCTATAACTTTCAGTACCTCAATTGGGTTGCATATAAATATAATCCATAGTTAATTTCATCTCATTTGAACAATTTCACCATCTTCCTGAAGTTTGCGATTAGTAACAGTGTAACGCGACGACTCAACGATTTATCCAATTTAACTTCCTGTTTTTGAGGCAGCTATAACAGAGGTCTTTGCGAGTGAGTACCTTTGGTAGAGTACCAGTAAATACTAAAATAGCTTCACCTCAATCACAGATTAAATTTTACCAAATATAATTTTAGTATAACAGACAAAATCCTAGTTAATTAGTATATAGGTAACTGTAAAACAAGTTAACTTCGCTCGTTTAACTTTACCATATTGGCGATAATTTGGATGGTTATATTGTGGACAACGCAAGCCACCGTTATCCACAGTATGAATCTGTAGTGTATTACTATTAGAGCGTTAACGTATCCTTACAGTATTATTTGCTCGGTGTTAATTATCGCACTTGATCATTTGTATGCTTAGAATATAAGCCGGTCGACATTTTATGTGTGTTTTACAGTTCTGGTATGGTTTGTCAAATTTCAGCTCTGATAATTTCTACTTGCTCAAGGTTTCCCGAGAAAAGCTTCGATTTTGGCAGAATGAATTAACAAATTGCCAAATTCGACACCAATAGATCTGGATACTGATTACTGGTATGGAGGTCAGTTATATTTCCTGGCACGTGATTATTAACCAATCAAAATCAAATACCACAATACCTATCACGTGTTAAAGCCAATATAATGGTTCACCTCCCCATCAAGAAGTCAAGAGACATATTTACTGCAGTGTTCTAATAGTATAATAGACTTACCTGGGGACCCCAGGTTATTATGCTCATAAACATAATAATCGAATAGAGATTTGACATGCTGAGCGCCGCCCAGTAAGTAATAAACACGAACACAGTCGGTATAATTAATTTGAATACCCTTCCCCGACAGTGTGGAGGTCATTTATACTTTCCTGGCACGTGACCGCGATTATTATCCAATCAGCTTTAGCAATGAGCATTCAGAACCAGAATACCTATCACGTGTCCAAACTCCAAGCCAATATAATGGTTCACCTATCCAACAAGACTAAGAGATCTGTAATCTCACGCACATATTAACCTTTAGTATTCTAAAAGACACTAACTCAGTCGGTATAATCAATTTGAATACCCATCTCCGACAGTATAAGTGCAGACTGCAGGCTAGTAGGGGTTATTGTACAGCTTGTAGTAGGGGTTTAACCTTGGTACTAACAGTATATAACTGCACAACAAATTTGTTATTTGGTAAACAATCTTACTGCAGAATTCCCGCTATGTCTTTAACTGCAAACTCCCACTAGCGTTGTCAAGGCATGGTGTATTTGTACTTGTAGTGCTAATTTACCAACTACACGTTCTTCTTATACCTTGTTTCTTCCTCATTCTACCTCATTCCTCACTATCTTCTCTAATATTCTATAACTATTCTCCAGACTCCAGAACACCGAACTTGTGGTACAAGTTGTTAAATTCCTGGCTAATGCCACAATATAATCGCATGTTCTTATAACCTTATGCTCTAATAGACACAGGCACTAACATTAACAATCTAACTCCAGAACTCCCCTTAGCGTTTTCGGTTCTCGATACTGGCTGTGTACTTGTAGTACTTTTAATTTGACAACAACATGTATTCACACCTCGTTTCATTCTTCGTTATCTGCCTGGTTCTGGGAATGGGGTTCACTGATGGTAACCATGGTAACGATAATCAACGCATTGAGGTGAATTTTTGCGTAAAGTACCAACCAACCTTCACTTTTGTGTTTTGTGCCAATAGCTTGTTGTTTAAAGTATATCGTTATGTAGTATGTTTAGTGTTGAAGTCACAAAAAAGAACTGCACTGAAATATTTGACGCTAAACCTTGTAACCAATATGAAACTTTAAATCTGGATTTGGAGCAAGAAAAGGCAAATATGATGCATCAATTGTCTGTTAATGTATCAAAAGTAAAAACAACAATATTTTTGTCAGAGAGTGTTAGTTGGAGTGTTTGACGTCAGTCGACACGACTGTACTACTTCTAGAACATTCGGGACCTTGTTTCAGTCTCACTTTAGAAGTTATGTAGACGAGCTCAACATCAACTACTCGTAAGATGTTGACATTTTCTTTCTGCTGTTAGATTCAGTTTATTTCTGAAATCATAATTGATATCGCATTTAAACAAGAAATCTATTTTAGAAGAACTACTTTAAATGATTCTAAAAACATCTACTCGTGTCTGTCTCTAAGGGTTAATTCTGTTTCACCTCCTCCCAGAAAATCAGGATCACCGGTACGGATAAGAGCAGAAGTAGTAGACTCTTGTAGCAGCACAGTGACTGGGTCCAGGGGGGTTATGAAGAAGATATTCAGTCCTGTCAGCAACTGTTCTACTCTACCTTACGGTTTATAACTCGTTCAGATTTAAGAGTTTATGTAGGCAGTACTTTTCATATTTCTATTTTAAGAGCTCTGAAGTTTAACTCAAATACCCGATTAAGATTTTGTAAAACAGCTTCATACACTCCTCCACAATCACATAACCCACTCTCAGGTTTTATAGGACCAGGAGCCAACAACCAGATGAGATCAGTACTAGACATGACATCAGCGTTCAACATTACTCACACTAGCTACGGTATCATGGAGTCTGATATCCTACATCCTACTGACTCCTGGAGATATCCCTTCTTTAAAAAGTTAGTTAACATTGCTAGTTTTTATTAGTAATGTATTGATTCAAATCACTTTAATTTCGACCTGCAGCTCTGATTCTGATGCGGAGCGTTTCCTGAGGTCATTAGTTTTCATTTGTTCTTACCCTCAGTGTTCATCAGTTAGTAATACATAATATTTAACATTTTTTCGTCCAAATCTGAGCCTTTTCCCAAATCGTTTGAGCTCGCAAAATTGCTTTCTTTGAGTGCTTGACCACCTTTTTCTGGAATTTCTAGCTGCCGATCGTTATACATATTTTGAAACGACTCTTTTGCCATAAGGGTATGAGATGCCGCCTTTTTAATGTGTTCTGCTGCCACTATGACATGTCCTCCAAGCAGCCACAAGTCATTCGAAAACATTGTAATTGTGAATATTGAGATGAGGACAGTTGCCATAGAGACCATTATGCATAACCTGTTTGATTCCTCTAAAATTCAATGAGGAGATGAAAAGTGGATTTGAAATTCACAATTTCGTCATCAGTAGAATTCCCAACAAACAATAATAAACAAAAACAATAATATTTATGGCGACAGTGACAGAGATACAATATTCTAATCTGATTTAAACTCTGCTTACAGTAACCTACGTGTCCCTCCTACGTGTCCCTCCTACGTGTCCCTCCTACGTGTCCCTCCTACGTGTCCCTTAATGATATGTAACCTGAACTTCCTTACTCCTCCATCGCTTGGCTGGCATGATGGCTGCCCAAAAGTTCATGATGGCTCTCCTCTTATAACATAAACTTCAGGTGTATTGCCATGTGGATTCAGTAATCTCGTTTGTCCACTGCACTCAGAGTCAGAAATTCTAAATAGGAGTTGTAGTACTATTTGCGTAAATGTGACAACCTTTCATTTTTGTGACACACACTAACGAATATAAAAACAACTAATAAACCAGAATATTAAACAAAAATACAGAAAAACAGTGATATTCATTTCGATAAATTAATTCTAAAATCTAAATAAACTGCAATCTTTAGTCATTACTCCTGCAGTCCTTGATCGAGGTTTCAGCGGCTGACTCTGAAACTACCGCTAATATATTTGCTTTTTGTTAAAAATAAACGTGTGTCCTTGCAAAATTTGTGTCCATGAATCATAATAGTTTTTGCTGTCAAATTTCTATAGTACTGTGTCCTTGAGTGTCCTTGAGCTCCCGCTTACAGACCACCGTGATTATGAAGATATCATTTTATCAACATATCACGCAAGTGGAAGTGTTCATCTTGACATGTCTCTGGTTGTTCACTCTGTTGTTATTCCGGCCCCGATCATTTCTTCGTCTGTTTTTACCAGTTTGACTTGGCTGACTCCGAACATTCTGGTTCAGCTGCTTAGTCGAACTGCTCGACTGCCCAAAATGCCCAGAATGGTTAGGTTGACTACGAGTAGGCTGACTTCTATTTCCTCGGTGGTTGTTATTCCGACCTCCAATAGCGTGCTGTTGATCTTTGCTGAATAACTGAAGTATGTAGCTTTGTACATCCCTAACATTTCTAGCAACCTTTCCGCATCCTTTTATAGTACGTTTACCATAACCAACCATATTTTTTAGGCACACCTTTGATTCCCTTGCATGGTGTAGGATCTCCTTGATGTTACTATATAAGGATGGAGCGTGCTTAATGAAACTCCAGACCATGTAATCTTTCATAATCGCTAGGCTTCGTGCCGCGGCCTGAGCTACACACTTTGTTAACAGTATTCCGTGATAGATTCCTAACACGCCATTTTTCGCTGTTAGACATGCTTCTTTTATGACAATAAAAATGTTGATTGGTAAAAGATACACAACACACTTGGTGGTATTGCACACAAGACGGATTTTTGCCATATAAACTGAAACTCTTCCATCGTGATTGGCAACCATTGCTAAGAATCTACAATTTTTTATAAGATTATTCACAAAGTTAAGTAAATGGTGTTGTGAACACAAGGTTAGCGACACGCTTATTAAAAATAAGACCAAACGAAGAAGTCTAGGAAAGCAGAAGACTGCGAGAGAAATTGTTACACAGAAACGAAGTGTTTGCTTCTCAAACTCTACTGTAGTATTTTCTAACCTACGTGTCCCACCGTGATAGGGAACGCGCATCATCACAATGCTGGCAAGCATTACCGTCGCCCTTATATTCACAATACTATTTACCCCCTATACTATTATATCCCCTTTATTGATTTCCAGGCATTAAGACTCATCGAAAGTAGATCAGCAGGTACATTTAAGTTCAAAACATTCTAATTCAATGTTAAAGATGACAGGAATAAGAAATAGTTATATGGAGGTTTTTAAGAAATTTGCGCAAAATACGCGCCAGCATGTTATACGAAATTAGGTAAAAAACCCAAAATCGCCATATTCAGGTGCCTTAAAAACCATGTTAAAATTGAGTTAGAGATCTGAAACTTTGCAGGGCGTCTAGACCTTGTCCAAATCGACTGTAAAAAAAATCTCATGTTTCAGGAGTATCGTGAAGTGGGTTTTCTGGAACCCCTGTTTTACAACAGATTGTCGTGAAGATATATATATATTATATAATATAGACGCTTTTTGCAGTCAATTGTAGCCTACATTTAAGTGTCCGTAGATTCGAAAGTATAAACGATACAGTCATCTCGAACCACAGGTTTTAAAGATAATCGTTTAAGCTTTAGTTTACATTGTATTGAAAAATAATTTAACGTCATCATCATCACTTGATGACGTCATCAAATTAAGTGTTTTAAAAACTTGATTTTTGACAAAGTAACAACTTTTCAAATCGATTTTACGCTATTAAGGAGTAATTTTATTCAAAATCTGAGGACATTTTTACCTTAGATAATTGTTCAAGCATTCCGAAAATCTACCGGAATAGTTTCCTACCTTGCTCCTTCATAAAGATATTTGCTATTGAAGTTAGTGCTTTTTTGAAGAATAATTTTATAAAAACACAAAAGTTGTGAATTAGTATTCTCTGGTGTTGGGTCATCCCTTGGGTTGTGGAGCTCAATTTTGCTTCTTAAAGGTGTAAATTGTGTTATAGGCTAGTTTTAAAGTTAAAAATCGAAAAGTTGCACACGTGGGGACACGCCCAAATTTATTTAAAATAGCTAAAATCACTAAAAATTTTGATTTTCACGATTTTTATCAACTTTGGAGTCCCGTTGTGATCCAAGTTCTTTTTGAAATCTTCTGAAACTTTGCATGCTTATCAAACTATATATTAAATACCACTATGCAAAAATTTACGGTGATTCAATATTGTATGCGCACGCAACGTCCGCTCAAAGTTTGCACGTGCGAAAGGTGAGAATTTTGCTCATTCGTGATTTCGAATATATTCTGCTTTCCACGATATTTAAATGGCATTATATATGAATTTAATGCCAACTTGAATGAGTAAAAAGTGCCATATTCAGTCGGTTATCGACAGATATACCTAACTAAACACAAGGAAACGTTTTCAAAGGCAGAATTTCGAAATCGTCGGAATTACCTCCTTGTTAATGAAGTTTCGATTGTGTAAATTATCCTGACATTATAATCAAAAAGAGATGATATTTGACCAAAACCCATAATCATGGGTAGAGTGTACCGCTGCCAGTGTCTCTCTTTTCCAAACAAAAGGAAATGATATTAATTTGAGGAACCGTCCGCTAATGCAAATTGATACCGAGAATGAAATCGGTCGCTCGCTTTTCCCATTTAATAAGCTTTATTACAATTCGTAAGCCGTGAATGAATGGGAAAAGCGAGCGACCGATTTCATTCTCGGTATCAATTTGCATTAGCGGACGGTTCCTCAAATTAATATCATTTCCTTTTGTTTGGAAAAGAGAGACACTGGCAGCGGTACACTCTACCCATGATTATGGGTTTTGGTCAAATTTGATACATGTTTCGTATCCAAATATCACGCGCGAAAAGTGGCATGCAACGTATGTCAACGCATCATCGATTGGCTGTCCGCGATCTTGTGATTGGCTCCCTTCTCATGGCATCAACTACATATGTATTATGTCTCCATGTATTTATTCCTCATTTGTCCAAATCATTAAGAGTCAGAAGTTTTAGTTGTGGAACACAACAAGAAAATTGAGAATAATCTTGTGCGAGGGTAGGGACCCAGATGTCGTTTCTAACCCAAATAAAATTTAAGGAGGCTTCTCATCGGTAGCCGCACCACCTTACTCGGTTTCTGAACTGGAATTCTATGGGCTTCCAGACGGCCAGACCGAGTATTACCACCCCATCCTTCTAGAGTTCATCACAAGTAGCACCCACCTTGAAGATCTTTGACACCCAGACACACCCCATTGGCGAACAAACTTTGGATATAATCTTACATGCTCCCGAAGGAATCCCTGGTTTATGGTCTTTCTCATCGTCACCAGCACTTTCACTAGAGTCACCAGCCCTTTCACTGGAGTCATCAGCCCAATCACTGAAGTATACAGAAGTATAGTTGTGGAACACAACAAGAAAATTGAGAATAATCTTGTGCGAGGGTAGGGACCCAGATGTCGTTTCTAACCCAAATAAACTTTAAGGAGGCTTCTCATCAGTAGCCGCACCTCCTTACTCGGTTTCTGAACTGGAATTCTATGGGCTTCCAGACGGCCAGACCGAGTATTACCACCCCATCCTTCTAGAGTTCATCACAAGTAGCACCCACCTTGAAGATCTTTGACACCCAGACACACCCCATTGGCGAACAAACTTTGGATATAATCTTACATGCTCCCGAAGGAATCCCTGGTTTATGGTCTTTCTCATCGTCACCAGCACTTTCACTAGAGTCACCAGCCCTTTCACTGGAGTCATCAGCCCAATCACTGAAGTATACAGAAGTATAGTTGTGGAACACAACAAGAAAATTGAGAATAATCTTGTGCGAGGGTAGGGACCCAGATGTCGTTTCTAACCCAAATAAACTTTAAGGAGGCTTCTCATCAGTAGCCGCACCTCCTTACTCGGTTTCTGAACTGGAATTCTATGGGCTTCCAGACGGCCAGACCGAGTATTACCACCCCATCCTTCTAGAGTTCATCACAAGTAGCACCCACCTTGAAGATCTTTGACACCCAGACACACCCCATTGGCGAACAAACTTTGGATATAATCTTACATGCTCCCGAAGGAATCCCTGGTTTATGGTCTTTCTCATCGTCACCAGCACTTTCACTAGAGTCACCAGCCCTTTCACTGGAGTCATCAGCCCAATCACTGAAGTATACAGAAGTATAGTTGTGGAACACAACAAGAAAATTGAGAATAATCTTGTGCGAGGGTAGGGACCCAGATGTCGTTTCTAACCCAAATAAACTTTAAGGAGGCTTCTCATCAGTAGCCGCACCTCCTTACTCGGTTTCTGAACTGGAATTCTATGGGCTTCCAGACGGCCAGACCGAGTATTACCGAGGAGTTGCAATACAATGGGGGAAAAATTACAAATGTTTCATAAACTGCTCGCTTTTTGTTAAAAATAAACGTGTGTCCTTGCAAAATTTGTGTCCATAATAGTTTTTGCTGTCAAATTTCTATAGTACTGTGTCCTTGAGTGTCCTTGAGCTCCTGCTTACAGACTACCATAATTATGAAGATATCATTTTATCAACATATCACGCAAGTGGAAGCGTTCGTCTTGTTACGTCTCTGGTTGTTCATTCTGTTGTTATTCCGGCCCCGATCATTTCTTCGTCTGTTTTGACCAATTTGACTTGGCTGATTGGTTTGACTCCGAACATGCTGGTTCAGCTGCCTAGCCGAACTGCTCGACTGCCCAAAATGCCCAGAATGGTTTGGCCGACTTCTATTTCCTTCTATTTCATTTCCTGTCTTCCGTGATTTATTGCTAGCAAGCCATGCATAGCTGATAGAAATGTTTCTTTGATGACTACGAGGACGATAAATGGTACGTACACAACACGTTTAGTGGTGTCGCACACAATGCGGCCTTTTTCCGTAATCACTCCTCGTATAGTAACCATTGCTAAGTAACTGTGATGCGTTAAAAATGATTGGGCGACAGATGTCGTGTTATACCGTTAAAAGTTGTAATCATATTGCACAATATTCACAAAATGTTTTTTCAGTACAGTTATAACGCAACAATGATCCAGCACAATTATTTATGCTCTTGTGACTTGTCGTATCAATCAATGCACTATTTAGTATTTACTAATTATCTGAATGGTAAAAGATACACTACACACTATTATATATTGCACACAAAGCGAATTTTCGCATTAAATCCATGATTCAAAAAATAAAGCAAATGGCATTCTTAATACAAGAAGAAGTCATAGGAAAGCAAAAAGACTGCGAGAGCAATTTTTACACAGAAACGAAGTGTTTACTTCTCAAACCCTACGATGATCTATTGTAGTATTTTCTAACCTATGTGTACCACCGTGATACTGATAGGAAACGCGCATATCATCGCTTGGCTGATAAGATCGCTGCCTGCAAGCTCATGATATACTTATTCATCATATGTCAAAATCATTAACTTTGAGAGGCAAAGGGTTTTAAAAGAAGTTTCAATACAATGGGCGTAAAAATAACCAATTGCTATTAAACAATAAACATCCGATAAATATGTATTAACATAAAATGTAAATATCCAATATTTCAAGCTATCATATTCCGATTCCTATTTCTGAGGTGCCATGTAGACCATTGTGCAGCTACGGTATCATGGAGTCTGATATCCTACATCCTACTAACTCCTGGAGATATCCCTTCTTTAAAAAGTTAGTTAACATTGCTAGTTTTTCTTGATAATGTATTGATTCAAATCACTTTAATTTCGACCTGCAGCTGATTCTGATGCGGAGCGTTTCCTGAGGTCATTAGTTATCGTTTGTTCTTACCCTCAGTGTTCATCAGTTAGTAATAAATAATAATTAACATTTTTCGCGTCCAAATCTGAGCCTTTTCCCAAATGATTTGAGCTCGCGAAATTGCTTTCTTTGAGTGCTTTACCACCTTTCTCGCCTGCTTTACAGCTTTTCTGGAATTTCGCGCTGCTGATCTTACATGTTTCTTCATCTTCGGGCTATCGTTATACATATTTTGGAACGAATCTTTTGCTATAAGTGTATGAGATGCTGCCTTCTTGGTGTGGTCTGCAGCCGATATGACATGCCCTCCTAGCAGCCACAATTCATTTGAATTTAACATTATAAAAACGATTATTGCTATCATGACAGTTGCGGCAGAAACCATCACTTATAATCTGACTCTCTCCTGTAAGACACTTTGATTGACAAATAAATCGAGAATGAGTGGATTTATAATTAAATACCAAGAAATTTTAGGGATCGAAATCAATAAATTAACTGAAAAACATTGCAACATATCAAGCGAGCACTAAGTTTAAAACAATTTATTTTGGAATAGTAACGGTCACACAACTATCAAAAATATTCTCACAGCTCAGCAAGAGTTGAGCACTATACTTCCGTAACCAACGTGTCCCTTTATGTCGATACATACGTGTCTCTTCTTGATAGGTTATCTGAACTTCGTCATAGCTTTACTCCATGCAACATCGCCGCTCATAACCGCAGTTTCCTCATAACTGAAACTTAAGATATTTCGCCATGCGGTTTTCGTAAGATCGTTTGTCCATTGCGTTCAGAGTCAGAAGTTTTGGACAAGGAGTTGTGATACAATGTGTGCAAATGTGACAAACTTTTACATAAATAGTCAAAAAGGTAATTCGAACGTCATTTTTCATTTGAAAGTTACAAAATCGAGTTAATCGATAAAGCGTATAGTAGAGACACAGTAATCAATTTCCTCGCGTTAACTATGTGGTTTCACTGATATCTCTTGACTCCTTGTAGGTTGAGATGAGATCTGCTTTCCACCTTGTCATATCTGTTGAAATTAATTAATATCAGATGCTTATGTCGTGAGTTTCTTTTTGTTGGTATCTTTCGTGTCCATCAGATAGTAGATCACATCTGACACTTTATTCAAGATCTGTAACTTTCCTCAAATAATTTTAGCACGTGAAATTGCCTCTTTTGAATGCACTGCAGCTACCTTTACCACATGTTTTGCAAGTTCTCCAGAGTTCTGTAGGGCTGAATTTACCGCTTGCTTGGTATGTTCTGCAACCGATATGACATGCCCTCCAAACAGCCACAAGTCATTTGACACCACTAGAAATGCGATAATTCCCACCATAACATTTGCAGCAGAGACCATCACCTAATCTGACTTAAAATTTCGATAGATCAAAATTTACAAATTTTTATGATCGAACTTGCAAATGAAACAGCTGTACTAAAGTCTAAAGTCTAAAGGTATTTAACTTTTAATGTTGAAATCAATGGAAATTCGTTAATCCAAATGGATTATATGCTTCAAGGCGTCCAATTGCTAACTGAAACTGATCAACTGAGCAGTATAGCAATTTTAGCGAGCAAAATTAAAATGACTGAACTGAGAACGATAACATAACAAAAGATCATAATAAGACCCTATAAGAGTATCAAGATTTGAACTAAGCTTACGTGTCCCATGATGAGTAATTACCACATTTCTCTATAATCGTTTGGCTGGCAGGTCACGATCTCATGATGGCTCAGCATTGAATCACTTCTCATAACAGCAACTTCAGATATTTTACCATGTACTTTTTGTAATCTCATTCGTACATTGCATTCAGATTCAGAAGTTACCTGCAATAGGAGATAGTAGGGAGAATATTCAACTTCACTTTTTACTTACTTTTTACTACTAATGCTGTGTTGTCCGACCAGTATTTTACTTTCAGCCGCAACTGATAATCATCTAAATATACACTTTATTGAAGTATTAAGTATTTAAAAGTTATTTACTTGATAATTTGGGTTGGTATCCACTGTTAATACGCGGAATCTACCGTGGTATTTCATGTGATCTCAAGTTTATCGTCACATTTCAATACTCTAAGCGACACCATGGTTATCTGATCACCATGGTTATCTGATCCCTGGATCCCAGTTTTAACTTTATTCGTTCACACGACTGAACTTTAATCGATCACGTGACCGTGAATTCCAGTCATGGTACTTGCTGGTATTCAGATCTGGTGATTCGATCCTCGATATCTTAAGTAACTGGAACATATTTTAAGGGTACAAAAACCAACAACTTGCATCAGTTCTTCATTACACTTTATCCTTTTATCGTCATCAGTTGTCAGTTAATACATATTATTTCGTCAACGTATCAGAATCCACAATGTTCCGATCTAAATCAAGCTACAGAGTCAGTTCACCACCTCGTTCTACCAACTCTTTGTACGATCCCTTCAAACCGACAGAGAATACCATGATGTCACTTAGCAACCACGTGATGTCACCTAGCAACCACGTGATGTCATCTAGCAACCACGTGTTGTCACCTAGCAACCACATGATGTCATCTAGCAACAACGTGTTGTCACCAAGAAACCAGGCGATGTTACAGGGGAAACGTATGAAGTCTGCTGATCCCTGCTCCTACAATACCTCCTGGTTCCCTTCATCACCCAGCCCTGCTATCAACATTGAAATAAGTCAGATAGAACACACCTACAGAACAACTCACGCCTTCCCACCCGCAAATAGCTTCAATCCCTTGATGCTGACGAAATGTACAAAATATGATCAATGTGCAAACTCGAACACCCAGAACACGGTTCAAGATATGGACAGTACTTTTAAGGGATTTAATCTCGGACTGTCGAATGAAACGGGCCGGCACATTTCCAGCTACAACTACAAGGATATGGAACCAAAGAAAGAGAAGACAGACCTTCTGTACTCCTGCCCCCCAGACGATGGGATCAAGAAACCTAGAGTAGTGATACACTACATGCCTCACCGTACCTTTGAGACCCCCATCCTCTGTACTTGTGTACCTTCTCTTATCAATGCTGAGAAGGATACAACGGGAGCAGCCCACCTTACACGCTCGAAAACCTTGCTTAGAACCTCAACACCATCTAAAACTAAGACCAAACGAAAGTTACCGAAAACCTCCACCCCTGGAAAAACTCATCGGATACCATCGCACGCATTAACAACAGCATCTAGCAAAACTGACATCCGTCGAATCAACAAGAAGATGACAGCACACAGCATTACAGACCTTTCCTCCTTCAGATCCACCCAAGCCAACTTCCTGGAGTCACTCAGGAACGCTCACGAGATGTCAGATGCTTTGGACGCTCACGGTAAGGACAAGAATAAGAGCTCCCTTAAGAAGAAGATTCTGAAACCTTATCATAAGTTGAGACAGAAGTTTTCCGTTAAATCAGAGAGTGTGGTGGGATCTGACCAGCCGTATTTTAGGAGTTCGAACTCTTTTGCTGATTTTGAGTTTGGGTATGTGTGATTGTTTTATTGAATTGTTGGTTATGTCCCATCTTTTATGTTTTTATTTACTCGATTTTGTAAGGTTACAAAATATTTCTTGTGATTCTGATGACTGACTTTTCTTTTGCACAGTTATTGTCGCTCATCATTAAATCTACCGGCTAAATTATGAGCGAATTCTAAATCGACTTCATTTGAACAATAAACCGGTGTTAAACAAATCGTACTGCTTCCTTCGTAGATTTGAAATGATTCAAGCATAGAAATTAATCGAGAAAATGAAACAAAATTCCTGGCCATGCAGGGGATCGAACCCTGGACATTCGCGTTATTAGCACGACGCTCTAACCAGCTGAGCTACACGGCCACATATGAGAACTGCATTATTTTGTATGATAAGAGAATTATTAAATTCAAGATGCATGACGCATTAATTAAACAAACGTTCAGTATTAAATAGGTGTAACCGTATATATTTCTAGGTACATAAATCAATTTCAACAATTTCGTTTCCTTTTGGAGATTAGTCAGTCTAGTCACGGTGGGACTCAAACCCTGGACATTAGCTACCCTTGTCAAATCTTATATTCTTGAAGTTTTAACATCCAGAAATATTTTACATAACATGCTGCTGATATTAGTAAACATATAATTGTAAACAGCATAACAGCTAGGTTCGTTTGATACTTTATTTCACTTAAAATGAAGGTAAATATTAGAAATGCCATTAGTTTTAGATTTTTGCCAATAAAAACATGTTCGTTAGGTCCATTGATGTCCGCCACCTTAGCTAAAATGAGTTGTTTATACATTTCTGCATAGATACTGATGAATGTTCGTGTTTACTATTCTTTGACCAGCTCCAAGGTCTACGGGACCTTTTTGGAGGAGAATTAGAACACGTCCTACGTCGACCCTCCACACTCCGTGAATGTAACTGCAGCACTGACAGTGCATCCTTAATCTTCTCTCTGTACCTCCTGTTAATGAAAGCGTACAGCAAAGGATTTCCAAACGAGCTGATAAAATAAAAGTTTATGTGAGCTTTATTGAACCAGAGAGGAATATTAGGGTCCTTAGTAAAAACTCTCCAGGCCTCCTCCAGCACTGTCGGTATCCAGCTGATGATAAAGAGGAAGGATATGGAGAGGATGGTTGTGATTGCTTTCTTGCTGGAGAGGTTATGGTTCTTTGTGTGTTTATGTGCCAGGAACCACAGTGCTAGGTTACAGGGTAGAATTAGGAGGGACGGGTATCCAGATCTGAACGTTGTGGATGATACCGATAATGTTCCCTAACGGGCTGCTCACTGTTATTTCACAGATTGTTTCTACTTCTTTGTTAATGTTAACCTTGACTCCTCCAAAGAAAGCGATGAAGCTGGGTATTGCAGCCTGGACCCAGATCACTATCGAAACTGCTCTCGCAGTGTTGGTTGTCAGATGATGTGCTCTGAGAGGTAGCATACAAACAAACACTTTCACTATGGATAAACACGAGATAAAAGCCATACCAGCCAGCACAGAAATAATATAAATACTCCCCTCAAAAGTACACACACTCTCCCCCAGTTTCCAGCCTCCCAACAGATGAGAACACAGACTTGGCAGAATCCTGGTGAAGAGGTACAGTAAATCAGAGATAGCTAGGTTCCTGATGATAGCAGTGGTGAAGCGGTCCACATCACCAGTGGGGATCAAGGAGCGGGAGGTGGTGAGAGTGAGGATGTTGCCTATAACCCCGGCTAAGAGACAGATTGAGCACCAGACAGCTAGGAGAACCCTGTCTGGAGTGGAGTATAGAGTGGAGTAAAGTTCTGTCATGGTACAGCTGTAATATTCAGAGAGTTAAGTTAGAGAAAACACGTGATAATATAAGTTGAAGAACGTTGAATAAAACGAAATTTTATTTTCTTGGCGATTGAAATACTGATAGAGATATGAACATATCTTTGTCTGTATCGTTGTGTATGTAATCAAAGTATCGATATACAGAAGAAGTACTGAAAAAATCATCATACTAATTCGAATGTATAAATTGATAATGCATCAAAACATAAATTCAAACCAACTTCAAGTCGTCAGATTACATAAATATTGAACACGTACGATACTTTTCATATTTATCATGTTCGCCGGCAGCAACAGAAGTAATGCAAATTTAATTGAGAAACTGCTACGCTGAAGCCACCTCGACTTTTTAAAATACTTTTTTTCATAGAGGGAAGCCAAACTCGAACTTTCTCTAGTCTTGCATGGGGACAAAACGTTTTCTAGGAACTTACAACTTCATGACTAGTTATCTAAAGTTATGCGTTGTCTATTTGTGCACCTATTAGTATTACCTTATTACAGCATAACGAAACAAATCAATTACTTTGCTTCGTTTGACAGCTTTCAGAGGAACTGAAGCCTTTTCTACGCACGTGTTTTCATTGAATACAAGTATTTGGCACTCTTCAAGTTAACAAAGGATCGCCACGAATAGTTTTCTCAAGAAGCTGTTAAAAAATAAAAAGTATTTTTCAAAAAATGTAATCAATAAAATTTTCGACCTAAAATTATTTACCCCAATAGAACTAAAATATAGAGATCTTGTAAATTCGGGGTTGCACATTAATGGACATTGCATGAATCAAGAAAATGAAATATTCTTTCAATTAAATATGTAGGTACTGCACCAGTTCCCAGACGTCTCAATAGTTACAGACTAAATAATCGTATGGGTTCAGGCTTGAGGAACTTCATGGTTGCCATAGTTACTGCACTATAAGTCTGTAAAACAGCGTAAGGAAGCAACAGATTCCCGGATACTAACCCCAACCGTATCAAACGAAACATATTTTGGGGAATTCACGGTTGTCTGTGAGATTACCTAGGCTACGTCTTTCCTAATTGCCGGACCGGGGCTAAGATCTGTTCCCTATTTTGGATAACAGCTATGGTGTCAACATATAGACTGCAATAAACAAAATGGGTTTCCATTGGATTTACAGTAGGAACCCATAGTGTACGGTTGGAGACGCGGCATAGTGATCCACTCGTGTGATCGCTGGCCTAATTCTCGACAGTGCACCAGTCTGAGGCCCAACCTCGTCACAAACTATTCTATGTTATGACATTATGTCAAAAGACTACATCGACATAATAAACAGCAAAACACAACTACAAATGCCTGACCTCAGAGCTAAAGTAGAAGGTGAGTCAATGCTAAAGGCCGAATAACTACATACTTAACTACATCGGTCTACCAACTGTGTCACACCGAAATAGACAAAAAGGACGCACCATGACAACTTTCAAACCACTAAATATCAGCCTATATAGGGCCCCACGGGAGCTATGCCATAATTTCAAGCGGATAAAGCACCAAACATTACAAAAACGATTATGGCAATACCTCACAAAACTAATAAAGGGCCAGATACTCAGATATATAAGTGTTTAGTAGGGAGCATCGCACGGCTCTCGACAGACGAAGTGAAACAAGGAAAATAACTGGTAAAAACGTAAAGAAATAATCGACGTTTCAGCACTGATCATTGGACTTTTACTTATATTACTAATCTTAGTGAACTATTACATTATAAACTACATTATTTTACGTATTATAACATGGTATTATCATGTTATCACCCGATCAGTTCATTAGACAATTAGATAGTTGAGCTGTAACTGGATCGTTAGCAAGTGAGAGCAAATTGTTTGGAAAACCAAGTACTTCGATTCGATTGGGCCGGTAACGGATATATTCAGAAGTTAGTACAACAATAAGTATAACAACAAACACAAAGCGCAACTTTCTGAAGTAGTTTTAATCAAAAAAACGTTCAAAATTGCTTAATGTAATCGACATGCTTTTAAAGGTCAGAAGGACAAACTTGCAGATTAATCGTCGTCATTTCAGAGCGTTATTGGAATGAAAACCTTCCTACGTCCACTGAAATATGATGGACGTAGGAATGTTCGTTACTTTTCTAGAGTTACATAGACTCCTAAGAAGAATTCTGACGTTGCGAAGTATTAATTAGGCTAGGGCTGCATCTTAGACACGTGATATATTACCGTGCGACATTACAGTTCTTGTGTGGCCATGAGAAAGGAAGTACAATTTTTAAATTTTCATAAATAGTTATAATTTTTAGATTTAAAAAATTTAATTCACCGGATTTTTAAATTTAAAAAATTGGAATGTTCTGTTCGATATAACCAATATTAGAATTTTAATTCTTATCTTTTAGGATACAAAAAAAAACTTCAACACATCAGTATACCTAATTCGTATAAAAACGGTCGTGTCACGGTGCTAATTAATTCATGGTGAAATTAAGTTAGCAACTACAAACATCTCTTGTCTATCTGACAAACAATTAAACCGACGTCCGACAGCCATGACGATTTGTCGAACAGTAAGAAGGCTATGTACTGCTAATTTTTGACACAATATCGAACAAAATATCAAAGTAATACCAACACATTCTAATTATATGTATACGTCAAATAATAAACATTGAATTACAGTAAAATTGAAATGGAATCAAAAGAATACATAAAATAAACGTTCCATGACGTTCGTTCCCCGTTCTTTCGAAATTTATTCTATAAATTATTTTATCTTGTAAACAAAGTTGACGTGCACGGCGACAAAATTTCAATGATCATTATAAGTAAAGACGGGAAGTTAGCTACAAGACAGCTAAGAAACACAAATGGCGTTATTTTATTTACGGTCTTCACTTTAATCTGCTTGTAAGTTCTAGTTTTTGTTGACCACTTGGAATATCACGTGCGCGTGTGTTGCACTTCAAGAATGTCACGGGGAAACTCAGAACTAACATATTGTAACCGAGTGTATAAATATTAAATGGTTACAATTTTGTGAAACAAAGATTTTAACAACCATCATTTCTTCTGACAACATCTAATTCTAAAGAGGATCTGTGAGCCGACCTACAGGCTACACCGACCAACTATTAACAGTATTTCCTTTTCCAATCTAACAGATAAAATTGTCTGATTAATTTACTAACCATACCCTATTTCAGTGTAAGAACGTCAGCTGAAGTGATGATAAAATACATTTGTAGATTAGTAAAAGAACTTTCCTGGCACTACGTATCAATATCTGTCACATTTCATGGTACCCACAATCTCAACCTTTGTGAGAAAAACGGAGTTGATATGAGCCTGTCTGGTGAGTTTAGAGGAATAAAACGTTCAGAATTACACAAAATGGCGATGATTATAATTATTGTTAAAAAGAATCTGTTGATCAATTTTCAAGAAGACTCTATTATAATTAATAGCAATGATTTTAAATTCATTCCATACATTGTGCTTGCGTCACAAAACTTGTTGTTTTCAGTATTTCTGAAAGGAGACATTGCCAAAGGAGTGAAGGAGCTGACGACTCCTTACAAGGAGCTACACGATACCAATCCTCCTTTAGTGACCATCATGCTGGGAGATATGCAGCTCAGTGACATAGAGCGATTTGCTCAGATTTTATCCCAGAAAACTGTTGTAAACCACCATATCTGGTTGATATCAGAGCAGTTCCTGTTGGCTTACATCGATTTATACGGTACATTTCCTCAATATATGAACCAGAAGTTCATATGCTACCACTCTCCGTCAAAACTACACTCAGGACATCACAAAACAGGCTGTACCGGCTGTACCCTCGCTCAAAACGTATCCCTTGCTCTCGACCTCAAGTTGTTCATCTCCCTAGGAGTGGACGAGATAGTGAATGTAGGTGGAAGTAGTGGCTCTCCTCAGGGACAGAGTGATAACGTGGAGCTGTTGTATTTGGATTCAGTGGACAGGACACTTGTTAAGCTGGTTTGGACTAAACAGAGTTTAGGCTCACTTTCAGAGACGTAAGTTATTCAACTTCGGTGACTGCCGTTATTCTATTTTATGATTTTTGTCTCAGCCCCGTAATTCTTCGCCAAAATCTAATTGGTTGCAACTTCCAAAGTCCGACTAAACTATAAAATTTTGTGTTGGCGTTAGAGAGAGCATTATAAGAGCTAAAAATGTTGTGTAGAAAGTAACCGTAACGAATTCAAATGACGATAATATTAAGTATGATCAATGATCAATTATCATTGCAGGTATTTAAGCTGAGTCCATAACAACTGAGAAGTACTAACTATAACTTGTTAATAAATAACTTCTTAAGTTAAATCGCAATCCCTCAGATTGAAATTTGGTCACTTTAGGTCATCCTACCCATCTAACTGTAGTGAGTATACACTATACAGCTGTGCGGAATCGCACTATTTGCAAAATATTACCGCACCTACATAATATGTTGCCTCTGGTCTCAAAAAGTCAATTAATAATGTCCTGGCAGAGAAGTAGAAGTAAACGAAACAGCACTACAATTAACAGGAATACGGGGTCTTGGTCCCTCTATCTGTAGTCCCGGCTGTAAACCAGGTCAGAGGATTAATTATCGTAATTAATTAGTGTAATTAGTGTAACAATAAGCGTTGTTTAATGATAGCTACACTTATAAGTTATAGTTATAAACCTATAAAATAATTTAATTTATATTAGGCAACAGTAGTCGACTTTGTACATGGTCTTGGAGGGAGGATCATAAGGCATTAGTTATTTTCAAAAATATTGCGATAGGATATTTTTGATCAATGCTCGAAAACTGATCATGAAATATATTTGTCTCGCTAGGCTGCAACCTTCCATTCTCTACCGGTAAATTGCGTTTTAACCCATGACTTGCAAATTTTGTTTGTTTACAATCTTTGTTGAATCTAGAACATCAAGGAAAATCGAAGAATTTGTGTAATATAAGAAGCGTTTAATAGGAAGCGTTCAATAGGAAACGTTTAGTAATATTTATAGTTATATTGAGCTTAAAAAGTCGCCTGTAGTCGCTTTTCGTAGGCGGTTATATTTATATAAAACGCAATTTTCCGGTAAATAATGGAAGGTTCCAGTCTACCGAGACAACCCATATAAGCATATAGCATTTTATCCGCTGGGGAATGACCAATACAATTCGGGTTTAGTAGCTTACTAGTACTAGTCGAGTAATGCTCATTTTGATAGAAAATGGCTGTTTTACAATCCTTGTAGATTCAATCAGAACACTAAGGAAAATCAAAGAACAGTACGAAATGCACTATCATGTTCAACTTCCTGCTATTTTTAAGCAATGTAAACAACAAACATGCAAGTAGCCAATATGCTAAAAAGTTTCGTCTCCTACAGGAGAGACATTTTTCAGAAGAGCAGGCGAACCTAAATCCTGCTTTCACTGCAACAACTGCTTCTTACTCAGGCAGGTACGTGTCATCCAATCTAACATCGGGGTAAGCACAGGGCTCCAATGCTCTATCTTATAGTGGTCACGATCTATCCAATAGTGATAATGACTACAGCCCCCTAAGAAGAAGAAGAAGAAGATCCAATCTAATAGGGATGTGTGGCGAAAGCTGTGAAATGTTCACAGCTTTGATAATGTAGGAATTAGGATGAATGTTTTTAAAAGTGGTGATGATGTTTATGTCATTATTCTTGATTTTATTTGATTTATAATTATATGGTAGGGACCACTATATAGAAACTTCAATCATGTCTCATTAGATTATAATACTAGACTAAGATAATAATAGGACAATAAGTTGAGATTGAGTTGAACACCAATAACCATGACCACTCAAGTACATTCAAAAAACATGTGAACCAGGATGCTTAAAACCACCTCTGCAAACAATGCTGAGGCAGTGGCGTAACGAAGGGGAGGGTACGCCAATAGGGCCGAGGGCGCTTGTTCGGCGGGGGAGGGGGGGGGGGGGTGGGCACTTTTTGCAACGTTACGCCACTGTGCAGAGGACAGTAATTTGCAAATCTCAATAGAAAACCTCATCTCTAAACAATAAGATAATTTCACAATTTCGTTTATTAAATCCGAATATTTTTGACACCACTGATCAGCTAATTGAACCACCTGCCCTGATTTGAAAATCAATACTCGTTTATATTGATTCTCTGGTACTTTTGGAGGTGACACGTCTGCAAAAGACTGGTATATCTATATATAGCTCCAGAGAATAATAATTTCAAATTTTAATTGTATATAACTATATAATGGACACCTGGAACACTTAATGTGATTACAATTCTAGAGAGCGAAAATATGAGAGGGTGTAAATTTAATGTTTCAAAATTATCACACCGCTGATTTGAACATCGAAAGAAGTCGAACGAGTCCAGTAGAGTGATTATAGTGAAGCACCAGTTACCATCTGCCCGCTTTAACACATAATGACTGCAACCAGGACTCCAGGAGCATTTTGTGAAAGTGAAACCACTGTCAACTAAGTACCATAATCAATAACGTAACCAAACCGTGAACTTGCAATAACTTGATCTAGTATTCGTAGCGAGCTGGTATATCCAGCGAAGCGTTATGTATGATTATTTGGAAAACTGTCAAAAGTACTAAAATTCTAAACGTTGACCTGTAATGTTTCCAGGTGTCTAATGGAAGTAGTGGCCACTGTACAGAGTGTGTCACTACACAGAAACCTAACGAGGATAATAGTAGGTGTGTAGATATCGAGCTGGAACCCCATTTATACAGGTGAGAGTTGTAGTACGTGCCACGTGGTATTTATATGTGATATTTTAAGGAGATTAGGGATCGAGCACATATAATTAGGTAAGACGTTTTTTGCAATTTACAAATGATTATTGTATAGAATTTAAACTAACGTAGATGTTTCCAACCCCCTCCTCCCCGGCCTGCAATCAATATGTGAACGATCCCTTGGTGACTATTAGTATTCCTCTCTGTGCAGTATGTGACCCACATTTAGAGGTTGTGGTTCAATATCATAAATATCTTGATCAATATACCCGAGTCCCGATATGGTGTGGTAGACTGTTCTATATTAAGCACTTGTGGTTATCCGGCTGGACAGTGAAATAAAAACTATTCGATGGTGGTTAATTAATTAACACCATGATCCTTAGGTATCTTCAACATGTTTCTATACAGATAGAAACATGTAATTTTATAGGTTATAATACATACATATAACCTATTTTTCTAGGTTAGAAAACCCAAATCTCAATATTACAGGACGATAACGGGACTGGTTCTAATCGTGTTTAGTCTAGGAGGAATACTGAGTGTGGTGCTAACATTAGCAGTCTTCCTCAAGAACAAAGCAACCCCTATAATCCGCGCTGCTAACAGGGAACTCTGCTATGTAATATTCGTGGGTAAGTGGTGTTTTTAACTGACGAGGTATAGCCTTCAGGTGGTGGATCCCAAAATCCAAATTACAATAGTCTTACAGGAGGAGAACCTGAATAAATTCGTCAAACGATAGCAAATACGTTGCAAAAGAAACAAGTTAAAAGCATAATGGGCGACATAGGAAATTGCATGATTGAACTGTGAATGACAAGATGAAGTTTGAACTGAATTTGTAGGTTTATACCCTACCAGGACGCGCGCCAAGAACAAATATTTCACCCGTTAAACTTAAAACTGAATAAATTACCATAATACGAAATAAGAAATGCGTGGCTGTGATCAGTGCTGTGTGCATTACGATCATTTTGTACAAATAGTGAAAATTCAAAAAGTTGAACTTCAGATAATAACTAAAATATTAAAAAATTGTATATTCAGATATTATTAATGATATTGATACTAACTTTCATTAGGTGAAATGAATAAAATAACATGGATATAAATGAAACAATGAATATAAATGAAGAAATGTAAGTGTATAAATCGTTAGGTTAAGATGCATACCTAGCGAGATGATCAGATTAGTTGCACTTATAATTTATGTAATATGTTCATTGTTCTATAGTAGCTCAAGTTCTGATACTTTTGGCAAAATAAGAAAATAAGAGATATACTCTTAGGTAAGAAAATAAGAAATATACTCTTACGTAAGTCGCCTTTGATCGCAATCTTATTATCAAGCCACATATTGAGTATCGACCCACATATTGACCTCAAATTAAAACATGTCATTAATTGTAAAACGCTTTAGCCCGGCCTAGCCAAATATGGTTTAACAATAGTTAATACTGTAGTGTTAGTAAACACTGCTATAATAGTGGTTATACTGGTCAATATAGCTGTACGTGCATGGCCAGATAGTCAACTTTACAAAAACAGAGAAACAGCTAAAAGTAAAAGTAAATAATAAATTTACGTCTATCAATTGATTGCTCACCCAGGTAGAGTTGTGTTTAGCCAGTCTATTGACTGCTGAAATGAAATAACCAATTTTCCTGATTGATTTAGAAAATAATTCCTTGAGGAATCTTCGAGATTAATCGAAGAAAATGCTAGAAACTCTTTATTTCGCGTTGTGGTCCATAACTACCCGTCGTGGTCAGTCGTCATGGCTTCAAATTGCTTATCATTCTTAATCCTGACCCCAGCCCGGACAATTTGGCAAATTTGGAGTAATTTATATCTAAACTACGCTGTAGTTAGCTTAATATCTAAATCAAACACTTTTCAGGACTCATGCTGAGCTTCATATCAGTTATCCTGATGGTCCTTCCTCCAGGTAAATACACTAACTTAACTATTGTTGATAAATTATACGTTCTTTATATTGGGTTTAACAAATTTCGCAGGCAACAAATTACTCAACTGGTTATTGTCATGTAAGTGAAGGAGCGCACTTTTTATAAGCGGATAATAACATTTCATTTACATGGTTATCGGCTGATCAAGGTCATTTTTATATTATTCGTATGATGGGTTGATATTTAACCAAAGTTGCCTAGACACCGTCGGGTGTAATCCAAACGATTATATCCTAAATTCACGGTGGCAAAATGCCATAATAAAATGTCATAAGCCAGTTTTACGATCTTAAAGTGAGTGCTAACAAGAGAGTTTGTTGTTGGCGAATGATCGACTTGGTCTGCAGATTAAACTTCAATTTACAGATGAATAAGTTATAAATGGAAGCTTTTCGGCCGTTTCGTTGACCGCATCATCACAGTTTTGGCTGAATTTAGGCCAGTGACCAATGAGTGAGGTCACGATCAAGGTACTGGAAGCTGAATATCCGGCGAAAACTTTGATAAAAGGCCGAAAATGACCGTGTTAAATTGTTACGTGTCACGTATTGACTGTATTTAAACAACATGGTCTTAAACCAGGCTTTTTGTAAGGAAACAAATTCAATTTCGATTATCATTTTTAAACACAAATTTGGAGATAAAATGTAAATAGCAGTAAAAACACAACTGTTTTAAGTTCGAAGTCGAAACTTTTCTCACACTAATATTAATTGTACAAAATCGCCCCTCCAATCTTTACAGAGTTGGCTCACTTATAGTTATAGTCTCTTCTCACTGTAATATAGGTCTCCTCCTCTCCATGTTGTCCTGTACCTAAAACACCATCATCTCCACCCTGACCTGGGTTCCTGTACCTACAACACCATCATCTCCACCCTGACCTGGGTTCCTGTACCTACAACACCATCATCTCCACCCTGACCTGTGTTCCTGTAGGCCGTCACCACACCATCATCTCCACCCTGACCTGGGTTCCTGTACCTAAAACACCATCATACTCACGATTGATTTAATTTTTGCATAAACATAATTTCCATACGGTACTTGGCGTGGTTTGTGCAATTTAAAAAGTGCTGGTGGTCAGTTACAACTGGTCACAAACCCAAACATAAATTATTGTACAATCATTAATATTAAATTTGATCACAAGAAACTGTTAAAGTTTTTTAGGCAGATTTAAACACAATATAATCAACACCATCTCGACATGATACGGTTAGCTGAATTCATATAATTAACAGCAATAAAGGGAAAACTCGACAAATGAAATCGCATACCACTTCAGAGTGGTTTCGACCTTGCATAATACCGAAACACGGCTAAGTTTCTATCAGGTTGTTGTTTGGCTTAATTGACGTTTCCTTCTTAATTGTCACATCACATATTTTAGAGGGGTGATCATAGTCTAAAACTACAAAATATACTTGATAAAAATAACAAAAAGATAGTAGCGAATAAAACTTTTAAAATCTTTATAATAGCCTCTTCAACTCGAACATAACAACTTTTCTTACGAGGAATCATATCGAGGACTTTCTCAAATTCATAGTCCATAATGTGATTAAAACCAACACTTGATACGACCCTTCTACCATTAAAATACTTACCAAAGTATCAGCCAAAGTATCACTATATCAGCCACAGGGTTCCATAAGCTGATTATGTCTAGGCAAAAGATTCGTATCCGTGTATGATCATACTTGACTTCAACAGCAGAATTCCACTTTACATTCGGATTAAGGTGATGTTGGGGTAATAATTCCCAACAACCCAAGGTGGGAATACATTTTTAGAATGCCACTTGTCATCTAACATATTTAAAGCATGGAATACTTCAAGAAAAGCAGATGCATCGGCAGCAGTATATAACTTTTGATCTTCAGATAAATCTGTTAGCTCCCAATCTACGCCGAAACATCTCATAGAAGTTTTATTTAACTAAATTTATAGTTAATGTTTCTAATCCTAATTTTGGCGTAAAACTAGCACGTTTTTCATCGGTATTTCTTTCGATTCCATAATGTTCTTGAGACAGAAACTCTCCATAGAACATTTTAGTAACCAAAAGGCAGCGAAGATCCAACCATCCCCTACAACATGTATTATATCTACCATCACCATTGCTGGTGCTTATGCTATTATAAAACTGACTCTCCAAGCGACCTATATCCTTCTCAATATCAAATCCAACCTTGACTATATCTCTGTCAATTAAAACATCGTTGTTTGCTCCTCCGACTATAACAATACAGTTCTCAGCCTGATTGTCCACTGTAATGGTAGCCACACCAGAAGCTGCATACTCCACCCTCCCAACGTGGGTGATGTCTACTCCGACATTCTTCAAATTCTCTATGTAATTATCTCCGAATGTGTCTGTGCCCAACTTGGCTACAAGAGCCGTGTTTGCACCTAGTTTTGCAGCCATTACAGCTTGGTTGGCTCCTTTCCCGCCAAAACCCACCATGAACTTAGTTCAATGGACAGTTTCTCCGCCCTTTGGGAGAACTGGAACGTAACTGATCAGATCAGTCATACAAGATCCCACAACAACAACAGAGGCAGTCATTCTTAGCTCTGGTCTGCAGAACACCTTTTAAATAAATTATTTCAGTTTAATTTTGACTATAACTTTCATGCATTATAGTCGAAGTTTAGATAAAATCAGGGAACATGGTGGCTTACTAATTCCCAAATTCAATGTAATTTACATTTAAAAGAAGCAAATTACTATTTATGGCCTACATAGTTTGGAGAACTATAACTCAACAATTCAAATGACTACACATTGTTGCCTTCTTCTACAAAAAATAATTTAAGCTTAATTGATAGATAAAAATGTTTTATATATAATGTAAAATGTGATACTCATCTCATAGCGACTGCAGCTTGTATAAAAGCATTTTTTAATGAAAAATTTATTAAACATAAAGAATTGTTATAGGCTTTAAAATTAATATATCACAACTTAATCCTCCCTTGACAAAGAATCTTTAACTTATTGAAACTAGAAGACATAATACTGTTAAATCTAATCAAAAACTTTCCATGAACGGTTTTTTTTTCAAATGCAACATTACTGCTTCATTGGCTAAAGTTACAATTTATGTTTTGATGCGATGCAGAAGTTTTTTAGTAAAAAATGTTAAATTATCAGAGAGATCAATAAATAGTCTCTAGTTATCAATTAAATGGAATTCGATGGCCCCAACGTTAATGTGGCTCTTGCTATGTGTTGGTTCAGCCGACTTAATTATTATACATCCAAGTTTATTTTTTTAGTTTAGTTAGTTGTCATCCGGCCACACAGTATGCAACTTATATTGCAAAACAATTTATCAATTAGTAGTAATATATCAAAATAATGTCATTGTAATCTTACATGGCTGAAATGTAACGCTTGATTTATGTACGTAATAATTAATTGAATTTTGAAATTAAAAAAATAAAAAATATGAAAAATAACGTAAATCGAATCAACAAAATAATAAAGCATTTAATCAAACTATCTAATCTAAGAGTAGCTTCAAGGGGAGCTAAAATATGAATATTTGCATTAAGGTCTGTCTTCTGAATAAAATAATAAAACAATCAATTAGTAGAAGATGAGTTCCCCACAATAGCCACTCTATCCTGGAACTGAGGAAGACCTCCGTCTCTAGCTGTTACTGTGTCCGTCATGGTGGCAGTGCCACTGACGATATCAGTGAACGATTTAGGCTCCACAACTCTTGCTGGCTTTGAATAACTCGGCTGAGCCTCAGAATCTTTACCACGGCAGCAATCTGAGCAACCTTCCCGGAAAATATCACATTTGTACATCAGGAACCCGTAGATTATAGGATTAGTAACGATAGAGAGGTAGAAGAATATGTACACAAGTGACTTTTCTTCAGAAGTGTCGTAGCGTAAGATACCGTAGATAATCCCATAAGGTAACCAGGTTATCAGAGCAGTAGTCACAACCAGCGCTCCAGAAAGACGCTTACCACGTGACATACGAGGTTCCTTACAGCAGAGAGAGATCCAGATACCAGAGTGGATGAAGAGAGGCAGGATGTTGAATATGACCATGTTGAAGTAATCAACCAGTCCTTCCCAGTTAAAAGAGGTTTCTGCAGCATTGTGGATGGAACACTTACGGTACGTGTCAGTGTATCTAGAGTCGAGGTAGTGCTCCTCTATCCCTACAATAAGAAGTATTGCCTCTATGATAGGGAGGACCCAGCAGATGGCAATGATCACTCTCAACACTCTGTTAGTAGGGAGGAAGACACAGATGCAGGATATAGGTATGATAGCCAAGGTGTTCAGATCACTGAGGAGCCAGGAGGAGATAACACTGAGGACTTTACACCTCACAGTACCCTACCTCAGAGTAGTAGCCTCCCCGTAGATAAGACTGGGCCAGATGAAGCCAGGTCGTCTGATAGTAGCAGCAGCTAGGGAGAGGAGGATGTCAACTACACTCATGTTAACTAAAACAGTCCTGAACCTCTTCCGGTGCTTCTCTCCTCGGTGGTTGTATTTGAGGAAGAAGGCTAGAGTGTTTGAGTTCAGGAACAGCCCAACCACACCTGAAATTAAAATCTTCTATATATTTCCAGTAAGAAGTAAACCTTACAGTTTCAACTAAAGACTAAGTTCTTAGTTAATATAAACCATTTTGAGTTAACAATTTCCATAAAATGTTTATTTAAGTATCTAGTTTGACTAGCAACTGAACTCACCAAGAAAGATGACACAAATCCCTGTGACAAGAGTATACAAGTCATGTTCTGCATCATTATCTGGCTCTCCTACTACCACCACTACCATCGCTGGTAAGAGAACGTGATTTTACAGTTGTTAACTGTATAAATATAATATTATATTTGTTAGCTGTATAAATATAATCAAAATGCTGGCAAGCATTACCGTCGCCCTTATATTCACAATACTATTTACCCCCTATACTAGTATATCCCCTTTATTGTTTTCCAGGCATTAAGACTCATCGGAAGTAGTTCAGCAGGCATATTTAAGTTCAAAACATTCTAATTCAATGTTAAAGATGACAGGAATAAGAAATAGTTATGTGGAGGTTTTTAAGAAATTTGCGCAAAATACGCGCCAGCATGTTATACGAAATTAGGTAAAAAACCCAAAATCGCCATATTCAGGTGCCTTAAAAACCATGTTAAAATTGAGTTAGAGATATGAAACTTTGCAGGGCGTCTAGACCTTGTCCAAATCGACTGTAAAAAAAATTTCATGTTTCAGGAGTATCGGGAAGTGGGTTTTCTGGAACCCCTGTTTTACAACAGATTGTCGTGAAGTATATATATATATTATATATATATATATGTATGTATAGACGCTTTTGCAGTCAATTATAGCCTACATTTAAGTGTCCGTAGATTCAAAAGTATAAAAGATACAGTCATTTCGAACCACAGGTCTTGAAGATAATCGTTTACACTCCAGTTTCCATTATATTACAAAATAATTTAACGTCATCATCATCACTTGATGACGTCATCAAGTTAAGTGTTTTTAAAACTTGGTTTTTAACAAAATAACAACTTTTCAAATCGATTTTAAACCATTAAGGAGTAATTTTATTCAAAATCTGAGGACATTTTTATCTTAGATAATTGTTCAAGCATTCTGAAAATCTACCGGAAAATTTTCCTACCTTGCTCCTTCATAAAGATATTCGCTATTGAAGTTAGTGCTTTTTTGAAGAATAATTTTATAAAAATACAAAAGTTGTGAATTAGTATTCTCTGGTGTTGGGCCATCCCTTGGGTTGTGGAGCTCGATTGTGCTTTCTAAAGGTCTAAATTGTGTTATAGGCTAGTTTTAAAGTTTAAAATCGAAAAGTTGCACACGTGGGGACACGCCCAAGTTGATAGAAAATTGCTAAAATTACTGAAAATTGCTGTTTTCACCATTTTTATCAACTTTGGAGTCCCGTTGTGATCCAAGTTCTATATGAAATCTTCTGAAACTTTGCTTGCTTATTAAATTATATATAAAATACTGATATGCAAAAATTTACGGTGATTCAATATTGTATGCGCACGCAAAGTCCGCTCAAAGTTTGCACGTGCGAAAGGTGAGAATTTTGCTCATTCGTGATCACGATTTCGAATAAATTCTGCTTTCCCGCGATATTTAAATGGAATTATATATGAATTTAATGCCAACTTGAATGAGTAAAAAGTGCCATATTCAGTCAGGTAAAATTTCGAAATCGATGAAATTACCTCCTAATTATTAATATAAATATTAATGAAGTTATGAGTTTACATTTCGGCTTTGTAAATTATCCTGACATTATAATCAAAAAGAGATGATATTTGACCAAAACCCATAATCATGGGTAGAGTGTACCGCTGCCAGTGTCTCTCTTTTCCAAACAAAAGGAAATGATATTAATTTGAATAACCGTCTGCAAATGCAAATTGATACCGAGAATGAAATCGGTCGCTCGCTTTTTCCATTCGATTACGGCTTACGAATTGTAATAAAGCTTATTGATTGGAAAAAGCGAGCGACCGATTTCATTCTCGGTATCAATTTGCATTTGCAGACGGTTATTCAAATTAATATCATTTCCTTTTGTTTGGAAAAGAGAGACACTGGCAGCGGTACACTCTACCCATGATTATGGGTTTTGGTCAAATATACCTATATAAATAAGTACTACCCCATATTATGATATAAACAATAAACATAATAATATGATATGAGTGTAGTACAATGTACTCGATAAAACTCAGTAAATCAAAGACAAAAATACAAAATAAGTATATATAACAGAGAAAAAATTCAAGATAAATAAACTAACATACAATACTGGTTGCTTTTTAAACCCCGACAAATTATCACTTAAAAGTTAGAATAGTAGGTAAAATGCAAACATTCAATAGTTAGAATAGATTACAAATAAAATATGAACAAATTAATCACAGGAAATAAATGAAATTAAAATGTCTAAAATACGATAAATATTATATCCTCAAACGGCAAACTTGTAAAAATATCTAGCTAATTAAGAACTTACTAACAGTTTAAAATTAGATAAAACTAAGTACAAGATTTATTTCATGCTAAAAAAGAGTTAATTACAACACGAGCTCCCGCTTCCGAGCTCGTGTTGCAAAGGGGAGGCCTGCCTTCCGAGATCGCATTACCAGGGGAAGCCTCGAGTCCAAAATTGTGTATCGAGGGGTGGGTGCGGACTTTGAAAAACCAGAAAAATATTTTCGGCTAATATTAATAATGAACAGGAGAAAAGTGGTTTTTCCCAACAATTTTTAGAAACCTAAATAAAAAAGTTTGCCCCTTGCCCAGATTTTATGGGGGGCGATGGCCCCCTGTCCCCCCCCCCCCTGTCCCCCCCCCCCCTTCCTACACCACTGTCAAAACTATTTAAAAAACTGCTTGATCAGATACGACAGTTGCGCCCAATCGATATTCGATATATTGATGATAATAAAAGTAAACTTTATTCAATAAAAATCGTACGATCATAACGATGGACGCAAAGCTACGAAGAATTAAAAGTTATCTTTACTTTAGGATAATATGCGATTCTTCAGGGATATATGCATTCTTCAGGGCGGACTGTAATACAGTATTCGTCCGAACTACATTTTTATATTTTGCACATTTATTTATAATGTAATTATACTCCCTCCAAACGTCCTATGACCTACCCAAACCGAATGTTAATTCCACAAGTTGCAGGATCAGGGCCCGTGGCTTTATGCCAGAGCTTTGACGTAGCATTCTGGGTAGTGGGTGTCTTCCACGAACAGTTTATGGTGTATTAAAAATGACTTAAGTACAAATTTATGTACACCTCTTAGTTTGTCATCCACGAACTGAGTCTTAAGTAAACATTTTTACTTAAGTTGAATCTGACATGGCGAATCAGATCACGTCACTCATGATTGGGGACCTGTTAATGGCCTGTTAAGGTGTGGGAAACGGGTGCAATTGTCGGTAGGCCTTTAGAATACACTTGTCCTAAAAAACGGGAGCATTACGTTGAATCAAGTGATTGGGTGCCAACCAACTATGGGAATCGTGCAGAAAGCCCAATTACGGTATTCTAGCACCCTGTCACATGATTAGCGATTAGGTAATCATTGATTACCTAATAAAATCTAGAACCTTCTACGACATTCAGATTCAGAAGTCGCTTTATTAGCGGAGATTCAATGCGGTAAAAAAGTGGAACATAGTGGCTATTCTTTAAAAATGTCGAGAATTGTACTAGTCCAAAATATTGAGTGAAAATGTTCAAAACATTTATTAAAATTAGTTCATCATACGTTTTACGTAATTGTAAACATTTCTTATCAGAATATAGTTTTGAAATATTTGAAACAAATTTACTAATTATTTAATTAATGAATTAAATAGTTTCTTTATTAAAAAGTTGTTAAAGAAAAAGTTTTTCTTCTTTGTTTTCTAACCACACTGCTTTAGACTAAAATCTTTTAAGATATTCAGAAGTTGAATTATTTGCGGTGATTAAGTGCGCCTGCATGCTAAAAAGGTACAATTTTGCCCTGAATCGCGGAACTATTGTGCTTTGATACTCAGACCTGCATGACAAAAAGGGAACAACCGTTTCTCACGCGTGCAATCGCGCTCAAGGGGTATGGTAGGATATGCCAATTGCATATCATTTCTGATAATAACTTGTCTACGCTTGTTCCAACGTTCTGCTTGTTGATTTGATTTTTGACCTATGTCTACTGCTAGGCCTAAACAGTAAACATCATCGGCCTGGTCGTATAGCTTAATACACTTATTGTGTAATTACAAACTATGGCATATATGTATGCAAGCCTCTTGATTTATATAAGGATTATAATATCATAATTGATAATGACAAAAGCCCAATAATAAGGATGAATTTAAATTTTCCGGCAAGATCCGGCACAGTACGGCAAGTTCCGGCAACCTTATATTTGCCCTTCGTAACAACCGGTTCCGGTCCGGCAAAATCCGGCTAACCGGATAATAGATCGATATCCGGAAAAATCCGGTCCGGCAGCCAAAAGCCCATTCCGGTCGGTTCCTATTCCTGTAGGTCACAACACCATCATCTCCACCCTGACCTGGGTTCCTGTAGGCCGTCACCACACCATCTCCTCTTCTGTTCCTTACAAATGACACGTCAGCGTATATTGGTTCTTCCCCAGCTTCCAGACTGCGTGTATTGTTTACAAAATCTATATCAGCATACGTTCCCTCTTCCTCAATTTTAACACTGTGTTGTTCAATAGATTTTCCTCCATGTCTGTTCTTAACAAACGTTACAGCAGCATATATGTCACCTTCCTCATTGCTAAGATTGTGGGGCTCTTTAGATATCTGTTCAGGTCTGTCCAGGCGCGCACAAAGGCCTTCGTTGTCATCAGTTGAGGGTCCAGGCTCATTTGATTGAATTGTCGAGAACAGAGCGTTTTGGTTTGCCTCCTGTTCTGAACTTCTCTATCAACCCCTTCTGTGTCTTCTAAGGCGTGGACAGGCTGTGTGTTTACTGTGGAGACAGAATGTTGCTTGTTGACATTGGCATGGACTGGTTCTTGGTCTTGGTCCCTGTTACTGTGGTTGACTTCTCCTCCTTCAGGTATATCTTCTTCTTTATTTCTGTCTCCTCGCAATTTGAAAATAACGGCAGCCACCAGTAGAAGCAGCAGCAGCCCGCCTCCACCTGCCCCAGTTATCAAAGGAGTACTGTTTCTCCCAATGCTTTCACTTCCTTGTTCTGGTTTCCTGCATCGGTTTGCAGTACTTGTTGTGTTGTCAGTACAGTCCTTGCTCCCATCTTTTAAGCACGTTTGTAATGCTCAATATCTGGCTTGCAATATATTCCACAATCGTCTCTGACATAATCTTCCCTGTACTTTTCGCAATCCTGTCCTATCTTTTTGTTTTTACACTCATCACAATTTCTTCCATTCTTCTGTTTTTAACCTTGAGTAGCTGATCTAAATCGCTGGGCTGATGAAACTGGATTTAGTGCTGTATCACTGGGGACGTGATGTGATTTTGCTAGCGCTATTAAAGTCACAATTCAGACGGCGTTAATATTCGACCCGCTCACTGTCCCAAATATAACGACAAAACCCCCCAGGCGACATCACCTGCAAATTACAAATCAGCATGCTGAGTTTCGGGTCGTCCCTAACAATAACAACAATACTGGGACGAGCAGTGCGGATCATCAGGATATTCACAGCCACTAATGTGACGATTGAGAGTTTTCTGGTGTCCTTGAAGCATCAGGCGGTGTTCATATCGGGGATTGTGTTGACTCAGACGGGACTTGCTATCCTCGCAACTTCTGGGTTAGTGATACTGTACTTTGAGAAGATAGTGCCTTTTATTAGTCTGTTCCAAACTATTTATTTAGATACATGTAATCGCGACGAAATCTTTAAATTGAGTGAGAGTTCCCTGCATGATAGTGGGACAAACTCACGTTGATATGTTACTAATGCACTTAGATCGAAATATTGCGCGCTTTTAAAATTCAGATGATAAACTAACATATTAAAATGGGGTATTCTTTTTTAATTCCACTACTTCCAGGATGGGCCTGGATACTCGAGTTGATTTTGACGAGAGAACCCGACTGCAGCAGCTGGAACAACCCAAAGTACACGCGGTGTGTCAGAGCCCTGATAGGACTTTCGTGTTTGTGTTTCTAGCTGGGTTCCTTGGTCTGTGTGTGATTACAAGCGTGATTTCCTTTCAGGTGTGATTTCAATTTACGAACAGCAAAATCAAGCAACCGCTAGGGTTGCCGGGGACAGATATTTATGCATATCGATCGTATCACCGTCTTTTAGAGCAGTTATTTATAGTGAATACAAAGCTCTTAACCTGACCTTTTTTCTAAGGTCGTCCCTGTTTATAAGCTTGATGACAGCAGACCAAAAGAGCTAGTTACCGATCGATATTTACAAACCGAGTATCGGAAGTTAATTAACGACTGCGCTTTAAATGGTGTTTTATTTTTAACAGGGAAATTTTATTGTGACTTCTGAGCTAAAGATCTGGTAGAGGAGTAAGAAAAAAAATACAAAATTTTGCTCTTAAATATATCCTTTAATATTCCCTTCTTTCCCCACTCCCCACTAGGCACGGAAACTACCAACGAACTACAACGAAGTAACTTACACCTACTTTACAGTCTTCACCATGGATACCATCCTTGTAGCGTATCTCTCCATATTGTACACAGCTGACCATGCTCACAATACTATGGTTACAACCGCTATTGTCACTCTTATAACAGGTAGGGTATAGCTAGAATTGCAACTTAGTCTGTCGTATCTGTTTTATTTTATAAATTTGTTACACCAACAACCACCAAATGTTGGAAATTATTGAATTTATGGGATCCGAGTGTCTATCAATAATTTTGAGTGATAAACATTTAGATAACATGACAATCCTGACAGGTTACCTGATTCTGTTCATGCTCTTCTTCAACAAAGTCTACATAATCTACTTCTCCCCGGACCAGAACAAAATCCACAACATCCCGGAGTCTCCGACTCTCAAGTTTAAGAGGCACAGAAGGGAAAGCACCCGACTTGTACCTGCTCTGGTTTCTACTCTCAGTGTTAGGACACTTGATATCAACCCTCCTCTTAGTCTCCGGCAGTAAACATGCTTATGAGATTCATTATGTCCCTTTTATTAACAGTGTTAAGCTGAATGATTGATGCAATTGATGTTTACAGTTTACAAGATTATTTTATAATCGGGTTCGTTTTCGTTTTATATATTACTGGAAAGCCCGTGGTCACTGGGAAGAAACTAATATGTGATAGAGTTAAAGCATTACCAAATACATCGTTTGAGGCAACGAAAAGTTCACAATTTTGCTTTAAAAGTACGTTAATAGTGCGTGGTGCTTTAAAGTACGTTAAGTGCGTACTAACCAACTATGAAGATAGGTAGGTGAGGCACCGCATATCAATATGATTATGATGCATCTCATCCAATTTGTAAGTGGGTGGTCTTCCGTACAGAGAGAGGGAAAGTTTTAAATCGTTCTGCCGAATCTGGACGATTTTGTTATATCCTGGTATCCTAGATATTGTCTGTTAAGCTGACATTAAGGCTTACTATATAATATGTCATGTTATTCAATTTCATTCTCTGCCATGACAGGGAATGACCGAACATTTTTTTAATTACAGATTCCAGCGGATTCCGAATCATCAGCGATAAGCGGCCAAAATTCCGGAATTAAAAAATTGAACACATTGCATTAATAATAATCGTCAAACAGAAGTTAACAAACTAAAAATTATAAAACAAATCTATCTATAAACATTCATTTACTACAATTCCTATGTGAACGCTAAATAAAAACCGTTAAAACAATAATCTAATTGGTATAAAACCAATTTATTTATAGTCCCAACACAAAATCAGTTGAGTTCTAAAATTTTAGTTCATTTGAGAGTCATATGTACAATGCAAAGTCGTATATCTACATTTCAGATTCATAATATGATCAACTCTGGTAATGCCCATTTGTCACATTTATGACAAAAAATGCTTTATTTTTTGTCACACTTTAGCGATTTTATTTATTGTGACATTATAGCTATTGCTGTTATGTCGCATTCCATAATCTGATCGTTTTCATAACGATAAATTAGAATCCAAATGCAGCCAAGGCATTCCTGGGAGTTTCCAAGGAAAATTAGTTTAATTAACAAACTCCAGTGCCAGTTATCTCTGTCGTCTGCCAGTAATGACGGTATGCATTGGGCTGACTTGTGGGGTTACCGGAGGACTCTGAAACTTTGGGTCGTTAGATTTAATGGTGAGTAGAAGGGTCTGAGACATTGAGAGTATCGAGATGACCTCCGTGAAGCTTTTACTGCCGACACTGTGTCCGTTCACGTTCAGCACTTCATCTCCAACCTGGAAAATAAGAAGTTTAGATTAAAAATTAGATTGCCTTGCCGTCATAGTTTAGCCTACATGACAAAAAGACGTCCTTTAGAAATCAGTTCAAGTTTGAAACCATTTGGCATTTAGACCCCAATTATACTTCAGCCATAATAATGACACGAATTTGGAGACACTAATATCCTTACTTACCGCTATAAGACCAGTAAAGAGTTTGTCAGTAAGACCATGTCCGAACCCGCTGATAAAAACCCGGAGTTTATTATCTTGTATTGTAGGGGATATCTGGAAACCAAAGTACCCATCGTAGGGTCGGTACAGTTCTATCACTTTCACCTGGACAATGTCAGGAGTTAATCGAGGTGTTAATGATCACAATGATCACAATGATCACAATGATCACAATGATCACAATGATCACAATGATCACAATGATCACAATGATCACAATGATCACAATGATCACAATGATCACAATGATCACAATGATCACAATGATCGCAATGATTACTATTTAGTTGTGAGTGGTTCAGAAGTATAATGATTTCCAGGCTCCCAATTCATATTGGAAACCGAAACCTTTTGAGCTACCCTTTGAAACCCCCGAACATACATTTAATTGCCTGGAAGTGGAATGTAATAACACAAACGCTACTTAAAGAACAAATAATCACAACACAAACTGTTCCGTACCTTGCCAGTAGTACTGTAGATAATCTTGCCAATACATCTGAAGTTATCCGGATCGCTGACAGGGGTCTTCAGTCTCTTCTTGCTTTGTTTGTAGTACGGTACACTGGTGTAGTCAGGCTGTACTTCTGTTAGTTTCTGGGACTTCATGTTCGGGAGTAACGCGTCTGAGGTTTCGTTTTGCGCCTGCAAAGTCTGACGTCATGTTAAGTTATGTAGCAATATAACTTATGTAATTAATTTAAGTTATGTAAGTGATTTAGAAGGCTGGGGTATTTTGGAAGGTGGTGCAAGTAATAGTATTGGTGTACGTGGTGCAGCTGTGATAATTCACTGTGCAGGTGACCTGGAAACAGCAGTTACGAGGCAGATAGTTTGGGCAAATGATTACAAAATGATTGCACGAGTTGAACATATTGTAATGTTTATCAAACTTGTGTTGTCTCTCCGTATTATACGGTTAGGAAATAGTAATGGATTGGGAACTTTCTGAAGTTTTGATAGTGCAGGTGTAAGTGACCGGGTAACTGATTTAATAATTACAGTCCACGTGCATAGTTGGTGCATAGTAGGTTAGTAGCAGGTTTTAGTGATATAGATTTGTATGTTGCCTGCAGTGGTACAGAGATGATATTAAAATTAGTTTGACAAGTCCTGATACACGTGGTTAATATGGGTTACAAATTACAAAATGATTGCAATTTCAGTTGAAGTTTACAAAACTCGCAATATCTTTATAACGCGATTACTTAGTTAATTAGATTAATTAGTTATTTCACCTTGACGAGATGTTTGAGAATAAGTTTGTGAAGGTTGGTAGGATCTTTAGAGTCTTCAAACAGATCAGGAAGGTTGGACTCCAGCACGGAGAGTTGATCAGAGTACATGTCTAACAGCACATTCTTCTCGTGAGCCACGTCTATAAACTGCATCGGGTTGTTCATCATTTGTTGTTGTTGGATGGGTTCAGCTTCTGGTCTGGGGTAGAGACTACTTTATATTAGAGACAGTCGTGATTAGAGAGAGTTTTTTTGGGAGTTTGAATTTTAATTTCCTTTACCTAATATCCTTTAGTTTTAAATATATTTTCTGATGTAAATTGGAGTATTAACCCTTTATTAGGTACTGAAGATGTTTTTTACATCTAATGTTATACAAATTTTGTTGGAACTTTTTAACTCATTCGTTGTCTAACTGTGGGAACTATTGATTTTTGATCAGTGGTGATTAGTGAGTAGTTTAGTTGTATTAGTTTAATTATATTAGAGTACGTTTATCTGCTTCTCAAGGAAGAGAAGTGTCGAAATAATTGTTAGTGCTGTGGTTTTAATGGGGCCGGTAAAATTTACTAAGCTAGTTTATCCGTAACTGGTATATTCCAGTTCGAATAGATTAGAAATAACGTACCTGTTATAAATCATGCAAGTCATACAATTAATCTAATCGCTATTAGTTTACATTTACACATTTGTTTGGTTGTATTTTTAAGTGCTCCCTTATCAGTTATTTGTTGCTAAATCGCGATAAGCGAACGCGTGCTATTGTACATTTATTGTACATTGCTTGTATAAAACTCAAATAGTGTGTGTAACTGACATTTAAAGGTTCAATATGCAAGACAAGGAAAACCTGAAATCAGTAAGCGATGATGCTAAGAAACGTGTACTTGGAAGCCTACTTAACAAAGCTGATGCCCCCAGCAAGAAGGTTCTCAGTGTGTATAGTTTCAGTGCAAGTTATAAGACCAATCTGAAAGATATGAAATCACTCACCGCAGTTCAACTAGAACCCTGTGCAATATTTCTAGGTTTTAATGTCAGAGATGGTGTGAAGAAACTGTACACGAATAAACAGACTCTATGTGATAGAATGATTCTCAAGATCGAGTCCTTGTTCGACATAGAATGCGAGGACTGTAACGATGTGTACTGTAATGAACTGGGAAAAGAACCGCTCTTAAGATGCCGGCTATGCTTACAGGGCTCCCACGATTGTGAAGCCATGGCCGAAAAAGCCAAGACCTTCAACGACCTCATTCAGAAAGGACTGCTTCCTTTAGGAGGATCTTGGCTCTGCTACGAATGTTCAAAAAAGAACGAAACACGCTCACTTCAACCTCCCCAGAAACCTACCAAGAAAAGGAACACAGATAGTATAACAGATCTATCCACTATTAAAGAGGTTGAATCTGAGGTAAAGGGCGAGGGAAACGACGATGAAGATGAAGATGAGGATGAGGATGAAGACAGGGAAAGCCCTAGAAGAGGTAGACATAATGATACCGAAAATAACCCCCAGATTTGCCGGGAATACACTATGAGGAAGTGTCCCCACGGCCTCACTGGCAAACGTCTCATTGGTGGTAAGAAATGCTCATACCAGCACCCCATCAGGTGCCGCTTTTACTCCAATTTCGGAGACGACAAACGCAGAGGATGCAGGAATGGGAAGAAATGCACTTTTTTCCACCCTAAACTGTGCCGTAATTCAGTTGCGAATCACGTATGTTTAAACAGCGATTGTGGCTTCCATCATCTTAAAGGAACGGCCAGAAAGACTGTTGGAAACGTGAATCTCACTGACAGAAATCGCCTGCCTCAGCAGCAGCAGCCCAAAGATAGGAGAAAAATAGAATTCAACACGAACAGAAGTTCCTGGCCGCCTCCTGGTGGTTATGATGTGGACAGAATGGGTAGTCTAAACTCCCTCAACACCCCCTACCCACCCACTGTTGAATATCAGAAACCCCTCAGACAACGTAAAGACAGTACATCTGAGAGGGATAGTGCTTTTTTAGAGAAGCTCATGGAAAACATGAAAAACGGAATTATAACCCAGATGAACTCCAAAATGGAGGAACTTCGAGGGCAAATTCCAGCCCTTGTCCAAGAGACACAACGGAGCCAGCTGGACCCGAGATCACGCCAAACATCCTCTCAGCAAATCTCGACACAGTTCCCACCACCAGCACAGTTCTCAGCCCAAGTGCCACTCCCAAACCAGCCAATGCGGATGCCGATGCCACTAAACTTCATTCCCAACTATCAAGGATCTTGCTACTGAATGCTCGGTCCATCTCCCCAGCCGCAACCAGCACTGTAAAATGGAAGATTCCATTCATCCAAGACCACATACTTGACGACCTAGGAAGACCCCCGGTCCCTATTCTCGCTATCACTGAATCATGGTTGAAGCCATATATCAGTGATGCTCAAATAGCTATAGATGGGTACAACAGTCTTAGAGCAGACCGTCATAGTCGAAAAGGTGGTGGTTGTGTGCTTTACGTTGAAAACTCGCTGCTAGTATCAGATACTGTAAATTTTAGTGACAAACACTGCAGTATGCTGCATTGTTTCATAGACTCTATGAACGCCCTTGTCTCCGTGATATACCGCCCACCAGATGCTCCTCCCGGATCCTTCAAAGCAGTCCTGGACCAGGTGCAGGAGAAACTAAATAACTTGACATCGAACGATAGATCACCTGACATCTACATTATGGGGGATTTCAACCTCCCAAATATAGATTGGGACTCTTGCCAAGCTTTACCTGGTCAACCGCTTTGTGACCAGCAAGCTTGTTCCGAACTAATTGATTTCATGGAGAGAAATTTCTTGACACAAATGATCTGTAAGCCCACGAGAAATAACAACACCATCGATCTCGTCCTCACAAATAAACCACAGGACACAGTTGAGACAAATATCTCCGAATGCCAACTATCTGACCACAGGCTAGTCGAGCTCGTTCTCGGACATAACCCGCTCTGCCCAAAAGAACATACTCCTATATCTTTCGACAGAAACTCTTTTCGGGCGACTGATTTTCATAGAGCAGATTTTGAAGCAATGAACGATCGTTTAGAAGCTGTTAACTGGATCTCTTTGAGAGAACTCTGTTATGAAGATGAAGATGGAAGTGCCTTTCTGGAGCTGATACGCCTAACTGTCCTCCAGATAACCCTCCTAAACTCGCCTTCTAAAGACCCTACTGGATCTGGCCCTTCCCGCCCCCGTAGAAGTCGCCAAGTCCGTGAAAAATACACAATGAAGAGGAAAAGAAGAAAACTCAATGCCCAAATAAGTGCACTTACTCAAAACAACCCAACTTCGAGAAAAATCGAAAAGCTGAAAACCGAAGTGAATCTTCTGACCTTCGAAATAAGTGAACTTGTGATCAAGCAACTTAACGAAAAAGAAGTTAAAGCTGTAAGTACAATAAAGACGAACCCAAGATTCTTTTATTCTTACGCTAAACGATTTGCAAAGGTAAAATCATCCGTCGCCCCAATTAGAGATAAAAACGGAACTCTGAAAATGGACCCAGCGGAAAAAGCAGAAATTCTCCAGACTCAATATGTCACAGTCTTCAGCAACCCAAATTCTGCAAATGTTGAAGAATGCCTCGCCGGATTAGATCCTCATCCAAAAGAAGATCTCAACACATTCACCTTCACAGCAGACGACATATCAGATGCCATAAAGGAACTGGACCCGTATGCCTCCACCCCTGATGGTGAGATCCCGGCCAAGATCCTAACTAAATGTCGAAGGACAATCGCTGAACCAATTTATCTACTCTGGAAACGCTCATTTGATAACGGAGTCATACCATCTGGCATGAAGACACAGTACATCACGCCTGTGTTCAAGAAAGGAGACCGAACATCTGCCGCTAACTATCGCCCTGTCTCGATAACCTCTCACATTATTAAGATATTTGAGAGAGTGGTCAGAAATCATCTTGTGGAACATATGGAGTCAAACAGCTTTCTCTCCCCCCATCAGCATGGATTCCGCAAGAAAAGAAGCTGCTTAACTCAACTAATAGACCACGTAGATAACATCCTGAAAACTCTCAACGACGGCAACGAGGTTGATGTTATATACCTTGATTATGCCAAAGCGTTCGATAAGGTAGATCATCAAATATTACTTGCAAAGGCAAAACGCTATGGAATAAAAGGAAAGACTCTGCAATGGCTGACTGAATTCCTGAAGGATCGCCTGCAAACTGTGGTCGTGGAAGGAACAAAATCATCCTTTCAGCTAGTAATCAGTGGGGTACCCCAAGGAACAGTATTGGGACCCATTCTTTTCATTCTATACATTGACGACCAACTTGATACATTGGTTACCGCTCTGGGAAAGGTGTTTGCTGACGACACCAAGCTCATTGGAAAAATCATGGACTTAGCTACCAAAAGCCTACTTCAAGACGACCTCCTAAATGTAATCGCTTGGGCCCTGAAGAACAACATGCAACTAAATGAGGCCAAATTCGAAATATTAAATTACAGCTTGAACAATTCATTACTGTTAAGAGAATTGCCCTTCACCAGTCAATATTCCTGTTACAATTTAACAAATGGAAGAACTATTGACCCAGCCAAAACTGTGAGGGACCTAGGGGTTCTCCTGTCAAATGACTGCTCCTGGTCTTCTCACATACAGCAGATGGCTAAAACAGCAAGGACGATGACGTCATGGGTCCTTAGCGTATTCAGATATAGGTCACGCTTCCTCATGCTCACACTCTACAAAACCATGGTGAGAAGCAAACTCGAATACTGCTGCCCGGTGTGGAACCCTGACAAGATCAGCGATATAGAAGCTATTGAAAGCATCCAACGACACTACACTCGTCGAATCAGTGGCTGCCAGAACCTTGATTACTGGGAACGCCTGCAGAACCTGAATCTTCTCTCATTACAGAGACGCAGAGAACGATACATCATAATCCATACATGGAAGATGATGAATGGATTAGCTCCGAACGACATCAACATGCAGTTCAAGGAAAGCTCCCGACACGGTGTAAAGGCCACTGTGCATGCATTTAACAAAAAGGCACAATGCTCAATCTCGACCCATTATGAAAACTCTTTTGGAGTAAAAGCAGCCAAACTATGGAACCTGCTCCCCAAGGAAGTTAACACAATCCAAGTCTTGGAAACTTTCAAATCCTCCCTTGCTAAATTCCTGAAAGGCTTCCCGGACACCCCGCCCACAAAAGGGTATACCGCCATCACAAATAATTCTCTTCTGGAATGGACTCTACAAAAAGATCTAAGCCAGGAGTGATTGGAGGACGTACTTGATACTGTTGTCCAGAAGCGATCCCTGCCGAACCTACCTAAAGTAACCTAAAGTAACCTATTCAGACAATCCGGATAAATTCGCTGTTCTCTTTAATTAAGCTTCGAAAATAAACGACCAAGTGGCACCAGGCTTTTTGTTTTGGCAGCAATCATGACATTATAAAACAGAGTTCATACTTAGTTTCAGAAATAAACGACCAGATGCCATAAAGTTACAATAAGATTTAATAATAAAGCACAATTATATCTTGAAAAGATGTCCAAACTGTCTCCACCCAGCTTGTCTCCGCCAACAAAAGCAACAATTAATCAGTACTAACCCGTGGGATCCGGGCTGATATCGCTGTGGTACAGACTGGACTGGGTTTCTAGGGTTACCAGGGTTACCAGGGTTACCAGGGTTTCGGATGCTTCCATTCTTACCGGGTAGCGTGCTATCCAGGTTCGGGTTGTAGTAGTTACACAAACTGAGGGGGTCATTATTTTACCATTAATACCATAACTGCCAAATTAGGAGAGGTAACTTCACAAACGAACATTTCAAGTGTCAAGTGATCTACTTGAATTACCACTATACAAGGCATCTGCCTGATTAAACACGTCTAAATAGCCAACCTTTGGTCGCCTGTCAGGTTATCTGATAAGAATTCAACCTGTGCTCCATTACATTGGCGGAGCGTCTCGGACCAGCACATGTCAGTAGGTTATAACACTTATATGAACCGTCATGATTTATGAGCATAATATTATTTTCTACGCACCTGCTATTTTTTTGCGCATCAGTCAGCTGATCGGTAGTCATTTTGGGTTCTTTCTTTATCTTGAGCTTGGCTACTGCTGCGTCGATGTCGAAGTGATAGCCTCTGACTTTGCCATTGACTGGTTTTGCTTCGACTTTTCTCTCTGAACTCACAGTGCTACTCGTTTCGAGAGGACACCTGAAATGACGAAGTTACAGATTTAACACCTTTCATCAAATAAATTGCGACGCTAAAAAATATGCAGTATACTTTACTGTCCCATTGAATTGCGTAGGGCCCTTTGAGCTTTGATGATTAATTTCACAAATTTAATACCTAAGTATATTCTTGACTACATGACGTGCATGATCGCCTTTCATTCGTGGAGTGCGCGTGATTTGTGGGACCACTTCTGGTCAACGTATATACTCGTATTTGAGACTTAGTTTTATTTATTTGTCGTTCTAAAGGTCGGCTGAAAAATAGGTTGAAAGGAGAATATTCTCCACTTGATGAATCTAAAGAATTTTAACAATGTTTGACGTAGTTCCAACCTGCCGTCGCTCCTAACATTGTCCTCCACGGAGGTGGTGTTACTCCCAGAGTCTAACCTAGCGTGGTTTATCGTCTCTCGTAACCAGTTGTGAACGTCACGTGGTATAGGGGACGAGGGTGCTGCTTCCTCTGAGGAAACGTACTAGTTAGTGCCAGTGGTATGGGGTTGTCAGTGGTTAACGACTAGACTAAAGTAGAAACCAGCTCATATAAATCCATTACATTGATCTTAGATCTTTAACATTTCTAGAAACTTAACACAAAGTGCTGGATATTGGACAATGTTTGTATCGTTAACATCATGTACAAAATCTTTAGCCAATGTTAACTACATGTTGGTGACAGTTACGAAGTCATTTCCATAATCCTCTTCCGTTTTTAGTACCTTTCCTGTATCCAGGTTCAGTTATCCTAGTGAGCTCATCCTCAGGATCACTTGAATCAGAACAACTGTCTACGTGTAGAGACACCATGCCTCCTTTAGAGCGAGTATCTGAGATGTGAGCTTGGTCAGTATATTTTGGAGGACTTCACCGCTTTGACGCACCGCGCAACTTAAATCATACTTACTTCGCATCGAAGACGAGATCTTGCAGAGCAACGATCTGGAAGAGTTGACATAGTCAATCAAGGTCAGTATTACTTATAAATTACCTTGTAAGCAGCTTTTAGTTGTATGTAGCATCCCTCTCTGCGCCGAATATTTGATTAATTTAATAACTATTGTATTTGTACTACAGATTGTAGTAACAACTAAGTATTATCAACTAAGCGTGAGGTCCACTGATCAAACAGTCCGTGACTGAGATAGATTGCTCTTCTTCACGAGGTCTCCAACCAGTTTGAGTTTGTCACGTGTTAAATCACCTCATAACAGTGATCTACTTGTGATATAACTCTACTTGTAATATAACTCTACTTGTAATATAACTCTACTTGTGATATAACTCTACTTGTGATATAACTCTACTTGTGATATAACTCTACTTGTGATATAACTCTACTTGTGATATAACTCTACTTGTGATATAACTCTACTTGTAATATAACTCCCGATATTGTGTCAAGGTCCTTTATCCTAATATTATTGCTTGTTGGACGTTGATATATTTAAAATATTAGTAATGTTATTACCATCAAAAGTTATAATTGTTACATGCCTTGTTCATTAACACTGAGTGGGGTCTTACGTGGTTCCGTTATATTTGAGATTTAATTTAACTAGTACTAAATATTTGTATTAATACTACAAAATATTTGTATTATTATTTAACACTAGTGTAACCCGGCCTACGGCCGGGATTTCACTGCCGCAGTTAAAAAGGGTAGGAGTAATTACCCGCTGAGTCAAAACCCGCATTAGGTGACCCAATAGTTTCTTAAACAATAATCTCATAATCAGTTATTTCTTGTGGATAATTAAGTCATTATTAGCCATGAGGCACCACACTCCATGATCATAAGGTCTGAACACCGAGTATTACACCTCATCACTCCCGTCTTGAACCGCTTTCTATTTTTATTTAAATCGTTATAGAAATTAACCCTTGTTAACTCCGCACCACACCCGCATATTATATTTGAAAACACGCATAACATTGTCGTATGAACTCTCTCTCTCTCTCTCTCTCTGCAGTCCAAACAGACCCCAAACACTAACAGTCCCCCCTCCCCTAATAAGCTTAAGGTATAACATTACAGCGAATCTTCCAGGCTAATCCAATTATGACGCTACTTAAATGCAGCTATAACATATTACACAGTAATGAGAGAGAGAGAGCAAGCCCCGTAACTCTTGCCGTTCTGCTCACGCAATTTTATGTAACATTTGTGGTACAAAACCATCAATTAAACCACTTACCATCGGCCGATTTAAAAAAAAAATTCCTATGGGCTTCATCAGAGTTTTGTCGACACTATACCGAAAAAATCAGTCCCGTAACTCTTACCGTTTTCTTTGTATAACCGACCGGAAATTACACACGGACAGACAGACAGACAGACACACACACACACACACACACATTCTGGTGTTATTAAGGTGATTATGGTTTATGTGTCCTACTGAAAAACCGACAGCAAGGTCAAATTAACAGTGATTGGTTATCAATGAATTGGACAAATCAAACTAATGCGAGCTCTACAATCTAATTGGGCTCAAATTGTGGCCAATTTTTTGTAGCCTATCGTCTAAAAACTTAATTTCTACATTTCTCACCGAAGTTTTTATCTTGAAGCTTTGCGACGTTTTCGTAAACTTGATCCGTTTTGATGGGAACTCTAGGCGGGACGTGTGGTGGCTGATAAGGGTAGCTAGGTGCATCAGGTCTTTTCATTGGATCTGATCTATCAAGTGGGTCCGATCTGTCGAGTTTATCCCGATCAGATCTATCTAGTGGATCAGATCTTTCGAGTGGATTATATCTGCTTTGTCCATCAGATCTATTCAGTAGATCGGGTCGAGTAAGATCTTGTCTGCTGCGTTGATAATTCGGACTCTGCAGAATAAGAATTATTATTTACATACTGTGATCTGACTCCCAATACAGTTATCAAATTATTGTTATTATAGGATATTAAATATTCGTCTTAATTTAAACGCAGTTGAGATCCCTCTTAATTTCTGTCATACTGGATAAGAATAATGTTTACTAACCAATGCGGGATTACTTCGCATGTGATCCTCATCACATCTTCGTCTAACGTTGCGCCTATCCAAACTTCCGTACAATCTCCCGTTCTGCTGTTCCGGCCCTCGTGAGTACCGCTGAGAAAGGTACAAACTGGTCAAATTCAATACGTTGTGGAATATAACTTTAATGGCACAACTTTACAAAAGGACCTAAAATGTCCATCAATCAGCCGAGGCATAGAATGGTATTTGGACCCAAATTTTCTATACTTCAGAGAAAACGCTTCTTCAAAACTTACCTCACGCGGGGACATGTTGGAGTAGTGATCAAGATCTGATGCCATAGAGTTAGATTTGTTGTAGACTGGTTGTCTAGGATCCCCTTGCCGTGGTGTCCCGTACGACAGAGGTCTGGAGTATTCTCTACCGCCACTGCTCGGGGGTCTCTGACTGTTCATCTGTATGTGACTTATCAAGGATTCAATAGGATACATTTCAAATAAAATAGGTTTTAATGAGATTTAATATAGAGCCTGACCACTGAAATTTAAGTAGATCTTCCATTGCAAACCGAACTAACTAGTTTCAATCTCCCACCTTTCTGAGAGAAGTAGGGGTTGGTGGGAATACGGTCTCTGCTTCCTGCTGTGAAGACCGATGTCTGGATCTCTCCGAAACCCTGATGATCGCGAATATTAAAACATCAGTCATTAATGAATAATGAAATATACGTTTGCTTGCTAATACCGTCAAAGAATTGGTTTTGAAAATAAAAGAATTAATCAATAAGATAAAAGGTTAACACAACTAACGTAGGACTGGAAGGTATGCTGCCGTGAGGTCTACTCCCACTCCTCCCACTTTGTCTCTGTCTCTCCTGCCTATCAGTTCCCTCATATCTCTCTGAACCGTATGCATCAGGCTGTCTCTGTCTGTCTTGTCTCTCAACCACTTCACACCGAGACCTGTCTCCGGACGATTCAGGACTTCTCCCCTGATCATTTACCACCCTCCTGCCCGAGTTTGGAGTTCTAGGTGTAACATTAGGAGATCGTCTGGAATTATCGTCGAAACTAGCTCTGCCGTGAGCTCCCCTGTTAGGTGTGACTGGTTGTTGTGAGGGTGGAGGTTGGTAGCTGTTCCGACCGAATCCTAACCTACGAATCTCCTGAGTGCTCTTACGGACATTTTCCTGGGCTTGGTTCATGTCTTGCAGTTGAGGCGAATTCTTTGCTCGTACGGGAGGCACCGGTTCCTTCTGGGCGCTAGGGTTAGAAGATTTAGATTTGGAGGAATCAGAGCAGTCTCCGCTAGATCTCACACTAAGTTGAGCATAACCGGCAGAGTTAGCAGGTGAGATTGATCTGTTGCTTCCGCTCTTCCCGTACATAAACGGAGAGGATCTTAACGTTTTCGAGCTAGAACTCTCACGGTCACTGTTATCCGACTTCCCGGATATGTCCGATCTCCTGTTTTCCGGATCAGATTTCCCGGACACCTCGGATCTTGATTTAACACGTGAGCGTCCGACAGTTGATCGAGAGGAGCTATTAGAACTGACCAGACTGACTGGAGTAGCTCGTGAGGGGGTGGGGACTGTTGTCATCTCTGTGTTCTGAGGTTGGGGTTCCAGAGTTTCTAGAACTTTCCGACCGAGCTGCACTTTGTAGGACAGCTTTCCGCTGTAAGTCGAGTTGTTTGCGGGTCTTATCATCCGCTCCAACAGGTGGAACACGCTGAGCAAGTGCTTGGGAAGCTCCGATTGGCAGTGGAGTTCTGTGTCCACGGTCAACCTCTCTGGTGGGTGCAGCTCCGGGAACAATTCCGCTACTGATCCTTACCACTTCACTTTCACCGTCACTGAAAAGTGAGGTGACGGAATACTTTCTTCGATAAACAATCATAACAACACTAACCTTACTCTGTTATTACTTATTATGATATCTGCGACTATGCGACTATGATATTTTCCCACAGAAAAGAAAGGTGATAATGAAACGATTACTCGCCAGCTAGAGCGAAGTCGTGTTTAAAGATGATATCATGACAGGTACAAAATGCTTTTATAATCACAAGGAGTTGTGGATAAGGCCTCGCCCTGAATACAGACGGTTTCTTAGTTATGTTCCTGAGGTATGTTGGTTTCTGGAAAGTGCTGAGGACGTAATGAATTTTTCTCAGACTAGTTCTTTGAATATTTTTAGCTTAATTTTGCTGTAAGCAGCTTCTAATGCATAGGTAAATCATAAACTGTGGTTCCGGTGGGTAACAGTAAAATCTTTTATCATCGTGGCTGCTCCTAGTTACCTGGTGGCAGCATCGTCAGGATCGTCAACATAAAGACTGATAGCATTCTCACTAGGCGCCACTTCTTCTTTATCTGCTGCTCCTGAGGGAGAGTCAGGTTTAATGTTTATCACATTATATAAATGATTTTCTGCGACTGATGTTTCGGAAACTGATGCTACCACTGAGATTTTAAATTCATAATATAATGTAAAATAAGTGTAAGACCATTGACCAAACATTATGACACACTTGTTAATATTCACCAGGCCATTATTATACAATTTATCACGCGACACACGTTAATCACACATGTTAATGTTACTGTGTAATCCATCATGCCATGAATTTGCTGAAGGATAATTTGTTGCCCACGTGCCACTTGGGAGCGCGCATGTCATGTCAAATGTAATTTAGTTTCTAACCCTTATCTTCCGTTTGTTTCAAAATATCACTATCGTTGCATAGACGAATTCTTCCCGGTCGGTAAATCTTATCTATTGGGAATTGTTTGTGTCTTTTATCGAATTCGTTACTTTAAATATAATTGTAAGCCGTTTAATCGTTTACATAATATCAATTTTTCTTAATATTCAGTTTTGACAACAGATAGAAAACCTGATGTTATATATTGTATTTTAATAAACATAGCCACGAATTTATTAGATTGACCAAATTACAAAGCAGGAGCAGTTACATTATACCAAAGTTTAAAGATTGTTTCCCTGACGAGTTTAATTCAGCCAACTCATACGTTTGTTATGTTTTTTCTGCTCCCATACCGAATTTACCTAGTCCTGAAGACTACCATGAATACTTGCAGTAAACTGAGTCGAGTGATTAAGATTGAATGTCGGCTTTGTTTCATGATACGACGTTTAACACTTTTAAGTAATTCATCGATTAACAAGACCAAAACGTTAAAACAGTCAGAAAGATAGTTGAAATTGCTTCTTTGCCATTCTTATGTTTCTCAGTACGTTGAGATTGTTGACTACTATGGATGTGTTTTTTTTATTTCTCGAAAACTTCAAGTTTTAAAATATTTGTCATGCCACTCGGTTGCAGGATGTTATGATCATGTGTCAATTTGGTACGTGTTTCCACACGGCCGGCGTTGCCGTATAAAGTGGCATAAAACATCTGTGGCGCTGTATGCTGTAGCTTCTCTCGGTCCTAACAGTGATAGATAATAATAATTACAACTGCAACTGAAGCGCATCAATATAGCGACACTACTACACTACTACTACTACAATAGATCCAGCTGATAAGAAGGAGCGATATGTAGCCCGGGCTTAGTAAGGGTTTGTTCACCACAAGTTTCACTAAAGGTTCCACCGGCACCAGTGGATAGCTGCGGTCCTTATACCACTTGATAACGGTTTATCAGAGATGTGAGGCTTCTTATCCCTCTAGAGTAATCAAATGACCCCGAGTCTTGCACTGTCCTTATTTTGGATGCCGCCAGGTTTGAGATCACTTATTTTCGGTGGTATCGTTAAATGTGGTTTGAACGCATAACTGATGGCTGTAAAATTCCTTAATTAATAGCCCTTGGGTCTTGAAAGATTTTTCAAAAACAAAGGATTAATTTTGGCAGACGGCAATTCTATTCCACATAATCAGTTGTGAAAATTAATGGGACGAAGACATCTGCGGCAGTTCTATCACCTCTAGCTCTTTGCAGGTTACTGAGTAAATTGCTTAGCGACTGAAGACATCTGATGATGTCTATGGCTCTGGAACTGTGCAGAGTCCCAATACAATTCATTAAAACATTTTCGCTCGATTTAACAACGGTTATCTTTATTCTCACTTTTAGCAGGATAAAAATGCTATATTTCATTTAATATGCTTTGCATATTACTTATACAGGTGTTAAAATAAAAGCTTCTAAGGTTTCAAGGTATGGGGCAATATTTATCACAACTCCCACGAAATGATTTCACAGAATTGTGCTCGTCTGCCGAAGAAAAGAATTCTCAGCAAAGTTAAACAATGTTTAACTTTGATGAGAATTCTTTTGCACATCTATTGTTTTTGCTATAAGATTGTAACAGCTGCATTGTATGTAAAGAATGTGGTAATTGTCTTGAAATAACTCTGGCGAAACTGCTGAAACAGTGTGATTCATACTTCTTGCTCAATTCTCACCGTTATTGTTTGTTGATAACCGTGAACCAGCACAGAAAATTTGCTGTGTTCACCTCTCTTTCTTATATTGTTCTGTAATTTCTATGGTTGCGAAGTTAATTTTAAAGAAGATTAAATAACTTAAGTTATCAAGGAATGGCCCAATCTTAACCGTCTTCAACAACTCTCGTGAGGCCGACAAGAATCTGAAAAGAATTTTTCGAAGTTTAACTATGACATGACTCCATATTATGCACTTTTATTAATGCACTTTTATCGTCGTTGATGTATGCTCATATCTTTCGCGACCTGTTTCGAAAGAATAAAATAAGTGCACCGGAATATATCTGTTAAAATAGTTTCACAACTTGCCCACGCGATGCACGAATTTCCCAGCATTCTCTCACAGATTTCCACCATAATCAGTGATTTGTACCGTTGTACGTTCCAGGTTCTTGTGAACTTAGCTATCTTTGGGTACGGCCATGAATGTACGAAAACTTCACAGTTTCACTGTAGGAAACAAACTATTTTGGGTGTTTATCATTCCATCACATCAGCAACATGTCACCATGCAGATTCTTTCAATTTTTCAGTTAATACTAATAGCTTGGTCTGTTCAAATCTTTTCATTTCTTTCTAAGAAACGTGTTGATTAACTAGCAGGTCTGTTAGATTTCAATATTTTAATTATTTTACAGATTGACAATAACTGATACCAAGTTAGTTTTGTGATGCCTTTAAACCGAGCTCTCGGTCGAAGTGGCTCAATAGTCAATAACTATAAGTCATTGATAAAGTTTATACTTTATTCTCCAAGTCTTTCATACCTTTATATTCCTCTAAATGCTAGTTTGTCAATATTTTATAAATGAGTTTGTTAATATTTTAATTTGTTACAGTCTATTAACGAGACCTGTTATATTAATACAAATGTGACATGCTAGGTATCTGAATTGTTAATAGTACTGAGATAAAACGTGCTGATACCTAATTGTTATCTGTCTTCAGGTACATGGAAAATGTGTTGAGCTCTCGTGTGCGCTGCTAAACTTGTAATTATATTGTTCTCGGAGAGTTTATTATCATAAGTAATAAGTTCCCCTTTGCTACCTGTCAGTTATGTTAGTTAATTTATAAACATTTGCATATATAATCTATATGCTTGGTGTATACCGAGTGGTAAATCTTATCTATTGGGAATTGTTTGTGTCTTTTATCGAATTCGTTACTTTAAATATAATTGTAAGCCGTTTAATCGTTTACATAATATCAATTTTTCTTAATATTCAGTTTTGACAACAGATAGAAAACCTGATGTTATATATTGTATTTTAATAAACATAGCCACGAATTTATTAGATTGACCAAATTACAAAGCAGGAGCAGTTACATTATACCAAAGTTTAAAGATTGTTTCCCTGACGAGTTTAATTCAGCCAACTCATACGTTTGTTATGTTTTTTCTGCTCCCATACCGAATTTACCTAGTCCTGAAGACTACCATGAATACTTGCAGTAAACTGAGTCGAGTGATTAAGATTGAATGTCGGCTTTGTTTCATGATACGACGTTTAACACTTTTAAGTAATTCATCGATTAACAAGACCAAAACGTTAAAACAGTCAGAAAGATAGTTGAAATTGCTTCTTTGCCATTCTTATGTTTCTCAGTACGTTGAGATTGTTGACTACTATGGATGTGTTTTTTTTATTTCTCGAAAACTTCAAGTTTTAAAATATTTGTCATGCCACTCGGTTGCAGGATGTTATGATCATGTGTCAATTTGGTACGTGTTTCCACACGGCCGGCGTTGCCGTATAAAGTGGCATAAAACATCTGTGGCGCTGTATGCTGTAGCTTCTCTCGGTCCTAACAGTGATAGATAATAATAATTACAACTGCAACTGAAGCGCATCAATATAGCGACACTACTACACTACTACTACTACAATAGATCCAGCTGATAAGAAGGAGCGATATGTAGCCCGGGCTTAGTAAGGGTTTGTTCACCACAAGTTTCACTAAAGGTTCCACCGGCACCAGTGGATAGCTGCGGTCCTTATACCACTTGATAACGGTTTATCAGAGATGTGAGGCTTCTTATCCCTCTAGAGTAATCAAATGACCCCGAGTCTTGCACTGTCCTTATTTTGGATGCCGCCAGGTTTGAGATCACTTATTTTCGGTGGTATCGTTAAATGTGGTTTGAACGCATAACTGATGGCTGTAAAATTCCTTAATTAATAGCCCTTGGGTCTTGAAAGATTTTTCAAAAACAAAGGATTAATTTTGGCAGACGGCAATTCTATTCCACATAATCAGTTGTGAAAATTAATGGGACGAAGACATCTGCGGCAGTTCTATCACCTCTAGCTCTTTGCAGGTTACTGAGTAAATTGCTTAGCGACTGAAGACATCTGATGATGTCTATGGCTCTGGAACTGTGCAGAGTCCCAATACAATTCATTAAAACATTTTCGCTCGATTTAACAACGGTTATCTTTATTCTCACTTTTAGCAGGATAAAAATGCTATATTTCATTTAATATGCTTTGCATATTACTTATACAGGTGTTAAAATAAAAGCTTCTAAGGTTTCAAGGTATGGGGCAATATTTATCACAACTCCCACGAAATGATTTCACAGAATTGTGCTCGTCTGCCGAAGAAAAGAATTCTCAGCAAAGTTAAACAATGTTTAACTTTGATGAGAATTCTTTTGCACATCTATTGTTTTTGCTATAAGATTGTAACAGCTGCATTGTATGTAAAGAATGTGGTAATTGTCTTGAAATAACTCTGGCGAAACTGCTGAAACAGTGTGATTCATACTTCTTGCTCAATTCTCACCGTTATTGTTTGTTGATAACCGTGAACCAGCACAGAAAATTTGCTGTGTTCACCTCTCTTTCTTATATTGTTCTGTAATTTCTATGGTTGCGAAGTTAATTTTAAAGAAGATTAAATAACTTAAGTTATCAAGGAATGGCCCAATCTTAACCGTCTTCAACAACTCTCGTGAGGCCGACAAGAATCTGAAAAGAATTTTTCGAAGTTTAACTATGACATGACTCCATATTATGCACTTTTATTAATGCACTTTTATCGTCGTTGATGTATGCTCATATCTTTCGCGACCTGTTTCGAAAGAATAAAATAAGTGCACCGGAATATATCTGTTAAAATAGTTTCACAACTTGCCCACGCGATGCACGAATTTCCCAGCATTCTCTCACAGATTTCCACCATAATCAGTGATTTGTACCGTTGTACGTTCCAGGTTCTTGTGAACTTTCTTTGGGTATCTTTGGGTACGGCCATGAATGTACGAAAACTTCACAGTTTCACTGTAGGAAACAAACTATTTTGGGTGTTTATCATTCCATCACATCAGCAACATGTCACCATGCAGATTCTTTCAATTTTTCAGTTAATACTAATAGCTTGGTCTGTTCAAATCTTTTCATTTCTTTCTAAGAAACGTGTTGATTAACTAGCAGGTCTGTTAGATTTCAATATTTTAATTATTTTACAGATTGACAATAACTGATACCAAGTTAGTTTTGTGATGCCTTTAAACCGAGCTCTCGGTCGAAGTGGCTCAATAGTCAATAACTATAAGTCATTGATAAAGTTTATACTTTATTCTCCAAGTCTTTCATACCTTTATATTCCTCTAAATGCTAGTTTGTCAATATTTTATAAATGAGTTTGTTAATATTTTAATTTGTTACAGTCTATTAACGAGACCTGTTATATTAATACAAATGTGACATGCTAGGTATCTGAATTGTTAATAGTACTGAGATAAAACGTGCTGATACCTAATTGTTATCTGTCTTCAGGTACATGGAAAATGTGTTGAGCTCTCGTGTGCGCTGCTAAACTTGTAATTATATTGTTCTCGGAGAGTTTATTATCATAAGTAATAAGTTCCCCTTTGCTACCTGTCAGTTATGTTAGTTAATTTATAAACATTTGCATATATAATCTATATGCTTGGTGTATACCGAGTGGTACCGACTATACGTAATGCCGACTAAGGAGTAAGGACGCTACATTGAGCTGAAGGAGAACTAACTGCTTATATCGTAACTCATTAGTCATTACTGCTTATCACAACTTGCGCCAGCTAGCATTATCATAATATAGCATTATGCGATTGGAGAAGGTAATGAACAGATTCTCAGATTACTTGCCGACGCTAAGCACAACAATAGAAGGTGTTACCACTTTCCACCTTAACGTCTCCTCGAACAGGTTTCCGATTAACTCTGTGACGAGCACTGCTATAATATTAGAGCTTTTCATTAATGTGTTCCAGGTTCTTGAAGATTCAGCAATTTTAGGAGCTAGGTACGGCCTTGCATCCAGTAACACTTCATAACATCACTCCAGAATAGTGTTTGGGTTTCTCTAATTCTATCTAGAGAGTTTACTAAGCTTTTTTAAGTAATCTTTTCCTATTTTATCAAGGAACAAGGAACATACTAGTTTAATGGCAGGCAGCTATATAGCAGATGACCATAATCAAATGAAGGCATCCTGTGCACGAGTTAGACAATGAAGCACGTTTACTGTTACGTTTTTCCACGCTTTATTTTTTCGTTAGTATTCGATCATGGTTTCTTGGCTCGTGTTTGCACTGAAGATTCGCGGCAAGCCGGCCTCTTTAGTATTATTGTTGATAAATAGTTGATGAATGACTGGTTATTTATCATAAGTAATTATAGTTGTATATCATATGAATATCTTTTGTTGCAGCTAATGAACTTTATATCTTGAATAGAAAGCAATCTTAAAGTACATCAGAACGATACGTCATATACCGAGTTGATTGAAAGTGCTAATTACGCCAAACTCGTACTTGATCTGTACGCGAAGCGGCGAATGATATGCTTTTGCATTATTTTTGCGTATTCTTTTGTTTGTATTCTTTTGTGTTTGCATATGGTCACTTTTTCGAAATCTCTGTATTGGTCATTCAGCCAGACCAAATTTAACCCGAAAAACTATTAACAATTGATAAATATTTGATGTTTAGTTTAGTTGGAGAAATAACCATTTTATTCGGTCTCAAACCAACCACCTACCTTTATCTATTTTGTAGTTGTTACTAAAGTTCATCCCAAAAGCCCTCTGAGTCCCAGACTTGTTTTTAGCAGCTTTAAACCGGTCCCTACTCTTTACAACCTCTGATCTGGGAGTGAGGGGAGGTTGTGGGGAGTAAGAGGGGGAGTGAGGGGTTGCTTGCGGAGATGGGGTGTTGCGGAATGCTTGCGGAGGTGGAGGAGGGGAGGGGGAGCAGAAAACTACTGGTGGTAGTTGTTGTTGTGTTGGTTCAGCAGGTGGAACATCCGGGGTCTCTAGTCCTGGAGGGGGGTTGTAGATGGTTAAAGGGGTTAAATTAAATCTGACTTTATGGTAGGTTTGGTCCAGTAAGACCTTGAAAGCAAACATGCCAGCACATTCTCACTAAGTTCCTACTGATAAGTAGTACGAACTACGAAATTAAATTCGAACGGACGGTATGATAGTGGAGTTTATAAAGCTATAAAACATTCCATGAATATGTGTTTCGTACCAGTACTACTTAAGCTTCCCAAACTACTGATCCCATCATCTTCGTCCAGTAACTCATCATCTGTTCCATCAAGTGTGTCATCAAATTCACTCAGTATCACATCACCTGAAACAGAGATATATGTTAAGAGTTACAGATATCAGATATTGGTGGTCGACGCGTCCCTAACCGTAAAGGCCCCTACCCTTACGATGACCATATAAAAACGAATTTGCACTGCAGACTCAGTAGAACGTAGTCCAATCTAGTACGTGACCCGACTTAGTACGTGACCCAACTTAGTACGTGACCCGACTTAGTACGTGACCCGACTTAGTACGTGACCCGACTTAGTACGTGACCCAACTTAGTACGTGACCCGACTTAGTACGTGACCAAACTTAGTACGTGGCCCGACTTAGTACTATGCGACGTTCCTTTTTATTTAAATTTTTTGTGTTTAAAATCTAAGATCCTTATTCACCCGAGTCTTATTTGAACTTTAAGGAATTTAAGTACAATCATCATGTAATTTCCCTGTATTTATTTGGGTTGTACGCTGTTTCACTTCTTTATCCGCTATCAAAGTTTGATTGTTAAATGTTAACCATGATCTAAGTTTCCTTTTGATAGAGTCTACAATAATAAGAGACATAACTTGGAATTTCATGTGCAATCAATCTTCTAATCTCAAAGGAGTTGCTTGAGTCAGGAGCCACAATACTTTGCATAATCATAAGAGAGTAGAGACATCATTACCTTAATTATCTCTGGTATTCTAACCACTGCAACTGTTCTGTTTAACTATATATGTATATAAGTGATTGATTTTGGACACGAAGGGAAACACACAAATTTGGCTTGGAAACTTCGTTTATTACATCGCTAGAGCCTACAAAAAAGAAATAAATTAGTCAGATAAAATCAATCATAATACTCAGTCAAAGAGATTCAAAAATTTATAAAAAGGTCATGATTAGAGAATATCATGAAAGTCGATCAGAAATTGGAATACGATAAAATTGTTTCACTGATAGCGTGGTAGATAAAATTTATAAAGGAAAATGACGCAAAATTGGCACAAAATTGTTAAAATTAATTAATTACAGATATTGGTAAAAACCACAAAAAAACTACCTTTTAATTTCCATCCTATTTAAACCCCAAACATTAGTTCTAAACTTTGCACAAAATCTAGCCTCTTCCCTATCTAATAGGGAAGGTTTAGTCTTTTTCACAATCCCGAATTTGAAACAGTCAAAACTGAAAGTGTCCTTGTGTACATCGTAACAATGCATTGATAAGGCTGAGTGCTCGTAGAGGGCACGGTCGTCAATGTTGAACTTGTTCCGGTGCCCATTGAGCCTAATGTGGAATGGAGTCAACGTCTGCCCAAAGTAAGTGTCCTCAGATCCCTCAATAGCCCTACACTGCTGGCATTGTGCAACGTAAATAATGTGCTTATCTTTGCACGTGAGGGATTCGTCTAGATTAAGCTCCATGCCGTTGACCATGATCTTAGAGTCAAGATCGAACAATACCGGGCAAGTCTTGCATCCAGGGGCTGAGCACTTCTGTGATGTTTTTTGGGGACATTCAGCCTTATTTCCAAGTTGTCGATTCACTACCCTGTTTCCGATTGAAGGATGTTTTCGTGTGGCAAATATCACACGTATATCTCCACATATCCTCCTGATGTCCGGTCCAAGTTCGTGAATCAACTTCTTCAGCTGAATGTTGTCCGAAGAGTGTTGTACTGAAAAGACTAAGTTATCAGCGTTCTCACTCTCCTTAGACCTGTTGGCTCCGTGGGTGTTCTCCAGTACTCTGACAACTGCTCTCGGCTCGATCTCCTCTAACTTAACGCTGTTATGTCCGCTTTTAGATAAATCTGCTTTCAGCTCCATTAAGTCTTCTACACAGGTTGAGTCTTGCGAGTTCCTTTCTATGATTCGTATCATCTGGGAAAACGCCACAGATTCGAATACATGGTGAGGATGAAAGCTATCCGTTCGCAAGTAATTCCTAGCATCTGTCTCCTTTCTGTAGAGTCTATATTGGATCTGGTTGTAAGTATCCAAGGTTAGAGTGATGTCAAGGAAATTAACAGTTTTACCGATTTGTTGGTCAGCAAATCTGATTCCAAATGGTTCTGCCAGTTTGTTCAGTTGCTCCACGAATAGATTGAACTGTCGGACTGTTCCTAACCACACCCCAAGTACATCATCAATAAATCTCCTCCAGAGGTCTATCAAACTCCAGTTTTTCATCTTTCCTTTGATCTGTTTAAACAATAGCCAATGCATCGTCACATCTGCCACTTGTCTTGAGATACAATTTCCCGTCGGGATACCCTCCTTGTTAATGTATCCCTCTCCCTGATAAGTGACAAAGGACTCCCGGAAAATCAGGTCAGTGAACTCATGCAAAGCCGCTTTTAGCTCTTGTGAGAAGTTGGTATCACTATTGAGGGCATCCTCAAGAGCAGTAAGCGCTAGTTCAGGCCTGATGCTAGGATATAATGCTGCCACGTCTAGAGTAAAGAGCTGCAAGTTTCTAGAAGCGCCCTTTAGCGTCTCCTTGTTGTAGCTGTTGATCTGAGAAATAATGTCTGGGGTATCCAAGATGAACTCCTCCTCACAGTATGTATATAAGTAGTAGCTTAGTAGAGTGCAGCAGTGATCAGCATAACAATTCGACTGCGAGTGACCAATGTTCATGCCACATGGGTTCCTTTGTGTAGTGATACACCTACAGTATACCCCAGGCGAAGCTAGTGATCTAAGTTTGTCTGACAGTGCCAAAACCTACATTTCTCTAAATGGCTCCCCACCAATTAATGAATAAGAGGTTCGTGTATAATAGCGTGACAAGTCTAACATTTAGTTGGCACAATGCCAGAACAACCCTGGCACATTGCCAGTCTAACCCTTTTATCAGTATCACCAACCTGTATCATTAGTTCCACTGGTCGTTAGTTCGCTGTTGTATGTTATATCCCGCTCTGATATATCCTGATCTTCTGCAGGTTCTGTCATCTCCGATATTATTGACAACCTGGTGAGGGGAGAGTCAGAATGGATGGAAAAGAGTGAAGGTGACGGTTTAGATTCTTTGATGAATTTATTAAATCACCGCTCATCTTAGGCTCGTTTATGGTTGATACAAGATTGCTATACCTTGATGATAGTCGCATAAGGATCTCCTCCTCTATTGACCTCGTTACAGGAGGTTTGGTGTTGTGGTTAGCGTTGTAAGGTGGCGGGGTACCTGAAATAGGTCTCTGTTTAAATTATAACGACTGGCGTATCGAGAAATCTTACCCACTGATATTTTAAACAACCCTTTAATACTAAGTTTTTTGTCCGGTTTTGGGTTTTGTTATGTATCACTTGTTTATTTCCATTTGGGTTCGGTGTAATTTAACATTTAAATTACTTTAAAATGGAGAGCAATCGCCGTGATGTTAAATTTCGGAGGATCAAATGTCGTAGAGCTATCAATGGAGCCTCGTACTGACATTGTCTAGATTAATTATTGTAAAAAACTGCCGATACCACTCATGACATGATCTAACTTGGCATCATTCCAATAAACTCTTTCTTCAGAAATCTGGCCGACAGCTTCTAATATTCCACCAACACACATTAAGTTACTACTGTTGGTATCACGGACGTTCAGGTAATTTGATGAAGGATCAGAGGTAACTGGAAACCTTGCTAGTCCCGCCTTCTATATCTAGTTAATAATGTAATAGCTAAATTGCTGATCAAAACAAACCATTGAAGTTTCTGTTATGGTTTACGCTAACACTTGCTTCCTCTCACAAGGTGGCCGCTAAATCTACATTTTGCATAATGTTAGGTCACTGTCTCCAATGGAGCGGGTTCAACTAAGACTGCGCATAATGGTGTTCATTATGCCCATGGTTCTATAATATGTAGTTCTATAACGATTATTCGGCCATCAACCCATATAAGATGGGCTTGAATATCTAGACATTGACATAATCTATCAGTTCCGGCGAAACATCCACCAACTTGGTACACGTTTGTTTGCTCGGATAATTTTAAGCGATGTTCGGCATTAAATGCCAGCAAAAAAGTGGGCTATAACCGGAAATTAAGAGCCCGACAGTCTTTAATGTGGTTCCAGGATATGAATAACCATTGTCGTTATACCAAGAATTACCCAACAATACATTGTTTGGGTGTTACACAGAAATGTCTACTCATTAACTCATGGTTACACGTGTAATACGGAGAGTAGACACCCTGTATAGTCTCAGTACTTGTTGTGTGGGTACTAAGGGTTTGAGAGCTTGATCCACCTCTCATCATTACAATAACTCGTTGTTGTAAATACATATGTTAGTATGATGTTTAAGTATGTAAGTATTCGCTCATTGCTTGGATGAGCTTCTAACTCTTTAGGTTTGAGATCTGTTCATTGTGATAACTAGAGTCTAGCTGGATTAGTAGGTACATAATATTATGTTAGTCACAGTTTAGTATAGAAGTATAGACAATAAATATCCTGCTTGCCGTGTAATTTTGGTTGTTAGAAGTCTTACCTTTGCTTGAAGATTGAGATGTCTTCTTTAGTGCCATTTTTGTCAACTGTTGTTTCAACTGAGGTAGAAATATTGTTAATAAGTTTTACAATAAACATTATCCCCATTTAGTTGCTTAATATCGGCATGATAGATATGATAAATATTGGTGAAAGGTGGTCAAATTTGTTAAAACTTCTCAAATATTTGATTATTTGGTTCTCTTAATTTGATGACATAACAGTATAAAACCATAAAAGTTTTCATAATACTATAAGTTCTACTGTAGGTGTGGACATTTCTAAATCTTTGCTAGCACGGTGCTACAAAATATATTAACGGAGAGGCCGCGACAAAATTGACAGAAACATGACTATGCTAATATTCTGTAATATTTCACAAAATAAGTTATTTTTCTCATGTCATGCCTGTTTTCGAGTGGCCCTCGTAGGCGTCGTGTAGAGCACTGAAGAACTCCTCTTTGAGGCGATTAAATAAATAAAATATATTTATTAAACCAGCTGTGCTATATATAATGGTTTAATAAACACCACATAATGGTTTGATAACTTCTTATATCCTGGAGACAGTTTTATAGCCATTATCTGACCCCTCACCTGGTGATTCTAAACGAGTTGACTTGGAATAATATTCATTTCACAAGCTCGCATATTGTCACGGTCTCAACTCATTGAAGCATGAAAACACCGCTTTACAAGAGCTCAAGCTTCTACGCGCCTGCACCTATTTGGGTCGTTTCTTTAGAGAATTCTTTAGAAAAATCCCGTGTTACAATATTACCTTTGTTTGGATAGTTTATATCTAGTTCCTTTCACTGTTCACACTGTATACAGTAAAGGCTGCTTGTTGCTTTGTTTGTTTACTTTAACATATATTTAGTAGGGGTCATCACAGCTCTGAGCGTTATATAATTATTAATTTGTGGATCATTTTGCAATTTTCAGCCTCGTCATTGCTTTTAATTGCATAAAATTGCATTATTATGAACGTCACAGTTCTATTATCAGTAATTATTGCAACAGTTCTAGCTCCGGGCGGTTCCTAATTATAACTTACAGCTCCTTTGCAAATATTTCTTTATCGTATAATACCAACGTGGGCATACGTTGGCCTTAATAGCTCAGTCACTGAGTGCCCAATTGAAATAATTCTTTCTGGTATGACTTACTACCACCACTGGTTCAAGGAATTTGTCAAATCAATAAATATTAGAGTTCATTTTTTTCAAATGAAGGTTCATTTTTGCATTTATTTGATAGTTTTGATAGTCGAATCGAGCTAAATTTTATTGAATTGTGTTTGGCCATTCGAATTACGTTTGTTCTGAAAAAATTAGAACTGTAGCTTCTCAGATGACAGAGATATGAAGCATAACGAGTTTATTCATAACGTGTGATCAGGTGATTGGTTTACCTAATCACGTGATTAGGTGACCCCTGTTAACCACCCCGTTAAACATTATGGGAATTGTTAAGGGTGCCCAATTAAGGTGTCGTGTCACGGTGTCACATAATCACCCAGTCAATGTTGTTAACGAGATACAGAAAATGCTTGATAACTTCGTCATTTCTAATCCGTTTTGCCTCATGTTTTCAGATCATATGCAACATTTAATAATCTACCGTCTCTGAAAGAAATAGGCGTTCAGCATGTTCAGAGAAAATAATATAGGTGTTTTAATATTGAATGGGCGTAGTCTAAAATATTCGAATTTCCAAATTTTGACGACGAAATCCTCGAACCAGTAAGTACAGTATGCCATCTGCAAAGCAACAGCTCTCAAATATAAAACACAGCGGAGCTATTAAGGCCAACGTATGCCCACTGACTTTTGGCCCACCCTGTATGTTTAACAACACATATATTTATATCATTTAAGTTTCTAAATTTGTATCGATATTGTATCAAGTTGGTTATTTTATTTCATGGAGTGAATATTATTGAGAAAGAACTAAGAAAAGTTAAAGTTGAACGCAATTTTTGATGCAATCTACTACACGAAATAGTACAGATTACCTGTAAAATTCCTTTAAAATAATGGCCTAGTTACTCTAATTCTGGTATGTAATCGGCCCTAGTGCATACCTGAAACCTTAACTATTAGAGTTAAAGGCTGACGGAAAATATTCGAGTCTTACATATACATTTGTATAAAGGTTTATATTTTATTTTTTATAAAAGTTTATATTTTATTTTTACCGATACCATAATATCCTAGACTTTGGTTTTAATTTGAAGAAATATTGTGTAAAAACGCACTGTTCACAATTTTGATATTTAATGAATCGCCAAAATTTTCCCACGTTTTGAATTTTGATGACAATTCGGAAATTGTTCATGTTGGGAAACCGGCAAAATTTATTTGCATTTTTCGATATCACACCTTTTGCAGTACCACTTTCCACCTCTCAACAGTAAACACTGACACATGTTTATGTAATGCGCTCGGGAATGTTGGTTGTATATCTGATACAAAATACAAATTTGATTTAGCCATGGATGCAAAGATACAGAAATAAATTATTCTGAAGTCTCCGCGGTACTGGTCATCAAAGTAGAGTTAGTTAAATCAAGAACTAAGCAGCATACCACTTCATCTAACATCACCAAATAAGATACGAAATAAGGATTAGTAACAGTGAATATACTAATATAGGCTATAGCTCGGACCTGCTGGAGCTGTTGTGTAGTTAGGGGTGCGGGTTCTGCTGTCTTCTCCTTCTTCTCCTTCTTTTCTCCTGACTGATCTTTACTCTGGTTTATCTCTTCCACCATACTCTGAAACATTGGAGTGTTAGACGCAGGGTTTACTTATCTGGTTATCTTTGCTAATAGTTTAGTTAAGAGTCTATCTAATAGTTTAGTAAAGAGTCTAGCTAATAGTTTAGTTAAGAGTCTAGCTAATAGTTTAGTTAAGAGTCTAGCTAATAGTTTAGTTAAGAGTCTAGCTAATAGTTTAGTAAAGAGTCTAGCTAATAGTTTAGTTAAGAGTCTAGCTAATAGTTTAGTAAAGAGTCTAGCTAATAGTTTAGTAAAGAGTCTAGCTAATAGTTTAGTTAAGAGTCTAGCTAATAGTTTAGTAAAGAGTCTAGGTAATAGTTTAGTTAAGAGTCTAGCTAATAGTTTAGTTAAGAGTCTAGCTAATAGTTTAGTTACGAGTCTAGCTAATAGTTTAGTTAAGAGTCTAGCTAATAGTTTGGCTAATTACCGACACTCGTTAAGGCAACAAATTAACAATGGGCTATTTGCTGCTACAATTAAATACATGATTACAGACGCTAAGCAGAAATTATTATTCTTGCGGCACAGGTAGACTGACAGTTTTATAAGAGAACTGGAATATTTCATCAACCTGACAGAAAATATATGGCCATAAGTACCGAGTTTCTAAATTTTACTTCAACAATTTCTTTGAACGAGCAGAAGTGTTAATTTTTCGAAGTTTGTTCCAATGAAATAGTTTCACAACTAGATAAGCAAGGTGGTCGACGTGGTCATCGGAACTGCAAGTGTTGAACCTGTCACTATATTTAATACGGGTGTTGATTATGCGGGGATACTGGTGTATTCTTTGAACCTAACCCGAGTCTATCAGCTGTATCAGGTCGCTACCATCCAGCCGTTTTAAAGTGTTATTGAATTAAAACCGGGCTTATTCATGACTGAGAGTTTCACCTGACTACAGTCCTCGTTATCATAGACTGGCAGACAGCAGGAGCAGTCATGTGACCTGTCATGTGACCTGTTATCAAGTTGCTGCACACTTATAGGGTGTTTCTCATCTTAATCACCGGTATTTGAGTGTCAGGAGTCACACTCCCATTTCACTACTTAGATAGGTTACAGTTGAGAAAAGTGATCGTGGAGTTCGTTTCATTGCTTGCAATTGGCTGTTTGATTGTTCATTTTCCAAATTTATTGTTTATGATCGCAGTCGTGGTTATCAGTTGAGGTTTGCTGATTGCTCCGCACTTTTCAATATCATATGTATAAGTAGCTGCACTTTCACTTCACTGCTTACAGTCATGATTGTGGAGCTAATCCCATTTGGGAATCGTTAGTAAATGAAGCTACTTCATTGTCTATTTCCTAACGTCATGTTGACCACAGAAACAGTGAAGGCAATCAAATTAGGGATGTTATTGCTAAACGCAATCATAGATTGGAAAAAGTACAGTCTACCTTTACAGTTACTCAGTTAGCTGATGTCATTACTTCTAACCTGTATCAGAAGTAGAGCTTGTGGGTCCAGTTGGGCTAGAGAGTCCATGAGACTCGCCTTAACATCCCCCTCCCCACCACCAACACCAACACTCCCAGCATTTGGGGAGGACTTGCTTTTCTCACTCTTAGAGCGAGTTCCGGACTTTTTAGTTGGTGATTTCTCACTGTCCGACTTTGAGGGTGTTTTTGGTAAAGACTTTTCGCTGTGTTCCATCTCGAATTTTTCCTCGCACGGGTTCGGTTGTTCCTCTATTCTGAAAGATGTGAGCGTTAAGGTAATATTCTGTAGTTAATAATAATTTAAGTTAAGGAGTTATCTCTATTGATGCAGCTCTGAGCTAACGGTATGTAACCAAACATCTTGAAGAATTTTCTTGCTGAACTATTTCTTTTTCTGAATTGCCTTTGTTCGTTTAAACACGGGTTACTATTTTTAATTAAAACTATTTGTACCCGCATAATTATTGTTTCGTGCTAAATACGGTAATTTTTGTTACGCTTTATATTGTTAGATGCTAGACCACTTTTACTATTTCGGAACTAAGTCTTATCTACGCAAAATATTTCTCCTATATAACCTTATCCCACATCAGACCTCTCATATCCTCAGTTTGTCCCAACTTCCATAGCTACATAGTACATACAGACAACTTCCTCTAGCAACAAACTGTGAGTACGTGGTAATGTGATATATGCCGCCGCTGTAATGAATGCCTGTAGTGTTTCCGGGCTATGTGAAACTTCATTGTTGCAGTTAGAAGAGAACAATGTGTTTAGTAGTCTAGCCCAGCCATTAACAAAATACTAAAATACAGTAGCTATCAATAGATTTAATTAACATCTTTTGTAATATGTCATCTCTGGGAACGCATATTTCGACACTGACAGATATTTCGATATTTGTTGAGAGCGAGTTAGAATTACATCAGTCGACAATAGCATTCCTGGTTTTCGTTCTTCCGTTCTGCATTTTCAAGATATGAGGGCTGACTTCTTGATAGACCCAACGGGTTACCTAAGCTATCAGTTAACAATCAGCAGATCTTCATAAGGCAGCACTGATTATAAAAACTACCAATTTAAACACTGGAGAGTTAACCATCCTTCAACACCGGATTTAAAGATTAAGGATTTTTGCACAACACGATAAAGTTTAGCTTACTCCATTTATTAGCAGTTCTAGTTCGTTGGTTCTGGAAAGATAATTTTAGTTCACTAGCAAATATTCAGTTCCTTTACTCCTACTCGAATTTAGGGTAAATTTTCCCAATAGAATATTTGCGTACTTCACAATTTTATTTTATTTGAGCATTATTATCACATAATATGAAGAGGTCAGAATAATATTTCCACAATTTTTAGTACATTTGAATCATAAGAATAGCCTAAAAACTGTTTTGTATCCTTAATATAGCTGTAGCTACTAAAAAACAAATTTTAAGCCTTGTGACCAATTTATAACCAGTAAGATGTAAAGCATTTGGTCACGTGACATATCACAGGATTCTTTGAACAAATGATTTACATTCTGTTGAATCACCACCACTTCTTTGCAAATCACAAAAGCAATAGGAAGGGACCAGACAACAGCAGACAAATGTTTCTTCAGTTGCGTAGACCAAGCTTAGATAGAACATTCTGTAAAACATGGCTAGAGTAACTTACCCTTATTGGTAATGAAGGAAATACCAATATGGAAAAGTAACCTTCGGAGGACCAGGAGTTCTGGAAATTCTAAGAACATATCGTCCCGTTCCTTTCTACTTCTCACTTCAGCAGTAATTGTAAAGTTCCCTCACCAAAAGATACCCCCACAGTTCCCACGTCTATCTTAATTAGCATGTTCATTGTTCTGATAATGAATACTCATCAGAGCATTGCGCAATCTTCATGAGGATGTAAGTAATTTGGCAGTGAACAATAATATAACATTGCTGTAATGAATGTATTATCTCACAATAAGAGAGCTATATAAGAGTATATACTGATAGTGGAGCTGATATAAGATAAGAGTGTTATTATTGGTAATGGAGCGGTGGGTAATGCCGGTTAATAGCCGGTTAATAGCCGGCTAAGAGCCGGCTAATAGCCGGTTAATAGCCGGTCGGCATCTACTTGCCGGAGCTGTATGTAGTCTTATTTGTTGTTTACTTTTGCTGACTTGTCCCACTTTTAGTATTTTAGATTAATATTACCAGATCAGTGGTTCAAATAGTCTTAGAGTCATTCAAGGTATTTCGTGCAAGTTGCAATTAATAAGTATGTTTATTGCAAGAAATACCAATATAGTTAGAATAAGTTATATTTGGAGGCCCAGAAAGTTCTTTAAGAAATATTACGCAACTCAATCCAATGTCGTTCTGAAGTTTTTAATTGGATTGCAGAAGTTGAAGGTAAGATTTCGCACGTGCACTAAGCACTTAAGATTCAGTTACGCTAATGAACTGATAATGATGGTGATTATATAAATATTCAATAGCATGAGTATATTATAGCTCGCCAGCTGCCCTGCTTATTTAATTAATTGTAAATGTATAGGCGGCACCCTCAGTTATATGGTCTAACAATTGTCTGCTTATTCTCAGTTATCAGACATTCGTTTTCTTTGTGTGCTTATTGCATGCGGAGTGTGTTATTGCATGCGGAGTACAGTCTAAGAGTCTATCTTAATTTAGATTAACTTATTGTAAACTTAGTTTATACCATGATAACGCAAATAATGAATTAATAAACATATTTTCTGTAAAGTTATTTTAGGGTAATTAATTCACAAGCCTCATTAAACGTTCTCATTATTAATATAAATAAACTAATTAATAATAAACTTGTTATAAATATTAAATACCTAATATTCTTTTCTGTAGCTGAAGAAAGTATGCTCTTTTTGTACAGCTCGACTTTCCTTGGCTTGCAGATGCCCTGAAAGGTGGGAAATTAATTATTAATTAAAGACTTAATTAAGGTAACTTTCAGAATTACATCAAAAGGCGGTTTGATTGTAGTTGGTCGCGTTTCTTTTTCTGTTTTGTATCATGATAAAAATAACTTCGTAAGATGCCAGATGGTTCACACTTCACTGGCCCTTTTCAATAAGAGTTATTAGTTACCACCTGGAAAGCACGGTACTTGAAATTAATACTTAACCACGTGAAGCTGTTTTGTATCTTAGTGAGAGAGCCAGACAGACATTTTGTTCGATTTTATTGACGTCTGTACGTGAGCTGTATGCTTTTGATCGCGAAATTGGTTTGCAAAACTTATTCTTGAATATAGAAATGTTTAACATTTGGATATTGGGACTGGGTCCGTTTATTTATTTATTAGCAGACTTTTTGCCTTTCTGTGTAATTATAAACGTGCGCTAACTTGATACTGAAAGCAATTTCTGAGTACGAATGAGTAATTTGAACGTTTTTAATCGCACCAACAGCCAGATAATGCGTTACAATTATAACAACGACATGATAAATATGTCGTAGTTACTCATACTGAATTATACGCAGCTGGTCTGCGCTAAATCATTTCGTGTTATCTTTCCAAGTTCCAGACCGTTTAAAACACCCTGGTTTCAACTTTAATTCTAATTTATCAGACTTAAAGTAAAACCGCTGAGGAAAATTACTAACTTTCAAGATCAGATCGTTAAACATCTTCTTACGAAATTGCTTTACATCTTTACGTAACATGAATTAAACTACGGCAACCAGAATTACAACCAGGTGAAAGTTACACTTACAAAATTAACCTTGCTTAACCACCATCACGCAATTATTATTAAAAGGCAAAAACCAGAACCAGGTGAAAATTACAAAATTAAACCTTATCACTAGAAGGAGCAGGTGCTACTGGTTGCTCGGATCTGAAGTGATCCGTGCTCCCCACTGTTGAACTGGATACACTGAATCCAGCACTCGTTTTAGTTGCACTCGTTTTAGTTGCACTCGTTTTAGTTGCACTTGTTTTAGTTGCACTCGTCTTGTTGTCAGGCGAGGTTAGAAGACTGTTTCTTCCGTTTATCCGCTGTCTTTGTTCTATTCTAAAAAGGAAGGCTTGTTTGAGCATGGGTAGTGGGTAGCTGCTAGGTAAGAACTTTATTGTGTGTATTCATGTTTAATGTTTATTTAATGATTTGTTGAGCAAGGTTTTAAATGTAGCAGTCGAACACACATTCTAATTATTATCAACAGTCACGGACACTGAATTATCTTTGTTACCTGCTATTAAGAGACTCGAGAACACTAACTGGTTTGAAGTTAGCAGATCGACCGGACCCGAGGTCCGTCATGCTCTTCGTTGCTCGGGAGGGACCTGCGGAGATACGAGTGTCATTTGCGGGTCATGTGACATCCCCTTTTCTTTCTAGAATAATATTATGTTTCTTGAGTTACAAATCTCTTCAATTGCAGCAATGATCACACCGTTAAAACATGTATTTGTTGCTAAATTTGTTGATTTAAAACGTTTCACCTAGTTCACGGTTAACTTCAGCTTGAGTAAGCGCAAAAAAGTCTAATGAACGCCGCATGAAACTGAGAAATAAAACCAAACCAATTATCTCGTGTTTAGATACTAACTCAGCTCTTAGGTGTCGGCTAATATAAAGTTAAGATATTTATCTTTAATAGACGAATAACGTCGGTTAAAACTCAGATCTTTATCAGACGAATAACTGCAGGATACTAAGGAACACCCCTGATTACACGTTACTCTGTGATAGAATTATAGTGGGCCGATTATCATTAGGTGGTTTTATTCTTGCTCCGGACAAAAAACAATATGGTATAAGTTGAAACTTTGCGAGTCGGACGGTCAGGATCAAAGCGAATAGGTGACCACCTCGTTGATGGATATGTATTGTGACTGTATGGTCGTTATTCAATTATTAGCTGGTACGATACGATGGTCATGGTACGACAATCACAGGATCCCTTAGAATTTGCCGGGGTATTTTGTTTAATTTTTGGGATTTGGCCAGTTATAAAATCTGTCAACCAGGAATGAAACATCGAAACTAATCATAACTAAAACTTTCTAAGAATTGGAACTTACATCGTGGATCTATTTCAAACAAAACAATTCAAAACTAAGTTAGTAAAACTAAGAGTAAGCTGTACAAATCTCCAGTGTGTCATTATAAAGCACGTAGTACTGACATTAACCTATTTCAATTGAATATGACAGCACGTGCTGCCCACGTGTTCAGTTTCCATGGTAACGTGACCAGTTTCCAGCCCTCTGACAGGACCTCACCCCCCGAAAATTAGATTTTAGCTGGACCAGAGTACAAAGTGCCACCTGAGAGCGGAGTTAGGTCTTGTTACTCTACCCGGAACTCTCCACCAATGACAGATCGCCCAGGGAAACCGGGATCCAATCAGAGCAGAGCGTTTTATCACGTGACCACAAAAGATACAGAACCTTGGTGGGGTTTTACTCCAAGTTGCATGGTGGGTAATTGGATGGATCCTGGATATCAATCCATGCCATGTGATTGAATCTCTTGAAACTTACCAACCACCCACTTTCCCACTATCTCACTAACTAGTGATCTAGTCTTCTTCCTGTAACTAAAGACTTATTTCCGGAGATTACACAACCTGCAACCAGTGGCAGTCAGCGTAACACGATATCTGGATACAAATGACGGGGTCTGACTGGTGGTAGTCTACCAGATAGTTAAGGTACTTAACAAGGACCACTACCGGTTAGTTAAGGTACCTAACAAGGACCACTACCGGTTAGTTCCTAATCGTAATGGTTCCCCGCTGTGCAACTCTCTGGCTCTGAGCACGATCATAGGTTCAATGGTGCCAATTATTTATTATTACCAAGTCGCGTTATACATACGTTGCATAGTACTGACGAAGAATAAACAATGCTAATTGAATATATGAATGCAGTCGGGGAGCTCGTGCGGAGATCGAGAAATGGAGGATTGTATGTGCCGATAGATAAGTCCATAAACCTAACAATGCACTGTTGACTGATAACACTTAATTCAAAGTTGTTGCTTACATTTTGTGAAGCCTATAGTTAATACAACGGTCTTAATGGGTTTGTAGACCTCTAAAGAGATCGTAACTTACCAAGTGACCATCATTAGATTATCAGAACACAGTTTTCACAACACAAAACAAGAGAAACAAACTGGAAACAGGATCCTATCTCTGAAAAATATCTGTCCTTGTCCGGGCGTGAGTAATCAAGGTCACGTGATCACCAATCGACCAATCACAAGTCACGTGATAAACAATTGACCAATCACAGCTGTTTAAATTGTCACGTGGTCTCTGACAGATTGGCCCCGGTAGCGCAATTGCCATGCAGTGTCATACTAGCAGGATCATTTTGCAGTGTAATTTTCTGCTCCGATTCAAGCTGGACACAAAGGTTTCGTGATTTGTCAAGCAATCCAGCAGATAAAATTTGAAGACCATCGCCGTCATAGATTAGGAAAATTGTGATTAGCGAACAAAATCTGAGGGAAAATTTTACTGTTGTCTATTATTGTTTATGACGTAGCACGTATAAGCTGATTAGCTGATTAGGAAGCAGAGTACACTCTCTAATACTATAACCATCAGAAGAAAAACATCTCTAAGAAAAATACAGTTGCTCTTAAAGAATACAATTCCGGGTTCCAAGTCGTAATCCAAGACTCCTTTAACATTCATCCCAGTTAATCGGGAGATTAATGATCTTCAAATTCCTCCAAAATACCTCATTTCCTAATTCCAATGAGCGGGATTTCGAGAGCCTTATACAATTATACATGTACTTTGAAGGTAACCCTTTTCATTTCTTATCTCTTCAAGATGATATTTTGCAAGCTTTTCGCCAGATTCGCAAGAAATGCTTGCTTGTTTGGGAAATCCCCGCCGCATTAAAATTGTTTTCCAGACCATTTGATTGTTTTGATGAACAGAACCGCCAAGCTAGTATATCGACTGGGCGACCCGGCGACTGCAACATGGGATACACTGATTGTTTGAAGGATAAACATAATGAAACAATTTTTGTAATTTAATGAATCCTTTTATTTCATTCTAACACCATATTCTATGGCTCACATGATATGTCCGATTTTTTGAATGTTGCATCAAGTTGCTTTTCACGTGAGAGATAAACAATTGACTGCCAATTAGAAAGGTTCCGGATCTATTTAGAATAGACTGGTACTGTGATAACTTTCAATTTTCATTCAAGAGATGTCTGCAGAACCCATTATTTTAGTTTTTAAAGTCTGTTTCTCAGACATTGCTCTAGTCTCTACTTTAGGTGTTCTGTTTCCGTCTTATCGTAATGGCGGAACTTTCCATTTTTAAGGGAAGGAATGGATAGTGATGTCAAGTTCATTCCTAATAATAAGACTGGCGTAGTGTCCTCAAGGATTTATGAACAAAACATTTTAGGGTTTCAAGCTAATTAATTAATCACACCAGTTATTTACAAACTGTTAATGTTAATTTACTTTTCCCGGAAGCATGGCTTATCTTCGATATTTCAATCTGATATTCTTATCTAAATCATATTATGCTTGACATTAAATGTTAACGACATCTTTATAATCACTGTACTGGTCGATTTGGCAAGGTATCAATGAAATGCATGATCGAAACAGTAAGAAAGTGTTGCCAGATCGACAGCTGGCTAGATCGAGCAATATCCTCACTACCAGTCCTAGATATCATACATTGTAGGCTTTCTAACGCGTGTGGCGTTGGTCAGTGGTCACATCTAGCAAATGTTGAATAATTTTTTTTAAAATAATACTATAATAGTGGCTTCTTCATATAAATATAATTTACGATCATGATCATATATTTTTCAAAAAATCTAAAAGTAATCATTAGTTCAAAATTGGGAAAAATGTTCATCCGCATGAACGTTTCTTGGAAAATTATCCCCAGCTCTATGCTTCGGTAATGGTACTTTTGTGGCTAAAGACATGATTTTCAAAGACAATAATTACGGCAAAAAGGAGAGGAAATTGTCCATTACGATTTTTCAAGTCGAGGCTCGGAAAATTAACTCGCTTAGTTTCTCACCTCACTCCTAGAATTGTGCTCTGCAGGAGATTATTTTCTCAGCACCTGATGTTCAACTTTTCAACTCTTGGACTAACAAATATTTGTAATTGTATTCCAATTGGTTTTAAAGAGTACTATATTCTCGAAACGATCATCATAAGCGTTTGCATTTTCCAGTGGACACATGACTCGGATGTTCGTTTACCTTTCTTATATTTTAATTTATTTGGTAAATCTGTGGAAGTTTGTACTACAAAAGTTCAAATGTCTGCTTTTCGTTCAAGTGCACGTGTTGTTTAATCAATTCGCAGTTACCGATTTAATATGTATTTGCGATCTATATTAATGCCCCTGATATAGGCGAGTTTGGGCCCAAGCTCACATATCAATATTTATCTAAAATATATCAATTAGGGTTTATTATGGCTTCTAAAGTTCTAAGATACCGTATCTTACTATATATAAAGCGAAACGATATAGGTCGTCGAAAAGTGTTTCGATAATTTAACAAAATTAGCAAAAAAATGTTTTTAAATTTAGAAAAAGATCGCGGTTCGGTCCCGGTGAAAATTCGGCATTTTAGCCGGGACAAATCTCTATAAGTCATCTCTATAAGTCATATCTTAGTATATAAGTGTATATATATAAAGCGAGACGATATATAGGTATAAGTATATAATTGTGGGTGGCGTCGTCTGCTTACAGTGCTCAATCGGCAAGCCGAGAGCTAGATACAAAATGAAACGACCGGTTGAGTCAGAGAAATGTTTCAATCATGATACAAAACCATGATATCATCAGTGACAACTGTTGTCACTGATGATATCATGGTTTTGTATCATGATTGAAACATTTGTCTGACTCAACCGGTCGTTTCATTTTGGTATAAGTATATATATATATATATCAGGGCATCAACTTTAACACGACTTTCCGCAAAAACTGTAAAAATATACAACTTAAACTTTTTTGACTGGTTCAAAATGCTTTAATGGCCTTCAAATCAGCACGGACAAATAAAAATTGGCCAAGGAATATGAATTTTAGTGCCCGAAATTTGGACCCCGAAGTGGTGTCAAGAACGCGAATTAAATAGGTAATAATTATTTTATTCTCTTGAGTTTTGACACCGCTTTAGGGTTAGACGGGTTCCTGCTAGTCTTTATAATCACAGTACTGGACGATTTGGCAGAGTATCAACGAAAGGCCGAAAAAAGTAGGTTTTCGTCAGAGTTTAGCTTACCGTTCAGAATTCCACGGCCATTAGTTATTTCGGACAGGTAATGCACAAATTATTCAAAAAATAAACAGTCAACTAGAAAAACTCGCTCAATATCATACGAATAGTCCAGTTCATCGCTATAAGTTCATGAACGGTGTTTTAAAAACTTACATATTTTTAAAACTTGTTTGGAATGAACACATGTGAGTAATATGACATGTGAGATAAACAAGTGTTATTGTAATTCATGCTAGATATGAGATTTTAATTTCAAGAAACGAGTATATGTCACACATTAATAATCAGCGGTTGATTTGCTTGGACAATGTTTTATTGGACTAAAACAGGAGTATTTTTAGCCTTATAAACCACGAAACCCAACCCTATTGTTTATGTGCTACCAATACCTGAATACCGATCATTATAACTTTATAATTGAGGAATGAGGCTTATCAATTCATGTAGTGATCAAACTAATGATGCAAGGCAAGGTTTTCATGGTCCTGCATAGTCGAAACAGTAAGAAAGTGTTGCCAGATCGACAGCTGGCTAGATCGAGCAATATCCTTACTATCAGTTCTAGATACCATACATTGTAGGCTTTCTAACGCGTGTGTTAGACTAATCAGGTGCACTTACTTTAGGTCTTTAGTTTTAAAGCTGAATAAAACATGAGTCAGTTGGTTAAACAATAAACCAAACTATTTCACTAATGAACCAAACTCTTGAACTAATGAACCAAACTATTGAAGTATTGAACTCTCATGCTAGACTATATGTTTACTAATCATATTCGGATCCCTAGCAGCCACCTCATACCGGATAGCTCGGTAGTATTTAGGATATTTCATTAGCCGTTTGGTCATGTGACCTGGATATCGGGATCTGATTTGACGAGCGTGCATTTAATTAGGAGATTGTCATGGTAACGCATAAAATTGGACAATCAGCTGACATCCTAGAAAAGTAGATTAAACGCCTACTGAAGGGTGGCGTTGCTCATTATTATTTCCATCGTATTCAGGTTTTACGAGTTAACTAATGAAATTTGGCAAAAAAACCCAATTCACATAATCTATAAAATCTAAAAAAGTAATTGGTGACGACTAATGACGGGTAGGTTCTACGCAAAGACCCAATAATATCTAAATTAATAACACCCCTTATAAGTGTAATTAAGGTAGATTACTGAGCTTTAAAAGTATGCAACACACCTGTCTCAAGTAGGTTCTTTTGCTTGCCAAACTTAGCATGCTACTTACTAGTTTTACTAAATGACGTCAATTATACCCGTTTAATTTCTATTTTTTGACTTCAGTGTACCTTTTGTTTAACCTGTAGCCCCCAGCAATTTGAGTAGCCTTTAGTTATTAAAATGTTTAATCATTAACAAGTTCATTCGTTATTGTACTCACCGAACCTCTCCCGATCTGCAAACATTTCTGTAGACCCATACTTTGGGGGTGGTTTGGTCATTGCCTGTGGGTGTACAATGTGGTTTAGTTTTACAGTATTTATAAATACTGCAATTTACTTCGTTAATCACAGTATTCAATTATGTGGGTAATTTATTATCATGAGTTCTATGTGATATTTATTATGTAGTAGGTTTCTTACCGACCAACAATTCCCAAGGATGCGATATTCAATGAGCAAATTAAAGTTAAAGCTTTCAGTCTGCAAGAGCTTTGCCACCGATATTCATTTATGAAGATTCTTCGTTGAAAAAAGATTCTTTTGTTGTATGTTGTTTATTAGATTGTAGACCTATTATGAAAATATATCCTAGTCCATAGAGTTATTTGATGAACTAGACTTTTGGGAGAGCGTGTGTAGCATTCTTTTGTAAGATGGGACAATTTATCAAGTTGCCATTACTTTATTTGGTTTCATGTTCGCTCAAAACCACAAGAGATGTGAATTTACATTTTATCTATTCTATTGTCCACCATATGTCTGGTCACTAGCCATTAGCCAACTGTTTATTCATTGAATCAGTGTTCCTTTCAGTCATGCTTTATAGACACAATATGCAGAATGGTTTGAGACATTGGGCACGGGACGTTCATTGTGTACTTTAAATCAAGTCAGTCAAATTCAGCAGCAGAACACAGAATGAGGTGAAAAATCGGGATGCATACTACAAAACCCATCCAACCGAAAACAATGAACATTTCTCAATCAAACAGTTACTAACTTAATAGTTATTAGTTACTACTCTACTCGAAACTATCTGCACTCCTCATTCTCCACTGCGTGCTGATTGGCCACTGACTATCGGCTGTTCCTAATTGCTTGGCTATGATTGGCTAATATTCTCCACGTGGTCAGTTTCCGGGCTCCTGATTGGCCAGTGAGTGGGTGGGGTGAGTTTGTAGTAAAGTAATAACTAGGTGGGGAGAAATTGCAGCTGTAGGGCTGCTTGTGGGAGAAAGTAACCTGCTTGTTGAATGGAAATGGTTCACACTCTGTTGATTGCAAAGTTGCAACAACATCCAAGATAAATTTATTCACCCAGTTTTGATGACGAATCTCTGGGTTTTCTGATCGGCCACCTACTAGTACCACTACCAGGTTATAATATAATGTTTAATTAACCTATTGCTTTCCCAAAGCTTCCTGGAAGTCGGTGGTATTCGGGGTGCCGATCAATAAGCCAAATTAAGGTGCCGGGGAAGTGTAGGGCTGCTTGTGGGAGAGAAAGAAGTGTTGCTTGCTTCCTACACTCGTGGGAAGTGTTGGTAGGAGAAACTGATCCAATGCCCCTTTTCCGCCATGGATGAAAACACTTAGGTATGCAACCTGCAATCCAAAGGTGATCACAGTCCTAACAAAAGACTGAAAGCCGATCGGTTAGATACTAGACATGTTCACTGGTTATTCTAATTGTAATTGTCCAATTACAAAGACAATTGATCAAGACGGCATATACCTTAGAATTTATTAGAGTCTGTTGTAAATGTAGTGTGAATATCGTGGTCTGCTACTTGAGTACTTACCATACTACTTGAGTACCAGACTTGACTACTTACCATACTACTTCAGTACCAATCTCCCAATTACCAATCTCTCTGTCATTACTTATCTCTGTCTACTTACCATGACCGTATATTGTGACCTCTACACTATGAGATGTGTGGTTTACTACTTTTACAACAAGGCTACGTCACTCCCGGTGGTGGGATGACCTGAGGTACTTATCTCCTATTCAGTAATCCTAAGCCACTCTGTGCCATGGCACTTTACTAGTATACTAGCAGCTAGTAGTCCTACGAGCCAGGGACTGGTATCACCAGCCGAAGCTACTATTACTACTATTATAAATCTTTATTAAGCAGCTCACCAAAACCAGGACAATTAGCTGGTGTAGAGTCCACTAGTTCTATAATCTATACTCTGCAGCCAGGGGTTGGTTATGAAATGAGTGCTTCATGTTAAGCTCTGAGAACTGCTTGTGCGTGCGCCACTGTGAACTGCGAACTTATTGAACTACGTCAAACTTGTTCTCAAAGGACAGTACCGCTAATAATAACGTTACTCAAAATATTGAACAACATTACTAAGTTACTAGCAGATCTAATAATTAGAGTTGAATTCACAGTACATTGGATAGTGTCACGACTCCGTGTTGTAGGTGTAACTCCGCCAAGGCCTACTCTCGTTCGGCAGTGCACAAACACAAACTTATTTGATACAGTTTGATAAAGGTACAATAATGATACTCAAGTTCCGTGTGGTCATGAGGTGTCTTTATAAGTTAATAAGAGCCTTGCTAATTGCTATTATAGTTCTTAACTCCGTAGCAGCGAATATTCTTCTCGGTTCCCACGACAACTTAGCCCAGACGACATCATTGATTGTTTTTAAGCTTGTCTAGTCATTCACTGTTGATTACATGTGTTCTGCTTCACGAAACATAGGATGGTTTATAGTCTGATGAGGCTGCTTATGTTTGCTTTATATCTGCTTCATGTTTGTAAGTTAACCTTGTCTAGAGGTCTAGTGAATCTCATTGGGTATTAATTATGTGAGTTCTGTGAAACATGAAACACTATAATTTGATGATGCTGGAGACTTTAGACTCCATTGGCCTGCTTAGTGCTTATTGATTGATGGTTTACTCTTTGTATGCTGATCTTCAGCTTTGAAGAAGAACGGCACAGTTGGTTTTGTATAACTTTTCTTTTGGTCGAGTTATTTTTTTTTTCTGATTCGAAATTGTGGTATTTTCAAAAGATAACTGTGCCAAGAGCAACTTGACTTTCTCGTACCCACTTTAAGGATCCGCCATAAAAGCGTCCTATAGGACGTACAATGGCACTCTGACTCAGATTATCAAAACTTACAGTAGAAAATGCGATGGTCATCATTCTTCTCCTCTATTCACAGATCAATCTTCATTAGGTTATAAAACCAATTTATGAAAGCCGATTGCAATTATCAAAACTGACGTTAAACTGTCAATGTGTTAATACTTAACGCACTACAGGTACAGCACAAACTCACAATGCAAATTTATCAATGATTTCGCAACAGTTCCACAATTCACTTTATACAGCAGCTGACAATTGGCAAACTTGATAGTATCCAGCATGAAATCATAAAATTGCTACAATCAAAACTTGACCCTGACGTCGCATGACAGGTTTCCATGGTCACATGACACGTTTCCATGGTCACGTGACACAGATTCAGCTGACAAGCAACCTCTCCTAGATGTAAAAGTAGAGTCTGTCATGATCTGTAGTGCATGTCAGGGGCCGTTAAATTTCAAATTTTCGAACATTAGTTTCAAATTCTATTTGCTAACCTCATTGTAACCAGAGAACTATATAGTGAAACATGCTGTGTTGGATATTTGATCTTCTTGTTTTTCATTACGCGTTAAAGAAAATATATGTTGGAGAATTCGAATTCGAAAAATTCGTAAATCTAGGATTATGAGTTAATGTGATTACCACGAGTTACAGCTGTGTCCGATGAACAATAATTATCGGTGGGACACTATCCTGTGCACTAAAACCGATCAGCCGGCGAGGAACAATTGCACAGATAGCATTAGGCTCAAAGAAGCCTATTACTTAATTATTGGTAGGGCGTTATCGTACTGATAATAAATAATAATTACCCAGAAAGAAAGAGTATCAGTAAGAAACTATACCAAAATCACAATCTAATTTACACGTTTACCATAGAAATCAGAAAAGGTATGATGCTGATTGAAGCACATTGTCTTGCCCCTGCAAGATTCCAAGAAGCACAAATAAGCACAAATAATGAAGCATATTATCAGTAGAACAGTCCTAAGACAGTGGGACACAGCCCCAAACTCCACCGTTAGGATCACATACAGGCAGCTCTCTTAGCACCGGCACTACCTTACATACAGATATTTCAAACCTGCCCTGATTGCCTCAATAGTTATCACGTGGTAGAGATACTGAGCTCTGATTGGTCAGTAGGAAGTGTGCTAATCAAATGTAGTGCCGCTAATCAAATGTAGTGCCGCTATAAGCTTTTCCGCTGCGCAGACAGGCGTGCTGCAGGGCTCAGGTCACCTCCATCAGCAGAGTGTAGTGTCTCTAGGCTGCAATTAGAATCCTTGTTCTTGTCAATTAGCATACATTTCGGGTCAGGAAGATTGAAAAAGTAGAAACCAACGTCCTCATGCTGATTGCATCCCGAAAATATGAAGGAAATTGCCGCCTTATAAGTTTAAAAAGAAATTGCAATACTAGCGCAGAGTTGAGAAAGCAACAATAAATGGACCAATTAACCACTCAGTAAAGTAAGAGTGCAGCTAGTAGAAATCTCAGCTCGTGAGAAAAGTAGGACACACCACCAATAAGAGACAGGTTGGGGTAGGCAATAGTGCGTAAAGTAAATTAGATGAAATATTCTGCATAGTTTGTAGTTTGGACCGATGTGTGTCAGACTCTAGTGGCAGACAAAATGTATTTGAAAGGTGCAGAGTTAAAGACATAACTGTAAGCTTTTGAGCGAGGAGCAGCAGTTTGTCAGCTCTTGAAGTCTGATAAAATATGAAACAAAGGCTTTTTTGAAGACCCATCAATCTTCATTTATTTTCACAATTTTCAAAAGGCTTTTTTCTTTTGTGAACGTTTAGTGAATAATTTTTTGTCAATGTCAATGTTACTCAAGAGAATCTACGAAAGCAATAACAACAATAATCAAAACACTAATCGTCCCAATGACCGGCGAAGAGCAGTTTGTCTGTTAAGTGTTAATATCTTAATATAAAGGAAGCGTAACCTGACGGTCCGCCGAATTCAGGCATCAAAACACTAATCTTCCCGATAACCAGAAACCTGGTGGCCGGTACTATAATGAGAAACCGTAATGACCTCATGTTGGTTAACAGATAATACGTTGTCTACGTCAGAAGTGAGTATATCTATTATGATATCCAGATATTGACAATACTGTAACAAATATCTCCTTGGAAACTGACAAGATAAGTGATGGCCGGTCAATAATTGATTTCTTTGACACATTGAAATCATCAAATGATTTTAACGTGAAAACAATAAAGCGGTTCGTAGAATCTAATACACCTGGACTCCAATCGTCACTAAAACCAATCGTCATGTGCCCTACTATACTGCCCTTTCACCATAATAATTACATGAAGACAAGTCTGAACTGAGAACAGAGTAGCAATAGTCTTAACGTCACTAAGGCTCCGTGCATCACAGAACTCAGGCGGTTCTGTTGAAAGTTTGTGGTGCAGATTATTAAAAATACAACAAATTTCATCTAATTTGCGAGGACTTTATAAGATTACTGGTAGCCCCGCATGTCACAACAATCCGAACAGCTGTTAATCTGGACCACAGACCACATTTCCACCAATTCTCGTACATCATGTACTACATCATCTAAATCCTGCAACCACTGTACCGGCTATAAGCCGGCTTATAGCCGGCTACAATTTTTATAGCCGGCTATAAGCCGGCTTATAGCCGGTTAGTAGCCGCTTACATTTGTTGTTGAGCGACGGCTATTAGCCGGTTATAAGCCTGCTATTAGCCGTTTTGGTATTAAAAGTGGTTATAAGCCGGTTATAAGATATTAACTCAACTACATCGTACTGAACGATAGTCAGGAGCCGGCTATAAGAAATTCAGTGAAAACGGCTATTAGCCGGTTATAAGCCGGCTATTAGCCGTTTAGGTATCGAAAGTGGTTATAAGCCGGTTATAAGATATTAACTCAGTTCAGTACGATGAAGTTGAGTTAATATCTTATAACCGGCTTATAACCACTTTCGATACCTAAACGGCTAATAGCCGGCTTATAACCGGCTAATAGCCGTTTTCACTGAATTTCTTATAGCCGATACCTAAACGGCTAATAGCCGGCTTATAACCGGCTAATAGCCGTCGCTCAACAACAAATACCCTGAACGAAACTTAGCAAGGCAGACTAACTAGACTAAAACTGGGAACACTGAACACTGAACAGACTGACAGGTCCATACCAAAAACCACGCGTGCTAGCTTGACCACGCGTCCTAGCAACCAACGACTCCTCAGCTCCACCAATGAGTGGTTTTAAGGGCACCGCACCTCACTTGTAGACGTTAAGTCTGGCAGACCAATCTCAGGAATATAGAAGGAACATAGAGGGACTATAGAGGGTATTATACGGTCCGCTGCGCTCGTAACAGGCATAAACTGGATTGTGGGGGTACTATTAACCTCATAATCATACACAGTGCAGTGATGGGTGATATGCGGGGGAAGTGAGAGGTGGAAATCTCATTCTCTTGTGATTGGAAATCTTCTCAATTGGGGGAGCTGGAAATCTGCTGCTTAAAGTGGGGGTTGCGAGTGCACTTTTGGTATATAATGACTTGTTATAAGATTAAGTGTGGATGAGTGGTACCCTTATCTTATTATTGATATATAACTCAATTCTGTTAACAGAGAATCCCTTTGTCAGAAGACGAAGGCACATATATTTGAATATGTACGAAATATTCTCATATGATTCTTAATAGTAATGCTCAAATTACTAACCTACAAATATGCCACCTTATTCACGGCACCTGCGTGATTTTCTGCGAAATCAAGTTTTATCTCTGCTAAAAACTTCTAGCAGTTCGGCCGCTCAAAGACTTGATTCCAACAGCAGATAAACAGCTAGTCTGTTGGAGCGTGCTATAACAGAGTCTAGCACAGAGTTGCTTCCAAGGACACCGACTAGAGTAGTTCAGGATCATTGGTTTACAGATTACTATCGCGGATTATAGTTGATGTGAAAGGTTAACCATCGTTAGGTGTATAATAGCATTAGATGGTTTTGTGGTTAAGGACAATAGGAACGGACATTGGACAAATGAGGGCAGGACAGATCTAAGTTAGCTAGCTATTCATTAGATAAGAAAATCGTTGATAAGAAATTGGTTGTTTTCGATTTTTGTTTCAAGCTGGTGTTTGAACAATGTCTGGAGACTGGAGATCTAGATATCCTTCGTGTTGTATCTAGATACAGAGAGGAGTACCTGGAGGATAATTGCTGGGCTAATCTGTCACAAAAGTACGCTGAATTGTACCTATACAGCTCTACAGGCTGCAACCGACATCAACCATACCTACATTGATTTAGTCAGGTCAGTTCACTTTGAGCGGTTTTCTTTTCTGTTGCTTATCTTGCTGTAACTATATAGCTTTCATAGGACACATAGAACATTTTTCGATCTGATTCGTTTCTCCAATTTTTAATGTACCAATTGACTGAACGTTTTTAGGAAATAGTCAATAAATAAAAGACACGTAATATCTAACTTAATAAGTATTAGATGTTTTATTACACTGAGTATAACTTGTTACAGGAATGTAGCTACTACCATCTAATTTTGTGACGAACGGACACAAAATCTAAACCCACCTACCGCGATCTCCAAAATCCACGTTTTTCTGCAAAAACGTCCATTCGTAACCTTAAACCTTTCTCTATCGCCTTTTTACAAAAGGGCGTGAATGGAAAAAATATCAATAAATAAACCGAATACAGTCTAACCGGCATGCAAATTATCCGGATGATCTACCTAAATCAGCTACACAACAAATAGGCCCTCTGAGTCTGAGAGTCACTATGAGAAGTTTCATCTCCGGAGACAGTTGCTGAAGACTAACTGGATTATTGCTTCTATATATGGCTGTAAGATCTTCTGCTGAAGAACAGAATATGTTGACGTAAGTTTTGTATATGGTCACCAGGTCATATTGTCTTTTCTGTCGAATATAGGGTGAATAAAATATCGCCTGATCTAAAACTTTGAGTTGGGATTTCTTGCAAAAAGCTGTTTTCTCCATAACACCAATCATAACATCTACCTTGCCGGGTTGTGTCAGCCACATCAAGGCTATACAAAACACATCATCACTCTTCGAACAAGCTGACTTGAAGAACCCGTCCCTCAGAACTGAAATGTTCTCCCTGGATACATCCCCTTTGCAGAGTAGTATCTGGATCACATCATCCAGCGACGTTTCTAGACAGTTGTTTATCTTGTTCTGGAATTCCTGGCTATGAGATGCCATCCACGATTTAACCTCTCTGATAATGGAATTAATGATTCCTCCAAGAGTGTCTTGCCTGTTCGGTTTCGGACAAAATATCTTCTGTAACAACTGAAACCCCTGCGGGATATTAATTATTTATTTTTGGGTGAAGTTTGCCTTCCATTGACATGATTAAGTTTTGCTTCATGGATCTTCCGACAGTTTCCCTTTAAGAATTATTCAGCTAATATATTTACCCATTTGATAAGTTTGACATCTGGACCGTCACTGTCTTTTCCTATCATCCAGTCAGAGGACCCTGTACAGATGTAAGCCCGCATCAAACTAACTCCCTCGTCAAAATCTATCGTCAAATCCTTTAATTTGCTTAGCCTGAAATAGTTGAATTTAATCGACACAATTGCCCAATAGCAATGGCAGATAAATGTTTGTGGAGACATTTTGTGCTAATGAAAAATCCAATATGGTGAAAAAAATACCTGTTCGAATTGGTTATCCCTAGAATCATCACGAATAGTAGTGCTATTTGACAACAACGTTTCATTTTTATCCTATTGCGAAACAAAAGAACTAACGAAAGAGAACTTCAGCTGATAACTTATAGCGACAATTACGTCCAGGACGATATTTGTAATGATTTGAGTACCAGGTGCCAAAAAATCAAACACTGCAGTGTACGTGGCCGAGTAGTGCTAATTCTGTTTTATGAGTGAACTTCGAACTATGATTTGCGCAATTATTCTGCACCAGGTGTTTCTGAGAAATGCGAACGGTTATCGATTACCATCATCAAACTGCCTGAAAAATAATCTAAGTGCCCTCCTATTTTCGCAGATCTTAATCCAGTCTGAAAAGTGTACGTATTTGGCACAGATAACTGGGAATATAGTTTGAAGACAATTCTTACAACTTAAAGGGATGAATTTATTTTTAATTTTGATTTATGTCAGTACTAATAAAACACGTAAGGGTAGTAAAATAAAATGTATAAATATTTTATACCTAAACGTATATCTTATTTACAAAAACATCATGTTTAAACTTGCAACTGCAACTGTCATTAAATATGATACTGCGTTTTAAACTCTAAGCCAACTCTCATATGATTCTTAATAGTAATGCCCAAATTACTGTCCTTCAAATATGCCACGTTATTCACGGCACCTGCGTGATTTTCTGCGAAATCAAATTGTATCTCTGCTAAAAACGTCTAGCAGTTCGGCCGCTCAAAGACTTGATTCCAACAGCAGATGAACAGCTAGACTGTTGGAGCGTGCTATAACAGAGTCTACTGTCTAGCACAGAGTTGCTTCCAAGGACACCGACTACAGAGCAGTTCAGGATCATTGGTTTACAGATTACTATCGCGGATTATAGTTGATGTAAAAGGTTAACCATCGTTAGGTGTATAATAGCATTAGATGGTTTTGTGGTTAAGGACAATAGGAACAGACAAATGAGGGTGCAGGTTGAAGGACAGATCTAAGTTAGCTAGTTATTTATTAGACGGATCATTGCTCACCTGTTGATCCAGATTCACTGTTGATAATACTCAACCCAGATGGGTTCAGCTGTGATTAAGTGATTTGCACCTCATAGAATCTCAGTTAGTTCGAGCTCCATGTGTAACCATTTCAAGGGGTTGAGCCTGTCCTGCATCTTCTTTTAGGAAGACGCTGGTCCGTGCTGTCCCCTGGTAATGGTGAGACCATTGTCTCAAAATTCATAGATATAGAGGTCAAACAGAACGTAAAAGATATGCTGAAAATGAAGCTGGTTTTAACAAATATACATATATATATTTTTATAATTACTGTGATTGAAAGCCCTCATAAGGGGAGTGTCTCTAATATGGACTAATTAATTACATACTCAATTACTCACAGTCAGTTTTAAAATTCATAAAGGGCACCTCTGAAAATACAACTTCTAGAAAAAGTAGAAAACCTCTAGAAAAGCCTTTGTTTTTTAGTTAATTTGTTCTTGTGTGGAACTAGATGTGAAGTTTTTGAGTCCTAGGGCTGTTCCTTGTACTCGTGGTCATGAGTAATGACAAATGAACGTAGATAAGATGCAGTTTCTTTTCATTTATAATACTGTTATGTTAGGATACGGTGTGTAACATATTTATTAATTAATATAAATTATTTAACTTGAGATTTGTTTGGAGAGGCGAATCATACACAGTTAGTCGGCTAGTTAGATATTCTGTTCATTGGCTCATAGAAGGTCATGTGATCATCTTACTTAACTATGATTAGCCTTATCTTTCTCCCACATCCAGTTGAGATATTCTGAGTAACAAGGCAGCAGCCTCTCCGGCCATTCTCAGATAAATTGTTTTATAATGTTTACTAGTAATAAAACCACGTGTGCGAATGAGAGAGTGAGAGATTGCTTACTTAGCCTCTGTTTGGCACGTTGCTTTATCTTGCTTTATCTTGCTTTATCTTGCTTTATCTTTCTGTATCTTGCTTTATCTTGCTTAGTTAGCTGTACATAGGTGTTGATGCCACTATCCATCATTTTTGATATGCATCGTATTTATGATAATAGTCAAGCGATTGCTCTTGTTATTAAGAGATTCTAGTCAATCACAAATGTATCTCAACCATGTGTCAGTAATTTCGAAATAAAGCGGCCCCGGTATACCACTAGGTCGCATCCACCTTTTTTAATTTAGTTTCATTTGTTCTATTTAACTGAAAATACATTAGCACCTTTTCCTATATTACAAAACATCTGAAAGGATTTATTCCAAGATGTTGAAAGATTGGGTTGAGAAGAAATGCACAGCACTTGATTTATTTTTATCGGGGAAGATTTAAATATTTCGGTGTCTTTCCAACTTTTCACTTTGCAAATTTCCGGTTATGTGTGATTGACACCCCCGCAAAATCGACCAAAATTGTGCTATAGTACTTAATGGAATTTTTGGGACTAACCTCACTGTTTAATTAACCACTCTTTGGCAATTATTTTCCTAGACTCTTCTTATTCACAGGATTCTCGAAACAATACAAACATTTTTAGTGTACAACCAGATCACGAGATTCTGCCTAGAATCAGTTGTACAACATACCCTTTTGCCGTTTTTCATCTAGATTCTAGTACCTATTGATGTCAGAAACTCAGAAGGTCAATTCGATTGCCCCGCTCCTTGAAGTCTGACTATGTACGTGGTATTTAGTGGGAGGTGGCACTAGCACTGGGTGGCACCAGCAGTGCCACTTCATTTAATCTTTACCTTTCGACTAGATGTAGCTGAAAATCTTTGTTGAAGTACCGAACAGATCTAAGCGTTCCTTAATCTAAACCTAAAGTCTTAGAAAGGCACAGAATCACTCCTTTGTCAGAGCAACTGTCAAAGAAACGCATTGCGTAATGCTGATGTCGTAATCTCTGTATTTCTATTTTAAATCGAACGTGTATCCTGCTCGCTGCATCTGGAAATTCCCACCAGTTCTTCAATTATTTAAATTAATTACGCAATTTAACCCCACATTGTGGCTTATTTAACACCACTTTGTGTGGCTCATGAAATCATGAACCATGGTACTGTTATCATAGTAACCCAACGCCCCTCCTAATTATCGAATATCGATGTACTCGTCATTCTTCTACGCCATATTGCCATGTTGGTTTGCAGGAGCCTAACATCTTTACACAAGATAAGGATTAAACATAATTATGCTATTATTTATTTTACTTTTAGTTGCTTTTCCAGATGTCGCCATAATGTTGGTTTGGGTGTTTTGTCTCGGAGTTTAGCATTATCTTTTCTCGTCAGTATTCTTTGCCAGTTTATCATGATGGTTTGGGTCCTTTAGTTTTACGTTATTTTTAGCATATCATTTATAAACATTATTGTACTGTTTAATGTTGAATGATAGTTGCTTCGCTTAACTTACAGTTACACTGTCACAAATTATGAGTTATTACGTTAATATTAAACATAAGGCGACAGTGAATCTGTTTGTTACTTTTATTATATATTAAATAGGAATTAGAGTTGTATTTTTTAAGATGCTTTTTCAGATGTTAGTCGCTTGTATTAACTATAGGTTTTAATCCCCTTTGAACAAGTACCTTTGTACCTGTCCAACTTATTTTATTACTTTTATTACTATAAAGAAGATTAAGATTTAATGGCTTCGGAAGGCTTTGATGCTTCAGTTGAAGAGTAGTTGATGCTTTTTCAGATGCTGCCGTAATAGTCTAATGGTCTATAATTTTAACATCAGCTGCTTACTGATAATGGAAATATAAACCGACAGCTTCGTCTATTAACTTATATGAATTATAAATTAGGATGTCAGCTGCACCCCAAATATTGAATTAGGCTCAAATTATACAAACTATAAAAGATAAAGGTACAATCAAACAATTTTATTTAGAGTGATTATTTTTACCTTTACATGACCTTTCACAGTTTGCAAATCGCATGGGAATAGTTTTGAGTAGATTTTGTTACAACTGAGTAGAATGTAGATATGCGAATAAATGAAATGATAACATTCAATTGTCTCGTCCTAGATACACGTATGAAGTTTCAGAGGCACCTCGTGATTCGGATTTTAAACATTAAATTGTACTCTCCCATTTCTGCGTATCACACATAAGTAGACGATAAAAACGAACTTTTTAACATCACTTAAATTTAACAATTGATAACCACTGCTTTCCTTGTTAAGTCATTATTTCTCGAAAGATACAGTATCACGAGTATGTGATTTATTGATTGCTAATGATATTTTCTATTGGTTACAAATCCTCCGATCAACGTAAGATCCCATGATTAATGATTAGCCATGAGTTATGCTCGTTAAGTTGCTGTAATCATATCAGTTACTGTGTGATACTTCCTTTCGTTCAACAAGCTGAAATCCTACAACACACAATCCGGTATGATCATTAATCGTGCTAATTATGATACTTAACAATTTTAGAGTAAGCTGAGAACTGTGATTTTAAGTTGCACTGTATTGTATGGTGACTCCTTCTCATTTCTAATTGCACTCTTCTGAATTTGATCTTAATGAGGATGGTCTCCAATCTTAGTCGACCAATTTTAAACCAGACCTTGTTTATGCTTGTAAACTCTAATTTCATATTTATTAAGAATTTTAGAGCTATTTTTTGATGATTAAGAATGTTTCATCATTGCAATGACGCTAGTTTGAGGATTGGTCAAGGTCATGATGAGAATGACCATGAGTAAATCTGAACCTCGTTATGAGACCTTATTTATGCTTGTAAGTCTAACGACGGTCAAGTACCCAGAAAATCACGGAGTATTCTCAGAAGTATTATGTAATTATTAACAACTCCCTAGTATACTCATACTTGCCTGATCTTGTAATATTCAAATTGACCACTCCTGCACGAGTAATGAATCCACCACGTGACAGACAAGACATCTGTAAATACAAGCTGCCGAATCAAATCCTGCTTCCCCTAATACACATATGTAACAAAAGACCTGCTGAATAATTCATCCGGAGGTAGCTGGGATTTTTAGTTCCGCCTGTATTAGTAGTTCTACTAGTATATAAGAAGATCAGTATCGCTCTGGTCAGAGAAAGAAGGGGTTAATGTAGGGGATTAGTAATAGTTGGAGATCTATTCTTTACAAGGTGGGTAAATTAGTCTGGAGTGGGTTATCTGTGTGAGACTGTGTGGTGGGTAATCTGTGTGAGACTGTGTGGTTGGTAATCTGTGTTTACCCACTTTAGACTCATTCGAGAAAGGGGCAGCCTTGATTCACAGCATACACTTTGTGTACAGTGTACAGGGAGTTAGTAACTGTGTTGTTTAGTATTATTATAGGTCGTGTGCTTTTGACGAGTAGTCTTGCAATGTGGACGTGATTGTTTTCTTTAACTTATGTTTAGTTGATGTTAGAAATTGTCATGCCATTGTATGAGACATGATGAGGTTGTAGCTCTGATCCGATATCATCATTTGAGGTTTATTTTACACTTTTGACCAAATGGATCGTTAATTGGGATAATCAAACTTTTAAGTGAATAAACGTTTAAAATAGCTAATGACGCGTTAGTCATTTATCTGAATATCAATCCACACGTACAATAATTAATAGATAAATTGATTTATCATTTCAGCCCATCTACAGAGTAAGTAAGTAGTATTACCATTGGCTTACAAGAATATACAATTAGGTTACAAACAATGAAATTCACCGTAAGTCAAGGAGACAAACCTTACATCTACAGATTGAATAATTGAGAATTTAATCAACATCGAATCATTGATTTATATTTATTTGAATATTGGTCATTTTATTTGTACAGGCTCCGTATTTGAAAAAGTTCTGACCATTACAGATACACTATTCTAGATTTTCATAAGCAAAAGTATTAACTTTAGATAGTAAAACTGTTAAATCTATTCCTCGTGTTGTGTGAACTTGACTCCTGGTTCTGGTAAAACATTACTAGTTTTATCAAGCACATCTTTTTTTTAAGAGTTCGAGAAGAATACACTCCAGCGCTAGTTTCCACTGCTTACTACCTTATTTACAGCGAGTTTCAGGTGCGCTTTCTATCACATACATTATAATACTACCATTTTGATCTCGTGTAAGTGATGGGTATATTGATTGTGAGAGCAGACAGATTTTGTGTTTCTTTGATATCTATCGACTGTTAACCCGTCTTAATTTCGTGATTATTTTACACCTCCAAGTATGAAGCACGACGCGTCAAATAAATTAACAATCATTATCACCTTCATACCATTCCGTTCTTGATACGCTCACGAGTGTTTTATCACGTACCCTCAGATATTTTGGGTGAAATAGCCTTCTTTTGAAGTTTACAGGTATCAATTTTCTAACTCGGTTAGTCAGCTCGTATTTTATCAAAGTGTTGTTAAATATTGCTATTTCAAATGAAAACAACCCGATTCGAAGTGACAAATTTTTCATAATTCGGGTGCTAATATTTTTCATTATGACAATTAAAAAATTATTCTGTGTCTACATTTTCTATGCTTTCCTAATGTGATCATGATTTACTAGAACCCCAATCTTTTAATATAAACAGTGAAATACCGCTATCATAAGCCGACATGATCTCACACAAATGACACTTATCTTAGGGCCTGTCGTGATATCATGGATCGCTTAGGTTCCACCAGGATCTGGTAGTCCTCATAATTCTGCGGCCTCTATGTTTCGTCATCTCGCACAACTCTTTAAGAATCTTGTGGATTTGGCATGTGAAAATTTGCAGCCTTCCAGACATTGATTGGGTTAACGAGGTGTCGTACGTCACCTCAAGATCGGGTGACAGGGGGCTGACCAGGCCAGAACCCAATTGATTGGGTCTTAGGTCACGTGATTATGAGCCTGAGGTCACGTGACTATGACGTCACCAGACCTTCCTCTCCGTTTCCCGCTCATTGGACCAGGTGAGCTTGCATGCATGTGAATGTGGGTGTAAGTATAGCTGTACTGTAGTTTATACCTAATTAAACCCCTATAGAAACCGAAAATTTATTTTCTGGCAGAAAGCTAGAAATTTACCAAAATATCGTCATTGTTTTAAATTTATTTTGATGACCATTCCTGACCTAAAATCGCACGAGAAATCGATTAAACTTGGTTTCAGAACTCAACAATGCTTCCTTATGTCTTAAAATCCATGTTTTATCAATACAATCAACATCTCGATCATGTAGTTAAACTTATTACTTAACGGATTCAAGTATAGTTACGCGGTAGACAAACTAAAACAAAATTAGGTTTATAACCTGCCAGGACGTGCGCCGAGTTAAACTTGTCGAAGGTAATATTTTACGAGTATCATCCGTTAAAGACAAAACACCAGTTTAATTGTCCTTTTGTCTGAACCATATGGTTAAGTGCAAGCTGTATACAATACTTTAAAAAATCATATCAACGAATCGTATCAAAGTCCATCATCAGTTAGTAACAGAGTAGAGATCAGAGCAGAACGAAGGAACATGCTTGCTTGCGGGAATCTTTTCTGAAATATTGTCGACAGGTTAAAATCAATTGCATTTCCGTTACTTGGGTGTGGGATATAAAGCATTATATGGTTGTTAAAAGCCTACATAATACTCTTTAGTTAATATGGCTAATGTTTAGCATTATTTATAATCCATTATAATGATTGATGTGATCTGAAATTAAGTTAAGCTACAGACGTTTTTTGTGACAATACAAGAAATAATGGTTGAGCTCCTGCCTGTGAGCCACTTAGGAAATACAGTATATCTGATTTATTGTACCTTCACTTCTTCTGCTTTTTCGTTTGCTGTCTGTGCTCTGCGACAGCAATTTGTTGCCCAGACTTCCTATCCTCCCCTACCACCTTCTTACCACAGGTTGACATAAGAGCCACTTATATCATAATCATTAATGCATCTTTAACTATAATAATATATAGATAACCAGAAGTACAGAAAAACAAAGCATTTTTAATAGTAAATATTCAAGTAAGAAATGAAGATTTTTAGAAGTTTAGCATATCAATATAATTCCTCACAAATAAAGACTTTAATGTCAAGGTTCTTAATATATTGTTGAAGTTCAAATTCAATTACCCTGTAGTACACTTCTATTATGTACCTAGCCAGCACCTCGATCTTATGCTGGTGGCTAGGTTCGGGGGTGGACATGTGATAGCGGAGTATTCTCGAGGCCATCGTCAGCCACCTCGCGTGGCACAACGGCCCTATCTTGTTACTAGTAGATGCTGGATCAGCGTATCCTAATGAAACGAAAAAATTCTTTAGAAGTTAAAGAAAGACTGAATTTCAATCACAGGTCCCTCAAAAATATAAATGTTTATTGTAATTGTGATTATGAATATGATTTTATGTCATAACATTCGTACCGTCCATGCAGGATATACAGAGTCTGTATAAATGTTTCCTGTCCTCGCTCATTGTTGCGAGAACGGTGTCAGGGAGCCTCGGAAAACCGTTGCACGGAATTCTCTGAAATGTAACGGGATTGCTGATCATAGGCTACCTACCGTTCTTCATTTGTACTTATAACGACAGGCTGGAGGTCTTCTGTCGTCAACCGGGATTCCTCTGCTACGATCCCACTGCCTTGCTGGGATTCCACTGCTTCGCTGAAATGTATATATCTCAAATTGCAGCAATGAATTCAGTGTAAAAAGGAGTATTATATTACCTTACTTGTTAGAATCCTTACAGTAAATAAAGTATAGAAAATCTCTGAAGATCACGACCAAGGCCAAGGGAAACCAATGGAACGTGGGAGCCAAATATGGAACTAATCGAGGTGTACACAGTGGGGTATAGTTGGCAAGTGTGAATAATAAACCCCATGTACAGGAAAAGTAAACAAACCTATATAATATTTGTGTCGCTTATAATGTAGACGATCGCCTGTCTGTACAGTACATAGTAAACTACACATTACACACTACACACCCTGCACCATGTTCATCGTTTTAGTTGTACTAGTACATTATAACAATGTGTGTGCAGCATGTAGTGTATTTTGTACTTTACAGACAGTCGATTGTCTGCATTAAACAAGTTATTGCACCTTGCATACATCCCGACATATTACATAATCATTATTCCTATATACCGCTGAATGGGAGTGAGAATTACAAACCTCGGGTCAGAAAACTTCCCAAGGACCGAGAATCTTTTGTTCAATTCATCCTGGAAGTCGGCGTACGGTGTATTGTTGACTTTACAATTACGGATCTTCTTCATGGTTGCATGAAGTTTCTTCAGTTTTCTAAAAGTAAAAGATGAATGAATAAAAACCTCCGAAATAAGTGTTACATCATAAACAAACAAAGTCCGTAATTTGCTGATACGTGTTCTATACTCACACTTGCTCCCTCAACTTCTGTCTTAATCTACGGATATCGAACGAATTGTAACAAAAAGAATAAAAAATTCACGTGTAAAGTTGCAAGTAATAATATATCTAATAGCTTGATCATATATTCAGCGACAATATTTACAAGGGAAATTGAAACTACATACTTGAAGATGTTGGCTTTACTGTTAAGATTCAGCATAAAATTGAACAAGTTCCTCAGCCACCAAGGTCAGAATTCTGTTAATCTGTACCTTCGGTTGCTGGTCACTGCTAAGAAGTAATAATTGAAGCACTCTCCTAGTCGAAGGAATCGTTTGAGGTAACTCAAGTGGCTCTCCAATAAGGGAGGAAAACTTCATTTTTGAATGGAAAATTGTAACGAATTGAAAATGTAACGATTAAAATAATGCTTGCATTTCTTGCGTCATTTAGCAGCCTTTTTAGCGTAATCTTGATTAAAACTGCTGCCATTGGTCGATATATTCTATCAGTAGAATAAGCTGTTGCAATTGGCCACATATTGTTAACTAATGCACCCTACTAACGCGTGTCTTACTCCGCAAAACCATCCAAAAGCTATACACTAATCCTACCTAATCTTACAGTCAGCTCTAATGGCTATTCTACACTCAAACTAGAACATTCTAAAAGATCAATTATTACGCTGAAACCCTGCTGTGTACAGCTTATTGGCCACTGTGTATGTGCTAGTAGTCATATATGTGTGAAAAGATGCCGATAATACTTCCAGATTAATTACGAAAATTGAAATAACAGACACTTAAAAAAAGCTGCCCAACTGAAATTGCACAAATTGCAATACAACTGCCACATAACACGAGGTTTTTATACATATAAGTTTATTTAACGGGTGATACTCGTAAAATATTTGTTCCAAATATAACCTTCGACGAGTTTAACTCGGCGCAGGTCCTGGTAGGTTATAAACTTACAATTTTGTTTTAGTTTGTCTACCGCGTAACTATACTTGAATCCGTTAAGTAATAAGTTTAACTACATGATCGAGATGTTGATTGTATTGATAAAACATGGATTTTAAGACATAAGGAAGCATTGTTGAGTTCTGAAACCAAGTTTAATCGATTTCTCGTGCGATTTTAGGTCAGGAATGGTCATCAAAATAAATTTAAAACAATGACGATATTTTGGTAGATTTCTAGCTTTCTGCCAGAAAATAAATTTTCGGTTTCTATAGGGGTTTAATTAGGTATAAACTACCGTACAGCTATACTTACACCCACATTCACATGCATGCAAGCTCACCTGGTCCAATGAGCGGGAAACGGAGAGGAAGGTCTGGTGACGTCATAGTCACGTGACCTCAGGCTCATAATCACGTGACCTAAGACCCAATCAATTGGGTTCTGGCCTGGTCAGCCCCCTGTCACCCGATCTTGAGGTGACGTACGGCACCTCGTTAACCCAATCAATGTCTGGAAGGCTGCAAATTTTCACATGCCAAATCCACAAGATTCTTAAAGAGTTGTGCGAGATGACGAAACATAGAGGCCGCAGAATTATGAGGACTACCAGATCCTGGTGGAACCTAAGCGATCCATGATATCACGACAGGCCCTACACTTATCTGCTAGAACATTCTGCCGGATCTATGTTAAACTGATCAACAACTTCCCTAATCCCGTTTAGCGATATAACCCGGTCATTCCTGGTTGGTATGTGTTTACGTAGTTGAGTTTAGAGCTCAGGACTGAAATTGAGTTTCGGTTGCACTTGTAAGAAAGCAATGTATATTTCTCTTAATGTATCGAATTATTGAGATGGTTACATCATCTGACGCTGTAAGACATCAAAAAATTCCAAATAAATTCTACTCTTTGTGTTTTTTATATTTCTTTGTTTTGCGTTGATTTGACTGTTTTGAATAGTTTGCCGGTTTATCCACGCCAAATTTTGTAATGCAGACGTTACAATGCCATTGTCTAGTTTCTACCATTACCAGACGTGAATTAGTGCAACAAATTATCTTCTATTAAGAGCAATTATTTACAATTTGTAATTACTTGTAATAACCGTTTATAATTGCTCGATAACATCCAGTTGGCAGTTACCATGTCATTTTGATTACTCTGCTGCAAATACCGTTGTTAATTTTGATTATTGTGTCAGTTATTACCGTTAATTTTTGTTCAGACATCTGCATCGTTCAGCTGTCTGTTGAATAATTAGAGCAATCGGCAATTAACACATAACACTTTGGTTATCTGTTATGACCTGTGCTACATTGAGGAAAGCTGCAGTTATTTAATTTTGGTTTTACTTCTCCAGATCTTGTTGTATCTGCTCGAGACTGTTAACAAAATCTAACAGTAACAGCGGCTGACCTGGTATGAGCGTTTATCTTGATAAGATAACATCCGGGCACAGTGCTGTTCTAGTTTGATTTATTGTGTCGGATATTATCGTTTAATTTTCCGTCGCTTAAGAGTATGATTATTGATTAACTGTTTAAAATATTTTCTGAGCCTTTAGTTCACCTATCAACATTTACATGCTATTTAAAAACTCTCGTCCGTCCAGAAATTGTTATTTGAAAAGTTTTGGCCTGTTAAAAGGCGACAGGATGCTATTTTCCAGGATGTCATTAATTTTAGATATTATCACTCTTCAGTCTTCCCCAAATAACCCCACTTCTCATTTAGCTACAAACCATGACATGATGAGTTCTCCCTCCCACAGAACTCCCATCACCTAGACACCCGTCTCCATAGTAACCGTCACCTAGTAACGCTCACCTAGCAATACAATGACCCAGTTTGTGGTGGCTGAGTCCCTAAACAAAAGTATAGACTACCCGATAGTTGAAGAGGTGTTATCTGTGGGGTATTACAGTATACTAATGTTCCTCGCTACCTTCGGTACGTTCTATTTTATAATAAATAAACTAAGTAAAATTGTATACAGCAATTTATCGGTAAATATTACATTTTACCAAGTAGTCGCTTTCAATTATGAATTAACTAACAATAGGCTACTTTAGTTTATATAATATTTTTACCACTTAATACTTTATTTTATATAATGTTTATGTATATATTATATATATTTATAAATTATGAAAACTAATTTTAATCTGTCCGCAAAGTAACACTAACTTTTAGCTGAGGTTTATCAAGACATACCTCCCAGGCAACATCTTCATAATCTACGCCACCATGAAAGTGCGCGCCCGATCACACGACGCCATGACAATACTCCTGATAAGAGTACTGGCTTTTAACGATCTGCTGGGTGGCCTGATCCTGTACCCTAACTTTATACTGCTGCTTAGCAAGGGGTACTTCCCTTTCAATGCTACGGTTAGTCGGGGAATATCGGAACTTTATTGCATACTTGTAGTAGGAACTTTAAGTAGGTATTTTATTAATTTGTAATTTTAGTTGGTATTTTGTAACACTTTTAAACACGTATAGTAAAGCAGAATTTCACTTCTCAACAGTCAAATGTATACAACACAACATAGGCCCATGTAGTAACACTTATTCTCCTCAGTACTGTATAGTGTTGGGTATATTCGAGATCTACTGTCCTCTCTGTTCAACCCTTCTTGTAATGGCACTCGTTCTTACCAAGGTTAGTCAAATCTGCTGACCAATTTTGTTGTTGGTGATCACATTTTGTAACAATTACTAGCCTTAATCCGGTCGGTATAGCTTCCGGTTTTCCTATATAGAAATATAGAAACCTTGTTATACTTACTTTAGGTACTTTAGGTTGGTTTGGCAGGGATTGCTTCTGGACAACAGTAACTAGTACGTCCTCCATTCATTCCTGGTTCAGATCTTTCTGTAGATTCCATTCCAGGAGTGAGTTGTTGGTGATGGCGGTGTATCCTTTGGTTGGCGGGGTATCGGGAAACGTCTCCAAAAATCGAGCAAGTAATACCTTGAAGGGTCCTAGAGCAGTTAAAATGTTCACTTGTCGTGGGAGGAGGTTCCATAGTCTCGCTGCATTCACTCCAAAGGAATTCTCGTAATGAGTGGCCACTGATCGTTGCGATTTGTTGTTCAGTGGTGGGACTATGGCTTTTATGCCATGTCGAGCGTTTTCCTTGAATACCATGTTGATGTCATTTGGAGCAAGGTCGTTTGCCATCTTCCATGTATGGATCAGGATGTATCGCTCTCTCCGCCTCTGCAGGGAGAGCAGGTTCAGCTTCTTAAGACGGTCCCAATAGTCCAATTGCTGACAACCTATGATACGGCGAGTGTAGTTCCTCTGAACATTTTCGATTGCTTCTATATCGGTGATTTTGCTGGGGTTCCAGACCGGGCAACAGTATTCTAGCCTGCTCCTCACCATTGTTTTGAAAAGGGTGAGCATCAGGAAATGTGATCTGTCACTGAAGACACTGAAAACCCACGATGCCATTTTCTTAGCAGTTTTCAGCATCTGATGGATATGGGGCGTCCATGAGCAGTCATTTGAGAGGAGTACTCCAAGGTCTCTGACTGTTTGCGTTGGTTCGATAATTTCCCCGTTTGTTGAGCTGTAGCTGTAGTCTTCGTTGGAGAAGGGAAGTTCTCTCAATAGCAGGGATTTATTCAGCTTGTAGTTGATAACTTCAAATTTGGTTTCGTTTAGCTGCATGTTATTTTGCAGGGCCCATTTGATGACATTAAACAGATCTTCTTGAAGCAAACACCTTGCTACTAAATCAGTAATTTTGCTTATAAGCTTCGTGTCATCAGCAAAGACCTTTCCAAGGGCAGTTAATAACGTGTCCAGTTGGTCATCTATATACAGAATAAACAAGATTGGACCTAACACAGTTATTGTGTCAAAAAAGTGAAAATATATTACAACAATAATCCTATTTCACAACAATAATCCTATTTCAGGTAGCAATGATTCGGAACCCCTTCCTCTCAATGGGAAATGCGAGGAAGATATTCCTGGTGTTACCCCCACTTTATATCCTGGGACTTATCGCACCTATGGGAGTCTTCTTTAATATGGGCAATTACATGTTCAGTCCTGAGAGGGGGACTTGCACTTATCGGGTTAGTGTTTTGCATTTTATGTTATTTTATTTTTGCTAAGATTATGTTTGCGTTTCATTGCTCAACAGCTGTTCGAAGGATCAAATTTAAGATATGTTATTTTATAAGATGTTACTCTATTTTACAGTCGATAATACCTTACTAGTTCATTTATCTTAGTTCCCAAAAATTTTAGTGATGAAAAGCGAGGTTTTATTGATACAAACTTTGATAACTTCATAATGTTGTTTTTGTGTATACTTTATAGTACATACTTCATACCGATGTTGTTATCTAAAATCGTTAAATTTCAGTTTTACCCCGATCTACTAAAAGAGAAGATATTCATAATGAGCTGCACGACACTATTTGTTATCATCCCCCTCTGTGTAATAATCAGTATGAGTGTCTACATCTTGCGTTTCATGCGCAGAATGAGGAACAAATCAATATCTGTTTTGGATAAAAACACTCAGGTCAGTCAAATTTCAAACACAAGGAAATGTTTTTACACGTTTTGATTGATTTTAGCTGAGGCTCGAGTGAATTGGCAGCCTTTTTATTTTATGCTGTTTTTGTTGAATGCTGTTGTTGTGTGTATTTCATCCAACACACATTCTATAAAATATTATTCATATGTCTCATTTTATTTTCTATTGTAATTGTTAAAAGTTATGATATAGGATAGACCAGTTAGACCTTCCTTGAAGGGCAAAGGCAAAAAGTACAAACTTTTTACGGTATGTTTAAATGTAAAGAATGCCACAGTTGCATTAAACCAATCATTGATAAGAACCAGTGTTTAACCAGATAGGGACCATTACCATATTATTATTATTACGCAACATCACGTAATATTACGTTAAAGTGAGCGTAATTACAATAAGGTCAATATACGGGGTAGCTTTAAGCATTTACTGCTAGTGTAATTTCTACAGGTGTGGGTTACGGAGGAGTTAATAATTGGCAAAACGTAATATTATATTATATTATTTGGACGCACTTATAATATGTTAATGATTCCTAAGTCTGGTATTCACTGGTTGTCTTTAAGGCTAAAAAGTGCTAGACGCTAGTAGGCAATGCATTATTGAAAGTAAGCAGCATAAACTATAAGCTGTGCTTAAAGTTACGTGTACTGAATGAACTGGAATACTCAGAACAGCATATTGTATGTGAATAATGTTTTCATTGAAGTTGGCGGTCGAAAGACCACCTCATTTTGCTTTCTGCATTCAAAATACGCATCATAAATAAGGAAGAATGGTAACTTCCAATATTTTCAATATTTCACTATATATTTATTTATATTAATTGTATTATGCACTGTGCGGATGTGATATTGAATGCATTGCATTACAAATTGAAAATAGTTTTTGAATGCCGAGTTAAAACTTTGATCAGTTTCCTTACTAAAATTGATGACTACTCAAAAGTCACTCACCAACGATCCAACACAGCAACCCTTATATTCCCATGTTCCGCTAGGTAAAACGAGCAAACGACAAGATACTAAAATCAGTGGTAGTAGTTCTCCTCGTGGTTATTGCATATGTTATTTGTTGGAGTATGTTCTTCTGTGTTACTACTGTTGCTTTCTTGATTGGGGGCGAGGACACTCTACCAAGGTTAGTAGATAATTTGGGAGTAGTAAAACAGTTAAAAGAGCTAGTGAAGATATGAAACCATCTTGTCTGTTCTAACATTTTCTATTTTATCGTGATCCATGATCACAATATTATGCTAAAGTTGAACTTTAGAGTTCAGACACATTTGTAATATATGAGGTACTGTATTAAGCCACATAACCAGTAATTCCCACTCTCCCAGGCAAGTTCTACTGTGGCAGAAAGCCCTACTAATGACGAACAATGCAGTAAATCCCATGGTTTATGTTTGCGGAAACAAAAAACTCCAGTTGGTCCTCCAACAAGTCATATTCCGCATTCGAGGACTGCAAATTGAAAAGGACTTTGGCCAATCTACCGTCATACTCGACACTAAACCAACGTTTCATCAGATTGAGAGTAGAATGACGGTTATGAACACCCGGTCAAACGCAAAAGCTTGTAAACTACCAAGGGCAACGTCTGAATTCTCCTCCGTGGGGAGGATTAAGTCTACAGCTTCTGTCGGATCCCCAAGTATGGGTCGTGTTAGATGTTCGACTACGAATTTACCAGTTGCTGGCAAGGAAACCAGGCGGGTTAAACGAAAGTGTACTAACCGGACGGTGATTGTTCCTGTAGGGGAAGAGTGCGTGCTCAATATTGAAAGGGAAGAGTGTGATGTATTAAGGGAAGAGTGTGATGTATTAAGTGAAAAGTCAGAAATATTTATGGAGGAGCCAGAAAAATTGACGGAGGAGCCAGAAAAATTGACTGAGAAATCAGAAATATTGACAGAAGGGTCAGATGTAGTCACGCAATCTGAAACCACTGAAAAATCTGACGTTGTATGTGTTCCAAATGGGATTGGGCCCGCTCATAGAAACGATATCAGCAGTGATGTGATAACGGAAGAGAGTTCTATTATTCCGTGTTATTCCGATGTGATCCCAAGTGAGGGTTCCCAAGACGGGGCATATGTTGCGCTGGACGACGAGCAGGTTCTGGTTAAGAAGAAAGGTTCAGAAACTGAGAATATCAAATCCAAAAACAAGGATATTGAACCTGAAAATATCAAATTCAAAAACAAGGATATTGAACCTGAAAATATCAAATTCAAAAACAAGAATATTGAATCTGATTACAACTGCAGTAAAGACATCATATTATCCAGTGATCCAACTGATCAAATTATTTTTACAAATACCATGAAGGGGCTAAATGAAGAAGAGTCAGGAAAAGTTAATGGGTCGATTTTGATGGATAGTTTGTAGCATCTCTGTTCTACTTCTCTACCAAGTGAAGTCTTGTTAAAAGTTTTGTAATGCAATTGTGATTTCTTTCAAAACTAAGCTGAAACCTTACATACACATTCTTACATTTTTGTAATCCAATCGTGATTCACTATCTTCAATCTTACAGATTGGAGCTTAAAGACCTTACATACATTTTTAAACGCGTCCACTTTTTTAAGTTACAGAAGATATGAAATGTTTTGAAGAAAGATTTCTGCTGGAAATTTTTTTTGATATGATATTTTCTAATGTTTATTATTTATTAAGACTTTTATACAAGTTGAAAAAGAAACACTATTTTTGTTGAATGTTTTACAAATATTACATTGAAAATATTTACAAGTTTGGGCAAATTCATCACTATAAGCGCTACAAATTTCAAAGGCGTTTCATCGAGCAATGCAGCCTATTATATACAAAATACAAGAAAATATCATGCCCCATTTAACTTGCTTTTCAACGAACTGAGTCTGTCCGGAGCTGAAAGTCCAGCTTTGAAGTTATCAAAAAGAGTTCTAATAGTTGCTTTACAGCATGAAGGGGAGATCAATGTTCTTTTCGCCCGTTCCGAAGTAAGCACTGCCAAACTTCTTTGTTCCTGGGACGTGGTAGAAGGAGTATCTGAAACATTTTTGGTTTTAGAATTTATATTCTTCATACTTGGTTCATATCCGTTAACTTTAATAGGTTAGCACTTAGCACTTGGTTATTTTATCTTATCCACACTAGGTATTGGTGGGTAAAGGAGAAAAGTTTGGAGATTTTGTAAAACTGGAACTGTTATGGACACACTATCAAGATCTGATTAATATTTAGAAGGCCTAGTGTACAATATTCAATCGCAACTAAAATACATCATTGGGGGGGGGGGGCCGGGGGGGCCGGGGGGGGGCTGACCATATTAAAGGATATTAAAATATATAGGTTTTCCCGATTTAGGGGCGGGATATACTTGAATATTATATATTTTAATATACCTATATCCCTATCTTTTCGGAGGCCTAAATCAAAAATAGCTGTCCACAATAAGTTTGAAATGCAATTATCAATCGATTCCGAAAATTTCATGCGAAAATTATTTCAATTTTAATGAAGTTATTTTGGCTAGTATCCCGAACCGAGATAATATGTGTAATTTTGTTCATGAAGGTATTTTTACTTAGTATCCACTATTCAACAGATATTGATTATTGAGCTATATCTTTCGCATAAAGTTAGTTCATTCAAAAATGTTGAAATTTTATGGAATTTTGGGCAAAAGCTTTCAAATTTGGTGCATATGCCAAAATATGGTTTTAAGCTCATAACTCAGCCATTTTTTGACCAAACTGGATGTAAATTCATGTACTACTCCAAAAACAGGCCTATCTTGCAAATCTAAATGTAGAATCACAATGCTGGCAAGCATTACCGTCGCCCTTATATTCACAATACTATTTACCCCCTATACTAGTATATCCCCTTTATTGTTTTCCAGGCATTAAGGGGGCCGGGGGGGGGGGTCTTCATCAAAATTCTCTCGAAATTGAAGTTTTGTAGTTGTTTCTGATGGAGGGGAGTGATATCTATCAGCTGTTTTTGGTCCCATGGAAAAATATTGTTCCTAGCCGAAAATATTGCCGGTCAAAGGTCAGCGCTTATGTGTAATTGTATTGTGCGAGCGATTTTCAATCGCGCGCCCTGAAAATCGAGTCTAAAAATCTATCTTCTCCTACATTTTTTGAGCAATCACCCTGAAACTTTCAGGATATGTTCTAAGGACCATTTAGAAGAGAAAAATGTAGGAGAAGATAGATTTTTAGACTCGATTTTCAGGGCGCGCGATTGAAAATCGCTCGCACAATACAATTACACATAAGCGCTGACCTTTGACCGGCAATATTTTCGGCTAGGAACAATATTTTTCCATGGGACCAAAAACAGCTGATAGATATCACTCCCCTCCATCAGAAACAACTACAAAGTCAATTTCGAGAGAATTTTGATGAAGACCCCCCGGCCCCCTTAAGACTCATCGAAAGTAGTTCAGCAGGTATATTTAAGTTCAAAACATTCTAATTCAATGTTAAAGATGACAGGAATAAGAAATAGTTATGTGCATGTTATATACGCGCCAGCATGTTATACGAAATTAGGTAAAAAACCCAAAATCGCCATATTCAGGTGCCTTAAAAACCATGTTAAAATTGAGTTAGAGATCTGAAACTTTGCAGGGCGTCTAGACCTTGTCCAAATCGACTGTAAAAAAATTTCATGTTTCAGGAGTATCGGGAAGTGGGTTTTCTGGAACCCCTGTTTTACAACAGATTGTCGTGAAGTATATATATATATATCGTCCCATTAGGGACGATAGGGTCGTTTACGACCCACCTTTTCTAGAGGCTATAGAGGACAAACCATAATACTAAACGCAACGAATCTTTCGCACATATGCTCAAAATTTATTGGGCTACATTATTGACTTTCCAGTCGAGACCCAATTAATTACTAACAACTAAATAATTAGGCTAATTAGTCGTCATAATTGGAAAATATTTCACTTTACTTCTTGCCTTGATTGGGACATTAAAACTTTATGTAGGCTTATTTTGTTGAGGACAAAATAGTTGCGGGCAACGATTTCCTTGAGACATATGAAAAGCCCGTGATAATCAGATGTTCACAAACAGAGCTAGAAGCTGTTTACTAACTGCGGTCGCATACGACCCACTCGTCCGGGTCGCAAACGACCCATCGCGGTTTTTCGGCTTTAACTTCTGAAACAAAGACGTTAGGATAAAATAAAAACTGTAGCATAAGTTAAAAACATATGGTCAATACTGTGTAACTCTAACCTTTTAAAAATAAAGAATTTGGGTCATTAACGACCCACTCGGCTCACTTGCTTATTACTACATATGTCCATGTAACTTCTTGAATTCAGCCTAAAGCATGACATCATAAGTTCAAAATCGCCTCTCAGCAAGTGATAATCATCATAAACTGCGAAAAATCGGTTAAATGGGTCATTAGCGACCCACTAGGACCACAAAATTGATTAATTAAATATAATGTTGTCAAACTTTTACAAATATTAGTATAAAAACATGTTATATCTTGGTCATTACTCCTGTACGTTGATTTAACTTTTAAAATCGATCAACTGGGTCAATAACGACCCACTCGGAAGTTGAACCACCTCATCAATTATTATCAGTATCATGCTGTTCCACCATCAAGAAAGACACTCGTAGGTCCTAATTCCACGCAAACCACGGGTGGCTGACTACTAGCCCTTCTGAGATCCAGGGCCAACTGAAGGGCCGTCATCACTCATCAAAGAGCTGCGAGAATAACACTACTGCATATGCCTGGAGTTGCGTCCTGACTATAATACTATACATACATGTTACATGGCGAGATCTCCATCCAAAAGGATTAGTCTGCGTCGACTGCGTCATTACTTTGTATTATACAACTTCGGCGGGTAACATTTCTCCATCCCTTTCGGTCTGCAGCTAATCTTCTCATACAATCAATCGTGAGTCCATTACGATCCAATCTCTGCTCAGCATCCTCAATGAATACATCATTTAAGCTCTTCCTAGGCCTGCCTCTTGATCTCTTCCCATGCTTGGGTTTCCATTCAAGTAAATAGTTGGGCAACCGATCTTCAGGCATTCTACTGACATGTCCAAACCAACGCAGCCGTTTTGTTGTTATTATGTCAGCAAGGGCAGTTATTGATGCCCTTCTTAAAACATCCTCATTACTTACTCGATGGAACCACCTCACTCTCAGGATTCTTCTTAAGCAGTACTGATGAAAAGACTCCAATCTTCTTGTCTGCACTTGAGTCGTGTTCCATATCTCACATCCATAGGTCAGAATGGTAAGAACAGCTGCGATGTAGATTCGCACTTTGTTGTTAATGCTTATGTTCTTATTCTTCCAAATGTTGTTGAGTTGGTTAAGGGGGCCGGGGGGGGTCTTCATCAAAATTCTCTCGAAATTGATTTTATAGTTGTTTCTGATAGAGGGGAGTAATATCTATCAGCTGCTTTTGGTCTCATGGAAAAATATTGTTCCTAGCCGAAATTATCGCTGGTCAAAGGTCAGCGCTCATGTGTAATTGTATTGCGCGAGCGATTTTCAATCGCGCGTCCTGAAAATCGAGTCTAAAAATCTATCTTCTCCTACATTTTTTGAGCAATCACCCTGAAACTTTCAGGATATGTTCTAAGGATCATTTAGAAGAGAAGTATCGAGCCGAATTTTGAGATAGGCCTCAGAAAATTTTTTATTCGATTTTGAAAATCTTGGACCTCATTTTTTGACGATTTTTCCAGGTCCAAGATTTTCAAAATCGATTTAAAAATTTTCTGAGGCCTATCTCAAAATTCGGCTCGATACTTCTCTTCTAAATGATCCCTAGAACATATCCTGAAAGTTTTAGGGTGATTGCTCAAAATATGTAGGAGAAGATAGATTTTTAGACTCGATTTTCAGGACGCGCGATTGAAAATCGCTCGCGCAATACAATTACCCATGAGCGCTGACCTTTGACCAGCGATAATTTCGGCTAGGAACAATATTTTTCCATGGGACCAAAAGCAGCTGATAGATATCACTTCCCTCTATCAGAAACAACTATAAAATCAATTTCGAGAGAATTTTGATGAAGACCCCCCCCGGCCCCCTTAAAAGCTCCGGTTGCTTTTCCAATCCTGACACTTATTTCTTTATCAATCTTGCCATCTGATGTAATTTTGGCACCCAAATAGGTGAATTGAGTGACCTGCTTTGCAGAGTTTCCATCGACAGTTATATCTATGGTCCTATTCTCTGGGAGTGGGTGCTGCGATGTATCTTTCCCAATGACCATGATCTCTGTTTTCTTTGCGTTCATCTTTAAACCCCCAAGTCCACAGTATTTCGCAATATTGTCCGTAGTTTCTTGCAGTCCTTCAACAGTGTCATCCATTCCTGCGATGTCATCAGCATAGTCAAGATCAATGACACATTTTTCCGGTTGTCTGGAACTTTGTCTGTACTGAAGTGTAAAACCACGGGATATATTCTTAAACTTCTCTGCAAGTTCTAATCCCCAGTTAAGTACAAGATTAAAAATAGGGGGCCCTTGCACATCACCTTGTCCAGTCCCCGAATCGACATCAAACCATCTTGTCAATTCTCCATTGACACGAACTGCACTTTCAGTTGCTCTAAAGAACGCTTTGAAAACATTGATATATTTTGTCGGAAGACCATAATGTTCAAAAGCTTTCCAAATAAAGTCACGATTGATTGAATCAAAAGCAGCTTTAAAATCAATAAAGTTTATGTACAAAGGGACGTTGAATTCTATACAATTGTGTATTATACAATGAAGTGAGTACAGCTGATCTATACAAGAACGGTTTCTCCTGAAACCACACTGATTCTCTCTGAGTAATTTTTCAAGCCCATTACTCAGTCTTTTTAACAACACAATTTGGAATAACTTTGATATAGTTGAGCGTAAAGTTATACCTCTGTTATTGTTGCAATATGTGAGGTCCCCTTTCTTTGGGATGATGGTGATTATTCCTTTTCTCCAATCATTAGGAATATCCTCACTTTTCCACACAGTTTCAAAAATATCCTTTAACCAAGGCAGAAGTCCAGGAGAACCGTACTTTAACTGCTCATTTGAAATTTCATCAATTCCAGCACTCTTGTAGTTCTTCAACTTCTTGATAGCTTCCTCAATTTCAAACAAGGACGGTGGTTCATCATCATTACTAAGGTATTCAAAAGAAAGTAACTTTTCATCCTGATCCAATATAGCTGCATTTGCTGCTGGCGTCAAGAGTTCTTCAAAATATTCGGCCCAGCGATGTGATTGAGCTTCGGGATCTGATATAAGCGTCCCATTCTTATCCCGCACTGCCGCAGATCTGTTTACCCTCTTGTTTGTTAGGGATTTTATTTTCTGCCAAACATCTCTTTGTTGACCCTGCTTGGCAGCATCTTCTAATTCCTCAGCTATTCTAACAGCCCAAGCATTATCATCTCTTTTACAGTTCTGCCTAACAAGACCGTTAATCCGCGAGTACTTAGCACGGTTCTCAGCAGTACTGGGTTTCTTTTTAATCTCCCCTCGTTCTTTTAGGAGATTCTTAGTATCCCTTGAGAGATGTTCTGTTCTCTTTTTCCGGCCCCTTTCACCCAGAACTTCAAATGAAACATCAGTTATTATATCTCTTAAATTTTGCCACTGTTCTTCTAAAGGAGAGTTTTCATGCTCCTGATCGTTGTTATAGTACTCTTCAGCTATTCTGTTACTATATTCCTGGCTCTTAGATCTATCACGCAGGTGCTCTAAAACAGGCTGTCTTACACGCTTCTTTCTTTTCTGAGGACACTTAAGTTTAATAGATACATATCCTCTAACCAGATAGTGAGTAGTATTTATATCTGCTCCTCTCATGCTCCTGACATCAAGCAAAGAATGGCTCCATCTCGTCGAAATACACATATGGTCAATTTGAGTGACGGTGTTACCATTTGGGGATCTCCATGTTGTCTTGTGGATATCCTTGTGTTCAAAGAGTGTGCCTCCAATCGTCAGCTGGTGCATAGTACAGAAATCTAGCATCCGTTTTCCGTTATCATTTGATTCTGTGTGATATGAGTGTTTTCCTATAACACCAGGGTGAGCATCAGTATCCCTTCCAACACGAGCATTAAAATCTCCTAAAACTATTTTTATATCATGAGCAGGTAGTCCCGATTGAACATCATTCAATTCCTTGTAGAATGAGTCTTTTAAACTGATTTCTGCATCCTCAGTTGGAGCATACACAACTGTAACACTAATGTTGATGTGTTTGCTATGTAAACGGGCAGTCATAACCCGTCCTGATACAGGGGTGTATGATATGAGAGTATTCTTCATCTTTTTGGAAAGAACAACACCAACTCCTTCTCTCCGTACTCCATCGCTCCTGCCAGAATAAACCAAAACAGCACCATTGCTCAAAGTCTGAGTTCCTGATCCAATAATATATAATACTATGGTGCGTGGAAATCTGTACCGAAAGGACCGTGGCCGTGCCGCAAAAGAAAAGGAATCGGCCCTCGTTCCTAACTTGCTAGGTAATAGCCATGCTGTTGTTGTTGCTTATTAGATTCTGTTACCTTTTTCGTCAATTTCGAATCTTGGTAAACGACCTGCTACAACCCACCGCTTGAGACCCAGGGTCCCACGGTGATCAGATCATGTCACTCAAGGAAAATCCCCTGAACGAAGTATACGAGATATCATGTAACCTTGGGTAAATACTGAAAGACGAGTGGTCAAATTGCATATTCTAATCCAACATGCCAATATGTTTTTTTTCATTCCTAGAAAGTACGAGAATAACTAAACAACTGCTGCATTCAGATGGCTACATCTACAGCTCTGTGAAGAAGGACAAGGAAAAAGCCCCCCCCCCCCCCCCCCCCCCCCCCCCCCCCCATTTGGCTGGTGGTGCTGCAACCTGCAATCTCTCAGACAACTACCTCGTTTTGGGTAACAAACCCCGCAAAAACGAGGCAGCTTTCAAAACGAAAACAAGTATTACGTAATCGGCCGAGAGGGAGGGGAGTTTCCAAATGATTAAGCTTGTGTAATTTTGACATAATAGCTATGTGGTGGGGGGGGGGGCGTAAAAATTGTCCAATAAGTGATTACGTAATATATGAACGGCCCCTAAGAAGTAAAGAAAGGGAGCTGCGAAGAGAGTAGATGCAGCCATCTGAAATCTGAATCCATCAGTTGTATAGTTCTTCTTGGACGTTCTAGGAATCGGGAAAAGATAGGCATGTTGTTTGCTGTCTCACGACATTACGGTCGTGTACTAACAGCTGATAAACTCACCTACCTATCAATCCAATTCTGCCCATTATTCGTCAGTCATTGGGTGACGTGATCTGCAGATTACCGTGAGACTCCAGATCTCAGAAGGGCTAGTAGTCAGCCACCCGTGGTTTGCGTGGAATTAAGACCTACGAGTGTCTTTATTGATGGTAGAACAACATGATACTGATAATTAATGTCGTGGTTCAACTTCCGAGTGGGTCGTTATTGACCCAGTTGATCGATTTTAAAATTTAAATCAACGTACAGGAGTAATGACCAAGATATAACATGTTTTTATACTAATATTTGTGAAAGTTTGACAACATTATATTTAATTAATCAATTTTGTGGTCTTAGTGGGTCGCTAATGACCCATTTAACCGATTTTTCGCAGTTTATGATGATTATCACTTGCTGAGAGGCGCTTTTCAACTTATGATGTCATGCTTTAGGCCGAATTCAAGAAGTTACATGGACATATGTAGTAATAAGCAAGTGAGCCGAGTGGGTCGTTAATGACCCAAATTCTTTATTTTTAAAAAGTTAGAGTCACACAGTATTGACCATATGTTTTTAACTTATGCTTTTAATTTTATTTTATCCTAACGTCTTTGTTTCAGAAGTTAAAGCCGAAAAACCGTGATGGGTCGTTTGCGACCCGGACGAGTGGGTCGTATGCGACCATAGCTGTATCTTTTAAAGTAAACGAGATACAGATTAGCTTTTTTGGATATCTCATTTTTGCTGTAAAGTGACCTAGTGTGTTAAACGGCATCAAAATCGGCAAACTTTAAAACTCGTCGTCCCTAATGGGTTATATATGATGTATAGACGCTTTTGCAGTCAATTATAGCCTACATTTAAGTGTCCGTAGATTCAAAAGTATAAAAGATAAAGTCATTTCGAACCACAGGTTTTAAAGATAATTGTTTATACTTTAGTTTGAATTATATCAAAAAATAATTTATCTTCATCATCATCACTTGATGACGTCATCAAATTAAGTGTTTTTAAAACTTGATTTTTGACAAAATAATAACTTTTCAAATCGATTTTAAACCATTAAGGAGTAATTTTATTCAAAATCTGAGGACATTTTTGTCTTAGATAATTGTTCAAGCATTCTGAAAATCTACCGGAAAAGTTTCTTACTTTGCTCCTTCATAAAGATATTCGCTATTGAAGTAAGTGCTTTTTTGAGAATAATTTTATAAAAACACAAAAGTTGTGAATTAGTATTCTCTGGTGTTGGGCCATCTGTTGGGTTGTGGAGCTCAATTGTGCTTTTTAAAGGTCTAAATTGTGTTATAGGCTAGTTTTAAAGTTGAAAATCGAAAAGTTGCACACGTGGGGACACGCCCAAATTGATAGAAAATTGCTAAAATTACTGAAAATTGCTGTTTTCACCATTTTTATCAACTTTGGAGTCCCGTTGTGATCCAAGTTCTATATGAAATCTTCTGAAACTTTGCATGCTTATTAAACTATATATAAAATACTGCTATGCAAAAATTTACGGTGATTTATCATTGTATGCGCACGCAACGTCCACTCAAAGTTTGCACGTGCGAAAGGTGAGAATTTTGCTCATTCGTGATTTCGAATATATTCTGCTTTCCCACGATATTTAAATGGCATTATATATGAATTAAATGCCAACTTGAATGAGTAAAAAGTGCCATATCCAGTCTGTTATCGACAGATATACCTACCTGAACACAAGGAAATGTTTTCAAAGGTAAAATTTCGAAATCGTTGAAATTACCCCCTTATTAATGAAGTTTCGACTGTGTAAATTATCTTGACATTATAATCAAAAAGAGATGATATTTGACCAAAACCCATAATCATGGGTTGAGTGTACCGCTGCCAGTGTCTCTCTTTTCCAAACAAAAGGAAATGATATTAATTTGAGAAACCGTCCGCTAATGCAAATTGATACCGAGAATGAAATCGGTCGCTCGCTTTTCCCATTCATTCACGGCTTACGAATTGTAATAAAGCTTATTAAATGGGAAAAGCGAGCGACCGATTTCATTCTCGGTATCAATTTGCATTAGCGGACGGTTTCTCAAATTAATATCATTTCCTTTTGTTTGGAAAAGAGAGACACTGGCAGCGGTACACTCTACCCATGATTATGGGTTTTGGTCAAATATAGCTATACTAATTTTGGGTATATTAGAGTATATCAAAGTATATTAAAATGTAGGTTTTTTCCCGATTTGAGGGCGGGGATATACTTTAATATACTTTAATATGATTATGGTCAGCCCCCATCATTTGTTTCTTCAGGTCAGTCCGATCATGAGCAATGTAGATGTCTAGTGCAGAATCGAGGTAGACATCTAAATTTTCTGAGGTTCACTCACCCGAGCCACAGAAGACTTTTGAGGATGATGAGACCACCTCCTCTCTCGGGGTGAAGTGCCCAGCAACCTTTCGGCAGATCGTGTTCAATGTGCTCCAGAAAATCTATGCTTTGGTCTAGAGTTGCCTGAAAGAGGTCAGTAGATTAGCATTGATTATAATGAAGGCAATTTAAACAGTAGAATCCAAGTAACTGTGCGCTAAATTTGAGAAAGCTAGATTATTCACATTTGAAGATTTGACGATGGTAGCCTATTTAGGATATTCAACAATATCCTATTAAAATTTAGTAACCTTGGCTAGAAGTTTGATCTTGTCTGTGTTAGGTGTATTTCTGAAATGGAAGTAAGAGGAAAGTTTCTTGCAGTCTAGATTGTTCAATCCCTCGAAACTGCGGTTTGAAACGATTTTGCTGGTAGCAGTTTTCACGTAAGAACCTCGTGGCACAATGTGGACTTCTCTGTCGATCTCATCGATGACTGCTGCCAATCTGTCTTCTTCTTTTACCAAAACCTGGGAAGATAGATGAAATAAGTTCGCTATGTCGCGTCGTGAAGCTTTGCAATCCGGACTCCGGGAAATGGCAATTTTGATGAAATATATGATGAATATTATATGAAGAAAATACATACAGAAACAAAATGTGAACACATTATTACAGCTTAAACCACGTTCATCTTGGTCTACAGATTTCCAAAGATGTTTATCAGGGAAGATGTAAGAGCACCCAAAGAACCGATGGGCCTAGTTTTTAAAGGTAAGATGCTCCAAAGTGGTTGTGCCCTGTAGAGAAAAAAAGTTCTAGAGAATTTATTTCGGTAAGAACCATTATTTTCAAAACCAGAAGGTTGACTGCATCTATAGGTTAGATGGAGATTAAACAATTGAATAGCTTTCAAGGTAACAAAACGGTAGCCGGGAACCACCTTGATAAGTAGAGAAATACTCTTGTAAGGAGGCATGCATAAGATTGTAAAAGAATTTTTGAGAGAAGACTTTAAGGAAAGTGGCAGTATCTACCTGTCTAATTTTCTGGTTTGTATATAATTCTGTTGAGTAACTAATATCGTCTTCAGATTGGATCCATGTTATGGCTTGTTTCTGGAGACTCTCGAGTTTATTTGACATAGAAATGGTGGTCGGACGCCAAATGATAGAGCAATTATAAAATTAATTTCGGACTAAAGCTCTATGGCATTTATGACCGGAATCAAAACGTCCATTTACTAATGACTAACGACACCAAGTTTCTGACAAGCGTCATTATATATTCTATTACGTTGGAGGTTTCAATTTAGTTCAGGGGAATCATGAACACCAATGCCCTTCTCGGAATCCACATGTTTCAAGGTTAACTGCCTCATTATCATTAAGTGCCCTATCTATTAATAATTATGAATATTAATTCTGAACAATAATTCTGAATGAGTGCGCGGCGCAATATTTGCTGGTCCTTAGCGACCGTTGCTATGGAAAGCAAGCGCAAATGTTGTATGCAAAAACTTTTTATGATTACGAGTTTCAGCGCGCTCCACGAATAGGAATTATCACAGTAACCAAATTGATTAACGGTCGATAACGTAACACAACAAGGATTGACAGGCAAGATACTTCACTAAAAAGGCTTCTTCAAAGTTCACTCACAGTATTGGTTTCTTCTTCTGCTTCTTCACCTTCTCCGACAACCTTGACATCAATATATTCGTACTCATAAGTCGGGTCACCGATGAAACGGCCACTGAGACTGCGACACATTTGGGCTCGAGAGTCAGCCAGGATTGGTAGCAAGCACCACTTCATGCAGTCCAGACTGAAATCAAAAATATAATAGGGAGTATTAAACTATTAACGCAAAAGACAAAAAGATCTCAAAACTTATGAAAATCCTTTCAGAATCAGTAAATCCTATAAGCTCGACTGGTAAGACTGACTGAAAAAATCAAGATTTAAATCAATTACCTGTACAGGAATTTTCGGTCCTGGAGTTCGTTTCCCTTTCCGATTCCGGATGCAATGAAGTACGATTCCTTGATTCCAACAATCTTACCCCAGAAGTGCACCTCGTGGAATTTCTGAGCATTTTGCAGCATAACAAGGGATGTCTGAAGTGCTGCCTTTTGTTCGGTGCTCAGTAGGATGCCAGTACTGGCAAGGTACTCAATGGAGAGTGTCAGTCCTTCGCTATTCATGGCTACTTTTCTGATAAGATAATATGATAACACGGTTTACTAACAACGAGACAACGATTTTGAGTTTCACTGATGGAATATGTCTATTTAAAATGTAGAGTCATCAGACATAATCTGAAGTCAATGAATATATGAATTAGTCAAGAGAAATTAATGCTACTAGGAAAGGATTGACAAAAATAATTGAACACTAAAATCAATGGTCGTAATTTTTAAAGGAAAATACAAGATAAATTTACAATCAAAAACACAATTCACAAATAATATTCAATTTTCAGAAACACAAAATGTTTTCGCAACGATTTCCATTGTTTGTGTATCGGTTTGAAAATCCTTTCAACAATGAAATAGCTAAAAATCGTCTTTAGGTAGAGCTATATTATTAAAACACATGCAAATTAAAACGTTGAAGAAACAAACTGAATTCTGATAGGGGTTTAAGGAATGCCACGCTTCAGCTGTCCTATCGCTCCACGTATTATACCTCTGGAATTTTGAATAATTATCCCCTTACCAATGCCATGCTGTCAAAACGTAAACTCTCAATGATTCACACTTTGCCCTACTAGACTAGTAAGCATACCTCAAATGCTAGTAAGCATAGTCCAGTTCATGCTCATTAAAACTGAGTTCCTGACTCCACTGATACAACTGACTCGCCTCATTTTCCCACTCCTCTTCATCGGACATTGTCACGTTCAACTCAGGGAAATAACTCGGCCCTGATTCCTCCTTCGTGTAAAACGTTGTGTTACCGTTACCGGTAGAGAAATCTTCCTGGCCAGCGTACATTTTGCGCATCTTCGCTACACGTCGCCGCGCTTGCTGAGATTGTCTGGCTGACTGGGATCCGGTTGCTCTTTTCTGTTTGTACTCCAACAAACGTTTGAGACAGTCATTTTGGGCTGGCTGAGAAAAGGGCATTATTCTGATGGGAAGTGAGGGGTATATTTCACGGATTCGGTCTGATCGCTTTCCATTGTTGATGTAATCAACAACATCATAAAGAACGTCTTTCCGGGACAAATTCTCCAGAGTAAGCTCCCGCCACTGGTTGTGTCTTCCACCAAGATAAGAAGGCATTTCATCTTCGTGAGCTTGCAACATCATGTAGTCTCTGAGTGTAGCCACATCAAAGTCGTCAGTTATCGCTGACTTTTGAGACGCATCTTTTATTAACTGATCATAGTACTTACGATTTCCCATCAGTTTCAGAGCATCCCTCGCTGCCTCTGAGTCAGCTCGTATCATTTTCTTGCCACTGATATATTTGGAAGTAGAGCTTCCAACACGTACAAACACTTTAAACATGACTGTTGGAGGAAATTCCTCTCCTCCAAAACGAAATCTCACTTTAGCACTGATTGTAGGATCGTTAAGAACAGATGCTTCATTAGGGTTCAACTTTTTCAGCACCTCGTTTGTAACCGAGTTCTCTGCACTACAAATGGAACGTTTCAGAACTTTAAACATGCGCCGGTCCCGGAAGGAACACCAGGCACGCTCGATGGCGCGGACGGAGTGTTGCCGCTGGATATTGTACTGGGTATCATCAGTTATCTGTGAGTTGTAATCGTCTTCATCATCCATCTTGGGAGAAGTAATTAGAGTATTAGAAAATAACAATTCCTTCTCATTCATTAGTGTAGTTTTATTGTGTCTGGAGAAGTGGAGATGTTCTCACTCAATCTTAATCGCTAATTTTAATTAATAAATCTATGTTATTTCCACGAAAGCCCTTATATATTAGTTTTGGGGCTTGGTCTCATCAACTTACAATAATGAACAGCTCGCATAAAATCTTATGCCTAATTCATCATAGGCAATTATCATTATAATACAAATTTCAAGTACAAATTAGATCTTTAATTCCGTACGAAAAGGGTTAAAATTTACGATATTTGCACTTGAGCTTTAGTTAATAATATTGGGCGAAGAATAGACTTCATATTACTGCAAATTTAACCCCAATTATTTTCGGTTTTGCCATCACATCTTATGAAGTTAAATAATGATTCTATGCATCTAAATATTGGTAGCTCAAAATGTAACGTCATCCATCATCATTGTTTTAGTGGTAATAATGTCTTTTAACCACTTCTCCCTGAAAACTGATTTTCCAGGCGTATGGATGAGTCGCTGGGCTTCTAATACGTAGAATAAATCAGCGTCTTTCTTGCTGGTGTCAATAGTGAAGTAAACAGCTGCAGTGGCAGATGGGATTGGCTTCCGTCGTGTAGGGATGCTCCATTTGACTCTGAAAATAAGATTTCAATTGCCAGTTACATAACTCAACTAGTAACTACAGAGACTGAATCTGTGCTACCGGTTTAATCAAACTGCTGAAATGATAAAAATGAAAGTTCAACAAACCTGAATTGTAGTTGAGACTCCGTTTTCTCCAAGAAGTCTATACAATAAAGCCAGCACTCATTGACATCCCACTTCTTTACTATTTCATCAACTATTCCGATCCCTGATTCTTCGTTTACAGTGCTGGATGCTACCATTCTATTTCAGTTCATTCCTACAAAAGTGCATAAATTATTGAAATATAAAACTTTTAAAACCGATTATTTGACACCTAAAACATTAACTATGCTTGATAATAAGTGGTTTACAACCGCGTTCTGAATCTACCAACGAACTCTTGAGACAAAATCAGATCAAACCACCGCCTATATATAAACACTAGTGTAACCCGTGCCTTCGGCCGGGACTTTACTGTCACAGTTGCAATGTAAAAGTATACAACCGCATTATATATTTGATATCACGCATAATGCTGTCTTATGAAAGTATGAAAACTCCCTACAGTTGAAACAAAGCGGCCGCAAGAGTGAGCTTTAAGCTTATAGTATTACGTGGGGCTAAACTAATTACGGTACATGTTATCCTCCTCGTTCTCTCTCCCATCCATTTATGTCACATTTCTGGAACAAAATCATCAATTAAACCACTTACCAACGGCCGATTTTTTAAAAATTTGCTTATGGGCTTCATCAGAGTTTTTTCGGCACTATACCGAAAAACCCAGTCCCGTAACTATTACCGTTTTTTTGTATAACCGTTCGGAAATTACACACAGACACACAGACACACAGACATTCTGGTGTTATTAAGTTGATAATCTCAATTTTTCCAGAAGTCTTTTAAAACACATTTTTACCGAAAGTCAATAAAATATGTCCAGGTTTGAACAGTTTGTGTAGATAACTTTGAAAAACTCCTGGGGATGCGTCTTCGGAAAAGTCCTGGTAGGATTTTTCTGATAGCTTAATAACTACACACTGGTTACTGTAAGGAACTATATATTGGAAAAGAAACCTTCATACAATATAAGGTGGTTGGTGAGGATTGGGGCCCATTAACAACACATTCACCCTGAATAGTCCATCTTCTAACTAAAAATTAAATATTTTTAGAAAAAGCAAATATCAAGAAATTTTATAGCTAAATATTAGAATACAAACAGTGAACTTGATCTGATTTTAACTCCAAACTTTTCCCAAACTTCAAAATACTTTCAATTTGCTTATGCATTTAGCAGTAAGTTTTGTCTTGTCCGTTTGAAACTTCTACAATTTTTTTTAAAACCGTTCTAGCTATTATTAAAAAGATGAAATATAATTAACTGGCAAATCAAAATTCTGCACCACTAAGTCTTAGGGATGTTATTGCCAAAAACAGGATAGTTAATGAAATCAAAAGTACAATCGTATGTTTAAAAGGTCACAGATTTGGTTGTATAGATAACATAAAACTGAATCTAATTGCATAAAATCATAAGAAATTGTTTATTTATATTATACACATTTAGTAGATGGTTAATTTAAACTGTATCAATACAAATTTAAGTAAGTCAATGAACACACAATATTTAATGGCGAATAAAATAATATTCAGATTTCTTTTTAAACTGTTCAAATCCTTTTATGGCACGAAAAGACTGACAAGTGTTCACGAGTGTCATTCAAATAAAGATTCCCATCTTTGTCAATAAATCGAGCATAAAATACCTCATTTCGGACTGTGTAATTTAGTTTCTCACGGAAAATTTTACCTGAGTACAATCCAGTAACCAAATTTACTGAGTAGTCACATCCTTTTTCTCTTCCAACTGATTCGCCTTGCTTTACCAATTCAGTTCCAAGACCTTTAACTCGAGCATCTTTTGAAGTACAAACACAAACATCACAGAGTATTTTCTGGCAACCAAACTCATCAAACAAAGTCCACACATCATAGTCGAGCTCACTAAGTAAGGCATCAAAAACTTTACACGACTTTCGAAGGACTGGTTTCCTTAATATCTTAGCTATTCTACCCATACAGGGAAGACAGCACATTAATAATCTTTCAAAATTCTTCTTGAACCCATCATCTTTATCATAAATTTCTGTAAGTCTCACACCAATTATTTTTCCAGAGGAGTCGGTTGCCATTACACAAGACCCTCCATTTATTGCTTCACCAATCAAACTATCCATAAAACTGTTCCGCGTAATACCGATTGACCTTAAAAGTGGCTCATCTGGAAAAAAGTTTATGGCCATAAGTTGTAAAACTTCCTCAGTTCTGTCTGGAGTTATTACACTGAACTGGATCCCAGCCTCAGCAAAGACAGACATCAGTAATTAGTATAATACTTCAGTTCACTTATTTCATCTTTCTAGTGACAGGTACATGAAAGTGTAATCCTGAAACATAATGTAAATTTATAGAATACTTACTCTGCTTTAATTTTAATTAAGCATAATGTAATCAAAACCAATCCCACTTATTGTAACTAAATAAGTTCAGTAAGGGATCATCACTTTTTCCTTTTCATGATTAGATATCGGAGCTTCAAAAGTTTAAAGCTTAAATTTGTAGACTCAACGTCAGACAATAATTATTCTTAAATTTATTAATCAAAGCAAATCTATCAAAAGATGGAAACCCAGAGCGCATTTATTGTATTGAAGCATACAACCATAAACATTGGCTAACCTTTTAAACTGTGGCTAACCTTTTAAACTGTGATTCAAAACCTAAAGCTAAACTAAAACTCAACTGGGCTCTCCTTTGTCACCAAACTAAACCAATAAGTAATTTAAGATTATTATATTTTTCTATATTTGTATACTGTAATTAGTATATTGACGTAGTGGATGGTTGAGGGGGTTTCAAGCACAGGTCACTCTCAAATCCTAAAGATAAGCAGTGGCCTTCGGCACTTGAAACCTCTTCAAACCTCCCCTGATTTATTTATTATTGATATTGTTTGATTGTGCCGTAAAAATAAATATTTGTTTTATTAAAATATTTGTTTTATTATTTCAGCTTAGCTTATTGATTGTATCAGACAATTTGTTCATATTACAATACTTACAAATTCACACAAGGTTAATGATTGCTGATCACACAAAATTGGCAAATTTTTTTACAGGTCAAGTTCCTGATGGGAGGGATAATTTGACAATTGCGAAATCATGCTGATAAAAGATAAACGTTTAACAAGTTACTCAATAAAGAGACTATTTTAAACGGATCTGTAAATGATAGTCATTTTTGGTATGTTTCGGACGAAGTATTAGGAAAGATTGAGGGATTAAATTATGCTACTAATAAAGAGAAGCACAATGAATATCTTGTGTGTAATCCTCATGTTGCTAAAAAACGCTTTGTCAACTTATATAGTAGTGGAAAGTATGTAAATTAGATTCATTTTAACTTGGTTGTCTAGGCCAATAGATTTAAGATAATTTTCTAAACTTTAATAGATATATTTTTGATGATGTGTGATGATGTTTGTGTCATTATATTTTGATTTGATTTGATTTGATTTGGTGTGAGCAATAACGCATAGCAAGCACACCACTTTGTACAGCTGTAACAATCATTCGATCAGTTGCTCATAAAACTCTGATACACGTTAAAGGAGAGAACAACAAAACATGTGCAGCGTTCTAGCTCCTCAAAAGATGTTTATTTCTATTGTTCACCCCAAATGAGTGCTTCACCAATTTCTAGAACAATTTCATTTGTCACGCTAGCCCTGGCAAGCCAACAAGCAATGCATGCACATGCATGCACAGGGTGAGAATCCTTGTCAGGTTTTGCTGGTTCTTCCAGGGCTTATGTCTGTCCGCATTGCACCTCGCGAGGCAGCATTAGTGTCAATAAAAGAATCTTACTTCTATACTCTTTATGCGGTATATGGACAGCTCCTCTAGAGAACCTATACCTGCAACATGCTGCCGTGGGCTTTTCACGACTTCCAATATACCTATCTTAGGATAGAGGCCAGCTAATCGGCTTAGTAGATAGCCCTAAACCGGACAACCGGACCATGACTTAACAAGATCAATGGGACAGCTTAACCTGAACACGATAAGGCATCACTCGGCGTAGGGCGCCGAGAAAGTCTTGTATCCAAAGCTACACTCTTCTCTCGCACGTGCAAAGCTTTATCTATCCTATTCACGATCACGTGACAAGCAACTCACGCATTCACATGCAACTCCACCAGACACACCTCACACCATCTTTTTCTGAACCTCATCAACACACCAGCGATCTGCCCAGCACCACCTTTGGTAATAAACTAAGGAGTATGTCAATGGGGCGAGATCAGTCTCTTTTCATAGTCACACAGGATCTATGGTAGTCAATCTTCGGAGGGGCGCCCCCACTCAACTGCCATTGCTCTTACAATAGTACCAGATGTATCTCTGCATTACCGGGATAGTGGCGCAAACATCCAAGCCTCAGTAGGACTCTTTGGTATTATTGAGTCGCTTGCTCTTTCGAGTCAAGTCAGTAGGTGCTGCACCAAAAAAAATGTATTATATAACTTTGTTCAAATCAAAAATAAAACATTTAAATGAACATCTTAAAGATCTGATAAGTAGCCAGAAAAAAAAGAAATACTGATACACAAGCTATAACAACTTCTTCCATCCGACTCTATCAGAGGCTAAAAGTCTTAAATTGTACAAATCGTCTGTATTTACAAATGGAATGTTCCTACTACCTAAATCAAATTTAATAGTCCTAAGCAAGTTCGACTGGTGTCTGCCTACTATACTCTACCCTTTTTAGTACTCTGACTCTACTGCAAAGTGTAATGCAAGCTGTGCAGGTGAGTTGTTATCACTGCGAAGGACATGTCCGAGCATCCTCCATCTTGCACATGCAACACGCTCACTGAGTGGAACCACTTCACATCTCTTGTAAAGGGTGTCGTTTTTGATTATATTAGGGTAAGTCATTCTGATGATTTGCCTCAGATGCTTTCTGTGGCAAATATCCAGTTTACTCAAACCAAAAAAAAACAAAAAAAACAACAATGCATGCTCTTTAAAAGAGTTTTCTTTTTTTCAATATAGCTAGTAAGAGGGTGTATTTGGTATTATAGTGTATTTGGTATTATTGCGAGCACATGTGTGATATGTAAAAATGTATAGCAAGCAAATTTAACATTTATATAGTGTATTACAAGCAGCTGAAACTTAACTGTCATGACAATATAATAACATTAAAATTATATACATAACTGGAATATCGTTTTAGTACTTATTATATTAGATTTTGAATATGCTACAAGTTGGACCCGTTGTCACTCCAAGCAATCAACCAGGGCTCCAAAATGCTTTCACATCACCTGGGTCATTTTACCAACTGTGCTAATGAGATCGTGACGGTGTGGTCACATCTACTTCAATTATTGATTATGTACCAGCTAGCTGCGAGCATACGCATTTCTTGCTCTAAGGTCAATTTATGATAGCATGCTACTATTTAGCGCCAAAATAGTGAAACAAATTTTAGTGAAACAAATTTAAAATTTTATCCTTTATTTTACAATCATAATATAATAATATTTATAAGCCTCCGTTTTGAAAGTTTTAAATTTTAATATATTCACATTTCTATTTAAAATTCAATTTAATGTATAAGTCAATAACTGGCCGCCAAAGCCGCGCATTCTTAAAAACATGATTAAATTGTTTATGATTATACGACAAATAGAAATAAATTTAAAATTATCCGTGGTTTTTTAAAAAAAATAAATTATAATCTTACCTAAATCCAAAGCCAGCTTTGTAAAATTTACTTTTAGATCAAAATATATCGTCAATTCTAAATATTTACAATGCAACATTTCATTAATTTACATACAAGCGTACTCCAGCCCCTGCACGCATCCGTTCTTATGCGGCGCGGCTCAAGCCGCGCACGCACGTATTATTTTATACTTTTTGCTTTCTAATAAATATCGTGTCAATGTGCACGTCTAAATGTTCATGCTTTGTGTAAACCGAATCCAATTGAGATTAGTGACAAGGATAAGGACCCAAGTGCCTGTACAGCTTTTTCGGACCCCTATGGACCACTACTCTTGAATTCGCTCTACAACTATTGAACATTTATAACTGTTATATAATACAGGGTGGGCCAAAAGTCAGTACCCATACGTTGGGTCTTATATCTCCGCTGTGTTTTATATTTGAGAGTTGTTGCTTTGCAGATGGTATACTGTACCTACTTGTTCGAGGATTCCGTCGCCAAAATTTGAAAATTCGAATATTTTAGACCACGCCCATTCAATATTAAAACACCTATATTGTTCTCTCTGAACATGCTGGACGCCTAATTTTTTTCAGAGACGGTAGATTATTAAATGTTGCATCTGATCTGATGAAATGATGTGAAACGGATTTGAAATGACGAAGTTATCAAGCATTTTGTGTATCTCGTTAACAAAATTGACTGGGTGATTATGTGACACCGTGACAAGACACCTTAATTGGGCAGCCTTAACGATTCCCATAATGTTTAATGGGTTGGTTAACGGGGTGACCTTATCACGTGATTAGGTAAGCCAATCACCTGATCACACGTAATGAATAAATTCGTTATGCTTCGTATCTCGGTGATCTAAAAAGCTACAGCTCTCATTTTTTCAGGACAAACGTAATTCGAATTGCCAAACACTTTTCAATAAAATTTGGCTCGATCCGACTATCCAAACTATCAAATAAATGCGAAAATGAACCTTAATTTTGTTTAAATGAACACGAATATTTTTCGATTTGACAAATTCCTCGAACCAGTGGTGGTAGTAAGTCATACCAGAAAGAATTATTTCAATTGGGCACTCAGTGACTGAGCTATTAAGGCCAACGTATGGGTACTGACTTTTGGCCCACCCTGTATATAACGACATTTGACAATTATTATCATTAATCTATAATCTAGCTGTCTTGCTGAGGGGGAGGAGTAAACGCTTCACAAACTAAAGTGCTTACAACATACAAAATTTAAAACCATCAACACGGTTATAGTTCATATCAAGGGCCAATTTGGTATACCTCTATTTCGTTGTAATATCTAGTATATCTTCACATCTTAATACTATAATGAAATACAATAGGATACATGTTTCGAGAAAGAAAGGTTGGTCCGATTATTAACAAAAGTAAACAAAAGTCCATCAGGGACTCCACGGAGTCGAAAAAGGTACCCGGCTGCTGTCTGGTGCTGCTAGGCATTTATTGATCAAGATGTTTTATTGTATTGGTTTTTGATGATTCTATTGTTCGTGACTTATCAAGTTCTAAGTGGGGGTATAAAGTGCTGCTTAAGATACTTCGTCATCTCATGTCCAGTATAATGAATAAGATAATAATAATAATAATAAAATTTGGTAGCTTAAACACAAACTCTAAGCCCAGTGGATAAACCACAAAACTTATGCTCTATTGTGTGAAACAAAGATACTAGATCAAGATAACTATTAACTATCAAGGAGTGTATGCATAGGACATAAACAGTTTTGGAACGAAGGTGACATGCTTATGAAGCGAGCTAACAGTCTAAATGCTAATAAGTTCAAAAAGATCATGACATTAGGTTGCATCCTAAACAGTTTAAGCAAATAAAATAAAGTTATATTGTCAATTAATCGCTCAAGCCATAACTTTTCTTAAACAGGTAAGTTTTTAATAATGTTTTGAACAGATCAACATCAGAACAAGTCTTAATTTCAATTGGTAGTTGGTTCCAGATTTTCGGAGCAACAGTCTGAAACGCTCTTGGGTGCGATCTTGCAGATCCGACAGGTAGGTGTAAGGAGGAAGTTCTTCTGCTACTCGAACTAACAAATGTTACTAGATCACACAGATATGCAGGAGCAACACCATTGACTGCTTTGAAAATCAGTAAACATAACTTAAACTCAATCCTTTCCTTCACCTTGAGCCAATGAAGGGATTTGAGCTTCTCCTCGACTGAGTCTCTCTTCTTTAATCCAAAAACCAGACGGCATGCTCGGTTCTGAATGTTCTGCAGCTGCGCAATTGAGGCTTGACTACAACCATAGTAAAGCGCATTGCAGTAGTCAAGCGATGAGATTACAATTGCTTGAGTCAGTGTTCCCATCTGTTTGGTTGTGAGGAATGTTTTCATCTTAGCAAGGTCTCTTAGTTTCAGAAAACACGATGTTTTAAGTTGCTTGATTTGCTCACCAAAGTTTAGTTGAGAGTCGAGACGAAATCCGAGGTTCTTTGCAACAGGTGACAGCCTGACACACGTCTCAGAGTTAACAAACACGCCCCCTATAGACAGCTGCTGGAGAACAAGCGGTGTCCCAAAAACAAGAATCTCAGTTTTTCCTGCATTGAGCTGTAGATAATGTTTTTTCATCCAGTCATTAATTTCTTGGAAACATTTGGGAACATCGTTGATAAGGACGGTGGGCTCCTCGTTTGGCTTGAAACTTTTATACAGCTGATGATCGTCGGCGTAACCCTGGATGGAGAAGTTCAAATCATGTGCTGCTGAGTACAAAGAGCGAATGTAGATGTTGAACAGGACCGGACCCAGCACAGAGCCCTGTGGGACTCCAAACTTAATCACTATCTCATAAGATTCCTCATTTCCAACTTTAATCGTTTGACATCTACCTGTGAGGAAGCTGCTGAACCATTTCCAAGCTGTCCCTGTTATTCCCAACTCATTTCTGAGGATGTTCAGTAGTTTGCAGTGGTCAACTGTATCAAAAGCTGCACTGAGATCTAGGAGAAGAACAACAGTTGCCTTGCTTTCTGTAGATGCAATGAGCAGATCGTTAACAACTCTCACAAGCAGAGTCTCGGTGCTGTGTTTTGATTTGTATCCAGACTGCTGTGGGATGTTCAGGTTGTTGTTTTCTAGATGTTCATTTAGACGCCTGAGCACTACTCTTTCTATCAACTTGCCTACAAAACTGAGGTTAGATATTGGTCTGTAATTCTTGAGATTATCACTATCTAATCCCTGGCCCTTGATCAGGGGTGTGATATGAGCTAGTTTAGCGCCATCAATACTACCAGAAGATAATGAAGCATTTACTATGTCAACTAAGACAGGTAGTAGAACCTCAAGGTTTTCTTTAAAGATGTTTGCAGGTAGAGGGTCGATTGAAGAAGACTTGATCTCAGATGCCTTGATTATCTCTTCTAGTTCTTCTATAGTAGTTGGAGAGAACTCAGCTAGTTTTTCTCCGCAGTAAGAGGGCGTTTGATCGTCAGACTCCACATGATCAAAGTTATTACGTATTGCCTTTATTTTCTCCTGGAAATATACGTTAAAGTTTTCGACTGTGTCCTTGAGAGACTCCGACGAAGGCAACACAATGCTTTTATCCCGATCAAGAAAGGTGTCCACAAATCTAAAAAGACTCTTAGAAGAATAGGAATGCTTTATGAATTCGACTTTGAAAAACTCATGTTTCTTCCTGTCTGAGAGTTCTGTGCACTGCTCTCTGATTGATTCATAGTGTGTCTTGTCAGTTAAAGATCCGGAGATTTTCCACTTTGTCTCGGCTTTTCTTCTTTGGCTTCTAAGTGCTTTATATTCACCATCGAACCAAGGGGCAGACTTACGTTCTTTGATTTCCTTTGTGAGGAGAGGAGCATGGTTATTCAGCACAGTTAGGCACTTAGAGTTGTATAGGCTGATGCGGCTTTCAAATGACGGCATTTCAGCTTGTGATAGACCCTCAGGATCCATTACAGTAACCAATTCCTCAGCAAGATTATCCGCAAAACAATTTTTGTCAATTTCTTTGACATTTCTGAATGTGATAACTTTTTTCTTGTTGAGATTGCTTGCAACTGTTTTTGTGAGGCTAAAAGTAACCGGGAAATGGTCACAGTTTGGGAACATTTCCGAGGTGTGCGAGTCTACTGTGACACTCTTTGGATTGACTATCTGATGGGAGGAGATTACAACATCCAGAATATGTCCTTTGTTGTGAGTTGGATCTCTCACGTATTGATGCAGTCCATAGCTGGCCAATACTTCAGTCAGTTTGGCCGTGTTTCTTGATTTATGTTCATCCAAATGAATATTAAGATCACCACAGATTAAAAACTTCTTGTATTTCATGAATATGTTCCCAATAAACTCATCCAAATCTTCAAAAAATACATCAGTCAATGACCCTGGTCGGTAAACACAAGCACAGAGGACAGTATCACCCGATGAGTCCCGAAATTTGCCTAAAACTGCTTCAAACGTATCTCCACACTTATCAAACACAGGAGTAATGTTCAAATCACTTGAATTGTAAATAATTCCAACTCCTCCGCCTCTGCATTTAGCGGAGTCTTTCCTGATGTAGTGAATCAAGTTATAGCCGTAAGACTTGATGGTAGCAGTAACATCATTCTTCATGCTGGTGAGCCAAGTCTCAGTGACAAAAAGGACAGAGATTCTTTGGTCGATTATAGATTCCATGATTGGTTGAATCTTATTATTGAGAGATCTCACATTCCAGCAACAGCCAAGAATCTCTGTCGGAGAGGATTTCAGACCACTGCTTACAAGTTTTTTGAACTGTAGTAATTGATAGTTTTGCGGAGATGCTGCTGTTCAGCAACATAAGCTGGACATGTCCTATCAAATGCTGTGTGTGTGTTTCTTTCATCCCGATACTTGCCCTTAGAGCAGTTAATGCAGCATGGGATAGGACTATTAGTTTTCTTTTCTGGACAATCTTCTGACGTATGATTCTTGGAACAATAACCACAAATAGCTTTTTCTGATTCACACTCTGACCTGTAGTGTCCAAAACCTTGGCATTTGTTGCATCGTTTTACATGAAATTGATCATAAACTTTGCAACTAAACGAACTGATGTATAGCCGATCTCCCTGTTGTTCTATGATTTTCCTAATATTGTTACTAACTCGTATAGTAGCTTGATGCTTGCTGCTGTTTTTGATCTGAGGTTTAACTTTTAGTACGGAAAATGTTTCACCCTGGGATTTTAATGCCTTAATGTTGGGGTGAGCTTGAAGGAGCAGGTCTTCTAGATCTTCTTCAGAATAATTATCAGCAAGGTTAGCAACAGAGATTGTGGGCAAACGTTCTGGTGGCTGGTGCGTTTTTATTTCTGGAAGTTGCTGGGATACCTTCTTGACAAGATTTTCCCTGTCAGCCGTTGTCGGACACACAACCACAATTTCCCCTTTCTTGTTGACATACCGTTTGTCAGCATGAATGGCGTTGTCTTTGATGATTTTGTCAACATCTTTGCGATCTTGATCTTGATTTTCTGGTGTTTTGCTGGACATGATTAATACAGAGCGATATGAAGGGGCAACTGGTGCTGGAGATGAAGGAGAAGAAATGTCAGTTATGTCCGGAGATGTTTTCATATTCACAACTTTCATAAGTAAACCCTTCATGTCCTCCATAGATTGGGTCAGATTATCTACTCGCCTGTCAATCAGGTCGACTTTACTTTCGGCACTGACTGCGGAGTTCTGTTCAGAGTGTGTCTTGCAGACATTACACACAAACGTAAAAGTCCCAAATCTGGAACTGTTAACACCCTTGGTTGCGTTTCTGTCGGAATATGCTTTGAAGAAAGTGCGAGGACAGATTACATCAGTATTAATCCTATCTTTATCAGCATCTCGACAAACAGCATGAAATGACGATTTACACAAAAAGCAGGTAAGAGCAGTGTCATTGGCTTGAGCATCATTACAGGTGTTACAAGTGCCGTCTTTGATGTAGGCAAACTGGTATTGAAGAGTGTTACCTTGTCGCTGTTGAGTACTTTCAGAGGATGTGGATGAGTTCAGGAAAGGTGTGAAACGTTGCGGGGATAACATATCTTCGCTAACATTCCCGTCATTCTTTGGCGTAACATCCTGTAACGAGATTGAGGACCTGTTACCCTCATCATCAACACCACCTTCTCCGATCATTGCGCACTTCTTTTACAAAGTGAAACAGTGCAAATCAGCAGAGTCAGTAGAGAATCAAAATTGAGTTCGGGGTCCTCAATAAATGTAATAGATTTGTAGTGTTGTAATTAGTTTTAAAAAAAAAAGATAGTAAACAATATAGTTTCAGTAGTTGACCCATTCAGTTAAGTCCGTCATAACTCACAATTGTTTAGTCATCTGTCAATTGTCAAAGTCGTTGTGTGTTTAGTCGCTGAGTTAGCAGTAAGATAAGTTGTTACGCGCGCGCGTTTAATCCCGTCGACGTGAGATGTGACAATGACAAATGAAAACGCTACAGAATTATTGTTTTCGCGCGTTACATAGAATTTACTAGTGTGTAATACTGGTTAACACTGGGTGTACACTGAGTGTAAGTCGCTAAGTTTCATATACAAGCCGAATATTTCTAATTTTGAGTGTATCGTGAGCATGTTTTACAGTGCAATTCTTCGGTACTAGTGTGTTTGTGTGTATATATAAATATATCATCTGTGGAGTATGGTGTGTGGACTGTGGTAAATAATGTGTTTAGTTGGAGTGCAGTGGTTGCATGTATGAGGAAAGATAAGTGGTTATTTTAGTAACTCACATTAATCAAAACTTGAGCTTATTCGTGGCAAAATTAAGCTCACACCAATCAAGTGTATCATGCTTGAATTGCAATTCTTGTAAAGCAATTTTCAATGTATTCTTAAACCCGTTTGTCGGAGTATTAAAACTTATCTTACTTGATGTTTGTCGACAGCTGTTCCACATGTAGGATGATTGGTAGATGAATTGTGAGGATGGTTGTGATGTGATGAAATAATCCTCTCGTCGTGGTGACCTGTTAAATGATGAGTACAGTGATAATGGTTCCTCTAACTTATTAATTTTGAATAGTTCTAAGAGACAAGTGTACTTATACAGGTTGTGAACAGTTAACAATTTCTGATTCTTAAACAAGGGCTTAGAGTGTTCTTTTTTGTAAAAGTCCACACCTAGTCTTTGCTCACCAAATGGTCGTGTCCGGGCACAAGTTCTAAATTTTTCTAAGTAAGCTTCTTTATCCCCAAATAGAATTCTTATACACTTTTTCTGTGTTTTAAAGAGAGGTTCGAGTCGGTTGTCCCAAATGTGATTCGAATAAAGTATGGTATAAATCCTTATAATACTGTTTAGGGACAATGTGTCGTATTCTGCATAACTTACCTACTTCACATTTAAGTTTTGAGTTAAGTGACCGTGTGTGAGTTTTCCAATTAAGTTGATCATCGATAATGACACCTAGAAATTTAGCTTCTTGGACTTTTTTAATGACAACATTGTTCAAAGTTAATATGTTCTCGTCATTTTCTACTTCCTCTTTGGCACGTGACGGTCTAAAGTGGATAAAACAGCATTTCTTAATGTTAATATGTAATAAGTTTAGTTTCATATACTTATAAACAGATGCTAAAACTTCATTTCCCTTTTCGTACAGTCCTCTGACACATGTTTCTTCAATAAATATGTTAGTGTCATCGGCAAATAGTATAAACGTTCCTATAATTGATGAGTTTCGGATGTCATTTATGTAGATGATAAACAGCAGGGGACCTAAACAGGACCCTTGGGGCACTCCGTAGACAACGGGCAGTTTCTCAGAGTCTTCACCTAATACTGAGACATACTGGTATCTATTCGACAGGTAACTTGCTATAAGGTTGTTTGCATTTCCACGGATCCCATAATTTTCTAACTTATGCAGTAACTTTTCATGTGAGATTGTATCAAAAGCTTTGCTAAGATCAATAAATATTCCAAGTACGTGTTGTTTTTTCTTGAGACGTGATTCTATGTGGTTAACTGAGTAATTTAAAGCATAACTAGTCGAATGATTTTTACGGAATCCGTACTGGTTTTCATACAAGGAATTCTGTGAATGAAAGAAGCTATATAATCTGTTGAATATAATTTTTTCAAATATTTTACCAAATACTGCAAGTGTCGACACAGGTCTATAATTTTCAAGGAGTTCCTGGTTATCTTTCTTGTAAATTGGACTAATCCTTCCAATCTTAAGGTCATCAGGGAATATGCCATCTTTCATACATTCATTGTACAGTACAGTAAGTAGAGGAGTGACTATTTTTGAGGACTGTTTTACAACATGAATAGGAATATCACTTGCCTTACCGTTCTTAAGTTCAGATATGATTTTGCTAACCTCGTCTGTTGTGCAGTCATGCATGTAAATGCTGGAGGTGTTTGAGAGCGGTAAATAGTCATAGAAACTAGGTAGATTGTTTATGTTCATTTGACCAAGTTCATTGTAAGCAGTATTTAGGTCAGAGGCCAATGATACGAAATACTTATTGAATTCGTTTGCTATGATCCTCCTGTTCGTTATCTTAACGTTGTCTATGGTGAACAGCGGCTTTATTTCACGCCGCCGTTTTCCTCTTATACTATTAATTAGTTCCCAGGTCTTTTTACTATTCCCGCTATTTTCTGCAAATTTACCAGAGAAGTAATCTGTTTTCACTGTTTGACGTGTTTTCTTTAGGACTTTTCTGTATTCTTTGTAGATAAGGTAGCGACTACGTTTTAGTGAGCATTCAGGGCACTGGCAAATCCCGCCCTTGTTATCAGTTTCCCCGAGTTTACATTTTCTATTTCTTATCTCAACCCAATTTTCGTACAGTTTATGCTGATCATTAATTGAGCAAATGAGACCGGGAGTAACTAATATAGAAGAAAAAACAGGAAGTTGTCGTCTGTTGTAAAATAAATAAAATATCTAGAATATAAATTAGAATATAAAATAACATTCAGTCAATGTGTCGTCAATAAACTGTACAATTATCAAATGTTAAAACTGGGTGATACAGTCACCAAAAAAAAATACTAAGTATGATAAGTTAATAAATTAAATGTGGTCTATAAAACTACCACTAAGTATAATAGGTCAATAAATTAAAAGTGGTTTATAAAACTACCACTGTGGGAACCCCTTCTCCAGTTAAAACATGTCAGTCATGTGCAAAATCAATCAGAATGGTAAGGTGGTAAAAAAGGGAATATCTTTTCGATACATCAATTATATATGCCTCAGATTTAAAAGAATTAGAAGTTACTTAGTTATCGGCGACTATGATTGCAGTGTAAAATTTGTCATATGAATTGTCGACGGTATAATTAGGGTCTGTTGTTATAGATGATAGTAGCTGTTTCTTATACGAATCACTAAAGCTTTTAACATCGGGCAGATTTCGTAGATCTGTTGGAACATTATTCCAACATTTTGCCCCCAAGTATTGAAAGTTTTTATGTGATGTTGATCTATTGACATAAAGGTTGCAGCTTTCGCCGCTCCTACTACCTCCTGATATGTAACTAAATTTGTTCATAAAGTTTGTAGGACAATTGTCATGGATGATTCTAAACATATAATTTGACAGATGGAGTTGTCGTCTAAGATGGAGTGGTAACCATTTCATGTCTCTATAGACATTAAGGCTGCTCTCTGTTTTTGGAACGTTGAGAGCTATTTTGGCTACCTTTTTGTACAGAGTGTCAAGTTCAGCAAGTTTTGTCTTGCCAGCTCTACAATAGATCGTGTCTAAATAATCGAATTGTGGCAACATGAGTGCATTGGCAAACATTTTCCTATATTTAATGGGTAGCAGTGCTTTACTTCTATACATGGCACCAATTCTCTTCATGACCTTCCTAATGATATAATCTACATGGCTTTTGAAGTTTAATTTACTATCTAGAATGAGGCCAAGATATTTTGTCTCTTTGCACTCCTTGATTGTGAAAGTTACCTCATTACAATCAATGGTTATTTCATCATGTTGGTCAACAGAATCAAACAATAGGAATTCAGTCTTCTTTTCATTGAGTGATAATTTATTAACACTGAGCCATTTAAAGATTGTCATAAGTTCTATTTTCATGTTTATAAATGTGCTTCTGCAGGTTTGATCAAAGAATAGTGCACCATCATCTGCAAATAGAAAGGGCTTAGATAGGTTACAGGCATAAATGATGTCATTTATGAAGATACTAAATAATATAGGCCCAATGATGCTTCCTTGTGGTACACCACTCAGAACTTCTAAAAATGAGCTTAGATTGCCATTGATCCTAGTGCATTGATATCTACAAGATAAGAAGTTCTTAAACCAGGTTAAAGCAATGCCACCAATTCCATAATATGCCAATTTTTGAAGCAATATTTCATGATTCACTGTGTCAAAGGCCTTCTTAAGATCAAGAAAGATGATTCCTGGTTTATAAGACTTAGATTTACTCATATATATTTCGTCCATCAGATCGTACATCAGATAAGTTGTGGAGTGATTTTTCCGAAAGCCATATTGATGCCGGATGAAAAGTTTGTTCTCTTCCATGTAATCAGTGAGTTGCTTGCCGACAAAGTATTCTATAAGTTTTCCTACAAGTGGAAGGATGGATATTGGCCTGTAATTATTAGGATCATCTTTCATTCCTGCCTTATGGATGGGAGTTACTCTAGCTTTTTTACAAAGGGTTGGTACAACACCTGTATTAAGGCTCAGATTGACAAGCACTAAGCACCAAGCTTTTAAGTTCTAACTCACTATGTGACACTACTTATAACGTAAGCAAGATTTGCAACTATTACACCAAGCAATATTATATTTATACCAAGCATAGCAGACGAACACATCCACATTCGTTACGCTTTACACTCAAGTCACAGCAAACTAAAACGGTAAATTATAAATGAGTGTACAACTAAAGGCCGGTACACGCGCAGTGTCAAACCGCACGTGCGTACTCAGATAGGACTAGAGGCGCCAAGGGCCAGCTAGTAAAATGTCTTCTACTACATCATACATTCTTTTTAATTGTGTCCATATCGGGTTTCAAACAAGTCAAAACAAAATAGCAGTTTGTGGTTTAGTTAGCGAGCAAATAAAAGGGTGCGCGCGCACGTTGGTCTTAACACATAAGTGACGTCACAGCCCAAAATTGCTATCAGCCAATAGGAGCGCGGCGTGATATTGCACGAATTATCGATTTCACAGTCCGGCGTATTTTTTGATTCTACACACTTTCACAGGACTTAAACACGAATATTTGGAAGTAAATTCTAAGGTCCCCTCATCCTTTAACGGACAAAATCCTTTACTGAACAATATTTCTTCATATTTTTGTACATTTTTGTATCTTTATCATGAAGATCGATATTAAAGTCTCCAGCTAGATAACTAAACTTCGGCATGTGATCAAGAAGGTTAGAAAGTTCAACTAGAGCTTGGGAAATACAGCCACTTGGTGGACGATACAAAACACCTACATTAACAGGTTGATCTTCGTTACTTAATGATAAGACAAGTATTTCTAGATGTTCTGTGACTTGTGATATATTTTCAATTACTGTAGCATTTAATCTATCGTCAACATAAAGGGCTACTCCAGTGCCCTTTTGTTTGTTAGGTGCTGTGTCCTGATAGTAACTATTATAACCGTCGAGCTGAAATAGGTTGCTTAATTCTTTCCCAGTGTTGGTTTCAGCTAGGCCTATTACGGAGAATTTTGTTTTGTACCTACAGGTTTCAATGGCAAGGTTGTCAAAATTTGATTTATTTCCATCAATATTTTGAAAGAGAATAGATGATTGTTTCTTTACTTGGTTGCAGAGAATATTGGTAAGGTCAGATGCAGTGTATGAGTTACAATTATTTAAAGTATTCGAGATTTTGGTTGTGTATTCGTCTAGGTTGTTGTCGTCGTTGTCATTGTCAGTGAGTAGTTTAAATGGGTTGTATTTAACCTTGTCTAAATGGATACAACGAGTACAGTAAAACTCATTGGATTGGCTATTTGTATTGGATTTGCGATAGCATTTATGGTGCATTATGCAGTCACAGTGGAAACATTCAACTATTGTTTGGCCGATGACTATGTTCTTAGAACAGACAAGACATACCTCCTTAATGAGGGGAGTCATGTGGTTGGTAGCCATCCGCGTGACCCTGACTAGCAGCAGCAGGAACAACAGGACCAGTTTCTCTTCCAGCAGTCACATCCCTGAAGGATCTACCGTCTACCTTTGTGGACCTCCTCTTCCTTTTGTCGATACCACCGTTAATCCTGAGAAGAACAGTGTTACGAATAAATTGACCTAACTTTGCTAGTCCCCTCCAGTTGAGGTGAAGGAAGTCTGGTTTTTGGTGTTTGTTGAGGTCGCGAGAGAGAGAGCGGTCAAGTAGACCATCTCTATCACAGAACTCATCAAATCCATCCACATAACTGACACCAAAATTGGACGGGAGCAGCCTATGTCGAATCAAACTGTTAAAATATATAAGTTTTCTATTTAAGTCAGCACGTTTAGAGGGAATTGCTGGACAAACAAAAACATGTATACACGGATTGACAGATTGTATCTGTGCAATCTTTGAAGCTAATGCATTATAAATAATTTCAATGTCATGTTGGTTCTTGACGTCTTCGTTTTTGAGGTCGTTGACCCCGCACAATATTACACAGTTTCTATACCCCAACGTGACATAAGGATCTATATTATCAATGACCGGAGCGAAGATGCGTTTGCCAGGTAACCACTTGCCGAATGACTTAGCAGGATCAGTACCAAATTTCAAGCCTCCAGTGTTTGAATCCCCGATGATGCATGTGGCATTTCTGTTCAACGAATTCACGGATCTAAGTGTGATGCTGTAACGTAGCCCTTCTATATCACCTGCATCAATACGATGGTCGAACAGTGCTTGGCTATGACGTGTCATAACATACAAGGACCGTGGGTCACATTGCTGCTTGTGCTTATCAGTGCCTGTGTGAGAGTCAGAGAAAGAAACCTGACATGCAGAACCAAGTGAGACAGTGAATATTTTAGACTCTGGATGGATGGTAGCCTCGTCATCAGAGTGTCTAGGCAGCTTGCTGTCTATTCCTTCAAACCGATTTACTAAGCAGCTGTTGATCTGAGGTAGATCACCCTGGCAGAACTCATTATTGATTTTGTCAATGAGTTCCTTGAGAACCGATGGTATTGCCTGTGGCTTTTCAGATGACTTCGAACCTGGGTAATCATACCTTTCCCCATATGTTAGGCAGGAGCGGTCGTTCTCAACTTTGAAGTGACTGCTGTCCTTAACAAAAAGTTCTCCTAAATCATTTGCTGTTTGCTGATCAATGTAGTCATCTTTGAACATTTCCACAGGTTTCTGCTCATGATTGGGTAGCTGCACAGGGACTGTAGGGACTGGAGAACGAAGGTGCTGAGTAGGAGGTCCTGGATGCAATGGGGTGGGAGGAATGCAGGGGCCAGGATTGTGCAATGGCTGTAATGAGTCTAAGGATTGTTTCAATTCACTTATGCCTGCAGCTGCAGTGTGCTCATTGGCACAGAGAACAGTGAGCTGTTCAGAGATGTCCTTCAGAAACTGCTCAGATGAAGCTGAGGGTGAGGATGGTTCTGTAGATGGTCTGGATGACAGAAGTTTCAGGTCCTTCTGAAGTTCGGCAATATTAGTATTGATTGATTCTAATGATTTGTCATGAAGCTTTATTTCATTATTTAGCCCATTAAGGGAGTTCTCTTTAAGAAGCAGGTGTTGAAGGTGAACGTCGAACTGGGAGAGAGTGTCAAGGTTCCTAGAGAACTGTTCGAAGTCAAATTTTTCAAGAGCTGAGCCTGCTGAGCTTGCTGATGCCACGAGTGCACTGACAGTTTCAAGATTCTTAACAGCTGTAGATGCTTCAAAATCTGAGTTGGCCTGTTGCAAAGCCCTTGTGTTCCTGCAGCTGTAACAAAATTCACCTCTCAGTTTCTTCAGTGTTGATACTGGTGCCACGAAGCAGTATGGGCACAGCCATTCTACCATGGAGTTGATAGCTGACCTCGTTATACCCTTCATAGACAGGCAGTCCACATGCCACTCTTGATGACACTTAGAACAGTCAATGAGGTAAACTTTACCGTTAAAAGAGCGTTGACATGGACATTCCTTCTTGTCCCTATGTTTCCTGTTTTCCTGATCTTCATTGTCCACTGTAGATTCAGCTAAAATGTTGCGAGACAAGCTATTAGATGTTTTAGGAGTACCTGAATTCTTCCTAGTATTTGTCGTCATTCTCAAATCAAATATAAGTAATACTGACCAAATAGATCCGACTTGGGGTCGGCTCCCGTTAAGTGTTTTGTTTTGGAGGGGATTAGGACTTCAGAGTTGATGACCCTAGTAAAGTGTAGATGACCCTAATAGAGTGTAGATGACCCTTAGCTTAGTACGCCCCTTCGAGGGGAGTTGTAACATACCATTCCTGAACACTCAATAAATGTAATAGATTTGTAGTGTTGTAATTAGTTTAAAATTGGATATTAATTACTCGGATGTACATATTTATTGATTGATTGTGTTATAAAATGGTGATAAATAATAAAATTGTCTTTTCTCTTTCTCAAGTTATAAAAAGTGATGTTGAAGTTTCGGTTTTGGGATTTTCAGATTTGGTTTTTTGAACCTATTTGCACCCATATGGTTAGGCTTAAAATATTGGTGGTCAATTCGATTTCAGATTCTGAACATTCTGTACTAACTTTAGAGAAATAAAACGGCGAAACAGTAATAAACAAAAATGTTTAAGCAAACACAACAGTAGCTCCATAGGCTTTTGAAGAATTCTAATTAAATCAGTGGCAGAAACATAGGCCAAATCATAAAGTTCATGGAAGAGTTTTGACTGAAAAAACAATAAACTCATTCTGGAGAACCATAGCTAATATTAGAGAAACCACTGCACATGATCCGACTGATGATATAAATTGAAAGCATATGTTGTTAAATAACATCTAAATGTGTAAGAAAGACTTTTACCCTGCTGCAAAATGGTGCTATACCTTAAAAATTGGAGTGTACTGTAAAAAATTTCGAAATAACGGCTCTAAAACAATTATCAATAAAAGAAAGTAAAAATTACAACTACGTTCAACTGTGCCAAACCATATAATGTGTTGATAACATATCGGGGTGATATTTTATAATTTAGTAAGCAAATAGCGGCACAGTAGTGAAACAAATTTTAGTGAAACAAAATGACACGGTTTATTAATACATTATATGCTCGATGGCTTTTAATGATTCATTTTTAATTTTAAAACTTCACTTTACTTTAAATAAATACAACAAACAAATATACATTTAATGTATCCTTTAAATCTCAATGCGCGGCGCTCTTTTCGAGCTTCTCGTATTGAGGATATATATATTACGTATTGGGGAGAGGAGTAAATAATAAACTAGCAAATTAGATACAATTTTTCTTTGATTGACGCTGTCAACCCTTGCGAATTAACAAAGCAACGATCTAGTCAGCTATCATTTTTACTGGGCGGCGCTCAGCCTGTCATTCCACCTAATCTTTATGTTTATGAACATGATAGCCTGAGATCGGTCCCAGGTAATTATCATTTTTACTTCGATGCAAAGTAAGAATAATAATTTGCGCGGCGCGTCGAAACGGCAAAGTCCTCCAATATTTTTTATGGTTGTTTCTGTCTCGGTTGTCAGTATGACAAAATTTAATTCGTATTATTGAGGGAACTCAGGAAACGTTCAGCAACGTTTTTGTTTTGTGAAACTAAAGTTATTTCCCCAGGCCCAGTGATTTGCACTTTTACTAAATCACTCGCCCAAATTTTAAGAAAATTAATTTTAGTGAAAAGGCCCTTTGGGTATGAAATTGATCATAATCGGTGTATTTTTGGACGCTTATTACGAATCACTCCATCATGACGTAGGGTAAAAATTTGTAGCGCGATGCACTACTGGGTCGCGCCGCGTATTTTCTCGCAACCACCGTATGCAGATCGGCGAGATGCGAAGGATTGACATCGCGTCGTGAATTGAGGTAAAATTGAAAATGCTTCCCTGGAGAGTTATGGGCAAAAAACCGTTTTGCTCACGTGACAGGCTAGTAAAACATTTGTAGCGCAATGCGTTACTGTGCCGCACCGCGCACTCAATGAGGCTACTCACAGCTTCTCTGTGCTAAATCGAGCTGGCTGCTTGAAGATTGGAATGGTGGTATTTGAACTTGTCTGGTGGTTTGAACTTGTGCCGTCTGCGCAAAAATGATACAGCACGCTCAAATTCCATTGGATTTATGTGAAATTACACATCATTGTTATGTCTCCTCTGGCAACCCCTCCGTATGATCGGAAACGTGATTGAGGCTCAAATGAGAAGAGGCTCTGCCAAAAGATCAAATATCCTCCCCTTTTAGTGCCCCTCCCTAAAATATAACAAGGTTCATAGAGACAAGTATTGTGTGATCCGATCTTATATTTATCTAAAAGAGCATTATGTTACAGGAAGGCTACCTTCACGCCACTGGTGTTCAGTACTACAGGAGGAATGGCAACTGATGCTTCACAGTTCCTAAAACATCTCGCTGAAAAGATCAGCCTAAAGAAAGGCCAACGGTATTGTGATGTGATGTCATTTGTCAGACGCAGACTGCGTTTTGATCTACTCAGAACCTGTATAATCTCTATCAGGGGGTACAGAGGTACCAGAACCCTTCCACCCATGGCAATAAGTGATTTGGACCGTAACCTGATCAACACTCTTAAACCCTGAAAGGTCATGGAGTGCTTGTTGGATGGGGGTCTAAACTGCTTTTTGTTGTGATGTGATTTAGTGGATTTTTTTTATATTATTACAAGTGGATTTTATATATATTATTACAAAGGGTTTTATTTTTACCTCAGTTTTTAAATTTGTACCATTTTTACAGAATTTTTTATATAGGGTCATTGCTATATTATGTGTATATATGTGTATACTGTTTGAAACAATTTATCATGTGTATATTGTTTGAATATTTTCTTTTTTGAACAAAATTATGTTACAGGAATGTACATTGATATGCATGTTAATTAACAGATTGGATATGCAAATTAAACTATACATATATATATATATATGTGTCTTTGCCGAGGCTGGGATACAGTTCAGTGTAATAACTCCTGACCAAACTGAGGAAGTTTTACAACTTATGGCCATAAACTTTTTTCCAGATGAGCCACTTTTAAGGTCAATTGGTATTAAGCAGAACAGTTTCATGGACAGTTTTTTTAGTGATGCAATTAAGGGTGGATCTTGTGTTATGGCAACTGACTCCTCCGGACAAATAATTGGTGTAAGGCTTACAGAAATCGTTGATAGGGACTCTTGGTTCAAGAAGTTTATAGATAGATCCCTAACACGGTTTCTGCCCAGTTTAGCTAGAATAGCTAAAGTATTAAATAAGCCAGTCCTTCAAAAAGCATGCGAAGTTTTTGATGCCTTAATGACTGAGCTCAAGTATGATGTGTGGCCTTTGTTTAATGAGTTCGGTTGCCAGAAAATACTCAGTGATGTGGGTCTCTGTACTGCAAAGGAGGCACGAGTTAAAGGTCTTGGAACTGAATTGGTAAAGCAAGCCGAATCAGTTGGAAGAGAGAAAGGATGTGACTTCTCAGTTAACATAGTCACTGGATTATACTCTGGTAAAGTTTTCCGCGAAAAGTGTAATTACACAGTCCGTAATGAGGTATTTTATGCTTGATTTATTGACAAAGATGGGAATCTTTATTTGAATGACACTCGTGAACACTTGTCAGTCTTTTCGTGCTACAAAACATTATCAGATTGATTATTTTGGAATAAGAATTAGAATTGGAGTGAAATTAAAGGTGATTTTAGTACCAATTAAAGATTATAACGTACATGATATTATTTCCATACTTACATTAATATAAATTTATATACATAATATGATGCACTAACCTATGCAATGTAAATACTAGGCCGTTTTTAGATTATAGAGATTTTTTTTATGTAATCAGTTAGATAGACCAGTTGTATTCGGTTTCATTTAAGCAATTTAATTTACCCATCTAAATACCGTATTGCTTGATTCAGTGTTCTCTCCTCAGATCATGTTCAATTTAAAAGTATATAATAATAGCTAATAATTCAACGATTATCAACCTGATCAGACCATTGCTCATCAATCATCATGTCATATGACACCATTCAAAACCCTGTAACTTCATTTGACACTATGTTACTAGTAGTTCTAACCTGGGTGTGGTCAGACCCATTTAACAGTGTATATTGATTAAATACAAGCACACTAGCTGCTAGCATACTTGTATCATTTAATTTTAAATCAAGTTTATTCGGATATAATATATGACATATGTACTGTATGTTTTTGGTCCAAAAAATCTTAATTGTACCATACATATTATGAAAAGTATACGTCATATATTGTATTGAGAGTGGGAGAGTGCCTGAGACACTTTAATACCACATTTGGGTCACAAAATGATCAATTTAACCACTTACCACCGACCAATTTAAAAATCCTTAATCATTTGGCTTGGTCAGAGTTTTGTCGAAACTATACTGAAAAAACCAGTCACATAACTCAAACCGTTTTCTTGAATAAGCCGCTCGGAAGTTACACACGAATGAACAAACAAACACACATCTTGAGATTATTTGTATAGATAGAAAGAACAATTACTTCTTATGTCAGCAAAATTACTATTTCCACAGACCATCTCACCCTCCCCATTAGCAAAAAGTCACATTAGCATTTCAGCAATTCCAAAACACTCATTTAATCTCTCCTTTAATATAATGTTTATCTAAATGAGCATTTATTACAGGATAGCAGTGATATTTACATGACATTGGCCAGATTGGAAATTAGTAAACTGAACTATTCTGATGGCTGTCTTTGCTGAGGCTGGAATTCAGTTCAGTGTAATAACTCCTGACAGAACAGCAGAAGTTTGCACAATTGTTGCCGAAAACTTCTTTACAGATGAACCAGTATTTAGGTCAATAGGCATCGAGCAAAACAGTATCACAGACAGCTTTATCGGTGATGTAATAAAGGGGGATCTTGTGTAATGGCAACAAACTCGTATGGAAAAATCATTGGTGTAAGGCTTACAGAAGTCATTGATAGAGGTTCTTGGTTCAGATGGATGTTTGATAAGGCCTTGAAGAATATCTTACCAAGTCTAGGCAGAATAGCTTGGCTATTAGGAAAACCAGTCCTTCAAAAGACATGTGAAGTTTTTTATGCCCTGGCCATTGAATTAAATTATAATGTGTGGCCCATGTTTGATGAGTTTGGTTGCCAGAAAATACTCTATGACGTTCTTGTTACAACTGCAAAAGATGCTCGAGTTAAAGGTCTTGGAACAGAATTGGTAAAGCAAGGTGAATCAGTTGGAAGAGAGAAAGGATGTGACTACTCAGTAAACATGGTCACTGGAATGTACTCTGGTAAAGTTTTCCGTGAAAAGTGTAATTACACTGTTCGTCAGGAGTTATTTTATGATCAATTTTTGGACAAAGATGGAAATCTTTATTTGAATGACACTCGTGAACACTTGTCAATTTTCACGTGCCACAAAAAGATTGCAGAATGAAAGGAAATTTGAAAGTGATTATATTACCCAATTAAAGGTTATTATGTAGATGATTTATTATTAGAACCAAGATTAGATTTATAATAATGTGTGCTATAAAAAAGTTCTATTAAGAAAAACAAAATACATAAATGTAATTAAGTTTGTATGTGACATAATGCTATAATTTGAATTAACTATTTTTAATCGTATTCAAACAAATTGATTATTCCTTCAGTTTTTAAGTTACCTTTACCACATGTTACTTTATTAGTTGACAGTTAGACTACGGGTAAATGCCTCACAGAATGGCTAGCCTCACAGAATGGCCAAATTTGTAAATGTTTTTGTAACTAATTTTTTATAAAAGACTGGTAGGTTTTGTGGATACCATTATATGAAACAAAAGTCTTCTGGCAACACTTCCTGTGGTGAAATCATTAACTAGGACCACATTTTCTGGCATAAATATGACTGTTTATGTAGAAATTTTGAGCACTGAAAAATTTGTTTTCAAATTTTTGAACTAAGTTTACATTTTGGTGAGAACTTCTGGCACCAGTATGACAGAAGATGTTCAAAGAATAGTATTCATCAAAAAAAACGAACATTGTTCAATATAGGAAGAAAAAAATGCTAAAATGGCTACACGCCTCACAAAATGGCCAAAATATGCCTCACAAAATTTGTTTTCAAATTTTTGAACTAAGTTTGCATTTTGGTGAGAACTTCTGGCACCAGTATGACAGAAGATCTGTTTAAAGAATAGTATTCATCAAACAAAACGAACATTTTTCAATTTAGGAAGAAACAAAATGTTAAAATGGCTAAACGCCTCACAAAATGGCCAAAATATGCCTCACAAAATGGCCAAAATTTAAAACTCCTTTTATTCAATGAAACCATAAGTCTAAAGTATTCACAAGCTATTTATTATACAATAACACCCCAGATGGAGTGTTTTTACAGCCGAATGAAGGTTATGAATCATGAAATCAGGGAATATGAACTACGCCACACAAAATGGCCATTTTTGGTGTAGGAAATTATGCCCTTTTTATTCAGTTCTAAGAAATTTCGCCTATATGGGGGTGTTAACAAGGCATATTAATACCAGCAGCATGCCTGAAACAAGAGCCAAAGGTTTTAGAAAAATAAAATTTTCTCGTTTTTTTTTTTTTTGCCATTTTGTCAGGCATTTTTTCTTTTTTGTAAAATAATTTTTCACAGCTCAGTTTTTTCGTGAGTTTTAGGTTATTACCCCATTCCTTAATAGGTTTTCTAAGAACGTGTGGTGATAGAAATTTAAAAAGTATCTCCATCAACAAAATTATAGAAATTCAGATTTGGCCATTCTGTGAGGCATGTTTTTTTCGAGGAAGATTTTCCGGCCAATTTTTCTCAAAGAAAAAATGGTTATGAGATTAAATGAACCCCCGGGAAGAAAAATATGAGTGTCAACTTAGCTTCTTATGAGATAAAAACTGGAATAAAGTGTGTTTTGTGACTTTGAGAGACCTTCCTTTTTTTTGGCCATTCTGTGAGGCAAATACCCGTACTCTATTTTATTTATTGCTCGTTCAAACAAGCTGCCCTAAAATGGTCGAGTTCCTCATTTTTAATTATCTGACTGCAGAAACAAAGCAAATTAACGTTGTCAGATTGATTGGGCCATTACTAAATACTCACCAAAATCTAATAATATCGTAATCTCACAACATCGATCCGACCTTGTACTTTGATCCTGAATTATCTGGATTCAAATCGGGAATATTCAGTGGTTGTATGTTTACCATTTGTATGCTTACATTTGATGTTTGTCTACTTAAGTGAGTTGCTTACTGCTTCACAACTTGAATATAAATATGCAATATTCTTAAAGTTTTGTTTGGTTTGGTAGTATTTTGTCCTTCTTTTAGCATAATTCGACAATGGAGAAACAAAGCAGCAGTAGTAGTGGTTGTGAAGAAATTAGTCAAAAACATCATTTTGGAGATGGAATTCGTGAAAAAACAGAAAATATTCTCCACAAAATAACTGATAACATTTTTGCATCTGCTGGGATTAAGTTTATTCGGATCGAACAGGAGCATACTGAGCTTATCATCCAATTCTTGAACACAAACTTTCTACCCTACGACCTTATCACAAAATCACATGGTGTTACAGAGGACAAAGTTTTCAACAGCACTGTTGAGATCTGTATAAGAGAGGGGATCTGTGTAATGGCCACTAATAAACACGGAGATGTGATTGGAGTACATTTGGCGAGCATCTACAGAAGGGGAGATTGGATAAAGAAGGTTGAAAGTAGCGTTTCTGTGGGGGCCATGTTTGATTGGAGCGCTGCAGCTAAGGCTCGTGAAGTCAATACCAAGCTGCTTAAACTGCTTGGTTACACTGTGTGGGGTTTGTTTGATGGACAGGACTGTCAGGTGGTAGCTGGTGATATCCTTATCTGCACCTCCAAGGAATCACCTTTTATTGGTCTAGGAACTGAGTTGGTGAGACATGGAGAAATAGCAGCTAGGGAGCATGAGTGTGATTTAGCTTTGTGTGTGACTACTGATAGTCACACTCAAAGTATATTGCGTGATTGTGGATACACGTTGAGGAGTGTTGTTGTGCTTTATGATTTTAGGGATGAAAACGGTGGCCTTTATCTAAAAGATGTGGATGAGGATGCAACGGCTAGAGTACTATGTAAAAATATTAGGTTGTAAAGTATCAGTGGAGATGAAGGATGTTAGCTATATTTTTGCCACTAGAATAAAGCGCAAATGATGAATAATTGTATTTTTCTAATGATGGATTTCAGCTTGATCTGATATGGGTTGAAATGCAAAAATGTTCAGTAAATCCCATGACAGCAATGCAAAGTGTCGATGTTGGAACATGTTGTGAGGTTACTATTTTACAAACAAATTTACTAACTGCATCATATTATATGTATTTTAAATGACCTATTCAAGTCTGTTGTAATTAAAAGTTTGGTTGACAGCATGCATGTTTCAGACGGTATTAATCTATTATATTAAAGTTTATGTTAATTGTTATGATATTCAAATTTGTAATGGTTTTACGTTTAGAACTTTAGTGTTAATTTTACGATATTCAAAATTTGTAACAGTAGTTTTTTAAGAACTTTAATGTGATATAAGGTATTTTCTATTGCATTGTATTTCAATATACAAATTAAGAAAATTTCAGTTACTTTCGATCCATCATTTCGTCTTCTTTCAACATCTTACCCTTTTAATTTAAAATTGAACTTACAAAATATGGAAAAGGGGCTCTTTTAGGTGTTCAGGAAAACATTTACAATGGTGTTTCTGAATTATAACAGCTAAATGAATCCATATAATCAATATCTAGATAATTTGCACAAATAATAACCTAGTCATGATTTTAAATTACCGTAATAACATAAGGCAGGGTCAAAAGCTTTACAAGCTATTTTTCATAAAAATACAACACAGCATATTTTACTGCATACTTTATCCTGTCATGCTTTCATGGTGGCTGGAGAAATACAATTATATAGCGTTTTTCTAATTAAAGTTAGAGCAGAGTTTGAGCAAAGTAAGTTAAAGGTCTTGGAACTGAATTGGTAAAGCAAGGTGACTGGTGAATCAGTCGGAAGAGAGAAAGGATGTGACTACTAACTCACTGAGTTGTGATTACTCTTAAATTACATAATTATGCTATTAATATTGTATAGAAAACTTGATTTTATTTATTCATTTATTTACTCAACTTAATTATATTAGATCGAGTAGACAAGGATTTGTTACATTACGATCAATCGGACTTTATTGAGCGATGTTTCAAGATTATTAACCAGAGTTGTTTTATTTCTGTGGGTGACTAAATGCAATTGTCTGGTTTGTAATCTGGTAATTTCTAGTCTTGTCATTTATGCACAATGACCTGTAATTCGTAGTACAGGATTGACTTGTTTTAGGACCTTTCCAAGATCTATAGAACTGCAACAAATTTGTTCTTACCCCTCAGAATATACTGATGTCTGTCTTTGCTGAGGCTGGAATTCAGTTCAGCATCATAACTCCAGACAGAACAGCGGAGGTTTGCACACTTGTTGGCCAACACTTCTTCACAGATGACCCAATATTTAGGTCAATAGGCATCGAGCAAAGCACTTACTTAGACAGCTGTTTCAGTGATGCTATAAAGGGAGGATCTTGTGTAATGGCAACAGACTCGTATGGAAAAATCATTGGCGTAAGGCTTACAGAAATCATTGATAGAGGCTCTTGGTTCAGATGGTTATATGATTTTGCCTTTGCGAGTTTCATTCCCAGTTTAGGTAGAATAGCTTGGCTATTAGGAAAACCAGTCCTCCAAAAGTCATGTGAAGTTATACCCGCACTGTACTGTCAGGTCAACTATGATGTGTGGCCCATGTTTGATGAGTTTGGTTGCCAGAAAATACTCTGTGACGTTCTTGTTTGTACTGCAAAGGAGGCACGAGGTAAAGGTATTGGAACTGAATTGGTAAAGCAAGGCGAATCAGTTGGAAGAGAGAAAGGATGTGACTACACAGTAAGTTTTGTCTCTGGATTGTACTCAGGTAAAATTTTCCGTGATAAATTAAATTACACAGTCCGAAATGAGGTATTCTATGATCAATTCTTGGACAAAGATGGAAATCTTTATTTGAATGACACTCGTGAACACTTGTCATTCTTCTCGTGCCACAAAAAGATTACAGAATGAAAAGCGATATTATAAGTTTTGTGTTATGAAAGAAGAAAATAAAAGAGAAAAATTAAGTGTCCCTTTTATTTGGTGGAAATTTGTTAAATAATGATTGATTTATTTTTACCTGCAAAATTTTTAGCTTTGCATGATTCATGAATGTATAATATTGCATGTAACTCCTTAACGTGCTATAACTCGATTAAATTATTTCTTATGAAAGAAGAAATAAAAGAGGGAAAAAAGAAAAAAAAATTGGGGAAATTACGTACATTTAATATTCATTTTTTGATATTAAAAATTTATAACAAAAATTTGATTGATGGTATTTTCTATAACACAACCAGTACACAATGGGCTTTGACAAATTTTATAAATAGGGAAAATGTTTTGATACATTCAAATTTGTAACGGTAGTAGGTATGTTTAATATTTAGAATTGTATAAAATTGCATACATAACTCCTCAATTTTATAACAGTAGGTTATTACAAATCATATGATTATTCTAAACTTGCTATTTCATCCCGATTAAATTATTTTTACTTGATTAATGTCTTGTAAATAAGTATTAAGTATGTTTAGTTGAATGACACTTGTCAGTTTTCACATGCGACAAAAGGATTTCTTAATGAAAAGCGGTATCAAAGCAAATTTAGGTTTTATGTTATGAACAAAGAAAAAGAGGAAAAAAAAGGATTAAAAATCAAGGGAAATTACATTTAATGACAATGTTCATTTTTGATATTCAAAATTTATGACAGTAGTTAATTACGAACTTTAATGTGATTAATGTGACTAAGGAATGTTGACTTTGATTGACGGTATTTTCTATTACTTTGTATTCCAATGGAAAATTCGAGACTCCTATCACAACCAGGGCACCATGAGCTTTGGCAGGTGCATCTTTTTTAAAGGGTTCAAAATGTTTTGATTTATTCAAATTTGTGACGGTAGTTGGTATAATGTTTAATGTTAAGAGCTTTATATAAAGTTTATTTTTTGATATTCAAAATTAATAACAGTAGTTGATTACGAACTTTAATGTGATTAAGGTAACAGAATGTTGACTTTGGTTGACGTTATTTTCTATTACATAATTATTTTTATTTTCATACATTGTGTTTTTAAATTTTAATTTAAAATAATTTTTTCAGTTTTTTCCAATCCACCATTTCGTCTCCTTTCAACATCTTAACCTTTAAATCTAAAAGAGCTTAAAAATTATTAAAAAGGGCCCAGTTTGTTAAGCCTAACTATCTTGGTGAGTAATCAGCAACAGTTTTCCTGGAACTTATTGTGGCAATGCAATCAAATGTTTACCTCAAATAACACTAAGTTTATGCGGAAGTTGAAATTGTCTTGTCCTACATACCTGATAACACCACTGTAGCATTACTGTAACACCACTGTAACATTACCGTAACACCACTGTAACACCACTGTAACATTACCGTAACACCACTGTAACATTACTGTTGCATTACTGTAACACCGTTGTAACACCTCCACTTCTCTAGCAATGTTGCAAGGAAGAAGGTCCATGGTTTCCATGACCGGAGAGCCACCACGTCGTAAAACCTCTCTAGTAGGAATAGCAGAGAACGATGGACACGGACATCAGATCCCGAACATGGCGAGAAGGATGTCCAGATCCATGATGAGTGATACTGGAAGTTCTATTAACAGTTTTAAGCGCTCCCTTGCTATGAAACCAAGACATGAGATGGTGAGTACGAACGATAAACAATGAAACTTCTCGATTTAATAGGACTAGTTTCAGAATTTAGTTTTAGTTTCAGTTATAGAATTTTAAAATTGTGGCTGTAGAAGGCTTGTCTTGTTCGATTCTTATCATGACATCATTGGTATTATAACGATTGGTCATCAAAGTTCTTCAGGCTTCTGCGTCTCTTTGAAATTCTTTTCCCACTGATGTGAATTATAATTTATTGGTGCTAATAGTATTTTAAATTTTCAGGAGAATTCCTATAGAACTGTGCCAATTGTTAAGTTCCCCAGTTCAGCTGTCAGTAAAAAGATACAAATCATCCTTGACTCAAGGCTCACAAATATGAAGTAATTCTCAACTGCAGCATAATAATATTAGTTAATTATCAGTTATTTAAGGGGGGGGGGGGGGGGGGGGGGGTTCACCCTGATTTTTTTGTGAAACTTGGTTTCGAGATACCAGTTGACCAACAAACTAGGACCGGTGACCGAACTTTTGAGGGGGTCCCGGACCCCAACAGCCAAACAGTGCCCGCGGGGCAACCACGCCCATATTTGGTCCAAATTAGGCCCAATTTAGCCAAATACCCTGAACATGACCAAAACCATGCTTTGGGGTGCTCTACTTGTAGCTACTAGTCTCCTGAACACACATATTAAGTTTTATCAAAATTGGATAAAAATTGGCCGAGTTATGGGATAAAAACCATATGCCCATATTTGGGCATACGCACCAAATCTGATCGATTTTGGTCCATAAATTGGTCAAATATCAATATTTTTGAATGAAACCAACTTAATAGGGAAGGTAAGCCTATACTACACATTCTCTATGATTATCAGCTCAATATCTACCTAACTGTGGATTCTGTATTCAAATAATCGCAAAAAATGAGCAAAATTGCCCATAGGTATCTCAGTTCGCGATATTTGCAAAACTGACTTCGCTCAAAACAATAGAACTCAATAGGGTTTCAATATTTTTTCATGAAATTTTCAGAATCAACGTAGAATTGTCTCATGACCTTAAAGCCTTAAGTTTTGGGACAGAATTTCGAGTTAGGCCCTTAAAAAAATTTGGCGGTCAAATTCTAAATTTAGCAGTGCAAATTTTGGAATTTGGCGGCCAAATTTTTTTAAAGGCCTAACTCAAAATTCTGTCCCAAAACTTAAAGTCATGAGACAATTCTACGTTGATTCTGAAAATTTCATGAAAAAATATTGAAACCCTATTGAGTTCTATTGTTTTGAGCGAAGTCAGTTTTGCAAATGTCGCGAACTGAGATATGGGCAATTTTGCTCATTTTTGCGGTTATTTGAACACAGAATCCACAGTTAGGTAGATATTGAGCTGATAATCATAGAGAATGTGTAGTATAGGCTTACCTTCCATATAAAGTTGGTTTCATTCAAAAATATTGATATTTGACCAATTTATGCATATGGGCCAAAATCGATCAAATTTGGTGCGTATGCCCAAATATGGGCATATGGTTTTTATCCCATAACTCGGCCAATTTTTATCCAATTTTGATAAAACTTAATATGTGTGTTCAGGAGACTAGTAGCTACAAGTAGAGCACCCCAAAGCATGGTTTTGGGCATGTTCAGGGTATTTGGCTAAATTGGGCCTAATTTGGACCAAATATGGGCGTGGTTGCCCCGCGGGCACTGTTTGGCTGTTGGGGTCCGGGACCCCCTCAAAAGTTCGGTCACTGGTCCTAGTTTGTTGGTCAACTGGTATCTCGAAACCAAGTTTCACAAAACAAATCAGGGTGAACCCCTTGCAAGGAAACGACCGCATTGAGAATTCATTGCCGAACCAAACCACGATTTACTGTTGCTGGTATCAAATTGCATGTTTTGTAATCTTAATTGAACATTCTAATGATTCAATTAGTCCAATTATTATCACTAATAATTTAATAGTCTAATGATAATCGATGATTATGAAATGGCAATTTTCTTCGATATTTCATTACAAGAGATTATTTAAAAAGTTAAAAATAACATCATTAAGCATTTAAAGATGCATTATCTTAAAGCTAGTCATGCTCAAATGACTTGAATATATATCTTGTTGGGGAATGTTTTCAATATTGAAGCGTGGTATAAATACAAGAATTTATTTACTATTTAAAGTTGTGTATCCTCTTAGCTACTCATTAACTTGGTTTTGTAGCCCCCCTTCTAACAGCCTAACAGATCCACCTAGGTACGACCACGACATTTGTAAATCTCTGAGTAACACAATGTCAGATGTTATTAAGGATGAGGTTAGAAGGGATATCAGGGACATTGAAAGGTACAAGCTCGTCTGCTGGGTAACCATCGGTCAGGTAATTCGTTAATTACTAATTAGTTAATTAATTGATTGGTTTATAATACAGGGTGGCCCATAAGTGACTACCCACACGCAACCTCTTAATAACTCACGTAATTCGTCTCCAAATTGCACCAAAATTTCAGAGATTATAGGTATGGGTCAAACTTAGATTTCCTGAAAGTTTCGTAAGCCACGCCCAATTACAGTGGGCGTGGCGTGACACTCCCTCTTTTTCACTATTGTCTTCATAAAATGAGAACGCTTTAAGCTAAGAACTCAAAATTTTTTGCACACATTTGGCTTGATAATTGAAAACGTTTTCCAAAAGTGTCAAGTTCCTTGGTTAAAATATGGCTGAGTTATGACCATTTTAAAATCCATCGGATATGTGATCCGAGCACTCAGTCAGTGATATTTGCACTCAATTAGTGATCTCGTCACCCAATCTGATCAAGAGTAAGGCGTTAGCGTGTATTAATGAGGTTCATTAGGCTTTGATTGGATACCGATGATGACTTTGCTATAAAGGAAAACACAAATTTTTAGGATAAATCAATAAATTGTCGTCCCCCAGCTGCAATCACCTTGAGGCACCGCTTCTTCACACTCCGACAAGCGTTCAAAAGTTTGTGTTTCTTTGTGATTCGGTTTGCCCGGTTAGAAAGGTCTTGCTTTAGGATTCCCTGAAGGGTTGTTCTGCTGATGTCTAAGGCAGGAGCTCGTTTCCGGGTGCCAATCTTAGGTGTGTCCATCACGTCACCAACAACCATCGTGATGGTTTCTACAGTCCTCGCAGTTCGTCTTCTGCCGACTCTTCGCCGATCGTGTGCAGAAAACGTAAACTTGATCTTGTGATGAATGTCAAAGCAGCTTTTCCGGCAAGGGGGTGGTCGGTTGAATTTCATCTGAAATTGTCGTTTAATCTGAGGGTAGAACTCCCCATTTTCTTTCTTCAGGTAGACGAACAATCGTTGTTCTGCAGTAAAGGGAGGATAGTGAACCATTTTCGATGATTCATGGTTCATTCCTTTTTATTGATTGTAAGGAACCTGTGACTAGCAGGGCTAACAAGCCCTGAAATGGTGACACCACCATAAATTCGTGTGATAGCGTTTTAGGTGCTGTCAGCTGTAAAGGCCGGCCCATAAGCAGGCTGCAACCAATCAAGCGGTGCATGTGAGCCAAACAGGCCATTAACCAAGTGACGAGATCACTGACTGAGTGCTCGGATCACGTATCCGATGAGTTTTGAAATGGTCATAACTTAGCCATATTTTAACCAATGAACTTGAAACTTTGAGAAAAGTTTTCAATTATCAAGCCAAATGTGTGCAAAAAATTTTGAGTTCTTAGCTTAAAGCGTTCTCATTTTATGAAGACAATAGTGAAAAAGAGGGAGTGTCACGCCACGCCCACTGTAATTGGGCGTGGCTTACGAAACTTTCAGGAAATCTAAGTTTGACCCATATCTATAATCTCTCAAATTTTGGTGCAATTTGGAGACGAATTACGTGAGTTATTAAGAGGTTGCGTGTGGGTAGTCACTTATGGGCCACCCTGTATAAGGCAATTATCCACTGACTTTATATGTGTTCCTTATTCAAGTGAAAAGTTGTGACTAACCCGAATTCAATGTCATAAAATTTCATTTGTCCCGGTTAAATCCATATTATATAATAAAGATCACAAGAGCACCAAAAATGCAGCAGAGCATGTTTAAAATGTTATAATTTTGTGAAAAACTGTAGACCCTTGTGTTCAGGTGAGTGGGCAGGATATCAGAGTGGTCAGCAGGTGTCTCTGGAGTCACCAGCACGACACTTGCTCCTCCGCAAGCTTCCGAAACAACGAGATATTTGCTGTCGCTACTTTATACGCTCTTTACTATGACGGCTGCTACGTTCATAGGACCGATTAGATGACATGAACTGACTCAAGGAAGATGACTGCTATTGGCAGATGGAAATTTATTAAATAAAAAGATTAATCTATTTTCATCTGCAAACTTTGGTAGTGCTTTAAAACTTTATTACACAGATTTTACAACTTTTTAATTTTCAGATTATGGCAGTGCCTGATTCATACATGTATAAAATTGCATGTAACTCCCCAATTTTTCATCAGAAAGTTATTATGATATATTATATAATTATTCTAAACTCGCGCTATACCCTGATTAAATTATTTTGACTACTCACTTGATTTAATTAATTTCTTGTGAATAAATAATAAATATGTTCAGTTATCACATTCTAATCTATGTATATTATATAATATAATAATGAAATGATCTTAAAGACATTAGCAAATAACACATGCACTTATAAATAAACTTGCACGTTTTCTAATAATCACAATATTTGATCACTAAAACAACTTAAATATTTGAAGTTTAAATGTAAATAAATGTATAAAGTAATTTTAACTCAACTCACCGATTTATTTCTTTTTGATTTTTCAGACGCACAGCATTATAATGATATAATTTAACGATGTATGAAACGATTTATAAGTAAGTAACAATTTTTGATTCTATCAAGTGCACTTAAATACAATATCAATTTCTAAACTTTAAAGATGTATATAATAATAGTATTACATATTTTATACACCAAACTGCATTTTTTTTCTTGTGTAATAACCGCAAAAATTATTACATATATAAATATGCCTACGTCTTAGACTTTACAAAAATAGAGTTCACGTTCCACTGTTTTCTTTGTTTACCTTGACGTGCCGAATTCTTCACATTACTGAGGTTTTAAAACAAGTAGTGTTTACGCACTGCAGCTGAGGTTATAGATGAGGAGTAAATCCAACCAGCGTGCGAGGTGAACAATGAACACTTAACAGCGAACACTTATCTTCACATCCGATCTCTTATTAAGTAATCCAATTAGAGGTACCACCCGTTTCACACAGAATTGAGTTTAGTCATTTTTCAATACAAGATTGGGTACGGGTTCTTAGGTTCTATAAATAAAAACAAACAAACAAGTAATCCAGTTAGATGTATGACTGTCTGTGGGAAGAGCGAGAAGGATTACATTTCTTCTGCATTCTATCTGGTTCTAGAACTTTCGCAACTTCTATCATGTCATTATATATCGTATAATATTATATAGTATTGTTAATTGTACCACCCCGTATTTTGTGTAATATAATGCCTGCACGTCTGTACTCTGCTGATTGGGAACTGTTACTTCTGGTTTTAAATGTCTATTATACATTCTTCCTCCTCAGGGTACTTCTGTTGTGCTCTGTTGTGTAATTGGAGGTGGTTCTGGCAACATGTTAGTGATATTATAAGAGGTTGTTTGAACAGTGTTTGTGAAATGTGCCCCCAATAAAATGTATATTCTACACTACACTACACTGCACTGTTCACGCTGTGGATCTAGATCGAATCATGTCTAGTGTTTTGTTGAATGAAATCTTCGCATGTAATGCATCTTAGTGGTTTCCGCCAGCTGCTGCAATCTCTACAAATTGCCATTCACAAAGTTCTAGATCTTTCCAATTCTTCATGTTTTAAAATATAGTGATATGCTGCAGTGATAAACTGCGAATGTTTGGTCTTTGTGATGATAACTTGATATTTTGTTGGTCGTGTGCGTTGAATTCCTAAACTTAATTGTATTCTGAGACACTGGTTGGCTCGCACAATCTTATCTTAAGTGGAAAATTGGATTAAATGTTTAAATATTTTTGAGGTTTACAGTTCAGGAACACACAGGGTGTTTCAAAAGTCTGGCGAGGCTGTTCTTTTTGGATAACATTCATCCATCTGCCTAAACTTCATACTGTAAAACGTTTAAATTGGTAGTTCTAAGGTTTAATGGTGCCTTTTCAAGTTTTTACGTTACCATAACCATTGACCACCATAGCAACCGCAATCAACTTTCTGTACCGTTTTAAATTGTGATTGTTTTTGGTATGTTACATGACAATGCACTAATATTCTGAACTCAAGTTGAATTCTTAAACTTAATTGTATTCTGTACTTTGTTTACTTCTAATTTCTAAATAAGCACGTTCTAGAAGACAATTTTTGGCTCGCACATTTTTATCTTGCAAATTAGATTAAATATTTTGGGGGTTTATAACAGTTCAGGAACGATAATTTCTAATTACCGTTTATTATTAATATTGTATGATGTATCTGTGTGTTAGTGGCTTCTCAACTCAAGTTCAAAGATTGCGTAAACTTGAACTATTTACTCGCAGGTTTGCTTCATATCAAATGTATCTCCCTGACACTGGCAGTCGATGTAGATTGAACAATCACTTACTATTATTTCTGTTTAAGTAGCTATAGCAAAGAAATATTTAATATATAATAGGAAAGAATTTAAATTATAATTAACAAAGTTACTGTTCCTAATTTATAGTTTCACCACTTCATACTGTTGTAGCTAAAGGAAAGATGGCACTCTCATCTCTTAGACAAGCTATAAACCTGGTTCCTAGGGTTCTCTCCCCTTTGGTCGCTAACCAACGCTTCCGTAAGTACCCTACACTAGGTATCCCTACACCTACATTATTATTATTATTTTAAATACCCTCCTAGTTAGCCTTAACAATCACCATAAGTTAAAATGCCATTATCCGGTATTAAAGATTATTAGTTGAAAGTGTACGTGTCAAAACCCCCGCCGTAAATAAGATAAATTAAAGTTGGAGATATCGAATTAAGATATCATTACACGTATTTATAAAAACTTCGAAATCAACGTAAGGCAAGTACGTGTTTAAAGCTTACATATCACTGAATTAGTCGCATGGCCCACCGAAAGAGGCATCAGTCAGCTCATAGTAACACAGTTCATAACATCTACAGCTACGTTCCCTTGAGTAACACAGTTCATAACATCTACACTTTCTACAGCTACGTTCCCTTGAGTAACACAGTTCATAACATCTACACTTTCTACAGCTACGTTCCCTTGAGTAACACAGTTCATAACATCTACAGTTACGTTCCCTTGAGTAACACAGTTCATAACATCTACAGCTACGTTCCCTTGAGTAACACAGTTCATAACATCTAAAGCTACGTTCCCTTGAGTAACACAGTTCATAACATCTACAGCTACGTTCCCTTGAGTAACACAGTTCATAACATCTACAGTTACGTTCCCTTGAGTAACACAGTTCATAACATCTACAGCTACGTTCCCTTGAGTAACACAGTTCATAACATCTACAGCTACGTTCCCTTGAGTAACACAGTTCATAACATCTAAAGCTACGTTCCCTTGAGTAACACAGTTCATAACATCATAACATCTAAAGCTACGTTCCCTTGAGTAACACAGTTCATAACATCTACAGCTACGTTCCCTTGAGTAACACAGTTCATAACATCTACAGCTACGTTCCCTTGGGTAACACAGTTCATAACATCTACAGCTACGTTCCCTTGAGTAACACAGTTCATAACATCTACAGCTACGTTCCCTTGGGAGATATAACAATTTAAAACTTCCAAACCCAGTTAACTTCTTAGTGCACGTTATTAGCAAGCTACCATCTTTTACCTAATACCTATCGTAATACATGTAATATCCAGATGGGGACATTGTTTATGAGTTGCATTTTTGTGATGTTTCTGATGAAAATTTACTTGAAAAGAGCATTCTCCCTTGTCGCAATACATGGAATCACTAGAAATGTTCATCACAAACTAGTTTAGTACTTAACAACATGTTACCCCGTACCTAACACGATATAACAACATTGCAGTGAGCGACATACCACTGACTAACACATAACAACATTGCAGTGAGCGACAGACCGCTGACTAACACATAACAACATTGCAGTGAGCGACAGACCGAAGATCAAAGTAGATAACCCAGTGGTGGAGCTGGATGGAGATGAGATGACCAGGATCATCTGGCAGATGATCAAAGATAAGCTCATCTTTCCTTATCTTGAGCTCGATTGCAAGGTGGGAGAATTTACATCGTTTATAAACGATGGTTTAGATATAAATATTCTAAACTTCAGTTTTAACAGTTTAATTTGGATAACAGCAGCTGTTAGGCTGTCCTCTAACACTGTCCTCTAACACTGTCCTCTAACACTGTCCTCTAACACTGTCCTCTAACACTGTCCTCTAACACTGTCCTCTAACACTGTCCTCTAACACTGTCCTCTAACACTGTCCTCTAACACTGTCCTCTAACACTGTCCTCTAACACTGTCCTCTAACACTGTTCTCTAACACTGTCCTCTAACACTGTCCTCTAACACTGTCCTCTCACACTGTCCTCTAACACTGTCCTCTAACAATGTCCTCTAACACTGTCCTCTAACACTGTCCTCTAACACTGTCCTCTAACACTGTCCTCTAATACTGTCCTCCAACACTGTCCCCTAACACTGTCCTCTAACAGTGTACCTTGTTATTCTTTTTGGGGTAGTTTATCAAATAATACCGTGAAATATCCCACATTGCCTCCTTAGGTTAACAAATGACAACCTAACTAACCCCTCCTCTCAGTATTACGATCTTGGTATGGAGTACCGTGACGAGACAAACGATCAGGTGACACACGACGCAGCCGCTGCCATACTGAAGTACAATGTCGGTATCAAGTGTGCTACCATCACACCTGATGAGGAGAGAGTCGAGGGTAGGTTCTAATTTCATGACTGTGGATGTGTTGAAAGTATTCAACAGCCCAAATCTTTTTGTTAATGTGTAGGATCCTTGTCCACTGTGAAGGGACTCCTCGCTTCCAATATTTGTAACCCTTCTTGGGATGAACCACGATAAAGCTGAACTCGTCACACTGTACAGAAAATCACCTCAATAACTTACAAAGCCTCTAACCTTCCTCTCTGTCCCAGAGTTCAAGCTCAAGAAGATGTGGCTGTCCCCCAACGGTACTCTAAGGAACATTCTAGGAGGAACTGTGTTCCGTGAGCCTATCCTCTGCGAGAACGTGCCTAGACTAGTACCGGGGTGGACTAGACCTATTGTTATTGGCAGACATGCTTATGGTGACCAGGTAACATTGTTTTACGTTTCTTATTAATTTAATAATGTAGAATACAGGCAACGTTTTTTTGTAGTCTAAATATTGTATTCGCTAAAATCTTTGTCAATTTAAAACATTCGGAACATTTCTAGATCTTGCCATTTTGAAGTGTGCGAGCTTGTTAAGAACTTTCGGGGTTATCCAGAATTTGTCACTTTTACAATTTCACGTCACGTGCTTATTTCTTCCTAATAATACCATCTCGACCTATCCACTTTCTAATTGCATCGTCAGATTGGTCTAATCATCGTTCTAACACTGTTTGGTGTTCTTTCATATGAATAACCAAACTTACCCTGTTACATGCTAGATCATCTTAAGATGGATTTAATTACGTCCCTGACGCAGTTTGTTTCACCTTTTACACTGAAGCTGACAGTGTAATTACAGAATTACTATCCGTTCAAAGTTCTTACTTTTAGACATAAGCTGAATTATAGTACTACTATACCGGATTACTACACTTACTTTACTTAACTACATTACTTACTCCTAGTTAAAACTGTAGCTTGTTGAAGTTTCTGACGCGCTATGAGCAATGAACAGGATATTACAGATTACATTGTACATTCTAACGCTAAGTTCTGCTGCCCAAACATCACAGTTATTGTTCAGTGGTATGTAGATCGTTGAAATGAATGTATGGTATGCGATGTGATGATCATGAATCGTAATCCTAGTAAACAAGTACATAGACCGCCACTAGACGCTTGTAAGCAAGTATCTAGACCGCCACTAGACGCTTCAGCTAGACAAATGACTGGGAATCAGTCCAAGAAAATCACAATTGTTAAATTGAGCAATAATTATTATCACAAATCTATAATTGATAACTATGCAGTTCATTATTGATTGCCTGATCAATCACCTCAGACGTTCAAAATTAGCAAAAGCTAATGCTTTGTACAAAGATATGCAGTAATTACATAATATTCCATGAATAAGAGATTGATACGCACATATTGTTACATACGTCATTAAACTGATTATCCTCAACACCAGCACTCCAGCATGTTTTAATTCCTCCCGCTATAGTAATTGTTAGAAATCTATTGAAAGAAAAACCCCCATACACGAGAAACAGTTTCTTGTTTAGGGTTTTTTCTTCTTATAGTTTTCAAACAATTATTATAGTGTATAGGATTAAAATATGCTGGTGTTTCTTACTCAAAAACTAGATAAATGACATGAGGACTGAGGATGTTTCTCTTGTTGTGGTTCAGTGTAAGTGTAACTAAGGTAACTAAGGAGATAATAATATTATAATATAACATGCAATAACTCTAACGCTAATTCCCTGAAAATGTGTGTTTGTATCGCTAGGTTACTAATATGTTGCTAGGTTACTAATAATGGGGATGTGTGAGGGGTGAAAATAAGTATCATGGTAACTTCAGTGTTAGGTTACACAAGTTGGACAGAGTTGCTAGATTCTCTTTCCAGTAACTAATTTAGGAGGCGTTAATAAGATGCTCCTTGGGAAGTTTCAAGTTAAGGTGTGTACTGTGTAACAGTTACAATGTATAAAATACAATGTACTGAGAGTTCAGGAAGATGGTTGTTGTTTAAGGTATGTAGTGTGTATCATGAGCAGGTATGTACTATGTATTGACTCTTAGAGAGCTACTCCCGAAGGTATTTTACTTTATGATCATGTATAGTTTGTATACACTATACATACCATGTACAAATATCACATTACTTTACTCAACTGGACTCAAAGCCTCTTGTTATATTAATGTTTTTACTCCTATAGTTTATACTAGCCGATTGTTGAAGGGTTTTAAGTATAATAGTGGCTGTCACAATATGGCTTACGTACAATGAATACAATAACTGTGTTAACTACACAACTTAATGTAATTTACATCTCTTTGGAGGTCAGCCAATAAGACGCAGAGTATTACCCACGTGATAGAATGTTATTAGGAAATATGTTGGTATAGTGGTACAGGCTCCCAACTGATGTTTCCGCATAGCAGAAGGTTCTATATGTTTAGAGACTCCTGTATAATATAATGCTCCTTTAGAATGTTAAATGTACTATGTACGTTCAATGAAGATTGTATAGAACAATACACTAAACAAAAAAATGGTCTGGCACCATGCAAACCTTTCTATATCACAACTGTCAACACCTACCAGCTCTACTCATAATAACATATATCTTACCCACATCTTGCATATATCTTGCATATCCTAAATGTGTCCAGCACTCCAATTATTGTTTGGAATATTCTGACTCAAACGCCCATTATGTTTTTATACTAAATTGCACTATTACAGATGCAATTTAACGGTCTGATGGTTTGCGTTAAACAATGTTAAACTATCTAACGCTTCATCTTGTCACATCGTGTGTTAAACTCATTTGACCTTTTTGACCGTCAAATGTTCAACAAACGTCCTTATCTTAACCTCTTTTACCTCAGTACTTGGCCTCACAAAAACCTAACCTCACTCAACCTCCTCAGTACAAAGCAACAGATTTCGTAGTGCCAGGACCCGGAACACTGACCATGGCATTCCAGCCTGCTGATGGTGGGGAGCCAGTTGAGTGGACGGTGAAGGAATTTGCAGGTAAAGAGGGAGGCAGAGGCGGCTGTGGTATGGGAATGTTCAACACTACTGAGGTATGTGTGATTGCTATCTCAAGAATTCTAACAAATATCAGATTGATTTATTCTAACAAATGATAAGTAGTCTGTTCTGTTTGTTGAAAGTTAAATTTTACTATTTTCCTTACTCACCACAGTTTACTATCGTGTTCATTTTAGTTTTTGGGAGTTTATAATTACTTGAGGCATATAGGGTAAAGCACATAATTTTGTCATTTTTTGGCAATTTTCCGACTGCCTGATATAAACCATGGGTTTTAACCTCGTCTGAAATTCCGATTTAGATGAAACCTCCACCATGTTATAGTAGACAGTCTAGGCAAGTTCTAACACAAAAATGATCGAAATTGCTGGGGTTGAAGATGTTCATAAAAATTATTTTGAAAAAATGACAAAATTAGGTGACTTTACTTAATTTTGTCACCCCGAACCTAATTTTGTCACTTGAAGATTGTGCAAAAAGTAACCGTTTCTCGGTATTTTAGACTACCTGGATGCATCATTCGAGCGCTTTTTTACCAACATTGACCTCAAAAATCCCAAAGATATGATGTTTTCATAGTTTTGTAGCTTGATGAAAAGATGACACTTTTTGGGTATCTAATCTTAGAAAATAGCCCCCAAATGCCCCTGAAACCACTGGCATCTTGAAAACTTTCTATGAAGCATGAATCAATATTGGTTACTGATTCACGAAACTATATTTACCAATAGCTCTTTAAAGCCCAGAATTACAGTATATTTCTCGGCGAAAATATGCTATTATAAGTGTTTAAATGCTATTATAAGTGCCTTATACATATCCTATGGGCAAAAAAACTTCAGAATAGTTGTATAAGGCCATTTTCAACACAATCTGTGATTTACAAGAAATTTGAGAAAGGTCGATTTTTTTGACAAAATTAGGTACTTTTGGCAAAATCGAACCTAATTTTGTCACCCTCTGTAACTTGAACAATAATTGCGCTAGAGACTTGAAAATTTGTACGTATACTTCTGCTGTAGAAGATATTTGAAATATGCAATGGCATGAAGCTAGCTCAATTACTTTTGAAAAAGCAATAAATCAAAATTTTGAAAATTCCTTAAGAAAACTTTAAGGATCTTATTTATTTTTCGGGTTAACAGTTTCGCCTTCATTTTTGACACAGATGCAAAAGAGCTAGAAACTTAAACTTTGTAGGAGCAGTTTCAGCAAAGTCTAAGCTTTCTTTTTATACACAAACCTTTTTTTTCAAGCTGAAATTCCGAGCCGAGGCAGTTTTTCAGAGCAAAATGACAAAATTAGGTACCCTGACAAAATTACGTGCCTTACCCTATGCAACAAGGCAAATATTCAACTAATGTTTTTTCAGGCAATCGAAGATTTTGCTCACAGTTGTTTCCAATATGCCATAATGAAGGAGTGGCCCCTGTATATGAGTACTAAGAATACCATCTTAAAACGATACGATGGTAAATTTAAGGATATCTTCGAGGAGATCTTCCAATCGTAAGTTTTCTGATGTCTGTCTTTTCGTATCTATATTCTATGTAGAAAGGTACATTTTGTTTGCCTTGCTGACATATTTTGAGACTGTGGGATACTGAAGGGAAAGGAAGCAGTTCTAACGAGCTCTTCTCAAACACAAGGATATATCTTGTGAATTCGGCTAGTATATATGAAACATTTGTCATGGAGTTGTAGAGGGAGTTATGTGCCTCGCCGGGCTAAAGTAGTGGATGACCTTGCTGTACGACAAGTTAAACAAGTATCTGAAACTACTAGGTTCCGTACAGAATCAACTCAGCACCCGTGTCAATATGTTCATTATATGCAAGCCTCTTGATTTATATTTAATCTAAAATCTATCAACTGAGATTTAAAATTCCCAATCCTTACATTCTGCTACATTTTTCAGGGACTACAAAACTAAATTTGATGATCTAGGAATATGGTACGAACACAGGCTTATTGACGATATGGTAGCGCAGGTATTAAAGAGTGACGGTGGGTTCGTGTGGGCTTGTAAGAATTACGATGGTGATGTTCAGTCAGACACTGTCGCTCAGGGTAGGTCTTGTTTGTATTATAAGTTGTGTGTAACTCGCTGTTAGGTTTTCATAATAGTTCGGTTAATATTCAGAGTCGTTGACAAAGATTTGTTTTTTGGTCCGGCCGCGTAGCAGCAACTCTGTTGTGTTGACATCGATATACTCATCCCGTCCGGCGCGAAAACCAAACGTATTTTGTATGATGAAAGCTGATCACCTTCCTCAAACTGTTGATGCGCGGCGCTATTAATTATATATATGTAGTTTAATATATCTATACGCCAAATTTAACTTGGAAATGAACCACGTCTTGTATTAAAAGCAGTCAGACAATAACCAGGCGTGTGTCCAATGGGGAATTCGTGAATTTAAATTCAAATTACGTTATAAACTATTTCGCACAATCTTTCTTCCGGCACTTCATCATATCGTATCTGGTTAACGGTTTGTAGAATTCATTCCTGATAAGCTCAGAACATTTATTTCAAAACGATTTCGCGGCTGTGTCCTATGAAATTTGTCTATGAAACTTCAGTTATTACTCAATTTCCTGAGGTAATGAAGGCCATGTTTGGATTATGAAGTTTCCGAATAATTCGATTGATATTTGGTCCCGCAAATCGTATCGATTCAAAATTCGTTCCTTATCCGCAAATGCTGATATTTCAGAAGTTTGAACCGAACTCATGCTGAAATGTGTTCAACAAAAAATGTGGCAACTTTTCTAAGACCGTTTCCTGCAGAATCCCTAACTCGGATTTGCGCACTGAACCTTGCTTCGTGATACTAACCATATTGATCCGCTACATATCCACTTAATTTAATTAGCGAGTGAACCACATGTTGATATTAATCCGAAAATAACCGATATTTTCTATTTTTGCGATAAATGTAAGTGACGATTGAAATTTGAATCATGTTCGCAACTATAGATAACTATATTCAATATTTATGGAATATGGATCAACGTGATCATAATTTGGACATTGACATTTTTAAAATCTGAAGTGATTCCCGTCCATTGTCACTATCACTTGTTGCCAAATTAGAAGATATTCAAATCAAAATAAATATTTATTTTCTTAAGAGAGGCTGGGCCTGGTGGCCCAAGAGAGAATAGCATGAGGATGCTCTGCCTGCCTCTGGGATAAGAAATGTGTATGTACTATGTACGAATTAACATTGCAAGAAAATTATGATACCATTCATTGTTAGATGATGTGCTCGATACAAAAGTTGTTGAAGTGTCCGTAATTATTTTGCTTCAAAACATGCGACTGGAGTGGCTCTGTAAATTATTCTTAACGAATTTATAGCATGGGTCCCATTTATAGCATGGGATATATACAATATACATATATAGGTAATTTCCCAAAAATTCTGTAGCGTCACTCCTCGGATGGTAAGTGGCAGTGAGATGTTAGTCTGACGCAATTATAACGTCGCAAATCGCAATATTATGTGAATAGTCTTTAGTAAAATATGTGGCACAAATTCAAACATCCCGGGCGGGAATTCTCATATTATCACGCCATTGTAATATTATGAAAATTCTTTTGGGCACTCACCCAGCAAGATTAATCATTGAAAAGGGGAGTGAAAATGTTTACAGTGGAATTTTTGGGAGCCATTGTCGATGTGTGTTAGTGTGTACTAGATACAATAAAATGGTTTATGCACCTTGCTGAACTAGCCTTAGATGTTGAGATGCTAGAAAAGTAGAAAGACGGTACGTGCTAGGTAGCATAGATATAACGTAATGAAGTTGCTGTTCTAACTAGGCGGTACTTCTTCTGATTAGATTCTCAGAAATTTATATCGAGAAGTTTTGTGGAGTGCCCTGTAAACTCTATAATAGAATATTATAATAGCACACTGGAACATTTCAAGCTGTACACTCACATTATCTGACACACCCTCATAGGTAGATCGGTCTGAGAAATCTGCCATTTGTACACTTTTTTGCGATGTAACATTCTCAGTAAAATCTTTTGAAATATTTCTTTATTGATCGATAGAACGATGCGGTCAATCAACTAACTTTGCAGAAAAATTAAATACAAATTCTTCCAGCTTCAAAATTTGATGAAACATACAACTTTAGTACGAGGTTTCGAATCCCCCACGAGGAATCAAACACAGAAGCGAAATTGAACAAACTTTGTTAACCAATTTTCTAGCAATTCATCTAATTCTGAAACCGATATCTTCGTCTGGTTTTGAGGAATAATCGTAATAAAACCAGCTCAACAACACATGGATTCCCTGGAATAGCGTACCAAATTATTTGAAATATCTTCCGCTTCCGCATTAAATATTTGTTCAGACCTACAACTTATGATAGTTTACAGTACACTAAAGGTATCCGAATATTCTCGAAATCACACCGATATTCAAGCACCCTAATTTATTAATTTCCCTGCAATTCCGTTAACTCCGAACCAAGATATTTGTGTCTGATTCACCTAAAAACCCGTCCAACAGGTTACGGATCTCTGGGACTGATGACAAGTGTACTGATCTGTCCTGATGGTAAGACTATAGAGGCGGAGGCGGCGCACGGCACTGTTACCAGGCATTACAGGGAGCATCAAAAGGTTAGGTTTCAATAAGTTATTTGAGATTTATAAATAGTTCAATAGTACCAGGCACTCCTAAGATTATGTAACAATTTGAATTAAATTCTTAAATATGGTGTTAACTTTTGATGTTCAGGAATGTCTTTTTCCGTTACTGAAATATTTTGTCCGGAAATCATTCTCCTATGAGGCGACTTGCCTCATATTATGAGGTGAGCCTTAACTTATAAAACACGAATCTACACACTGTAAAGACGAGGGTAATAGCGGAGGGCAACATTTGTTGACACGTGGCAAATAATCTCAGTATCGGTGTTTGCTACGTGTCAGTATAAAACTACACCCCGCTATTACGCAATAACTATGCTATATAATACTATGTTTATCAGACATAATAAGCGCTCTAAACTTTGATTTTATCCAGAATTTCTAACCCCTAATACTCCTTCAGGGTAACCCAACAAGTACCAACCCTATCGCTAGTATCTTCGCCTGGACTCGCGGTCTCATACACCGAGCTAAACTTGACGGAAACGACGAGTTGCACAAGTATGTATACACCAGGCTCTCTATATTATTCAATTGTAGAACCAGTCAAACTAGATTCCAGTATAACATCACGTCACGTACAAGTGGTACAACTTTACCTGTGATTTGGAGTAGGATGAAAAAATGCGTGATATGAGATTATCACTACGCCTCTCACAATCGTACATATTGCAATGTTTTCAGTATTTTCCTATCCGGATGTAAAATATTACGATTACACATGACTTTGAATAAGGGCCCGCTCTACTCCAGGAATGTGCTATTTATTTAATTATCGAACAAGAATATAGTTCAAACATTGCAGCACCTATTCACTGTCACGTACCACGCTATTTCTACTAAATACTAATACTATTCATCATAGTTTATCAATCTATTTCTCTAGTTACTACTATTCGATTCAAGTCGTATCTTTCTCCCAAAATACCAACCCTTATTATTATCGTACAATATCCGGAGGGTAATATCTTATTATTATCGGACCATTCTTTACCGGCTTCGTAGTCAGCAGACATGTTACACCTTAATTCCAGTATCGATAACATGGTAAAAATTAAGTTAATGATAGAATAAAAATGATTCAATACTTGTAGTATTGTTCTAGATCGTTCTCGCGGTGACGGGTGATCTTATTAATATAATAATATAGAATATTCTCACACAACCCTGAACCCTGATCAATGGTATCATCAAAACACCGCTAAGATACCGATGTAACAAGTGCTTCTACTCCGTGTTGTTTAATCACGGAGTTTAATATATATAATTTAGCGGAGTTAAAGTCTGCTTGCATGCTTACAATGTGTGATCCAGCCTCAAGATGCCTACTTATGTTACTTATGTTAGACCTCGAACTGCATCCTAATTCCTAAACCGAAGTGTAAAAAAATTGTGTTATTAGACTTGTTATCTGGGAGCTTGATAGAGGCTGGAACTAGTCTGCTTTATAAGGATGCCGGGGTGAAAACCAAAAGGAGCATGGTCCAGAGTGTTTTAAGAATCAGTTTTAAGAATTGATTTCAAATTTGTCGCTGGGAGAATACATTATCGCATGATTCGTGTATCATTTTTAAAAGCTGATTTACATCCGAATGATGATGGTTAGTGGTTACTGCCCGTGTACCTTACCTCAATAAAATTGGACCAACATTTAGCAGTCTCTTACTCCGCTGAGACGAGTTATATTCAAGTCTGTATTAATAACTAAGTTATAATGTTTTTCCACACGTACTAGAATATTTTCACTACACACTGCTCTATTGTTATGATGTTGATGTAACAATTATATTCAAGTGCGGACCAGAACGCCGCTAACTATTGTTATGGTTGGCATTGTGAGAACTCTGCTCGCATAATATCAATAATAATAACAATTTCTGATAAAACTGAGTACTTTATATTTGATTGAACAGTATGGCTCCCACAATCCATACTACAACACACAATTGGGCTGAGTGACAAATATAATGAAACCTGACATGATCCGACATAAACCATTTTATTTGGACCTCCAATGGATTAATTTTAAAGTCAACTAAGTTATAAAAACTCTTATACATCCAAGTACACACTCAATACATACCTGCTACTAACGTAATACCTTGGGAATTGCCATAAACTAAAACCCATCGACATGATCCAATATTAGCTACCAAATCTGACATCAATAAATGAAATTGTTTCTATAATAAATGAAATTGTTGGTACAATAAACAAACATTTTGGTACAATTAATTAAATTGCTGGTACAGGTATAAAGTATAAACCTCCCTTTCTCTCAGGTTTTCTGTAGCACTAGAAGATGCATGTGTTAACACAGTTGACAGCGGCACCATGACCAAGGACCTTGCTGGCTGTATACACGGCATGAAGAACGTTAAGCTCGGAGAACACTACGTGAACACGGAGGACTTCCTTGACGCTATCAAAGTCAACTTGGACGGTTCTCTCTAAACTATTCACGATGAACTTGTTGTATGTGACAGCGACGGAGTCGACATTTAGTCGAGTCATGTTTTACAGTGTGGGCCTGGGAGCTACTAGAAGTTTAGAACTCTTAGGGTGAATATCTTCGATCAGATTTGCTGGGGTTTTGCTCAATTTTCCGCAGATTTTGGTCGAGATCTAGATGATCGATTATTATTATTTCGCTTTCCAATGTCATTATTGTTTCAAGCCTGTACATAGCCCCTGAACGAGAAGCTCTTTGTTAATCGTTGGCTTTTGTTATGGTCTTTTAGGAGCTCAATTTTTTAATTTTTAAAGCTGTTTTCCTGTTCATCCCTCTTTTACCTATTTATTTGAACCCGGTAACTCAACTGGTTATATTTGTGAGTCTCATTTAGAAACTGAAGAATCGAATAACTTCGAATTTAAGAAAAATAAAATTGAATCATGATTTAAGTGCAAACATATTTCAAGATGTAATTTTTGCAAAATAAATTCCAATCGATCGGTGGTATGAATTATTAGCGTGGCCGTGAGTGGATAAGGTGGCAACACTAATTCTCTCACCAAATCAGTGTCTGGTAATGTTGAATGCAGTAAACTAATTTTAATATTCATGAAAATTTTGAGAATCTTTGAAGTTTGGTTATCTTTAAAAATCTGTCTGTATGTCATGATATGTAGAACTTTTAAATATTCCATCGTTCCTGTTACAGCTTAAAGTGTACCCTGGGACCTCCTTTTAACAAAGAACTTTGTTCTTCAGTATTGCATGAACTGCTCTTATCCCCATTACATCCATTGCCATGACAACTGCAAGCATCCCCGTGCGCTTGTGAGGGTTCTTCCGGGAGTTGCACGTGCTGATTCGCGCGAGCTATTGCTTCCAGGTCTATACTAGTGGTGCTGTCCACCCTGGACTGTCTCTGTAAGAGTCTTGGCCTTCTTGCGGCGATCCTATCTGATGCTTGGATTCTTCCTGCCGGAATTATTTGGAATTATAAGTATTACATTTCAGACTTAAAGGTGATTAATCATAAGTCACAATTAAGAGCGGAGTTTCAGCATATATGCCACATTGATAAATATAAGCTAACCGGTTTGTAATAATGTACGACAAGATAATGATTAAAAGCCGGCATTTTTAATCAAGTTCCTCCTTTTCTTAGAGTTTTTAAGGACATGCAACGGAACAATTTCAGTTGTCGCTGGATTCCTAAAATTCTCACAATTCCTCAAGTTGTTTATTCTCAATCTCCGTATGCAGTATATGGGGTGACTCAAGTGTTTTCTTGCCTTATTATCAATCTCCGTATGCTGGTATGCAGTATATGGGGCGACTATCACACGATCCGGAGCTATAAGTGCACAATGTTACACTCTTTCCAAGGTCACAAAGGTCCTCATAGAATTTACAAAATATAAGAATATGCCGGTGAACACAATGCTCTGACTCAGGCTACATAGTTCCTAACTGCTCCGACACGTTTAACGCTATGTGTATTATGTTATAAATTTATATAAACAAATTAGATTATATTGATCCGCGTTATATAAATATATTTAAGTCTGGGTTGGTGCTGGATCACCTGATCAGTGACCTGTGCGTTTATTTTTGATATGCTGATTTGTGATTTTGAGCGCTGCATTCGAATCTAGTGTCAGTGATTATCATGGAATTTATTAGTTCAGTGCCTCTGTATAAAAGTCACGAACAGGCGATGTCGCTGTCGTTTTACAGTTTCACTTTCATTTAGAGTTAGACAATGCACCCCTTTATTCTATTTCGTGCTCATCAATTTCGAGAATATGCTAATTAAATTTATAAAGTAAAAACTTTATTAAGTCAGACTCCATGTCCGTTCAATGAGATTCGTGCGTCCATAAGCATGATTAAGATAATAATAGTAATTATAATCATCAAGACGGAGTCATTCCTAATCCTAATCCTTTTAGTTTTCATTCGTCTATTTTATTTGTTGTTTGTGAGTGTTAATTTCTCAATACAATAATAACGGTAAGAGTAAGACTAACTGTTTAATCTTTATGAGTGCCTCAACAATGCGGGACTATTAGAACTTGTAACTATTGTTCGCCCATATTTCCAGTACTGTTATATTCATTAAACTATGTGAAGACACTATTACTAATGCATAACATTGCAAGTGTTTTGGAGTTTTCTTTAGTTGACCGTGTGGGCCGAGGCGTTGTACTTGTGGTATAACAGTGCAATATTAAATACTGACTCTTTATAGTATGGTGTATTATATATTGCCCAAGCCCCAAACTGATTCCATATGTGCACTGATTCCGCGTAATTATAGTTGAATTATATTTCATAATATGATGTATTTTACAGCTCGCTATGTAATCAGAGCGGTTGTTGTTATATTAAACTCTATTACTATACCCTAGAGCCCCAAATAGAACGTCGCTATTTGAGTATTTTGGATCCTAATTAAATAGAGGTCTGATTTAGCATTTCCCTAATTTTTATAAAAAGTTAGGCGTTTAACTTTAAGCTAAGTGCCACGTGGTCCATAAAAAAGTTATATTGGAATTCCACAGAAGCAATCGAACTCATTTAAACTCATTCATACTATTGAAATTACTCGAAAGTTGTATCCGAGCAGTTTGATTCGATCCCCCACGGTTGCTGCAAATGTTGGTCTGCATCAAATCCGTGACTCTGATTACTTACCTGCTACTGATCATAACACTACTGTTTCACTTGACTGATCATGACGTTTTCTATTCCGAGTTTGAGTGGCAAATATTTTAAATTACATTCAATTTAGGACATGTAGCTTTGCAGTCAAGTGTAAGTTAATCATGATTTGATTTGTTCGATTATACACCTGTGAAGTGAGTGTGAACGTATCGCTGGTGATCCTAAAGTCTGGCCATTACTTACTATTTTGGATTGATCCAAATCTGTGATAGACATTTGAAGCAGTGAGTGTAACTGTAACTGCATCTTTAACTATACTCTACTTCAAAGAAATTGTTACAGAAATTACATATCTTTTCTCGTTTTGTAATATAAATAATCCACTAAATGAGTTGTTTCGGAACTGTACCTCTAGCTGGAGCGAATCCGTCCCCCGGTTGTTTAATAAAAGCAGTGTAGTTCCTCAGAGCCACAATCTTCAGAGAGGCACTAACTCGTGATATCAACCGCTCAACACCATGGTGAGTCAAGTTGCTCACCTTTTTACCATTTATTTGTAGGATTGTGTCACCAACTTTCAACATTTTGCTCTCTGCAGCCCTTCCGCCTGTAATAGCACAATGTTAAGAGTTACTGAATTAAATTTATAGTTGTTATTGCTTATCTCATGCAGACTTCTGGCCACAAAAATAAGGTGGGAAGAGAGGCGCCTATTTCTTGCTTTACTGCTTGTTTGTTATTCTTAAAATACATTTCTCAATAAAATGTAACTTCCAACCAAGCTTATGAAACCAGCTTATAAGAAGCCATCGCATTTAGTTCTACTGTGCAGTGCGTAGTCAATAGTCATTGGTCAAGGGTGGACCAGAATTCTTGCAGTAGACAGCATGGCTATAAAATTGTCTAACATATCCTATTTTTACATTAAGTTCAATCGCATCACTTGCAGTTCAATATGTAATAACGATCAAAGACCGGTTCAACTTCACGTACTAGAATGATATGAGTACCTACTGTCTAATTAGAACAAACACTGCATCACGTGATGATTTACCTTTAGTCTAGTTTGACCTCATCAGATTAAGTACTAGCAATGTGCCCCAAAGTACCCCGTTTAGTTGATGTTTCGCTAACAAATGTACAGAGCGAAAACAGGGACTCCGGACTACATCATTTATTATGCAGACTACGAACATTATTGATTAGCAATTAGATAACGTCAATAGCACGGTATAACGTGAATAGGGGTACCCAACTTTTTTGCGTCAAATGTCTCTAAACCCTGGGACTTTAAGTATTATAACTATTTGATATTATATTGAGAACTTCGAGGGGGTCGGGGGATGACCTTAGCATGCATCAGATTCAAATTTCATTTTTGCTTCCTTGATCAGAGGCACATATTAGGTGCGATGGGTGCGGGATCGCACAATTTACCGTTTTCCGCACATTTCCGCATAATTTATTGTTTTCCGCACATTTTGTAATTTTCTGCTTATTTCCGCATAATCTAGCATTTTCCGCGTAATTTCGCATAATTTTGAAATTTTTGCGTTACGATTTTCGAGTGTAAAAACCAAAATATGTTAAAAGTCGGGCCCTTTTAGGACCGTGACTCAGGCCCTTTTAGGACCGTGACCCAGGCCCTTTTGGAACTCATACATAGGCCACGTGACCCAGTTACCACGTGACCCAGGCCCTTTCGGGACCCTGACCCAGGCCCTTTCGGGACCGTGACCCAGGCCCTTTTGGAACTCATACCTAGGCCACGTGACCCTGTTACCACGTGACCCAGGCCCTTTCGGGACCCTGACCCAGGCCCTTTCGGGACCGTGACCCAGGCCCTTTCGGGACCGTGACCCAGGCCCTTTCGGGACCATGACCCAGGCCGTTATGGAACCCTCGTTGTTACCGTACTTCGATCATACCTGCAGCACTTTTTATTGGGTAATGAGCTCTATTCGTTGTAGCGTTGGCTTTATAGTGGGCTTAATGGATCTTGGATCAAATGGTTTACAAGTACTGACGATTGCAATGCCAACAAGCGTGTCACATATTTGCGATCACGCATGGGATCTGATCGACTCTATCAAGAGGCATCTTCAAATAACTGTCTCCTGATCTCTACCAGATAAAGTCACTGTTCTCAGATAACTGAATCTCAATATAGGTTCAATCATGGTCTTAGTGAAGAACTACACCCTCAGTAACACATAAGCACATAAACAGACCTATTTTTGATAAGAGCGGCGGTTATACGTTTAGAATTTCCAAAGTCCTTCAGAAAATGCAAAAGAAAACCGCACAATTCCCGCACAAATTTCGAAAAAATCGTCGCACATTTGCCGCATAATTGGTAAAAATTTACCGCACCTTATCGCACATTTTACCTTTATAGTCGGGTGCGGTACCGCATAATTTCGATTTTTTTACCGCACCTAATATGTGCCTCTGTCCTTGATATCTAGAAATTCTTTTTCTTAGCTGATGATCACCTCATCCGATATACGGTAAAGGTATTGTTATTTTTTGTTAATTTTGCTACATTCTATATTACTTATAGATTCCCACAATTTCTAAATTCCTTCATTTCCAAGAATTCTTTTTAACGAAATTACGGCGGGCAAAGATATTTGTATTCTTAATTCGGTGCTTAGATCAGAAAAGCTGTCATGTAACTCTAATAAATGTAACGATGTTGTTAGGATTATCTTTAAAATAATCACGCTCATGATAATGATTCAATCCAACAATCATCACTAACATAAGCTAACATTGGGGCGGCAGTGTTTGAATATTGTGCCGGTTCACGAATTCCGGCAGGGTGCTAACTTGTTTAACTAGTTTTCACGACCGAATTTCGCGACTCCAGACTCAGGATCCCAGAAAAATAAAGTTAATTTGTTCTGTGTTTCAAGTTTTCATGAGAATTTATGCAAGATAGGTAGGTTACGAAACGAAACGAATTCCACAGTATTTACTACCCCGCAGTCCCCGCTACTATGCGGCAAAGATATTGCATAAGGTTAATTGAGTATAGAAAATGAATAGGTCTTGCTTGAACTTGAAGAGTGTACCTGGTTTTATGAAGGAAACTTTAATCTCTTGCCCGTACTCCCTGCCCCCGGATATTCTGAAGCCCCAGGGTGGTCCGTCCTTTATCTGTAACTGATACTCAAACTCTATTCCGTCACCAGAGCTAGACGAGCTCCAGGATCTGTTATACATGCTCTTCATCATAACGCTGTGGTGTGAACAAGACATTTTAGGAGGACTTGTGTGCTTTTGTTTGTGTTTTGGCCGGTTTGGACTTTGGTTTGGGTGTTGTTAACATTTTTGGGAGGTTAAACTTAAAGGAATTTCAATTAGGAAAGGAATGGGTTTTTGTCTAACTAACTAACTAAACTAAAGCAAAAGTTTTTGTTCGTGCTGAACCATTAATTGATCATGGTAACAAATAAACGCTAACAATATAAATAATGCAGCACTGTAAAAGCCAAAGTTTGACAATAAGAACTAGAATTGGATTACAACTTTTGAAAGATCTGTTGTGGAATTATAAATATAACGCTGTGGTCCTACAATTCATGTTCAGAACTTGGTAACATGAATACAAAAGCTCCAATGCCTGTCTCCTACGATACTATACGATAATATTAAGGTTCGTTTGACGCAAAATGTCCACTGTAATCGTCGTTTTATTGAGGTCCTTTGTCCACTTTTGTAATTAATTGTGTGCTCTAATGACAGATTCGATTCCTCATGACACCTCATCTTTGTATTTCAAGCTGTTCTGTAACTGTTCTTCAGGGGATCTTCATATATCATGACGTCACTTATCTCACTGATTACGCAATTAAATGTATTAGCTTTCTAATTGCTTTGTAACTGCAAATTAGTTAATTATAATTTGATTAGTGAAATGCAACAAAAAATTAACCAATTATCATAATTTCTTATTTTTATAAAATAGTACCAATCTATAGAAGTCTAAAACTAAAAGTAAAATTTAACAAGTGCATCACAATTTACTGTCACAGAATTTATTGTAGTCAGCACTCAGCGCTGTAGCTTTTCAAAAATGTTCCAAAATTAAAAATATTTCACATTATTCAAATAACATTACCGGTTATAATAACGTTGAAACTGTTATGTTATGATGATTCTTAATTCTTAGCTAAGTTAAGAATAAGATTATTGAATCGTTCCTATTGATATGAATATGATCGCAATTGTGACGACTTGACCATAAGTGATAAGACATAAAGCATATAACAAAGTATTAACCATAGGCATAGCATAATAGTATCATTTATGATTTATGAATATGATCTCGCCAGATCACTTTCAGTTGTAAGCTTAACGGGTGATACTCGTAAAAGATTTGTTTCAAATATAATACAAGACCGTCGACGAGTCCAACTCGGCGCGCGTCTTGGTGGGTTATAAACATACAAGTAAATTTTTATCTCATCAATGCCTTTTTATACATATCCTATTTGAATTTGATCCAGTCTACATGTTTTTACAAATATTTGAAATTTCAAGATTTTGCATCATCAAATAACTTCCTTATCAGTATTATAAAGATACGTCACATAATTAAGAATTGTAGTAGAGTTATCATGATCTGATAAGTTGATAGCATTCCCCAAATACTATTCCGTGCTACGTGTTTAGGATGTCGGTTTTGTTGATAAGGCGTGCAGAATCGAAAATGCTGGAATCTTTTAGATCCTATAGCTAGATTGTACGTGACACCCTATAGTGGTAATACTAATATTATTTCAGGTTTTCTCGGTCTCTTCTTCTGCAATAGTATCTTAATCAGTCTACCGCTGGAGCTTGCTACCGACATGGATAAATTAATTACTCAGAGGCTTGCATAACTTAGTCCTGTAGAAACCTGATTATGAATCCGGTTTTTCTGGAATAAAATCGTATCGATTATGGTCTCGAAGTCAAATTCTTTATTTTTCCTAATTCGTAAGTATTTTTTGCAGTGTGAGTCTTCGACCGTTAAGGTGTTATGAAGTGGCTCATGAATAGTTAAAATTTTAAACAACGGAATATGATCACATTGTTATGTTACCATCTAGGATTATCTCGTCAGTAAAATTAAACAGTAACACGATCCTTGGGTCCCACAAATGCAGCTGTTTTAAGAGGGCAAATGAGGAATTTTTGTTTAAAAACACACGATTTCTTTTGTGTTTGTTTGTGACACCACAATTTCTAGTTCAACAGCTGATCTGTACCTACTGTGTGTGTATAACATGGCAATAACGGAATTAATGAATGTATATATTGGGGAAAGAATGTATAATTATACGTTGGGGATTTCTTGACTTCTTCCTAAGCACTCCACCATTCAATATTCTTTGATTTTTTATGCTGGTTTTTGTCGTTACCCTTCCACTAGCATTTCATGTTGTCCAATTTCAACAGTTTTAACTGATTCCTCGATAATCATAAACATTTTCCAATCTTTGTTACCCTTTTCGTTAATAGTTTTGGTGAAGGATTTTTGCCGCTATCGTGCCTACTATTATTATATTTGTAATTGTTACCATGAAGTTTCTGCTGACATTTCGTTATCAATCTTTCACTTACTATTCAGATTAAAATAATTTTAAATATTGATTTCATAGTGACATCAAAGAACTCGAGATGGCAAAGGAAGGAAAAAAGACAAATGTTTTGGTAAGTTTAGGAATTATTTAATCACTTTTTTAAACTAAAAAGATACACTTTATAGTTAAGGAATTCACAATGGGTGAGGTCGATCTAGGTGATGTTAACCCTGAAGTTCAAAATGAAGGGGCCAAGTCGAAGAGTAAGGTAAGTTTTAGATTGTGCCCGGCGTCCTTCGTTTATTTCCTTGTGATTGGTTGATTGATTGTTTGAAAGCCCCTCGTAAGGGTTTTGTCCCTAATGGATATTTTTATTGCGTACACTAAAAAAAACCCTGTCCTGGTAACATAACTTCTAAAAACGTCAAATTTCAAATGTGAATCATAATTGTTGCACGCCGCACGACAAATCAATGTAATGTTTCTAGTCAAATAAAATAAATCAAGTTTCTTTACACTGTATCGTTGAAATTACGTTGAAATTGGCAAAGTTCCAAATTTCGTGATACAAGATTACAAGTAGCTCTTTTTTTTTCTATAACACAAAGTATCCGGCCAGACAAGGTCGTTCAGTTTGGGAGGTGACGACATAAACTTTTGTCTCCTACAAAAGGCTGGAGCTGAGTTTTTGGGAACAATGTTCCTAATTATCTTCTGCGTAGGATCTGCTAACCACAGAGCTCTTGTGGCCCTTGGATCGGCAAGTCCCGCCTACTATCTGAGTATCTCTCTTGCTTTTGGTCTTGGTAAGGAGCGATTATAAACCATTGTCATTTACCAAAATCTGTTCTTTAGCACAAATAAATATATTTGTTCGCTTAAAATCTGTCGCAATTCCGTAAAACAACGAAAATATTACTAGTACTACAGTTACTTTTATACTGATTTATCTCGTCAGGAATCGGTGGGATTATCCATATCCTCTCGGGAACAAGCGGTGGTCATGTAAACCCTGCTGTGAGTTTCGCTCTCTTCCTCGACAGAAGAATCAGTCTCATCGTCGCCATTGTCTACATTATTGCTCAGTTCGCTGGCGGATTCGCCGGGGCAGGTATTTAGAAATCTTGTTAAACTTTGAGTTTGAACAATTTATGTTTAAAACAATTTGGCTTTTAACTTCATTTGTATTTTTCGCTTCGTTTCTGAACTGTGGCATAATGTTACTATTTGTCACCTAAGCTATCAATATTCAATACCAATTTTTATTATATTACATTATTATTACGATTACATTATTATATATTATTATAATACCAGGTTTAACTCTTCTTTATTAACGAGTCTAATCCCTTCAGGTCTCCTTTACGCACTTGGAAACTTTGACGATATTGAGGGTGGTATTGCTGGGGTCAATGCTGTCGGTGTTGGTATCAACTCTGGACAAGCGTTCTTCCTAGAGATGTTTGGCACAATGTTCCTGATCCTGACTATTCTCTCGACCATCAATGAACAGAAAGGACACGCCGCATCTTACCTCCAACCCCTTTCAATCGGCATTGCCATTCTTGTAATGCACATCTTCTTGGTTAGTACACTTAAACCCTCATTTACCGCACCCCAACTTACTGTCATATTTTTAATTTCTTTTCGATTTCCCCGAAATTGTTCGGCAGATCGGAGTTTTACTATTCCTCTCGGTGTTAATTGCATCATACAGACCAACGATTGTAGGAATGGACTGAGCAGTGGTCAAGATATTATCTGAATATGCAATGCCAATATGCATTTGTATTTAAAAGTTTACCTAAAGAGAGGACCTAACCAGATTTCCACCTTTAACATAGCCGTAAAAATATCGCCCCCTAATTTTGAGCTTTTATTTTTATTCTATTGCACTTTCGAGCTTTTAGCCGCCAGCGTTTCGCGGCCGTGCTATAGATCCCCGTCGTGTTATCGATCACTCATATTAAACTACAGGTACCATATATTAAATAATATTTCAGATTCCATTCACCAACTGTGGCATCAACCCCGTACGTGGATCTGTCTGGAACATTATCACTGGGCAAGCTAACAGCGAAATCCTGGTTTGTATTTATTTGTTCATTATTTAAATAATTAAGTTTAAATAATAAATTGATTAATTAGGCGACTGGTCATTATTTTTAACTACTTACCAAATTTAAGGGCGATTAAATTTTATTTGCTGTTGTATGTAGATTGTGGGACTAATTCTATTATTGAACTCTTCTACAGTCCACATACTGATACATCATAAAAGATTGGTAATTTACAGGAAATAATTGATTTCCATTGCCTCATTGCTGTTTCATACATTTGTGCCATCGCACTTGTAACTCCGTTTCCTTTCTGGAGATTTGTCTGTTGAACTATTTGTATGTCTTATTTCTGATAACGGCAAACTGTCGCAATATAACATAATTATACCCGATAAACATCTCATCTATCCCTTTGGTCTTTTCCACAATGGTCACCAGTCGATTAATATAATCCCTTTTTTCCAGATATTCCTGTTCGCACCATTGGTTGGCAGCATTATTTCCGTTCTTGTTCACAACATCTTCTTTGTAAGTTACTAAAGATCTGAAATAAGAAACGATGCACAAAGACAAAGGGTTAATGAATTAATTAATTAATTACTTAATGAAATACTACCTTTCTGTTCTCAGAGATGAATAGCTGTGAACGTCCGTGGAAAGATAGTATAGTACTAGTAGTAGTATGAACTTTTTACTGTTAAGGAAAATGTATGGCAAAATTGTCACGACAAATTCAACCTGTCATTGCGTCAGAATTATAACAGTGCTCATTTGAAGGCAAATATTTGAGCGGAGATTTAATTGAATTTGATGATGACAGGTCGAATTGTGGCACGTTTGCAAAATTATGAATGAATCTTTTGAAAATTTTGAAAATATTAAACTTTTTTCTTTGCATGTTATGTATGTACTTAAAAGTACAGAATAACCAAAGTTAAGGGCGGCATCTATGTTTTGGTTTATGTCGGTAATGATACTTTCAGAATAGAATTTGAACAGGACGTTGGATCAATATTGTATGGTAGGTATTAAATATGGATTCGAATTTCTGATTTTTACCATGATTTGAATGGAAGGATTTTAAATCCTAGTTTTATTAAAATTCATATTGAAGGTTTATCTCGATTGTAACAGGACGAATTATTTCTTATTTTGCATTTCAATTTCATTTCAGTTTTTGTTGTTAAAACTCGATGTATATATATTACTGTGCGAATGTAGTAAATTTCTAATAGTGAAATTATGTTATGATAATCATCAAAATGTGTATTTTATTTAAGTAACCTGTACTTATAGTTATAAATAATTAATTGTCAATTATTATATTGAATTAGTGAAGTCGAAAATAAAATATCCTTTTTCATCCTTTCGACACACTCCTTTTTAATTTACCACACCTTCCCGGCCCCTTCTCTCTACCTTTTTATTTTTCTATCTTTCTCGCACACTTATCAATTTATAAAGATTGTAATATGACTTTAATAAAAGACGCGTGCTGGCAGGGAGAACAACTACAAAATAATGTAAAACACACTTCCAGCATTACACAATTCTAAAAAATAAAATAGCAATCAAAGAATTAAATAAATAAATATCAATAACAAATACGGTGTATTAAAGATAAACTTAAAATTCTGTGCGATGATGTAAGCAAAAAATGCCCAATGCACGATGGTTGTAATACTAATGATACGCGTGAAGTTTTAATAATGAAATGAGGCGCGTGATTTTCATGGTACATCACTTCAGCACGTGCAAATCAGCACGTGCAAAGTAAATTATAACCATCTTTACTGTTTGCGCGTCGTGGAGTTCCAGTTTTTAGTTGCGCGATTCATTGTTGATTGTTTTGTTTGAGTTTGATATTGATTGGCGGTTTAAATGAATCGTGCGAAATAAATTCAATTTTGAATATCCTCCCTTGATCCTAAGGTTTTGTAATTATTTGTTGTCGGCACTGAATTAAACGAGTAAATTCTTATCTCATTAATGCTACTTCATACATATCCTATTTGAATTTGATCCAGTCTACATATTTTTACAAATATTTGAAATTTCAAGATTTTGCATCATCAAATAACTTCCTTATCAGTATAACTATAACTATAACGATACGTCACATAATTTATAATTGTAGTAGAGCTATCATGATCTGATAAGTTGATAGTATTCCCCAAATACTTTTCCGTGCTACGTACGTTTAGGAATAGGATGTCAGTTTTATTGATAAGGCGTGCAGAATTGAAAATTCTGGAATTTTTTAGATCCTATAGCCAAATTGTGCGTGACACCCTATAGTGGTAATATTATTTCAGGTCATCTCGGTCTCTTCTTCAGAGCAATAGTATCTTAATCAGTCTACCGTTGGAGCTTGCTACCGACATGTCGCGACATGGATAAATTAATTACTCAGAGGCTTGCATAACTTAGACAAATTTTATGGTAAGTTTAGGAATTATTTAATCACTTTTTTAAACTAAAAAGATACACTTTATAGTTAAGGATATCACAATGGGTGAGGTCGATCTAGGTGATGTTAACACTGAAGTTCAAAATGAAGGGGCCAAGTCGAAGAGTAAGGTAAGTTTTAGATTGTGCCCGGCGTCCTTGGTTTATTTCCTTGTCATTGGTTGATTGATATTTGATTGATTGTTTGAAAGACCCTTGTAAGAGTTTTGTCCCTAATGGATCTTTTTATTGCGTACACAAATGTGAACGCAAATGTGAATCATAATTGTTGCACGGCAAATCAATGTAATAATAATATAATGAATCTAGTCAAATAAAATAAATAGTCAAAGATAGTTTCTTTAGTTTTTACACTGTATCACGTTAATAATGAGTTAAATAATTACACTGAATTAAAAACTTTGATTATGTACTTCGAAAATGTTGAAGTTCTATGTTTTATGCACCATCTGTTATTTTATTTTATTTAAAATAGTTACTTAGAGTTAGACTCTAAGTGACTGTTTCAAATAAAATAATATAACAGATGGCTCAGAAAACATAAAAACGCACAAATACATTTGGAACCCCGCCAATTTCAACGTTATCTAACTAAGTCTAAGTTAGACTTATATTAGTTAAATTACGTTGAAATTGACAAAGTTCCAAATTTCGCGATACAAGATTACAAGTAGCTCTTTTTTGTCTATAACACAAAGTATCCGGCCAGACAAGGTCGTTCAGTTTGGGAGGTGACGACATAAACTTTTGTCTCCTACAAAAGGCTGGAGCTGAGTTTTTGGGAACAATGTTCCTAATTATCTTCTGCGTAGGATCTGCTAACCACAGAGCTCTTGTGGCCCTTGAATCGGCAAGTCCCGCCTACTATTTGAGTATCTCTCTTGCTTTTGGTCTTGGTAAGGAGCGATTATAAACCATTATCATTTACTGTTTTTTAGCACAAATAAAATATTTGTTCGCTTAAAATCTGTCGCAATTCCGTGAAACAACGAAAATATTACTACAGTTACTTTTATAATGATTTATCTCGCCAGGAATCGGTGGGATTATCCATATCCTCTCGGGAACAAGCGGTGGTCATGTAAACCCTGCTGTGAGTTTCGCTCTCTTCCTCGACAGAAGAATCAGTCTCATCGTCGCCATTGTCTACATTATTGCTCAGTTCGCTGGCGGATTCGCCGGGGCAGGTATTTAGAAATCTTGTTAAACTTTGAACAAAGTTTATGTTAAAATAATTTGGCTAACAGACAACCTTAACACTACCCCTCACCCTCACCCTCACCATCACCCTCACCGTAATCCTAACTCTATAAACCCAACCCTCTCATGATTTTTAACTTCATTTGTATTTCTCGCTTCGTTTCTGAACTGTGGCGTAATCTAACTATTTGTCACCCAAGCTATCAATAGTCAATACCAATTATTATTATAATTATATTACATTATTGAACTGATAAAGATGTAGACCATCGAAAATATTTTTGTGTGATTAACTGCTTGTTTCATTTGTTGAGCTCGCTAGTGGAGGAAAAACAGAATTTTCACCTATCAATATTACATAATTATTACATTATTATGTATTATTATTATACCAGGTTTAACTCTTCTTTATTAACGAGTCTGATCCCTCCCTAGGTCTCCTTTACGCACTTGGAAACTTTGACTATATTGCGGGTGATATTGCTGGGGTCAATGCTGTCGGTGTTGGCATCAACTCTGCACAAGCGTTCTTCCTGGAGATGTTTGGCACAATGTTCCTGATCCTTACTATCCTCTCGACTATCAATGAACAGAAAGGACACGCCGCATCTTACCTCCAACCCCTTTCAATCGGCATTGCCATTCTTGTAATGCACATCTTTTTGGTAAGTACACTTAAACCCTCATTAACCGCACCCCAATTTACTGTCATATTTTTAATTTCTTTTCGATTTCCCCGAAATTGTTCGGCAAATCGGAGTTTTACTATTCCTCTCGGTGTTAATTGCACCATACAGACCAACGATTGTAGAAATGGACTGAGCAGTGCTCAAGATATTATCTGAATATGCAATGCCAATATGCATTTGTATTTAAAAGTTTACCTAAAGAGAGGACCTAACCAGATTTCCACCTTTAACCTAGCCGTAAAAATATCGCCCCCTAATTTTGAGCTTTTATTGTTATTCTATTGCACTTTCGAGCTTTTAGCCGCCAGCGTTTCGCGGCCGTGCTATAGATCCCCGTCGTGTTATCGAGCGTGCTAAATCACTCTACAGTCGATCTTCGAGATTGTTCTAAAAGGGCCCCCGACAGTTCAAATCAACTTCAATCGATGTATTTTCGGACGCTGATTCCGAATCACCCCCACGACATAGGGTTAAAATGCTCCCCTGACGAGATATTCGCGAAAAACTGTCTCGATCACGTGATATGACCGTATAAGGAAGTTAGTTTAATTTATCGTTAGGGTTAGGGTTTCAGCATATGCTTTTATTAAGGATCGTGTTAGGGTTAGGGTTGAGATCAGATTAGAGGGTTAGGGTTTCGAATAGTCGTTCAGGACCAGCTAGAGAACGGGTCGAAAAAGTCACGTGACAGTCGAGTGTAGAGTGATTAATCATCATCATCGTGTTATCGATCACTCATATTAAACTACAGGTACCATATTATATTAAATAATATTTCAGATTCCATTCACCAACTGTGGCATCAACCCCGTACGTGGATCTGTCTGGAACATAATCACTGGGCAAGCTAGCAGCGAAATCCTGGTTTGTATTTATTTGTTCATCAATTAACTAATTAAGTTTAAATAATAAATTGATTAATTAGGCGACTGGTCATTATTTTTAACTAGTTACCAAATGTAAGGGCGATTAAATTTTATTTACTGTTATATGTAGATTGTAGGACTAAATCTATTATTGAACTCTTCTACAGTCCACATACTGATACATCATAAAAGATTGGTAATTTACAATTCCAGGAAATAATTGATTTCCATTGCCTCATTGCTGTTTCATACATTTGTCCCATCGCACTTGTAACTCCGTTTCCTTTCTGGAGATTTGTCTGTTGAACTATTTGTATGTCTTATTTCTGATAACGGCAAACTGTCGCAATATAACATAATTATACCCAATAAACATCTCATCTATCCCTTTGGTCTTTTCACAATAGTCACCAGTCGATTAATATGTACAATATTACAGATTATTTAAATAAAATAATCACTTTTTCTCCAGATATTCCTGTTCGCACCCTTGGTTGGCAGCATTATTTCCGTTCTTGTTCACAACATCTTCTTTGTAAGTTCTAAAGATCTTAAATAAGAAACGAGGCACAAAGACAAAGGGTTAATTAATTATCTAATTAATTAATTAATTAATTAATGAAGTACTACCTTTCTGTTCTCAGAGATGAATAGCTGTGAACTTCCGTGGAAAGATAGTATATAGTATGAACTTTTTACTCTCAAGGAAAATGTATGGCGAAATTGTCACGAAAAATTCAATCCGTCATTGCGTCAGAATTATAACAGTGCTCATTTAAATACACATATTTGAGTGGAGATTTCATTGAATTTGATGGTGACAGGTCGAATTGTGCCACGTTTGCAAAATTATGAATGAATTTCTTTTGGAAATTTGTTTGTTGTTGCATGTACTTAAAGTACAGAATAACCAAAGGGCGGCAACTATGTTTTGGTTTATGTCGGTAATGACGGTAATGATACTTTCAGAATAGAATTTGAACAGGACGTTGGATCAATATTGTATGGTATTAAATATGGATTCGAATTTATGATTTTTACCATGATTTGAATGGAAGGATTTTTAACCCTAGTTTTATAAAAATTCATATTGAAGATTTATCTCGATTGCACCAGAACGAATTATTTCTCATTTTGCATTTCAATTTCCAATTTCATTTCAGTTTTTCGTTGGTAAAACTCTTTGTTTATATTACTGTGCGAATGTAGTAAATTTCTAATAGTGAAATTATGTTATTGTTATGATAATCATCAAAATGTGTATTTTATTTAAGCAACCTGTACGTCTTATAAATAATAAATTGTGAATTATTATAGTGAATTAGTGAAGTCGAAAATAAAATATCCTTTTTCTTCCTTTCGACACACTCCTTTTTAATTTACCCCGCCTTCCCAGCCACTTCTCTTTATACCTCTCTATCTTTCTCGCTCTCGCTCTGAGATTGACGTACTTACCAATTTATAAAGATTGTAATATGACAAATAAAAGACGCGTGCTGGCAGGGAGAACAACAATAAAATAATGTAAAACACACTTCCAGCATTACACAATTCTAAACAATAAAATAGCAATCAAAGAATTAAATAAATAAATATCAATAACAAATACAGTGTCTTAAAGATAAACTTGAAATTCTGTACGATGATGTAAGCGAAAAAATGACATGCTTCGCAGTGTTGCAGAGGGAAAAAAAGCAACACATTTTTCACAGCGAAGTGAATTTGTAACATGTGACATCTGCATCAGATATTATCAATATCAGTCCAAATATAGCGCATTGAGAGCAAAAACGGTGTTAATCGCAACAGGTGTTAGTAGATGATGGGTGGTCAGGTGTTAGTTGCAGGGATGTCTTCTTATCACGTGATCTAAATAACACATTTAATCCCGCCTTGTGTTTCTTGTTCTGATATCTGAAATGATTAATTTTAGTTCGTAAGCCTTACATTTTTTAAAAAGAAAATTTCAAATTGACTGTGAATAGAATCAGTGAGAAAATGGTAGTAGACGTTGCTTAACACTTTCACTTTACAACATCATAATCAATAATCATATTCATTATTAATACTCTAAATTATTGGATATGAATATCTTCATTTTGAATCGCCAACAAATCAAGAGACTTACTTGGCAGAAATGTCCAGCTGCTTGGAGAGCGGAGAGAGTTCTCAGGACATGTGTTTTAGGGACGTAGAGGTACTGGTAATAAATAGTTTCATCAGCCAGGTCACTCTTACAGTTTAGTGGGAACACTGGATAGCAGTCTCCTTCACCTGACAGAGGAGACAATATGTTAAGTTAGTTTCAATAAGTATAATTAATATTATTAGTACAAATATAATTATTATCCTCAGTGGAGCGCGACGGTGTGTAAATTTAGATACCCTATTTTTGAATTCATCTCAACTTTTAGTCTGTTTTTCATCACTTTAGGTTTCACTATAATTAGTTGAGATTTAAAGCTGCAGATAATCTTGTAGCGCGATGCACTACTGGGTCGCGCGCGCATCAAATAATGCTTCTCGCAACCACCACTTCGGTAGATCGGCGAGATGCACCACTGTGCCTCACCGAGCTGCGAAGGATTGACATCGTGAATCAACAGATAATCTAAATTGTTCTTCAAGTAACAGCTAGTCTGTTCTCCGAGTTATAGCGCCAGTAAAACAAATCTTAATTAGCACCTGCACATTTAGCACGTGACATTGTAGCGCGATGCGTTACTGTGCCGCGCCGCGCACTCAATAAGGCTTCTCACAGCGACAGTAACGTGAATTTCAGTTTTCCAACTCCCAGCTGCTGGGAGTTGAAACTACCGGAGCGCATTTTTATTTGAATTCTATTTGGAGTCGAGCGCTACGTTATACTCTTATATATAGCTCGTTTCAAGACGAACCCTTCATTTGTTCAGTTTGTCTTTCGATTACGTTTCTACTTTATTATAAATCGTGTATGCGAATCTTCTTCATTAATCCTATGAACCAGCTGATTTTCGTAACGGAAGAGATATCAAGAATCTATCTTTTGAGCTTTAGCCACGTGACACTGCACAATTAGCGCGTGACACTGCACATTTAGCACGTGACACTGCACATTTAGCACGTGGCACTGCACATTAAGCACGTGACACTGCACATTTAGCCTGTGACACTGCACATTAAGCACGTGACACTGCACATCTAGCACGTGACACTACACATTTAGAACGTGACACTGCACATTTAGCACGTGACACTGCACATTTAGCACGTGACACTGCACATCTAGCACGTGACACTGCACATTTAGCACGTGACACTGCACATTAAGCACGTGACACTGCACATGTCTAGCACGTGACACTACACATTTAGAACGTGACACTGCACATTTAGCACGTGACACTGCACATTTAGCACGTGACACTGTACATTTAGCACGTGACACTACACATTTAGCACGTGACACTGCATGTACACCAGCCTCCACAACACAGCTGGACTTAGGATCACTCAAACGAAAAATTGAATTGAAATATAATCATTGTTGACCTCAGTACAGAGTTCAACTACTTTATTATTTTGCAGCTGTGCACCCCACACGTGCAGCTGGATGTGTACAATTTAACTCAACTCATCGTCAATTAAACCTATTTAAAATTCAATGACCGTTATTTCTGTACATCAACATGCTGCCATTATTTCACCGTGCTCTGAAGCCGTCAGGGGCTGACAAGGGTACCGTCAGGGGCTGACCAGAGTACCGTCAGGGGCTGACCAGAGTACCGTCAGGGGCTGACCAGAGTACCGTCAGGGGCTGACCAAAGTACCGTCAGGGGCTGACCAGAATACCGTCAGGGGCTGACCAGAATACCGTCAGGGGCTGACCAGAGTACCGTCAGGGGCTGACCAGAGTACCGTCAGGGGCTGACCAGAGTACCGTCAGGGGCTGACCAGAGTACCGTCAGGGGCTGATCAGAGTACCGTCAGGGGCTGACCAGAGTACCGTCAGGGGCTGACCAGAGTACCGTCAGGGACTGACCAGAGTACCGTCAGGGGCTGACCAGAGTACCGTCAGGGGCTGACCAGAGTACCGTCAGGGGCTGACCAGAGTACCGTCAGGGACTGACCAGAGTACCGTCAGGGGCTGACCAGAGTACCGTCAGGGACTGACCAGAGTACCGTCAGGGGCTGATCAGAGTACCGTCAGGGGCTGACCAGAGTACCGTCAGGGACTGACCAGAGTACCGTCAGGGGCTGACCAGAGTACCGTCAGGGACTGACCAGAGTACCGTCAGGGGCTGACCAGAGTACCGTCAGGGACTGACCAGAGTACCGTCAGGGGCTGACCAGAGTACCGTCAGGGGCTGACCAGAGTACCGTCAGGGGCTGACCAGAGTACCGTCATGGGCTGACCAGAGTACCGCCAGGGACTGACCAGAGTACCGTCAGGGACTGACCAGAGTACCGTCAGGGACTGACCAGAGTACCGTCAGGGACTGACCAGAGTACCGTCAGGGACTGACCAGAGTACCGTCAGGGACTGACCAGAGTACCGTCAGGGACTGACCAGAGTACCGTCAGGGGCTGACCAGAGTACCGCCAGGGGCTGACCAGAGTACCGCCAGGGGCTGACCAGAGTACCGTTCGGTATGCATATTTTGACATTCGGGGGTAGCACAAGGGTACCATTGGGATGAATATTTGGGAGTGAGAAATAAGTTTACTTTCTTACAAACAGCAAACTATTAAAGTTAAACATAGATGAAAAGCTCTAATACCATTATATTATCTACAGGCTTCCAAATCTGAGTGGCATTGGCATGGAGAGATTTAAGTTATTATTAAAGCAAGGTGGTCTGGTGGCCAATGCATTGCGAAGATGTAAAAACATAATATTCAATCTCGGTACATGGGTTTATTTGCAGAAATTAAGACACAGTTTGCCGCAGAACATTTATAGATTATAGATAGTAAATTGCAGGTAAGCTAACGAACAGCTTTAGTAATTATCTCGGAACGTGATAAGGTGCTGATTAGTACACAACACCTGGCTAATTCATGGGTCACCTAGTTTGTTGTAGACAATTTGGCTAAAAATTTGCGATTGGTGACGAAAAATAAAACGAAATGTCAATTTTTCTATTTTGAGTTCTTCTAGGACCTTGGTCTCACATTGTATCGAATCCTTTCTTCGTAGTTATAAATGTTATGAAACTAGAATCTAGATACGGTCACGGAATCGAGAGTAGAAATAAATGCATTCTTGAATAATTCTATATATTATCTTGATCGATCATACCACCATGAAGCACCAGCATTACCAAATTACCATCACAAAAAGGTACCATTGATCGTTCTGCGTTCACAGAAATCTACTAACTACTTATTGATTAACTAAAAGCCAGGAAGCTAGTCGTATCACTATTCACACCCATTAGACTAGAGCTACATTGATTATAAATTATAGTCGTTAATCTGGTTTCGGTTAAAGTGGGAGCAATTGTGGAGAAGCGCGAAATCCCAGCTATAACTCTAAGGGGAAATTGGTCCTGAACTAATTTAATCGTTGTGATCGTAGAATTAACATTTCTTAGTAAAATGTGACCTTATAAAGGAATATGCAAAATTAAAATTTAGGATTTCACAATCTATCAAATTTTATATATAGGGTAGTTTGCGGAGGGCAATGTCTGCAATCTGAACGATGTCATGTGACAGCTTTCATAGTCACATGTCCGTAAAATGGAACTGTGGAATTGAAATCGTTTGAGAAATTTGTCAGGGGCCGTCGGCAAATGAGGCCGATATTATAGAAATAAATCTGGTTTGTCCTTTATATTATTTCAAGACCTAATTGCGTTCTGATTTCAAATTTTTCAGCGACATTGACAAATCAACACCGCCATGTGACCGAGGAGCACCCCCAGAAGTAGATCTTTCCTCAGAAATGAAATCAATCAGTCGGCGGAAACGTTATAGCGTTCATTTCTACTAAATCTATTTTAATTAAATCTGATATAATATCGGATAACCACTGCACTGCCTCCAGAATTGTTGGGATTAAAAGATTGCTTACTTGTCTGATGGGCTATAAAAAGCATCGAGGCAATATTTCCAGGAACACAAAGATGTTCACCATTGTACAAAACTGATCTCAGATGACATCCAGCTTCATCTGAAAAGTTATTAATGAGATAATGATTATTGATTATACGTATAATTATAATAATATGTTATCACGTGATTGTGACATATTGAGTATTTATTAATTGATTTAGGAAGTAATATAACTGATCATGGAAGGATGGTTACCTTTTTAGATTTTTAACTTCCGTCGTAATTGAATCCGTTGACATATAACTAATTTTAGAATGATGGATAGCGTTTGAGATTTTCTAACCTATCAAGAAATGCCTCAAATGGTAATATAAAGATTGATTTAGGAAGTAACTAATGGTGGAATGATAGTGAAAGTTCTAGACTGATTTAGGAAGTAACTAATGGAGGAATGATAGTGAAAGTTCTAGATTGGCTAACCTCCATCGTGAGTGCCAGCATCGCGCTTTACCATCTGCAGAAGCTGTATTGAGGGAGCTCCTATTAGGCCAGTAGCTGAAAATGTTGAATATATCAAGAATAATTGTTAACAACTAACAACTAAACTGAACAAATTGATCTCATTTGGTTAAATGTCATATGCCTAGCCTGATTAGCCCAGTTGGGGCTAACTCAAACTTAGATTGGAAACTGGAGTTGGCCGCTAGACCATGACTTGGGAAATCGAAATTTTAAAGTTACAAACTTACCAAATCTAAATCTATTTAAGTGTTAATGTTATTTCTCATTCGTACAGTAAAGTAAAAAACAACGAACACCCTTACCTCCACACCCGTAAAAGCTAGGTTTACTGCAGCAAGAACACTGCACTGTAAATCCACAAGCCTGGATGTCCTCCTCACACGGCTCCAGAGATACTCTCACCCCATTCTCCACTGCTACCGACACAGCTCTGTTCTCACGTGACACTTCTGAGAAAACATGGAATATTATGGGACCCAAAAAATGTTTACTCAAGATGCCAGATTGTTTCGAGTTCAATTTCAACTTTGTTCTTTTGTTAATTGTACCAGGGAAACTTGTCCAGCTCTGGTTTATCCAATATGTCACAATAACAAAGTTACAGAATCAACCTGTTATAAATTATAGAGAAAGTGTAATAACATTACACTTATATTACTAATAAAAGTATAATATTAATTATCTTACCTCGTTTCACTTTCTTGCCAGAACGAAGACGTCTCCTACGTGCCCAGCAGTCAGACAGGCCAAGGAAGAGAAGGAAACACGCTACTACTATCAATACCCTCATCCCTGCTGCTGCTATTAATTAATTTAAGTTAAACTAATATGTGCTTAAGGTAGTAGTATAGTAAGGTAGTAGTATAGGTAGTAGTATAGTATAGTAACAGATAGTGCACACGAATTTCTTTTCCAAACAAAAATAAAGTAAGTAAGCTGTACTTTATTTGTTGTAGAACCTGCTCTGTCAAAAGCAACACAAGCCTGGGGAATGGGGATGCAAGCCGGTCTAATACTGTTTGGGCCGGCAATCTTAGTTGATTATTGATAGAAATTTACAGGAAAATAACGCTTTAAGTATCAATAAACATAATGTTCAGTTATTAAATTTAACAAGCGTGGTGAATTAAATTGAAAGTCATTGTTATGAACCATCTTCCAGACCCTAATCTTATTTAAACACAATGAAGGCGGGTCAATCTAAGATTGCGCAAAGATTTGGGGGGTACAAATTACAATTATGTAGATCTTTAAATTAGTTCATGAATATGAAGATGTTGTGCAGGTGGGAGTTGAATGACAGAGATCTTGGCAGGCTTGCTGATGTATAAGAATGGAGCGCTCTGGCCCTGTTGTACTATGATTAAATTTTGAACGTCATAGGCCCTGCATTTAACCAATTTCAAATAACGTAGCCTCCTTTGTAATGCTAGATATTTGTAGTCCTAGATAGTGATTAGGTTCATGGTTAATGCAAATTGTAAGTGCTGGAGAGAGATGATACGACACAGTCACAAATGGGAGTTCCAAAGTATCCAAATTTATCTATTAGTATTTCATCAGCAATAATTAGCATCAGTCATTGATCAGGGTTATAACGGACTCTTGCACGTGTGATGGCTTTGGTCAATAACAACGAGAAGTTTCAATTATAGATCAAATATTGATAAGGGAGCAGCCTTCAATTCTTAATATTATTAGAATCACAATACTGGTGTGTAACTGTAAATAATCCACTGCGCTTTATTTTGACCATTGACCACCTTGACCACCTCCAAATGATCCCTAAACTGTGTAGCTTGACCATAAATTTAAAGATACAAGCCTGAAGTTTGAACCATTACACCACTTAGCTCAAGCTCCTTAGTCTAACTCTTACGACAAATTATAAATTCACTGAGTTTTATAATGGCTTAATCTTTGGAATTGGCAAGAAAATACTACATCAGCTCAACTGCAGCAAAAGCTGTTACTGGAAAATATAAACACGACCATCTTGAGGATAAGCTGATCAATCTTCACTTGCTGGATTAAAATAATACCTTGTGCCCTTGCATCTAAATGATTAATGCATGTGGATTGTGATGGTTGAATTGTCTTACTCCAGGTTAGGTGGACAAGAGAAGACGTAAATCGAATGGGACCTAGTATGAATATAACTTTAAGAGCCAACTCCGGTCAATACATTAAATAATACGTGGGCAATATGACAATGGTGTTAAATTAGGAGATCTTTTGAAACGGAAGGCCCACCAAAGGAGTCACGTTGAGCAACATTTGTCTCTCTAAAGCTCAGATTATCAGAATTGCTCAATTCTGGGACCGATGAGAGTTATGAGTCAAATGATTGAATCGAGAGACTCTAAACTCTGACACTGCAATGACAGCAACTCCCTAACACTAGCACTGACCCACTAGGTGCAGTGGGAGGGAGGAATGCAGCTGTGACCTTACAACTAATACTATAGTTATACTGGTTACCGAGTGAGAGGAATCCTGTCCTTTAACTCTAGACTAATATATGGAGTCATTAAATCCCATGATCCAAATGAGTAATTGTCGGTCAGCTACTGGCAAATTTAAGTATTTCAGCTAATTACAGAGCGGTCGTGTCAGCTGAGAAATCACTCGCCGGTGCTCGACAGTTGTGTTCGGGTGGACAAATGAGAATGGAGAGAAATTTATAATGGATCTATAATGGACGGACTGGGCGGTTGAAAACGATTATAAAGGGAATTAGAGTTGCGAAACTTTCTCCGGGTAGAGGGTGGAGCTGGGTTCTCATCAACCATGACTTCAGGACACCGGTATAAGTCATTACAGCACACTACGGCATCTTAATCTATTCACTAAAATCTCATTTTAATCTGCGAATTTCTTGACGTGATATGAAGATAAAGCTTCAAGTGTGCGGTGTGCCTGCAGCAATTCGAGGCGTTGGGAGATCCACTGGGTTGGTAACTCGTCTAGGTAATTGTAAGCAATAGTATTAGTACTATAAGTATAACCAGGTACCCACTAAAATGCCACCGACATCGTTAGATTCTTATGGACAAATTTAATTATCTCGATTGTTGCCGATGATAAATGCAGAGACCATTTAAATGTAAGTTAAAGAATTCAGGTTGAGAAATCGAAAGCTCTCGCGACTTTCTTGATCTATATGCCATGATCTGTTATAATTATGTTATACTTATAGTATGGATAACAAATTATTAACAAATTGATTATGAAATATATTGTTTGCGTTAATAATTGTTTGGTAGCGCAGGTTATTGATTCAATAACAAGTTGTTTCCAATTGGTCCACGAAAATCGTACTGGATTTAAAATTTGACAGCTAAATAAATCCCAACGAACCCTAGTACAACAAAAATAGCTTTGTATATTAAGACAAGCTGAAGTTATCACTTAAGGATTTTGCGTGGCGATCATTCAAATATAAACGTTTTAAATTCGAATGATTGTCATGCGGAAATCGGAAGTTAGCAAATGCCCTACGGTCATTTAAACAAGGCCGATAGCAACTATCAAAAATGTGAAAAATTATAATTTCTGAACAAGTTCATGAAACAACTGTGATTGCTCAAAAAGTGAATTATGTCGAGTAAACAAAGATTTAATTTAAACGTGTTATTATAAAAGGGTTCCAACCAATTAAAAAGGTGAAAATTGAGACATTGCGGAATTTTCCCTTCCATTATTTTCAAATATTCCAGTCTTGTTATCGAACTTCAGTATTGAGTCGAAGAAATGTGAACCTTGTTATCAGTATCACTATCAATGAAGGGTAGTTACACTGAATGTAACTTACATTCAGTTTAAGTTTTACGCAAAACAAAAGGTGTCAAGTTTCGTAACTTTGTCTGTACCTGTACTACCAGTACCACAGTTTAAAATGTTTTATATTCTAAGACCAGGCCAAAACTTAAACGATTTTATTGTTTAGTCTCTCAAAAAAGACCTCTTTAAAAAAGCCTCTTAAAGAAGAGAGAAAGAAGTAATAATGAACCAGTTCAGTAAATTATAATTAATAAAAAAGGTGCCCGCCACATTCTCCCAGCGTCCTGTAGCAGGTGTTCAATCCTCGCTTATAGCCATTCTTTTTACTCATACTACTGTTGAAACTTTCAGTTCTGACGTTGTCATCAACTAATGTCAACGATAATTTGGTCAGAATTATTTACTCTACAGTTTATCGTCTTCAGCTGGTGCTGCTAAGTATTTATTCTCTCCTTAATTTCAATATTTTTATCAATTGGTTGGATACGGACAATATCATTGGTTATCACCCGAGTGGAAAGATTTACCGTAAGATAAAATTTAAATGTAGAAGAGGACATGAAAATAAAATTGCTTTACTAACATTAAACTATTGTTCAAGGTCTACTGTTAATATTTGTGCAAGAAGCAAAGCTTCTTTAATGACTGGCTTATATTGTAACTTATCATAAAACTACTGTTCAGCTCTCTGTCGGATTAGGAAGCAGGTGTTACCATGGTTATATTCGCCAATGCCTTTTAATAGTGAGTAATATTTCAGTTCAGATGCTGGTCATGTTTTGGAAAAATAACAATAAACTATGAAGAATTTACGTTGTTACATGTACTTATAAGTATAAGGCTCATGGTAGTCGGGTGCCGCGCACAAGCGATACCTAACACTTATTGCTGCAGAATGAAATCGACCGAACCAGCTTTGCAGTTTTTCTGGCCTTTAAAAGTTTAATTGAAAACTACGCGAACTACAGTTAAACTTACTTATTTTAGACGTTCCGTAAAAATAAAAGTGGTTTCAATTTCAAAACCAGGAACCTTTTAAAGCAGTACTTTAACTTGAGTTTTAAGCAGTACTTTAACTTGAGTTCCAAAGCACAACTGGAGCATTTCAAGGAGATGCACTATCAGGTAATCTATTTACTGTTGTTGAAGCCGCTGCACTTATTCACCTCAGATCTGTACTCTCCCAAGTATCATCAACACCTTACCCAGTAAATCATCCAATCCCTAATCCTCCTATCTCAGAAGAATTCATGCCACTCGAAACAGGATACTCTGATGATATTGACTTTAATAACACTGAACTTGCTCCACTCAAAGAAATGCTTCCTATCGCTAAAGATATATTCCAGCAGTGGGACCTTCATATCAATTCTTCCAAGACTGAATTTGTCCATTTTTATTTAGCAGATCCTAAACCCACTGTTAAACGCAAGGTGATTGTTGGAAAAGTGTATAGAGGTGATGAAGAGTGGCGCTCTAACAAAACTTTAGGATCGTTGATGTGCACTGTTAAGGATATCAAGAATCGAATATTCCTTGGTAATGTTGCCTTTAGTAAATTTCAGAAAGTTTGGATGAAGAGCAAGATTTCAGTCCAAAGGAAGATCAAAATCTACGAGGCACAAGTAGTCTCTATTCTACTCTACAACTGCAACTCCTGGGCTGCACCACTAGCTTCGTTGAATGAACTTGATATTGCTCATCGCAAACACCTCCGAAGAATCCTCAACATCAGATGGCCTACTGGGGTTATTTCTAATGAGGCACTCTATGCTCGTTGTTATGTCACTCCCTTGTCTGTGAGAGTCTCTAAGTTTCGATGGAGAATGTTAGGACATATCTTAAGAGGACAGGAAGACTCACCAGCATACACCTCTATGTTATTTGCTATAAATTCTGATATTTTTATGGAAGGGAGACGGGGTAGACCATGTTTAAACTTATTAGATGTTATTAGAAAAGACTTGACTAGTAGAAATCTTGATATTAGACTTAAGAATTTGACTGATTTCGAAGACCTTAGATTTTTGGCTTTAGATAGGGAGGAATGGAAGAAGTTAGAAGATGGTTGATGTTTTTGTTTTCTTTTTTATGCGTTATGATATCTATAAGGTGCCTAGGATGCTCTTTTAAAGAGATATTTCGTACTTTGAAAGATTTACTACTACTACTACTACTTTAACTTAGATTAAAGATAATAGTTGTGAAATCGTGGTCTACCTACGTACCCTAGTTTGTAGGCCTTTGCCGGCCTTTAAGTTTAAACGTTTAATTGAAAACTACGCGAACTACAGTCAAAATTACTTATTTTAGACGTTCCGTAAAAATAAAAGTGGTTTCAATTTCAATACCAGGAACCTTTTAAAGCAGTACTTAGATTAGAGATGATAGTTGTGAAATCGTGGTCTACCTACGTACCCTAGTATGATGCTGATGATGATACATGAAATCATACTATTCGTCGAAATGACAGCAAGTTATTAATATTAGTGATAGTCTTTTGAACACTTTTTGCTTTAGTAATAGCAATTCAACATGAATTTCTTTGAGTACTGATTTCATTTAACTTGCTCAATATATAGAAACGAGTGGTGATTGGTAACAATGATTATGATTTCTTTGTGGTTTGCTTTGCATATCATATTATATATGAACATATTATATTTATATGAACAAAGAAGGGACAAGACTAGTGTTAATTTTGTTAGGCTATCTCAAATTTAAAATAAAAAAATATATATATTTGCCCGAGATATTCAGAACTACATCATTGCCAATAGAACTGATCAAAGAAATCATGTAAAACTTTCGAGATCGAAGATTTTTGGCGTTTACTCTGAATCAGTATCACTATTCATGAAAGTGGTAATTATTTAGTACTTGAAAAGGTCTCCTCCTAGTCGTTGGAGTGGCCTGCACCACAAAGTAACTCCTTTCTCCGGTGTATTAGACCTCTCCAGTGAACCCTGTCTGTAGCTTGTTGTTCTGCATCTTCTATCGTGATGTTATCGACACCTGTGAAGATTGCTGCATCCTCCCGGACACATGACAACCAGTTTTTCCGAGGTCTACCTCTTGACCTTTTACCATGCTTTGGGATCCAGTGCAGAAGATAGTTGGGTATTCTTTCTTCTGGCATCCTCACCACATGGCCAAACCATCGGAGTCTAGCTGCTCGTACGAAAGTATCAACAGGGGCGATGTTAGCCCGCTTAAGTACATCAGCATTAGATACATGATAAAACCATTTTATTTTCAGGATTCTCCTGAGACATCTATGATGGAACACCTCAAATCTTTTCATCTGCGTCTGTGTGGTATTCCATACCTCACTTCCATAAAGCAGTATAGTGAGAACAGCCGCTTTGTAAATCCTGATTTTAGTTGGAGTCTTGATGTTGCGACTGTACCATATACTGCTGAGCTGATAGAATGCCCCAGAGGCCTTTTGAATTCGAGCTGAAAGTTCTTTGTCAATTGTTCCATTCGCACTGATGATTGCACCCAAGTAAGTGAAATTGCTGACCTGCTGTATTGGGAGACCTTCCACATTGATGTCCATAGTGTCGTCTTTAGAATACGGCCTCTGCGATGCACTTTTGCTGACAACCATGCTCTGTGTCTTGCCAGCATTAATCTTCAGACCCGCATAGGCACTGTATTTGCAGAGAAGGTCAGTGGTTTCCTGCAACCCCTCTTTTGAGTTATCTAACATAGCCATGTCATCAGCGTAATCAGTGTCCAAAAGATGCTTCTCTTCTACCCCGGGGGCTGGCAGCTGTAATAAAGCCCCTTTGCTAATAACCTTGTTTAGTTCCATAAGGTATGCCGAAAAATTCAAACAAAAGTTGAAGACTGGTGGTCCCTGTATATCACCTTGCCCAGTACCCGAGTTGACATCAAACCAACCTGTAACCTCTCCATTGACCCTAACAGCACTAACTGTGTGAGTGAAGAACGCCTTCATAATTCTAATGTACTTGTCAGGTAAGCCGTAGTGCTGCATACTTCTCCAAATGAACTGCCTGTCAATTGAATCAAAAGCTGCTTTGAAATCAACAAAATTAATGTACAGAGGGATATTATACTCAATGCATTGGTGTATAATACAGCGGAGTGAATAAACCTGGTCAATACATGAGCGATTCTGTCTAAAACCACTTTGATTTTCCCGGAGGAATCTTTCCATGCCATTGCTAAGTCTCCGCAGGAGTATCATCTGCAGGAGCTTCGAGGCTGTGGATCTTAATGTAATGCCTCTGTTGTTAGCGCAATGAGAGGTGTCACCTTTCTTTCCAACGAAATGACAGCAAGTTATTAATATTAGTGATAGTCTTTTGAACACTTTTTGCTTTAGTAATAGCAATTCAACATGAATTTCTTTGAGTACTGATTTCATTTAACTTGCTCAATATATAGAAACGAGTGGTGATTGGTAACAATGATTATGATTTCTTTGTGGTTTGCTTTGCATATCATATTATATATGAACATATTATATTTATATGAACAAAGAAGGGACAAGACTAGTGTTAATTTTGTTAGGCTATCTCAAATTTAAAATAAAAAATATATATATTTGCCCGAGATATTCAGAACTACATCATTGCCAATAGAACTGATCAAAGAAATCATGTAAAACTTTCGAGATCGAAGATTTTTGGCGTTTACTCTGAATCAGTATCACTATTCATGAAAGTGGTAATTATTTAGGATGATGATAAATCACTCTTTTTTATTTTCAAATTTTAGGAACCGGAAACGAGGGCGGAAGACGGGTATATGACACAAAGGCGGTAGAAACGCAAGAACGGAAGACACTTGGGCGTATAGAGGACACAAGGACGTAAGACACAAGGGCGTTACCTTCCCAAAAGGGTGGACACAAGGGCGAATCACATGATTCATTTTAGCATCGACACGAATGCGGAACCAAAAACCGTCCTGCGATATTCTGAAGACCAAATCACCAAGTTTGTCATATGAACATCTAGGCAGTGTTTAATTGGTCTAAACACGTACCAAATCTGCTGCTGAGTTGGCTGAGATATTCAAAGAAAATCTTTTAATTTTTGGCTCGTGTAAATCTGAGTAATTATTTGTCACATCAGTCATCACTATGTTTCGTTTCAAATTTACATGTGAGTAGACCCAATTCTTCGACCTGGAGGGGGATATTGAAAGCATATAAGTGATACGAAAGATATTATTAGCAGGAGCTTTCAAAATACTTGTGTAAATCGTCTTCTTAACCCTAACGATAAATTTGACCTACTTCCTTATACGGCCATGTCACGTGATCTAAACAGTGTTTCGTAACATAAAATTGTATGTTATGTGGGGTGATTCGGCGTTTAATTATACATCATATATACACATATAATTGCAGGAGGTTTCAACTGCTGGGGTGATCCTTTTATAGAAACATTGCAATAAGTTCCAGTGCAAGAGTGATTTGTATATATAAGCACGTTCGGATAATGATAAGTCGGACAGAAATATTAAAATTTAGATTTCTATTTACTGGACGGCACCAGTCTCTCGAAAATAAAACCTTTCAGCCGATTAATCGGCAGAAAGGTCGAGTTAGGTCGAGTTTTCGAAGAATCGCGATTCTTCGAAAACTCGACCTAAAATTATGTATTTTACGTTCGTAAATTTCAACTCGACTGAAAGACTTTGATTTCTGATGTCAATGATACTATTACCTGGGGACCCCAGGCTATGTATTAGTATTATGTTTATAAACATAGTGATAGAGAGATAAAAGAATAGCGAGATAAAAGAATTATAGATATTCGGCTGAATGCAGGCTGAGCGCCGCCCAGTAATGATATTGATACTATTCGTATTATTCGGGTCAGTTTAACGTATTATAGTTGATAAGCGTTGATTCAGCACACGTATACTTTAACAATTTAAAGAAACTTCACTGGACACTAACTCCATTTCTAATTCAATTAGTAATTGTAATTACCCCCGCTACTTGAAGTGCGACGAGTTATTTGAATCTCATTCCATTTAAATTATTTTAATTCAAATCGTATTCACAGACATATAAATGCAATGGAAACGCAGTTTTTGGTTAAATATGATAAAAGCGTTGGAAATTTACAAATCTTGAATAATTTTAACTGGCTGAAAGGATGAAATCACATATAATATCCATAGTTTATAAGCTTATATAGGTTTAAACGTCAACACAAATATCGGATTTTATAAATTTATGAATATTTAAAATTTAAAACAGGAAGGAATATCAAAAAGTGAAAGAAAAACACGACTCAAGAGTAGAAGATTAAACTTTGGTTTCTAAAATCTAATGACCAGCAAATTTGAATTGATTGCAGCTTTGTCATTAGTCAGGGGACCACATACAGAATAATGAAAATACAAAGTGGGTCTCAATGAGCCCAAATTTGGGTGTACAAGGTACTGTTGACTCATATAATATTCATGATAATAATATGCAGATAACAAATATAAATATACGCCGTTTAAAAACAATACCCGGACATGAGGCAGACATATAGTCTTGTGCACTATCAGGATGAGTGTCTTGTGGAGGATCAGATAGTATTGTGCATAGTTTGCTTCATGAAATGAGCTGACCATAAGCAGCTTTAAGAAAAACAGAATGGAAAGAATACCCTGATACGACCATGCAAAGAGTAGCGCTAAAGAAGAGGCACAGTAATCACGCAGTAATCACGCAGTCATCACGCAGATTTAATAAATAGAAATCGGGTCCGAATTAACCAAAACCTTGCCGAATTGTTCAATATCTTTTTATTGTTTTGAGTGTTATTTCAAGGAATTAATATCTTTAAAAGGTATATTTGGATCATTAATACGAAACAAGGTTTTGGACTATTCGAAGTACTTACAATAACCTAAAACAATTACTATCAGCAGTATAATACACAGAAAACTTCTGATTGATCTAAAGAAATATTCACCAGCCGTAGCACAAATTCTAAAACTTATATGAATTAGGAGCGAAAAGTTATTCGAAAAAACAAAACTCTGATCGCTAATTGTAGCAATTTCAGTGCCAAACGTAAACTCAAATTAACATTCCACCACAGAAAAATAAAATCTTGAAAATTATGAATCGCTCTAGTAAAGCTGGTATAATGAAAGCGTGCGGTTATTCAACGGTGTGCGCCGGATGCCCCTTTATTTCGCATGATCGTGACACGTGATTTTTCATATTCTCACGTGCGTTTCAGATGACCAGAAACAGCACGTTCAAGTCGCTTTTGCCAAGCTTTCGAGTCTTTGATAAATTTCCAATGATACATAGCCAACATTGCCAGAATAAAAACCAAACTCAAAATAATCACTCAAGTAAACAACTCACACTTCACACTAACAACACACTCAAACAGGGACACTAATAAGAAAGTTGCGCGCGTAACAATCAGCATGACGTCACAACAATGACGTTATAGCAATGACGTCATAGCCGTCACAAGTGATGTTATCACGCAGAGTTCTCATAGTTTCTCATTTAAAGTCGCTAAACAGTCACAGACTCGGGCGCCGTATTCCAGTCAGTTTTGTTGGAGCTCACTAATCCTGACACCAGTTTTAGTGGTTCTGACATTTCGACTTCCTCAGTATCTGAATATTCCGTTGTCACCTGTAGGAACAGAAAAAGTTAGGGAAAATGGATGATAAATAATAAAAACAAAAGACGGTAAAATGGAAAACAATGGAGATCCTTTCGACACGTTACGCTCATAACCAATCACTTATCGACACATGTAGCCTTGGATAGTTTAAAGTGCAATTTATTACTAAAATATGACAGAAGAATTCTAAAACACTCACTCTGTCAGAATCTCTCTGGGAATCACCAGAGCAGTCTGTTCTACAGACTTTGATAAACTTAACGTTGGACTCATCCCCCAGGATAGACAGCACGTCGTCCACTACTTTCTCCTGTTGGATCTCCTTGTCTATCACTCTGACCATGTTCCAGATCAGTACCGTCCTAGGGATGTGATGAGATAAGAAGAGATAAGAAGAGATAAGAAGAGATAAGAAGAGATAAGAGGAGATAAGAGGAGATAAGAGGAGATAAGAGGAGGTAAGAGGAGGTAAGAGGAGATAAGAGGAGATAAGAGGAGATAAGAGGAGATAAGAGGAGATAAGAGGAGATAAGAGGAGATAAGAGGAGATACTGATAAGAAGAGTTCGCGGTAAATCGTGTTTTTGATTCATTGATTGCTCAAACTTTGTTTGAAGAAAGGAATTGGCGGCGGTAAATGAGAGAACTAACCTAGACAGAGGAGGCTCGTGCATCTTCCATCTGGAGAACTGAAGTTTATTAACTGACAGTTGGAATATTGTGTCTCTGAGAACCTGAAGAGAAGGTGCGTAATTCTTTTATTAAATAAATAATTGTTTTATTAAATAATTAATAAATAATTGTTGTATTGACTGATGGGAACACGGTTCACATCTCGTACTTATGACAGTAACTATAACTATATTTAGTCCAATAAAATTATAACTATATTTAGTCTAATAAAGTTAAATTTGACGTTTTGGATACCATTTTAAACTTGGAACAAAAATTCAAACTGACTCTTGAGATACTTTGAAGAAGCGTGTCTTGTTCTTCACGAGAACTTCTGGAAACCAACATTCCAAGAAAAGAAACAAGCAAAATCAGCCAACATAAAATATTAGGCGGGTTTTAACGATTTGACAACTATGATGATTCAGATATGATCACAGGTTCTCAAGTTCAACGTTTAAATGCAAGCGGCTAGTGACGAAATAACGGATACAGTCTACCACTCTATGACTCTACAGCGTGAAGTCTATTTAAACTGTCGGACGTATATACTTATATAATTCTTATCGTGCAAATTGGATTAATTGTGGTTATTTTTGTACACAATATTTTCGTGGTAACTGCAGTCTGTATGTTAATGTAATACTGTTGACAGAGAAACGCTGTTGCATGTTATTTTGGATATTCTAAAGCACCAGGAAGGAGAATTAGATTAAATTAGATTAAACTAAATATTTAAATTTGGTTAAATTAAAAATCTAATTTTCACGTTGCTGTTACCTGCTCGACGCTGTCCTCGATAATTCTCCTCTTCGATCTTTGGGGAATGGGGGACACTGACCTCTTTCTTGCTTTTCGCCCCTGGAAAATTAACCTGTGTCAAAGAGAGCTTTTAATCTTCCTAAAGTAAGCGAATCGTTGCTATGATTGGTAGGTGCAGTAATTATTGCGTCGTGAACGATGTGGCAGATCTCCATGCATTATTCAGAGCACATAATTTATGGCAGATTTATTCTTCTGGTTATCCGTTTCATGGTGATCAATCTAAATTCTAAAGCTGATATCACTTCTGAAGATGTGCCTAAATCGCAGAGAAGTATTCCAGGTTGCCTTCTCTAATGACTTTTGAAATATCAGAGTGTCAGCAAATTGCGTGCTCCCAATAATTACGGCTATATCGGAGAAATTCTTCATCTCATTGCCATTTACCCGTAGCAACTTTGCACGGCACATTTGGTAAAGAGCATACGAAACTGCGGGGATTACCTTAGTGCAAGAAATATAGGCGGCAAGAATATAAGGCGCTAGAAATTAAGGCGGCAAGAAATTAAGGCGATATTTTTTTCGGAAAAAATACGATTTTTGATCGCAAATTTGGTTATAGTTTTGGTCGAAATAGTGTCAATTTTATTCTTTTATCAGTCTATAAAGCATAGAAATCTGTTTAAAAATACGATATATTGGACATTGGTCACATAAAAACTAAATGGTGCATGCACATTATATTTATAGTGATTGCTGTTCTGTCGTCTAAGTTTATAATTTTAAATTAGGTAGACATCCACTACATCAGCAAACTGCAAGTCAATTGGTATATTCATTGCATTTGACAAAATGATAGTGCACATTCTGTACGCGGCAAGGAATTTTTATGTATGTATACTACATATCATCATTAAAATTAAAAATTATTTCTTTTTAAAATTAAAACTCGATTTAAAGCTTAAAAATGAAATGTAAAATTGTACGAACATTCGAATTTGAACTGACATTAATAACACATGTACTGCAGTTTAAATCTCAATAGAATATAGTCCGAGAAGCCGAGATAAAAAACATGAAGTTAGATCCTGAGCGCTGCAAATGGATCAATCCTGGAGGAGAAACCTGCACGTTCTCCTCTTACACAGGGCGGCTTAGAAGTGAAGTGCTCTGTAACTGCTTCATGGACCAATGAGAAGGGAATAACGCTCCTCAAGAAGTTAGTCGACGAAAAGTACAGCTTCGACAAACGTTTGGAGGATGAATCAGCTGATATTATCAAGAAGCTATTTCCAGACACGACGGAGCAAGATGACGACGACTATCTTGGTTATGGATTGCAGCTGCTGGAGATATATGACTCTGATGAAGAAGGAGAAGACGAGAATATTAATTGATATATTAATGTATTTAGACTCAAGTTAATTTATTTTAAATATGTATTTCATTGAATTCTAGCAAATAACGAAATCGACATGTAAATTTAAAATAATAAAATCACACGAAAATTTCTTATGAAAAAATCGCAAGAAAAAAAATTAAGGCGGTTAGAAATTACGGTGGTCAGATATTAAGGCGGCAAGAAATTAAGGCGATTTTGTCAGAATCGCCTTAATTTCTTGCCGCCTATATTTCTTGCACTAAGGTATGTCTAGTAATATAGCGGTGTCTAATGGAAGGGTTCCATTATTGGTCAATGCGAAAGTTTCCACCGGAATCCGGTTTTAAAAATATATTGTTAAAGAAACAGGTTGACTGGTGGAGATGGCTCGAGACAGCTGTCAGGAATTACACAAACTCAAATCAGGGTGTTGTCGCCAGCTGCTGTCACATGTTATAATACACCTTTCAAAGGCCGTCAAAATTCAAATAAGACGGTATATTTGAATTAAAAGAAAGCCGCACCGCTTTGATCCTCCACAAAATTCTTTTGAATGCACATGTGATTCCTATTGATGTCAGCCAAATATTCCAGCTTCTCAGGAAACCAGCCCTGTTTCTAAAGAAACATTCCGGCCGATTCAGCTAAAACTGGAGATATCCCGAGATACTCAGGGAGATAATATCGTAAATATGCAATACTGAACTACCTGTCGTCAAGCGTTTACTTTAGCAGTAAACTAGTAAAGAAGTAGCACACATGGTGAGTCAACTATCTCCCTTATTATCCCCACCAAAGTTAAATACCTTCGTGCTAGTCCCATGGACATTAGAGGTGAACTTTAACGCTCGAACGAGACGAATGGAATGGAAAAGGAGAGTTAAAACTATGTCGTTTTAGGGTTTAAACTCTCTCGTTTTAGATTTGGCAGACGGAAGAATCCAAAAAGAAGGAAAACTTTGACATGTCATTGATTCCAAAGCCAATAAACTGCCAGAAGTGTGAAGACGAATATTGACGTGATGTAATATTAGTCTGACAGGATGTGGAAGATGTTGAATTGTTATCCAATTACACCAGTACAAATGTTTATCTATTATAAATATCTTATAAATATAATAATAACCGATTTAATGATCACTGACGTCAATCTGGATTAACAATCAATAATAACAAGTCATCAGTCTTTAGATATAATACATAAAAACAGTTTTCTGCGTAACAGATAACATAGTAATCAAAACAGTTATGTAAAGTAAAGATGTAGAAAGTGTAATAACTCACATGATCGTGCTCGGCAGACTCTAGTTTACGCCTATCTTTCATCAGTTTGTCCCTAGAATAAAAAGTGTTAATAATACTGAAACAAAAACGTGTTACAAACCTTACAAAATGTTGTCTTATTACGTGTATTACAGCTATTACATCATAAAAACTAAAACCCAAATATATTATGATTCCGTAGTCCGTACTGATCTTCCTTTTCATGGTTTCCACCCATACAACTACAAGTTTGAATTTAAGTCCCCTTATATAGCCCTTTATTTAGGCCCCTTTACAAAGCCCTAAACAATATATTACAGTAATATAGAATATAGTAACTAGTCACTAGTCAGGGCCCAGGGGGGCTAAAGATGAATATTATAGACCATTTTACTTTGTAATTAAGTTCAACTGAAACCTTTGTCTGTGCAGCATACAATCAACTTATTAAGACTTATTACTATGACTGATGAAAGGTTGTCAAATAGACTGAAAACTGTTGCAATGAACTGTAAAAAATTAATAAAAGGTTTCATAAATTGAAATAAAAAACACAGTAACGACAAAACATAAATCTCTTAACATGATGTCAAGATTTAACTGTCATGTTAACGAAGTAGCTGCCGTAAAGACACTCATTAAAATATCTTCTCTACACTTCACTACACGTTGAAGTAAACACTTCATCAGAACACACTAACACAGGAAGAGAGACAAAAGAACACAGAACAAAGACAAAAGTACGAAAATAGACAAAGGACAGACAAAAGATAGACAAAAACATAGACACACGAAAGACGAAATAAATACCAAAGGAAAACAAAAATGCAGGTCATTCCAATGATGCCATTCTACAAAATAAAGAGAGCAACTTGGCGTGACATAACGTAAACACATAACATATCACCACACACACACACACACACACACACACACACCGATGTTACAACAACGCAAGCAGCAATATTAATAACTCTGCCACAAACGATAACATTATTAGCCAATTTGACTTGCATTAGACAACACATTGGTCACTATACACGACAAAATAACTCCGTAAAAATCTGCCATTTTCAGAAAAATTCCAGGAGAAATTAATTGCAGCACACGTCAGATGCGTAAAACGGAAATGGTTCAACACCCTTACAATTCACTGGCACACAGCCAACACTAACTTGGCACACAGCCAACACTGACTCACGTACTGTGACAACAAAACCGCATCTAAAAAGTAAACTAATGAGTTGGTAAAAAGTGGTGAGTTAGGTAATACAAACAAATAGTAACAAACAAATAGTATATATACTATATAGTTATATATAACATGAGGGGTAAGCAAAGCATTAGAAACAAGTTAAGCAACACCTAACATTTAGCTCAATTAAATCCTTGTAATTTATAACTCTTCCTTTATCGTTATATTACACCTTCCTTAATACTTCAATAAAGTGCCTTCAATATACTGTGATAAAATGCCTTCAGCAAACTGCAAGTGATGGACTGTAAACGAAAGCAAACCCAATTGATAGTTATGCTACACAGCATGCAGTGACGTCTCCTTATATATAACGCCCAATATGTCCTCAAATATTAATCAAAACTAATTAGGTAACTAATTAACTAATTCGCTGCGACACAAGCAGTTAATGAGGCACCCAATCAGCTGGCTGTGAGAGAGCTGCTAGTTACCCTGTTCAGGCGAGTAGTCAGCCAGTCAGAACTGAGAAGTGCGGTTTAAATGCGGTAAAATTGCGGTAGCTGGTCGAGAGAGCCGGGTGGAAGTGATAGTAATAGGTTGTGTTGTCATGGTTACTGTGTTGAATTCTCTGTGAAGGGCTACTTAATTTGATGAGTTCAGCCAGGTTATGACAAGTTTGGACAAGTCAGCTCTTCTGCCTCTCAGCCACATGGTTACTTATTTCTTAATCACGTGTAATCGTTCGGAAATTTAAACATGTCAGTCACAAAACAGTCATATAACTGAACAGTCACATAACCGAACAGTCACAAAACCGAACAGTCATAAAACCGAACAGTCATAAAACCACGTGATTAGTGCGTCCCAGGCCCCTATTAACCGGTTAAAATCAGATCATAAAATTAGCAGCAATAATCGTTTTTAGGGCGGTGTAACCGCGCAAAGGTATCCTGCAAGCTGGCCAGTAATCGTGGCGAGAAGATCCACTCACCAATTATACCAACACCCGATCAGTGCAATTTGCGCTGTCACGTGATAATCGCCGTGACAAGAACCGCCAAATTTTGTAGTCTAATCCGTCTTGTGCTGGGTGGCGGGGTGGATGAGTAGCGGTGTCTCAGTCACACGTGATTATTGGTTGGAAAAACAGGGACCGGCTATTGCTAGTCTTAAAGTGGTGATAAATATAATCATACTATGGTCATAAATGGCACTTTACTCTGATGGGTTTTTGAGTATCAGTGTATCTTGGAGTTTGGACACGTGACTAAAAAGTACACGTGACTAAAATGAGAGGTGTACTGAAAGGGGCCGGCTAAATGAGATTTTGAAATTGTTGGAGATAATTCGAAGAATCTAATTTGGGGAGCATTATAGGTACTAACCACAATAGTATAGACCAAAAATGACCAGTTACAATAATTGAAAAGTAAATCAACGCGTATTCAAAGGAGAATTTTAATTTGACGGGGGTAAAAAGATTGGAACCATTATATTTATATGACTGCTGGCAGACTATAAACTACGTGTGAAACTAATGAAGATCATGTCTGTTTGGTACGATATAAAAAGGACCGACAAAAACTAGGTAAAAGAAATAGAATTTTCTAGAACGTAACTATTTGTAATTCTGTATCAAAAGTAATTACTTGTCTGACGGCATGCTGCTGAGCCGAGACTAAAAATATGGAAATTACTTGAGATATTTTTGCTGCAATTATTCCTTCTCAACTGGGACATGTGGTCATCCAAATTCAATTATTCAGGCGAAGACAATTATAGCGATCACCAATTCAGATGGTATATTCCTTCGATAGTATAATCGGTTTTTAAGTTTGATATTTTTATATGGCAAAGAATTTGTAAACTGTGATGCTCGTCAAATATCAAATCTGAACGAAAAATCTCCTCTCAGTAATAGTGGGGGCAGGATTAGGTCAAATAGGGGCGCTAATTGGCACCATGAGACGGCTTAAAATTCAGAAAGGATCAACCTTTTAAACAACATTATTATACATATAAATGTAACAGTTTAACTTCAAATGTCAAATGAAGACCGATATTATAGACCAATATGAGGCAAAAATCAATCAAATAGCTCAAAAAGTTTACAAGCTACTACATTAGCCAGAACTGGTAGTAGAAATTAGAATAAGAGGGTGTTGCTATAACTTGCTTCATAAATACTCGAGCTGCAGAGCTGCATCACATTTCGTAAGAGACAGGCGGAGTGACGGTTTTTTGATAGCTATAATCGTTTAAGAGCTGGGGAAGTATTTTACGACCATAGAATGTGTAATGGCCTCATTAAAACTGCTGAGAAATAATATTCCGTGATGTTAAGCCAGATTTGAGCAGTATATTATACGTTAAACGTGGTAACAATAAATCTTCAAATGCGGTACACTTAATCGTCCCGCAATTAAGGGTCTTAATGTGATAATGTGACAAAGGACACAGCACTTAGCTAGTACACAGAAGTCACAAGACAAAAAGAGGGTATACAAAACGTCAAGATGTGAAGCGCTGAGGCGTGACAACTTGTAGTTAGGGAATAATGCAAAATGTCTGGGAAAAAATTTGCGACAAGCTGATTTTTACAGGAATGTGTTGTCCATAGTGTCAGGAACCACCCCAAAGAGTTTTGAATCTGGATCTGTTGAGCAAAAAAAGTTACAGCTAATTTTCTCCAAGCGCGTATATTAGCCTGAGGACCGCACTTGAAAAACTCGTAACTATCGTAATAAAGACCCCCAGGAGTACCATAGGGGGTGTAAAATTACCGCAATAGTGACATTATGTGGGGCGAATCAGTGTTTCAGGGTCGTCAGATCTTTACTTATTGAGATAATTTCATTTTTATAGGCTGACCTCTCAAAAATTTACTAAAATTTTGAAATTTTACTTAAATTTGGAAATTTAGCAAAATTGTTGTACAATTAAAACATTGTCTAGTTATCAGTATTCAAATTCTAAAATTTACTTTCAATTGTCAATTGATCCTTATATTAGTATAGTAAATAATATACATATCACATCAAATTCTGTAAAAAAAGGTCCTGAATTATTAGCATGGTGTCTTTGATTGGCAACTATTAGGTCACTTCTGGCTATCCCATTTCCTCAGAGTTGTTTGATTCTCCTGAATCGTCCTGTCTTTCGGGTGCATTAGTGCAACTTAATCCACGACATTGACCACATGCAGGTAGACATTTAAAGCCATACTTCCGGCAGGAACACCTTAAGTACTTACAACTTTTTAAGGGTTCTCAACCTCCACCGAGCAATTGCAGCAAATGAGGTTGCGCATCCCTGCCGGGGCAATCGCAGCTTTAGTCGGAATTGACCGGTAGTATCCTTCAGAACTCATCTCCCATCCATAATGTAGTGGATTTAGACTTGCAGTGTCGAGTGTCACCCAGTTATGGTACTGAAGATATGATCTTAATATATGCTCAGTTGCAGAGGATGTAGACGGTGGTAGCCTTGATGGGTTGAGTTTTTTCTTTGCTATCATTCTACTGTAGCTGAGAAATCTGAGAGTTTCAAGTGCCTTGGTTTTATCTCCATAGATATGTTGAAGCAAGGAGAGGCCAGCTTCAATTACTTCATTTGTTGAAACTCTCACAGAGAGTAATGATGCTAAATGACCCTCCTCATGAAAAGAAACTGCCTTTTTCAATATCTTCACCTTACCAAAGCCATGTATACTGCTGACCGTGTCACATCTTGAGAAACTGTGAACAAACAGTAATATGCGTTTTATGTTGGCATCAAGAGCATTTACTATTTTACTGATCGAGTGTGAACCGTTTTTGGTCGTCATCACAATTTCATTGTGATTCTCAGTAAAATGATGAATAAGGAGGCAAAGTATATCAGTATCCTCTGCTTTTACCTCAACATCTTCGTAGAAGGACAAGTTTAAAGCTTTACTAGCTACCATGGTATCAGCATCATCAGTAGCTACATGTACTTCAATTACATGTACTGTAAAAACGTTCGACAGAAGCTTTATAACTTTATAAGCTCATGCTTGTTCTTTGAGTTGCTGAACAGTTTTTTTCATTGGAACTGTGCACACAGTAGTACTTTTAATAGCTATATCAGAGCAGTATGCCTTGATTCTTCGCTGATGCTCATGATCTTTTGTCGATCGGGCATAGCCATCAAACACAACAATCACTTTCCGCTGTTCGGATTTCGGAACTAGCTTAAGGTATTCATTAGCTATGTCGCCGTATGTTTCAAAGCCTGTGAACGAGGTAACTTGATAGAGTATCCATCCACCATCAATTATTAATGGGGAGGATGGGTTGCTAAATGTCACAGTACAATCAACATAATTCTTGAGGTATTGCCCAAGGGCTGCCTTGTTTGCCTTTCTCATCATCTGCTCATTGTTAAAAAGACTCATCGGCATTGCTGTGAGCTCATATTGCAAGCTTTCCTCCAGTGTAGACTCTCGTTCAGATGCGAAGACAAGCCGATTAAAAATTGTCAATGAGTCTATAACAATGTCTTTTTCGTTCACCCTCACTGTCCTCTTTAGAAGGGTCAAGTTTCCGACTTTGCCTTTAACTCGAAACTTATCGATAAAGCTTTTTCCATCCAGCTCTTTCTGGAGGGCAGTACCAACTGAAATGCAATCTTCTGGGTTGACATTATCCTTCTCTTTCTGTGATATGAGACCCGTTGAGTACGATAGCATTTTAGTCTTGTCTTCAGATTCGTCGAAATCAGCTGTATCTTTAAACCAACACAACAGCTTGGTAAACACTGCAATATTTTTCTGTACAGAAGATTTGCTAAGATCTGAGTGATTAGCACTAGAGACTTTTGTTGTTGTTCTTTTATTGGATAAGTCTGCAATAGCTTCATCGACACTCTCGTTTATCAACGCCATTTGATTGAGGGTTGCAGTCCATAACTTATGGGCAGATTCATGAGTTCGTATTCTCCCTCCAGACAAACCCCCTGATGACTTTACAGCCTTCATTAGTCGCTGTTCGATCGACAGGTCTGTCCACACACCAGACCACTCGTGTTCATTATATCGAACTGTGTGCAGACCTACGACCTTGAACGTTTTGACTAGTGCCCCATACTGAATCTCAAGTACGGTAATCTGCTCAAGATACAGCCGTAGAGCTTTGGAGTACTGACCTCGACCTGCTGCTGCAAAGATAGGCAACATCTTAGCCACAATTGCAAGATGTAGATCGAAGTCATGTAACCGATCTGCTCTTATAAAATCTTTTATTAAGCAAATGAAACCATGATAAGTTGTCCAAAGAGCAGCTGTGCGGCTGTTCGACGATAAAATCTCGAACTTCTTTTTTATACGCTCTGATAACTCTTGTACGACTCTGGTCTTGTGGTTTACACCGAGTTTTTCATTGCTACACTTGGCAGCTATGTATGTGTAGCTAGCCATATCTTCAAGATCCTCCTCTGCTATTTTGTCCTCAAATAAATAGCAGCAGAGCACAATCTATTAAAAAGTGGGCCCTCAGTGCTTTGTAATAGGATCCACCGTCCATTATATATATATTATGTGAGTTACATTCCCAGGGTAGACTAATCTCATAAGGTCTTCCAGTCCGATGTCTGCCATGATATAACCCACACACCCCAAAAAGCTTTTCAGGGTGTGGAAGCCTCCCAGCCTAACAATAACTGGCATTCCTGTCTCGAGAACTATCCGACTAGCCTTCAACCAAAGTGGTAAATCGAAGGTGATTACCATCGGTTTGGTTGAGGCTGTCTTCAAGCACTCAATAAGTGTTGTATAGACTGTTGAGTAGCTGTCTGGGGGTTGATCGATTATCTGCAGGAACTCAATTTGTGATCTTGCCTTCACATTGGGCTTATGCAGTGATTTCATGAAACCTTTCCAATTGACGGGAGGATTGGCAGGGGTAAGTTCATCTCAAAAATACGGCTTTTAAGCTTTACAAAGAGTTTTATCAGAATTTGAAACGTGATAATTGTTGACAAATCAACAACCTTATTTACAACTACAAAATAAGGAAGCCATATCCGTACTCGGCTTCCATAACATCCCCACTACAACAATTTTCGCAAAATTTCCAAATTTAAGTAAAATTTCCAAATTTAAGTAAAATTTCAAAATTTTAGTAAATTGTTGAGAGGTCAGCCTATAAAAATGAAATTATCTCAATAAGTAAAGATCTGACGACCCTGAAACACTGATTCGCCCCACATAATGTCACTATTGCGGTAATTTTACACCCCCTATGGTACTCCTGGGGGTCTTTATTACGATAGTTACGAGTTTTTCAAGTGCGGTCCTCAGGCTAATATATATAAATATACGCGCTTGGAGAAAATTAGCTGTAACTTTTTTTGCTCAACAGATCCAGATTCAAAACTCTTTGGGGTGGTTCCTGACACTATGGACAACACATTCCTGTAAAAATCAGCTTGTCGCAAATTTTTTCCCAGATGGTCCTATATTAATGTTAATTGTCCCTAACTATTGGGACAGCTCAGTGGTTAATTCACTGTGAACAATGGACCTCTGCACTATGATATATATATAAAGAGTCAAGAGATGCCCAAATAGGCCCAAATGGCTAGCGTTATAAACCTCTCAAGTAAACAATTGCTACATCAATATAACCTCTTACGTTCACTCTACCGTCTAGCGTCTACAGTTCACAATTTGCATGATGATCAAATCAAATCAGGTCACAAGAACTGAAGAACAAAGACGAAAGTTGGAACTATACGTCTTATGCGGACAATGACATACACTAAACAGTAAACAAGCTAGCAGTAGTGAGTTGGTACAGTCTTTACTGCACGCTGGAAAATACCCTCCAATAAGTACTCCCTAGAGGGTTGTGTCACACTACCACACTCAGTTCACAGTACAATTTCGTTACTTTACTTGTAGTAAGTACAGGATAAACTATAAGCATATAAGCGCCGATATTCGATAATCGATGGCGGTATATTTAGAACGAGAGTTAGAGCCAAGTGCTAGGCAATGCGATGAGAGATTTACGATGACCTGCCATGAAGTATACTTCGACAAACTTATTAAGTGACATGTATAAGATTAAACCGGAGTTCAATATAGGGGTTTAAAGTCTAAATGAGGTTAGTAAGTTACTCACATGACATATTTCTGATGGGGGTAGGATACGGAGCTCAGACGGAGAAACGCACACAGCCAACACTACACAACGAACTAAGCAAGACACAAGCTCTCACGTGACGCGCGCACGTGGGCAATATCTAGTGAGGTCACCTGGCAACACCAATCAGAGTCGCGCTCAGCTGATCACGTTATTGCGCGCACGTGATACCACATGTAGGGTTGCCAAGATCACGGGATGCAGACAAAGTGTGCTTATCTAGCCCACGTGACAAGGCCATTTCCTGCTACGCTGCACTCAGTGTCACAGTGTATGTCAACTGGTACCATACCTCGTTTCTGGGCTTGTTAATTAGCATACAGCAATGTAAAATAGCAGAACGTGATTAATCCTGGTTTTAACTAAAGGATGTGCTAATATAGAGGACCGTAAACGATCGGAAGTCTATTATGAACCCTTTATTTGAAGATTTTAAAAGTTTCCATGCACTGCCCGAATCTGTGAACAAAGCATAACGTCATTATCTTACCTAATAGTGGCTAATACAGTGTATAAACGACTGTCAGATAACTTCATGATGAAGTTGTCTTCTAATATGACTTCACCTACTATGTAAGCGCTGGTGATGTGCATGAACAAATGTAATCGATATTTTAGCGGCATAATTTTTCTCACCTGCTCATTTAAAGTCGGCAATTTACTCCTTTACCTGCTTAACTCCTCCCTATTATATCTGATGGATATTAACGAGCGTGCGAAATAACTTGATTCTGAGGAAACCCGATGTCTGGAATAATAAAATTGCTAAATAAAATTGCTAAATAAAAATAAAGAAGTACAATAACGCCAAGTGCAAGCCCCAAAACGCCATTGCCCACACCCATTGTTTCCACCCAAAATTCCGGTAATTATTTCCGGTCTTTCTTCCTGTCTCGTTACAACGATAATTGCAGTTTTTTTGAAATATTTAGCGCAATTATGTGCATTGCTAAGACTAATAAAACAAGTTTTATACATAGTTACAACTTTTGATAACATTTACCGTTCCATGGTGTCCGTGCAGGTTCGTGACACTAATTATTGAATTTGAATATAAAGGCGGATCCTGTTTTATTCTGACTAATCACTGGAAATACCATAAGAAAATAATATCGATCATTAGACAAAGATTAAAATAATACAAGGAAATTTAGATTCGAGCAGTCAAGGCAAAATACACGGATTGCAAGGAAAATGTTGATGATAATTTGTCATCTAATACTTATATTTGTAGCGGTTGAAAGATTTGATGAAGGTGTAAGCAAGTACCAAAATAGAGTTAGAGTGAGTCTAAATATTAATTATCGTAAGTACATCTACTGTAACTGATAAATAAATACTTTAGGTAATCGGTACTTTATCGATCGTAGCACGCAAATCTTCGTTTTACTGGTTACGGTACTGGTACTGCTACTTCAAAGAAAATAATTAATTATAATTACCCCTGACAACATCGATTAAACCACTTAACTCTGAAAATAGGTAACCTTCGTGATAATAATGGTACAGTAACCTTGGTAACACTGGTACATACAGTAACCTTGATAGTACTGATACAGTAACCTTGGTAACACTGGTACAGTAACCTTGATAATAATGGTACAGTAATCTTGATAATAATGGTACAGTAACCTTGATAATAATGGTACAGTAACCTTGGTAACACTGGTACAGTAACCTTGACAACACTGGTACAGTAACCTTGGTAATAATGGTACAGTAACCTTTATAATAACTAGCAGGAACCCGTATTACTCTAAAGTGGTGTCAAGACTCAAGAGACTAAAATAATTATTACCTATTTAATTCGCGTTTTTGACACCACTTGGGGGTCCAAATTTTGGGCACTAAAATAATTATTCCTTGGCCAATTTTTTATTTTTTCATGCTGATTTGAAAAGCATAAAAGCATTTGACTCAGTCAACAAAATTTCAGTTGTATATCTTTTACGGTTTTTGCGGAAAGTTGCGTTAAAGTTGGGCCAGTTGGTAGATCACCGACCGGCTATAAGCCGGCTACTAACCGGCTATAAGCCGGCTTATAGCCGGCTACAATTTTTATAGCCGGCTATAAGCCGGCTTATAGCCGGTTAGTAGCCGCTTACATTTGTTGTTGAGCGACGGCTATTAGCCGGTTATAAGCCTGCTATTAGCCGTTTTGGTATTAAAAGTGGTTATAAGCCGGTTATAAGATATTAACTCAACTACATCGTACTGAACGATAGTCAGGAGCCGGCTATAAGAAATTCAGTGAAAACGGCTATTAGCCGGTTATAAGCCGGCTATTAGCCGTTTAGGTATCGAAAGTGGTTATAAGCCGGTTATAAGATATTAACTCAGTTCAGTACGATGAAGTTAAGTTAATATCTTATAGCCGGCTTATAGCCGGCTTATAACCACTTTCGATACCTAAACGGCTAATAGCCGGCTTATAACCGGCTAATAGCCGTCGCTCAACAACAAATGTAAGCGGCTACTAACCGGCTATAAGCCGGCTTATAGCCGGCTATAAAAATTGTAGCCGGCTATAAGCCGGTTTATAGCCGGCTTATAACCGGCTTATAGCCGGTCGGTGATCTACCAATTTCCCTAAAGTTGATGCCGTGGTGTCAGTAAAATGGCACAGATAAATATATAATGGAAAACATGTCCAGAACAGTTGTAAATCTTACAGACAAAGAGCTTAGTAAAGAGCAACTCTATGTCTTTTTCTTGTCTCACAAGTTTGCACCTACACCTCCCCTACCAGATCTAAGCCGCTTCGAGAACGATTTGTGTAGATGGTTTTCTAAAATGAGAGCTAAAGTTGTATTTGATAGCTTTAAATGTGGACCCAACAAAGCAGATAAGAGAGTTACTGACATGGAACGTTGTCTTATAAAGACTGATGCATCACGTACTTTCGAATCTTGTAAAAACCCTGCACTTGAGGCATTTATAAAATGCTGCAGAGCAGAAGTAGACCTCCACAGGCCAACTCAGAAATTCGTCTCACCAGATAACATCACTGCGCCCATCAGAGCAGCTCTCAAAGAAGTCAAAGGTTGGAAAGACATTGTTATCAGACCATTCGATAAAGGAGTAGGATTCTTCCTTCTTAGTGAAGAAGATTATATTCAACGAATAGGTGTACATTTAAATGATAGATCTGTATATAGTATTGTAAATAATGTAGATGATTTAGTTGTAGAATTGATTGATAAAATTTCGCATTGGACAATTGAGTTTAAAGATGAATTAGGTATGTCCAAGAAGGTCAAGGAGTGGGTTATTCCATGTACTGAGCTTAACCAGCCTGGAAACATGTACCTGAATCCCAAGGCACACAAACCGCCTTTGTATCCTGGGAGGATGATTACCACCGGCTGTGGTTCATACATTGAAAACCTTTCTGCCTTGACTGCGTATGAATTGAAGAAGGCCACTTTGAATTATAGAATTATTGATACCCCTCACTTTCTGAGGAAGATTGATAGCCTGAACGAGTCTAGCATATTGTTGGGAAAGGAGGTTATACATGTTGCCATCGATATATCTAACATGTTTACCAACATTCCTAGGGATATGGGGATCCAACAATGCACTAAGCACCTGAATAAAAGGAGTAGTGGTGATCAATTGTTTAGTACAGAATGCATTATTAGAGCACTAGAAATTACTCTTGATTACAACATTGCTTCATTTAACGGTATAACATACCGCCAGGAGCGTGGAGCAGCGATGGGTCCTAAGAACTCATGTGAGTATGCTGATTGTGCTATGGATAAGATTGATATCTTAGTTAACGAAGGAGATCTAGAATATGGCCCGCCTCATAGACCAGCATTCTGGGGTAGATTACGTGATGACATTTATATGGCTTGGCCCGGTACTGTTGAGGAACTATTACAATTCATGGAATGGCTCAATAGTATCCACCCAAACCTTTTGTTTACTTACGACTACTCTAGGGACGGCGTTGAGTTTCTAGACACCTATGTCTATGCTGTTGGTGATGTTGTCCACACCAAACTCTACTCTAAACCTAGTGACACCCACTGCTACCTTATCCCCACGTCATGCCATAGGAACCATGTTGTAAAAAACATACCTTTTGGAGTGGCGAGGCGGGTGAGACAGAACAACAGTGAAGACACTAACTTCTTGGAGCAGAGAGAGGTCTATACACGTTACCTTCTAGCCCGAGGTTATCATTCCAGTATTATAGAAGATGCCTTTAACAAATTTAGTGATATAGCTAATAGGAAAAACTTGTATACCCTTAAAGACAAGGATGAGTCGACTGCCTGTTTAATACCCATGGTGATGGATCAAAATCCAGCACTTCCCAACATGGGGGGCATTATCCATAAGTATAAGCACCTTCTCAACCTTGATCCGGCCCTGAAGAAGCTGGTACGTGCGGACAGTGTATTCGTGAGTCATCGAAAGAATCAAACTATCGGTGGCATGCTTGTACACAATAAGTACCGTGCCAGTGGAACTTTAAACTGTGATAATGAGAGAGAAACAACTGCAAGTCAGATCCAGGAACCAGACTCCGAAAGTCTAAGGGCGGTTCCCGGGGCTGTCGACCCAGGGTGCCATGCTTGTGGTAAATGCTATGTTTGTAAGCAAAATTTCCTGTCCCCCTGTTCCAACTTTAGTAGTCACCATTCTAAACAAGTTTTCCCTATAACTAAGTATATATCTTGTCAGAGTTATAACCTCATTTATTTAATGGAGTGTAAGACTTGTAAACAGTCGTATGTCGGTTATACTACCTCAAATCTCCCTAAGAGATTCTCTAACCATAAGAGTCACATAAAGAAAGGTATAAGAAGTTGTAAATTAGTTAACCATTTTTTAGATATTGATCATGATTTAGATTTTAGCACCATAGCCTCCTATAATTCCTCACTTAGTAAGCACCTTTCTGTCATTATAGTAGACGCTTTAGTATTTGAGCCTAATATTAGTAAAGCAGACAAAGAAAAGGCTATGGAAGCTAGAGAGGGGTTCTACCAGACCCAATTGAAAACCCTTGAACGGTTTGGGGGTATGAACACCCTTGATAGTAACCATATACTTTTTAAATCTGCCGGAGCTTAGTTTTAGTTTTAGTATATTTTGTAGATTTTATTTAGTTATACCATTATTCCAGAGACGTGCATACTACATTTTTTACTTTAGTATTAATTTTACAGGTTTTTTGTTGTGATTTAAAGTGATTTTCCGAGAATCAGTTATCAGTATTTAGATAAGAGATAAGATAAGAGTACATTTTTAACGGCTTTCAGTTTCTTTTTTAAATTTCAGTTCATCGGATTTTCCCACTGCTTTTAGTTTGTATTTATTCTCAATTGTATATGATTCGTATTTGTTGTAGTTACTTTAATGATATAATTTCTCAGAATTGATGTAAATAAATGATGCAAAGACTTTCGACGATCTAATCACAACCGCTTTCTTTTATTGTGTAGAAGTCCAGCCATGAAATATATATATATATATGGCGGTTAGATGAGTACACTACTCTCACAAGCATCTCGAGTCTCTCGGTGATCCTGCCTCCACACCACACTCAGTCTGGACTCCCTTCCGGCCGACCGAACTATTTTCCTAATATCTCCTAATATAACTTTGATCGAACAAGCCTAAATTCATGATGCACTATAAACTTGATTTGAGACAGAAATTTTAGACAATTTATCTGCTTACGTGTAATTTTAAAACTCTTATCAGTTACCTTGTCTTTTATCTAATTTTTATCAGCAGATTTATAAATCTGCTGTTCATTTGTAGTTATTACCTTGCTAGTTATGAGTAAATTTTTGCCTTCCATCAATTGAGTGCAGCTTTCAGTTTTAAAATTTTCAGTTTATTCAGATTTTTCGTTTTCGATATTGCAAATTTTTAATAAATCATGTTCAGATTATGGTGATAATGGATGTAAAGGTACTTCAACCGAATTAACAATCCAACCGTGTGTATGACGTGTCCCAGTAGCCAATCATAATATATGTATTTCTACCGGTGGCACATACTGGATGGCGGTTAGATGAGTACACTACTCTCACAAGCATCTCGAGTCTCTCGGTGATCCTGCCTCCACACCACACTCAGTCTGGACTCCCTTCCGGCCGACCGAACTATTTTCCTAATATCTCCTAATATAACTTTGATCGAACAAGCCTAAATTCATGATGCACTATAAACTTGATTTGAGACAGAAATTTTAGACAATTTATCTGCTTACGTGTAATTTTAAAACTCTTATCAGTTACCTTGTCTTTTATCTAATTTTTATCAGCAGATTTATAAATCTGCTGTTCATTTGTAGTTATTACCTTGCTAGTTATGAGTAAATTTTTGCCTTCCATCAATTGAGTGCAGCTTTCAGTTTTAAAATTTTCAGTTTATTCAGATTTTTCGTTTTCGATATTGCAAATTTTTAATAAATCATGTTCAGATTATGGTGATAATGGATGTAAAGGTACTTCAACCGAATTAACAATCCAACCGTGTGTATGACGTGTCCCAGTAGCCAATCATAATATATGTATTTCTACCGGTGGCACATACTGGATGGCGGTTAGATGAGTACACTACTCTCACAAGCATCTCGAGTCTCTCGGTGATCCTGCCTCCACACCACACTCAGTCTGGACTCCCTTCCGGCCGACCGAACTATTTTCCTAATATCTCCTAATATAACTTTGATCGAACAAGCCTAAATTCATGATGCACTATAAACTTGATTTGAGACAGAAATTTTAGACAATTTATCTGCTTACGTGTAATTTTAAAACTCTTATCAGTTACCTTGTCTTTTATCTAATTTTTATCAGCAGATTTATAAATCTGCTGTTCATTTGTAGTTATTACCTTGCTAGTTATGAGTAAATTTTTGCCTTCCATCAATTGAGTGCAGCTTTCAGTTTTAAAATTTTCAGTTTATTCAGATTTTTCGTTTTCGATATTGCAAATTTTTAATAAATCATGTTCAGATTATGGTGATAATGGATGTAAAGGTACTTCAACCGAATTAACAATCCAACCGTGTGTATGACGTGTCCCAGTAGCCAATCATAATATATATATATATATCGTCTCGCTTTATATATAGTAAGATGGTACAGTAACTTTGACAACACTGGTACAGTAACCTTGATAATAATGGTACAGTAACTTTGACAACACTGGTACAGTAACCTTGATAATAATGGTACAGTAACCTTGACAACACTGGTACAGTAACCTTGGTAACATTGGTACAGTAACCTTGACAACACTGGTACAGTAACCTTGATAATAATGGTACAGTAACCTTGATAATACTGCTACAGTAACCTTGGTAATAATGGTCCAGTAACTTTGAGTTTGTATCATCAAAAGTAGTACATCATTTTTATTAATTTTATTACAAAGAAAATACGCCGGAAGACGGCTCTTACTAATTCGCTCGCCCAAAAATTTCACGTGACTTTGGTTTTTATGGTTTTGCAGCCGTACAAAACGGTTTTACATAAACCCTTATCCCAACCCTAACCGGAACCCTAACCATAACCATAACCATAACCCCGAAGCTAACCATAACCATAACCATAACCCCGAAGCTAACCATAACCCTTACCACAATCCTAACCCTAACCCGAGCCCTAAACAATCGAATTCATGTTTTGCTAGCCTGTCACGTGACCAAAACGGTTTTTTGCCCATAACTCTCCGTGGAAGCATTTTTACCCTACGTCATGTGGGGTGATTCGGAATCAGCGTCCAAAAATACACCGATTCAGATCAATTTCACACCTAAAGGGCCTTTTCACAAGAATGTACATGCCTTTACAAAAGTGACTTATGAGTGTAAACAAAATTAGGGACACCGAAACACCAAATGACGAGTAAACTGGTCATAGGAACTTAGCAATTATATCGGTCCCTAAGTGCACCTATAGCTTATTAGTGGAAACTGGAACGATCCTGCAACCAAGGCATACTATAAAGTTTGTTCTAATGGACTAAAAAGGTTGCAGCTTAAAATATAGATATCATAAAAATGTACCATAAACATTTTAAGTTTTCAGTATTTTATTAATATGATATTCGAATACAATCAATTTAAAGATAGATAATATATACTTACAATAAACAATTACATAATTATATCATTAGTCATTACCTTAAACAGTAAATTTAGAGTGCTGATCATCATTAATAATATGAGGATTTGTAGCATTTGTACGGGGTTGAAGATAACGAATCAAAATATTAATTAATGACAGGAATACGCACAAATATTTAATCAGTAAAGTAGCAGTGGGATTGTGCAAAGGCGTCTAGCATTGTAAAACAGGTCGTAGTTAATCATAACAAAATCATAACAAAGTTACAACAAAGTAATAACAAAGTCATAATACTATAATAACAAAGTAAGGTTTATGATTAATTGATACAGTACGGAGCAAGTAAACCACAGAGTAACACAATTACAACTAAAAGAACTTATAAAATAGTTTTGTGGTTATTTATCTTAACGATTCGACACAATCTGAATCTTAAAAACTGTTCCAAGCATATTCCAGATGGCAGATACTAAAACATGCAGCTGTACCTGAAAATAGCACAACCAAGATAGCAGCAAATCACATTTAACACACTTGACGTACAACAAGCAATAAACTGACCTGAGCAGTGACTTTGTAGATTCATTTATGCCCATCATGGTCAGGTCCAGCCTTATATTGGATTCCAGCTCCAACAGGAATAATCACAGTCTCAGCTGAAGTAACGCGAACTTCTAAAATAAACGGGCAGTACCACCGAAATAGTCCTATGCAGTGTAGCAGATATATCTTCAGTAGTACGTGCAAGGAGCAAGGACAAGTCGTGCAGTGGAGGATCTAAAAATAGCACACGATAATATAGTCTAGGACAAACAGCAGGTAGAAGTTGGTGCTGCTTTATGCACACATGATACGTGCAGCAGCACAGAGCCGCTAGTTTCCTGCTGCTGCAAGCTTGTCACGTGACATGCAGGTTACAGTGTGTAATGTGTGTGTGTTACGTAATGTGGTTATGATAACTACTACATGATAAGACGCGTTACAATGCGGGTCCGCCGGCTCCTCATGTTTTTAAGAAGAGAAGAAGGAGGGGAACGTTAGGAACTTCACGTTTACCTGTTAAGGTTAGATCACGTTCTGACTAAGTTTTTAGAGAGAAAGTGAGGTCACGTGGTGTGTGCCAGGAAAAGAAGCTATTTTGAGTGAGCTCCCGCTGGTGAGATAATTGGCTGACTGGTAAGTGATGTAACGAGATGTAGACGACATGAAGCTTAGTGAGATGTAGACTGTTTGTGAATGGTCACAATTATGGTGGGGTGATCGACCACGAAGGTAATGACCTTATTATGAATATGTTAGGATAGTACGAACGTTAATGATGATTATTTAGTTATTTATACCAAAATGAACTATGAAAATGACGCAATAGTCAATTGGGCTTCGGCGTGCTTATTAAGCTGAGTTGGGCACTCCGCACTAGTATTGCTAATCTTGTTCGTTATAATTATAAACCGATGGATTTCATTTCGTCGTCAACTTTAGGTAATAACACTGATAGCTATAAATAATGATATAAGCAGATCAATTCAAAATAAACAAAAGCACCCCAACAAAAGTAGTATCAGACGTTTGTCCGATCAGGTGACTCAGGTGACTTTTGGCAAAAAAAGACTGTTGAGTGTTCCCTGAATTTGAAACAAAGCGTAAAATACTAAATCCATCACTCAAAGCCGGGAAGATCACGTATTCGGTATTGCAGATAAAACCTCTCACGTGAGAGGTTTTATCTGCAATACCGAATACGTGACCTTCCCGGCTTTGAGTGATGGATTTAGTATTTTACGCTTTAGTATTTTACGCTTTTTAAAAGTTTTACGGTACCGTAAAACTTTTAAAAAGTAAGTGTTTTCGAAGATAATAATCGTGGTGTCCTCCACGAAAGTTATATCGTAAGTTATATCGTGTACTCTAAGATCGATCGTAACTTTACGATCGCGCCTAAAAAGTGTCCACGAAACATTTTGTAATCTGAGATCATGTAAATTACTCCAGTAGCAGGGAGGAGTTGAGTGTGCACTTCGATGTATAGAGTTTTTTGCTGCTGAATCGGGTTAAATAGGTCATTGGTAACTCAAAAAATCGAGGGCCGCATGTTGTGTCGCTAGTCCCAACCCTGTGGAGCCACGCCCATATTTCATATCAGGTGCGTATATGGGAAATATGTATCTCAGCTTCTGAAGGTCTTAGAGACTCAAAATTGACTTTAAAATGACCGCAATGCACATATTTATATTGGTACTATGAAGGTCATGAAGGCCCAAAATGCTTATTTTTGGGAAAAAATCAAAAAAACCAATTTTCACTTGGGCGTGAGTAAAAAATCGACTCTTAGAAATTGAGTGAAAATCGAGTAAGCAGTTCACTGTCTACAACATTTCTAAACACAGGGTCCTCTGTTAGGTCATTCTAAATCAGAATTGATAAAGTAATCAAATTCTATTAGTAGTTTCAACCCTGTGGAGCCACGCCCATATTTCATATTATGTGCGAATATGGGAAATTTGTATCTCAGCTTCTGAAGGTCTTAGAGACTCAAAAGTGGGCTTAAAATGACCGTAATGTACATGTTTATATTGGCACTATAAGGGTCATGAAGGCCCAGAATGCTTATTTTTTGGAAAAATTCAGTAAAACCGATTTTCACTTGGGCGTGAGTAAAAATCGACTCTTAGAAGTTAAGTGAAATCGAGTATGAAGTTCAGTGTCTGCAACGTTTCTAAACACAGGATCCTTTGTAAGATCATTCTGAATCAGAATTGATAAGGTATGCAAATTCTATTAGTAGTTTTAACCCTAGGGTGCAAAACTCCTAAATTACCACCAAGCGCAAATATATATAATGACTTTTCTATCTCGGCTTCTGAAGTTCTGAATGTTGTAGGGGCCTCTCTTTGAGCTCAAACTAACTACGATGGCCACATTTATATACCAACTGTAAAGAACCGTAGGGTCTATTATACTCTATAGTGCTTAGTTTTTAAAAACTCATTAAAAACTGTTTTAACCTTCATGCATCATAAAGTAGTAACATCAAACATGTACTTAATCATGGTATCTCGGGCTAAAAAAGTTTTATAGACATTTGCAGCACAGGAAAACGTTCAACATAAACACATTCGGATAACATTTATGGAGCAGCACATACCACCTAACTTTAATTTTGGTATAACTGCGAAAATACTCAGTTTCAGAAGCTCCTTCCAGCTATCTTAGGCTGCCTTCAGCTCCCTCTCTGGGGCTCTCTTCAGTACTGCTTGGCTATTATGGCTAATCAACTTGAATCCAACCTCATGTAGCAGAATCTACTTCTATAGCTACCTTCTGCTAACTCCATGTCAACTCTACCCAGGTACCGCCTACCACCACCAGTACGTTGTAATTTTAGATCTTTCTAGCAACCTCTGATATGAGTACTATCTTTGCTGCATCCAACAATTTCCAGCTCATTAAGGAAGAGGAAATTTGCTGTTTCTAGCAACCTCTAAACACCAGAATAAAATGTTGCTGATGGTTGCTAGACAGGGCAAGACGTAGCCCAATAGCTTAAGCTAAGGTTGCTAGAAATAGCAGAAGTTGGAGGAACCTTGGTGGTAGCTAAATAGAGGTAGCCGAAGTAGGTGAAAACAGCTGGAATTTGTGGTTTCTGCCATCTGGTGGTATAGTAGCTGGATAAAGGAAAAGATAGCACTCATATCAGAGGTTGCTAGAAAGATCTAAAATTATAACGTACTGGTGGTGGTAGCTGGGTAGAGTTGACATGGAGTTAGCAGAAGGTAGCTATAGAAGTAGATTCTGCTACATGAGGTTGGATTCAAGTTGATTAGCCATAATAGCCAAGCAGTACTGAAGAGAGCCCCAGAGAGGGAGCTGAAGGCAGCCTAAGATAGCTGGAAGGAGCTTCTGAAACTGAGTATTTTCGCAGTTATACCAAAATTAAAGTTAGGTGGTATGTGCTGCTCCATAAATGTTATCCGAATGTGTTTATGTTGAACGTTTTCCTGTGCTGCAAATGTCTATAAAACTTTTTTAGCCCGAGATACCATGATTAAGTACATGTTTGATGTTACTACTTTATGATGCATGAAGGTTAAAACAGTTTTTAATGAGTTTTTAAAAACTAAGCACTATAGAGTATATAAATGTGGCCATCGCAGTTAGTTTGAGCTCAAAGAGAGGCCCCTACAACGTTCAGAACTTCAGAAGCCGAGATAGAAAAGTCATTATATATTTGCGCCTGGTGGTAATTTAGGAGTTTTGCACCCTAGGGTTAAAACTACTAATAGAATTTGCGTACCTTATCAATTCTGATTCAGAATGACCTTACAAAGGATCCTGTGTTTAGAAACGTTGCAGACACTGAACTTCATACTCGATTTCACTTAACTTCTAAGAGTCGATTTTTACTCACGCCCAAGTGAAAATCGGTTTTACTGAATTTTTCCAAAAAATAAGCATTCTGGGCCTTCATGACCCTTATAGTGCCAATATAAACATGTACATTACGGTCATTTTAAGCCCACCTTTGAGTCTCTAAGACCTTCAGAAGCTGAGATACAAATTTCCCATATTCGCACATAATATGAAATATGGGCGTGGCTCCACAGGGTTGAAACTACTAATAGAATTTGATTACTTTATCAATTCTGATTTAGAATGACCTAACAGAGGACCCTGTGTTTAGAAATGTTGTAGACACTGAACTGCTTACTCGATTTTCACTCAATTTCTAAGAGTCGATTTTTTACTCGCGCCCAAGTGACGATTGGTTTTTCTGATTTTTTTCCAAAAATAAGCATTTTGGGCTTTCATGACCTTCATAGTACCAATATAAACATGTGCATTGCGGTCATTTTAAAGTCAATTTTGAGTCTCTAAGACCTTCAGAAGCTGAGATACATATTTCCCATATACGCACCTGATATGAAATATGGGCGTGGCTCCACAGGGTTGGGACTAGCGACACAACATGCGGCCCTCGATTTTTTGAGTTACCAATGACCTATTTAACCCGATTCAGCAGCAAAAAACTCTATACATCGAAGTGCACACTCAACTCCTCCCTGCTACTGGAGTAAATCAATTTAATTAGCCTCCGGAATCTTGTCCACGAAACTCAGTTCAAGGTTGATCGTAGAGCAAATTGTTTTATCACGTGACGCGGTACATTGACCAATAGGAGATTCGCAACACAAGTTAATTCACGCAGTCGGAACGCGCAGCTCTTGTATAACGCCATTTTGATCATAAATTGAACTCGTTTTGCGTTGTGTTAATAGAATTGATGGCGGTCTTTATTTCTTGTTCTTACTTTATTTCAAGTGTATCTAATGTAATTCTATCAAGTTTATTGATGTGTTATAAAAATGTAATTTAAATCGTTTTAAATCATTCATCAAGAGCTAGAGACAAAAATAAACAAGTATGTTACAACAATATAAAATAATATGATAAATTCCATGCGTACCATGTAACTTAACTGTAAGATTAAAGATTATATATACCATAATAGATCAAACGTTTATAATTATATGCTCAGTCACTGAGATATGTACAACTACCACAATGAAATGTATTTCACTGATCGTTTATTTTTCGCTCGTTGCAGTCTAAGCATGCCTTCCTGGATGTCGTTTGTCCGTTTCTGTTCTGCCAGCAACTGCTTAAACTCGTCGTTTCGGACGTCTCTTGTCACCGTTCTGCTTGAGCGGATCGAGCCAGTTGTAGCTCTAGCAGGAGGATTCTGAGAGGAGGTTTGTGTGGCTAGTGGAGAGGGTTGCAGTTGAAAGGAGGATGGTGGTGTTGATAGAGAGAAGGGACTCTGAATAGAGGAGTCGGGGGAGGGAATCGGGGTGCTGGATCTCGGGGTGCTGGAACTCGGGGTGCTGGATCTCGGGTTTCTGTTCAGGTCAAAGGATATTTCCGAGTCGTTACTGTCGTTTAGCACCAGGTTTGAGTGAGCTATCAAACTTCCAATGATTCCACAAGAACGTGACACATCTGCAGTGTCGATTCCTCCTGGAATACCCCGAACAGTTGTTCCTGATATACTGTCCAAAGCAAGGGTTTCCACCTTGCTGAGAGGGGGGGGCTGAGCTGGCGCCACCACCAGTCTTTCGCTGCTCCTTTTCAATGTTGCGAAGCTTGGACCTAGCAGAGCATGAAGTGTCGATCCATTTCTTCCTAACATCTTTCCATTCTCTGTCTCCTTTACCGTTGATCGCGTTCACCGACTTAGTTATTGCTAACCACAATTTCTCCTTTGCCTCGCTGGTTATAGTAGGCGTGAATCGGCCTTTGATAATAGCTGTGTTCTTCCCCGCTTCCTGCATAATAACTTGCACCTCCTCCGAGGTGAAGTTCCGTGCTCGTTCCTTCTTGACAACTGCAGTTACGGGCTCCGCCTTCTGTTTCTTTCTTTTCCTTTTCCCTAGTGAGGCATTGATGATGGTTATCGGCGGGGTTATTCCATTATCCGAAGTATTGAGGTCGTCATCTGATGTAATTCTAGCGAGTTCAGTGTCTAAAGTAGCGAGGTCAGCGTCTAAAGTAGTTAGGTCAGTGTCCAAAGGAGGTCCTGTCGAATCCGATGAGATCTGTTCAGTATTGGATGAGGAAGGCCGGTCTATAGGATCAGAAGGTGGAGTAATAGCGGTAATATCAGATACGGTCTGCATGATGAAGGTTGATAACTGATAATTATAACAGAAAACAAATTTGAGCGAAGAACGGGCGGGCGGGATAGATTCTGATAATCCCGGCTCCTGCTGTTAGTTTTTTCCCGCTTAAATTACCCCGGCACAGTTTCTATAATGGACAGAATTTTAAACGTGTGGACTTCACTATTTTATGTAATACCAGTATTTAATTACCGGAGTTAATTATTTAGCTCTTTCCATTCATATACTCACTTTATCGTCTATCATGAGGCATGGTTTGTAGTTATTATCTCACGATCACCATTTATCCCCTTATAGTAGTTTAATTTCCTCATGTTACTTTGCTAAGTACTTTTCTCGGTAGCACATTATACAATTAGATCCATTTTAGACCTTCTTGACTTTAACCTCATGGTTGTGGCACTTAATTCTAGGATGTTTAAGTCATTAACAGTTTTTCTTCCGGTTTTTATGGTCTGCCAAACGTTCACTCAGCACCTGTACTGATTACCAGCATAGTTAATCACTAATCTCCATCTCTTTGTTTTTCCCAGCCGCTAATCTGTAGCTCACTTTTCAATCGACCCAGTTTAGACCTCACGTCTAAGCTCTCTAAACCAAACCAAACCAAACCAAATTCAGTGTGTGTGATTTTGCTTACATTACTTGAATTCTTACATTACTTCCAGGATCAGTTCCAGCACTTTCTGAGTTGATTACCTATTATAATCATTATATATATATATATTTCTCTTTCATATATATATATTGTATATATATAATAAGGAATTTTAACTAATAAATACACATATGACTATAATTTATGACACCACACTCCCTCAACAATCAACTTAATTTATTTGCATTTAAGGAATTCACGAAATCAATAATGGCATTTTATCATTGGTATAGCAACAGGGTCACCGTCCAGAGCCATCCGGTCGTCAGTCGAACTCATCAGTCTGTTACTGACTTTCTTGACCGCTCTACTGATACTTCAATAATAGATAATTTTCGTTTAGACAAAGTCGGAATCCATCATTTCGCAGAAAAAATCAGAAAACACGAGTTGATTGAGCGGAAGACTCAATCTGGCCTCCCTGTTGAGACTCAGCTCATGGTTGCCCTTAGCTTCTATTCCTCTGGCAACTCACTTCGCTCACTTCGCAGCACTGCCGACCTCAAACTGTCACTTGGTTCTGTCGAGAATTGTGTAAAGAATGTTTCGGTTGCCTTGTCGTCATTGGCGAGTGAGTATATCACTAACTCGTGGGAAACAAGCTCGGTTGTTGCGACTAAACAAGGTTTCCTGGATTATGGTGGGTTTCCAGGGTGTCTTGGGGCAATTGATGGGACTAAGATAAAGATAAGAGCCCCGTCAGTTGACGAAGATGCGTATGTGGGTCGGCATCCCGGACACTACATTAACTGTCAGGCAATTTGTGACCATAGATTAAAGTTTTTGGAAGCATCTGTTCGGTGGCCTGCGAGCGTAAATGATTCTACAATATGGGAGCATTGCTCTTTCAGAGAAGAACTGGGGCTTTTCCTCGCTTCAAAACCCTCTGACTACCAAGGTTGGCTCATTGGGGATTCGGGGTATGCTCAGAGAGAAGAAATGATGATACCGTATCTTGAACCGGACTCCACGGCAAAGGTAAAATATAATGGACGCCACAAGAAGTCTCGGTGTGTAATTGAGCGGGCATTTGGGGCACTAAAATCTCGCTTCAGATGCCTCTGCAAGGAGAGTGGGGGTGCCCTGATGTTTGCACCTGATATGGCATGCGCTATAATCGTGAGCTGCATGGTGTTGCATAATTATTGCATTGAGCGGAATTTCCCGATGACAACTTCAGAGCATGTGAAGAAGAGCATAGAACTTGAGAACATTGCTAATGTGTCGATCCGACCACCACCTACTATCTCACAATCCGATAAGACGCTCAGCATCCGCGGGATCGTGGCAAGAAACAAACTAATGGTTACTCACTTCAGCTCCAAGAAAAGGTTAATTTCAATACACCTTTAAGTTTAATATAATTGTATTTTATTTGATGACTATAACACATCATATCACATGGTTCAAAATAACCATATTTCTATGAAAATTCGACAAAATATTAATCATGGTAAAATTTTTACTATCTACTAATAAATTTACGCGCAGGGTCAGGCAGTGACAAAGCGACAGTGGCAGTGCAGCAGACTGATACTTGAGCAATTAGTACAGCACAGAGTCAGAATGATTATTCTTTGGTTAAATGCGCAATTATATTTTGTTAACTGTGAGGTCATCATATTTTTATCATTACCCGTATGAGCAGAATGGTAATAATTTTTAATTTCGTTCAATGGGTATATTAGCATGTCCTCTATTGTTATTGAAATAATATAACTATAAACACTTTTATCCGATCACAGACTATTTTGATCAGTACCATTTAAAGTCATTAAACGTTTAAGAATATAGGAAGAAGATTCGGTAATAGCGTAATATCGACCTCTAAGTTGATCGTAAGTCCCTAAAAGTTGACAAATAGGTGTCGTGAGTTATATCGTAAGTGGCCATTTCTACGATCAACCAAAAGTTCAACTTACGATCAAATTTTGAATCTACGATCGCGTGATTCACCTCACGCAACCATCACGCTCCTTATTTGGGTTAATAAGGTGGTAGTAGGATATCATATGTAGATCGTAAAGTTATATCGTAAGTAGCTAAAGTTCAATCGTAAGGCTTAAATCGATTAACGTTTCGTGGACAGATTGATAGTAACTTTGACAGTGGATGTCTCACGATCGTAAATATTACAGCCTAAGTTTGATCGTAACTGTTTCGTGGAGGACACCCAGGGTGTCCTCCACGAAACAGTTACGATCAAGTCCTCCACGAAACAGTCGGGCTAGATCAGTTGGGTGTAGAAAAGAAGAGGTTAACAAGAAATAACCGGAGCTAGCAAGATAATAAAACAAACTGTGAGCTATGATATTAGCTATTACATTAGCTGACAGCTAGTGACGTCATCACAAGTAGTAACGAAACAAACCAGTTATTGTGGTGTGGTTATCCCTTATATGGGCATGAATATTGCTCCGATCTGGGTGTTCTACTTCAGGAGGGACAGCGCACTGGTTATGTGGATTGTGGAAAGTTGGATCAATCCTTTGAGTTTGAGACAGGGGTATTGTGTCATTGTCAGGGTTGATTTTAAGGTTTTAAGGCAGCTACCGCATGTTTATATTATATTTTAGATTTGTTGAAATTTCCCCGGCAACGGCATAAAAACTAAAAACACAAAAAAGTAACCAAAAAGTGACCGAATAATTGAATGAAATTTTCAAAATCAATGTATAACCAACGGCTTCATTACCTTATTATATGTTATTGATCATAATTTTGATTTAGGCCTCGAATAAAATTTTAAGGGTTTTTTTTCAGAATTTGACCGCCAAATTTTGAGGCCTAAATCAAAGAAATTTTTAAAGGAGCGGATTGGGTGCCGTGGTCGAGTTGTCTGATTCGCAGACTTAATGGATCACCTTCCTAATATAGTTATAAGGTTCATTAATATATTAATAATTCAATTCAAAGTTTTTCATTTTTTTTTTTTAATTCGTGGGGTATATTCAATGAGTTTATTTATTTTATTCACATTAGCCAAATCGGTTAAGAGTTGGGATGGGGTCAGGTTCTAGGTTCTTACTCCTTACCTTATGAGTTATGAAGCCTGGCAATTACCTGTGTTTCTTCTTCAACTTATAATCCTATTGTTAATTTTGTCTTCTATTGATAGAATTGTAATGGTCTTGATTTGTCATCACCTGATCGACTGTTTCTCGGTTTTTCCTTAAACCGAGAGATTTTGTTGAATCAATATTAAGCATTAAAAGACTTGAAATATCTGAAATTGTAGATATAGTTGTACACTGTACAGTATCTACTCTGAGAAAAGAAATTACATACCAAGTAAGCAATCTTAAAGCTCAAGACTCTTCATTGTATCAGCTGAATTTCTATTGTTAAAAAGATAAAAACAAAATCACAGTGCTGGCAAGCACGACCGCCAGCATTATATACTCACTATACTATTTACCCCTATACTATTATACCACTTTACTGTTTTTCCAGGCATTAAGACTCATCGAAAGTTGTCAGCAGGCATATTTTAAGTTCAAAACAATATAATTTAATGTCAAAGATGAAAGATCAAAATCGCCATATTTGACATGGCTTCGAAGGAGAGGGGTCCAACAGCGTCAGCGATTAGGTGTTTCGTAGGGAGGTCAGTATCTGAAGCTTTCCGTTTCATGTTCTGTTTTGCTGTGTAGACTGTTCGCTGCAGGAGTAGGAGGGTGGGAATGAGGCTTCGTATTCGTCACAGTAGTGTCATTCATCAGATTGAGGCGTCGGAAGCAGGTCTTATTAATGCATCTTCAGTAGGTCGTGTCGTCGCGCTTCTTATCCAGGCAGTTGCGGTATCCGTCGATGATAAAGTTTCTTGAACCAAAAGTACGTCCAGGAATGAAGGTGACTGTGGAGGACATGTTGTTCGATGCTTCGGTAGAATCATGGTGACCTTATAATACATGTCATATAATAAATATATGGCCCAAGCATATGAGCTTGTTATCCCAATCGGAGATATGACTTTATACGATGCCTGTGATAGGAATTAGGATCATCTACTGCTTACGACTGACTAAGTGGATCACTTCGACATACGTGGCTTGAACCGACCCGAAGGAATTGTGATCACCTGTTGCTTACGACTGGATCAGTGGATCAATTCAAAATATTAAATCTACATGTCTCTATCAATCTCCGCGGCTGATGTCACCTTAATTTCTATTGTTCAAGTTGTACACCTGTCATTTCCCGCTTGATACTATATATCACACCGGTTGTAACCACTAGTGCGATTTGCATTATAATTACAACTAAACCCGGACTTTCATGATATGCATATTGAACAGTAAAAGAAGCAATTACACTGGTTAAGCTGCCACAACTGCCGATTATCGAAGATGTAAAAGATCTGACGGATGTTGGAAAATATTCGGAAGCAATGACGTAGGTTAACCATCCCAATATGGTCAGTATACCTCTGTTCATAAGGAGGACCGTCAACGTCAAAGCGGAAGGTATGCAGAAGTATAGTGGGATGAAAACAAAAACTGGAATAAGGCTGGAGATAAAAAACAAGTTCCTTCTCTCTATCTTATCAACGAGAAGAAGTGCTATGACTAGACTAATTGGTTCAGCTAGTCCGATGACCCCTAGATCAAATAAAACAGAATTGTCAAATGAACAAGACTGTTTCTGTGTGATTTTCACCGAATGACAAGGACCTTCGTCCACGAAGAGAGGAGCTGCATAAAGCATACCCATGTAAACAAAATGTCCCGTCAATGTTATGATCACAAGCTTCCAAAAATCTGATAGATAGCCTGTAGTCCTCAAAATTTGATAGCTTTGATAAAAGGATGTAATTTCCAGTTCCTCAGAATTATTGTCCAGGGTAATTTCAACCTCCTCCAGTTCTTTAGTGCAGTTCAAGTAGGCTAGTGTTTTCAAAGTTTCTTGGGCATTTTCTAATTTACCCATCCGGACGTCATGTCTTGGAGATTCTCTGATTATAAAGAGAAGAACTAAGATTGGTGAACATAGAAGTGCAGTGATGATCAAGTAGCCTCGCCATCCATATGGTCCAAGCGTAAGATAAGCCAATCCACTGCTAAGTGCTGTTCCAACACCCCAGCCGATTCCTACAGATGACATGCTGAGTGACCTGTATTTTATCGTTGGTATTTCTGCTGAATAGGCTGCCGCAGGACCACCTCCAATACCTCCACTAGCCCCAACAATGGCCCTGCAGATAAGTAACTGCCAAAGATTTCTAGCGAGTCCTGACAATATTCCTGATGAAAGTAATGCGATGGTTGTGATAATTAATACTATCCTCCTTCCATACCTATCTCCAAGATGAGATAGTAAGAGGGCGAAAATTGTAGAAGTAATCATACTGATGATTTGAAGTGTTGAAGTCCAGAAAGATGACAGGTCCCACTCACATTTCAAAATCAAGCTTACTACTGACATTACTGCCACTTCGGCTCCTGCCATAATCTTGAAGCAATATGGCCCTAAACCGTACAAAACCGAACCGAATCCACATCCCAATCGTTCTATAGCTTCTCCTATGGTATGTGACTTCCTAGACGAGCTTGAAGACGGCTCAATTGCGGCTGTCAGCGGACTTTTTTCGTTATTTTCCGATTCCATTTTTCTGTTGTGGAATAAAATGCGTTACAAATATATAATATACATGTTGTCAATAATCTAGGAATTTAGCAAAAAAAACACGGCAATTAAAACAATTTATCAACAAACAAAAATCTAACAAGCAAACAAAGTTGAAACCTTATTATTCAGGTAATAGCTACCCTCTCTCTATAGCTCTCTGACTAACGACACTTACTCGCACTTCTTTCAATGGGGACAATGAGTTGCGTGTAAACTATCCACTGTAGTATAATATTATAATAGTCTATATACATACTATTTGACCAAAACCCATAATCATGGGTAGAGTGGACCGCTGCCAGTGTCTCTCTTTCCCAAACAAAAGGAAATGATATTAATTTGATTGACCGTTTTCAAATGCAAAATGATACCGAGAATGAAATCGGTCGCTCGCTTTTCCCATTCATTCACGGCTTATACGAATTGCAATAGGTTTCGATAAATTACATCGATCACATGCTGTAATAATCTCTTTGGGTTGCGTTCGGGTCGATACCTAGTATTTCGGGATAAGGGTGGTAGTTAGTGAATTAGCTGAAGTTTATTGAATCTTTATTGCCGAGTACAGCTGTCTTCGGGTATTACATTTGTAAATGAATGGGAAAGCGAGCGACCGATTTCATTCTCGGTATCATTTTGCATTTGAAAACGGTCAATCAAATTAATATCATTTCCTTTTGTTTGGGAAAGAGAGACACTGGCAACGGTCCACTCTACCCATGATTATGGGTTTTGGTCAAATATCATCGCTTTTTGATTAATGTCAGGGTACTTTATAAAGTCGAAATATAAACTGATATCTTCATTAATAAGGAGGAAGTTTCAACGATTTCGAAATTTTTCCTTTGAAAACATTTCCTTGTGTTTGGGTAAGCATATCGGTCGATCGCTGACTGAATTTGCCACTTGATACTCATTCAAGTTGGCATTAAATTTATATATAATGACATTGAACTGTCGTGGTAAAGCAGAATTTGTTCGAAATCACGAATGAGCAAAATTATCACCTTTCGCACGTTCAAACTATGAGCGGACGTTGCGTGCGCATCCAATATTGAATCGCCGTAAATTTTTGCGTGTTGGTGTTTTATATATAGTTTGATAAGCATGCAAAGTTTCAAAGTATTTCAAGAAGAACTGCAATCACAACGGCACACCAACGTTTACAGAAAATTGTAAAAACAGCAATTTTCAGTGATTTTAGCAATTTTCTATCAATTTGGGCGTGTCCCCACGTGTGCAACTTTTAGATTTTTAACTTTAAAACTAGCCTAATACACAATTTATACCTATAGGAAGCAGAACTGAGCTCCACAACCCAAGGGATAGCCCAGCACCAGAGAATACTAAATCGCAAAATTGACGTTTTTATAAAATAATTCTTCAAAAAAGCACTAACTTCAATGGCAAATATCTTTATGAAGGAGCAAGGTAGGGAAACTTTCCGGTAGATTTTCAGAATGCTTGAACAATTATCTAATATAAAAATGTCTCAGATTTTGAATAAAATTACTTCTTAATGGTGTAAAATCAGTTTGAAAAGTTGTTATTTTGTGAAAAATAAAGTTTTAAAAACACTTAATTTGATGACGTCATCAAGTGGTGATGATGACGTTAAATTATTTTTTGATATAATTGAAACTGAAGTGTAAACAATTATCTTTAAGACCTGTGGTCGGAAATTGCTGTATCTTTTATACTTTTGAATCTCCGGACACTTAAATTCAGGCTACAATTGACTACATTTGACTGGCAAAGCGTCTATCCCTGAATATATGTATCACGACAATCTATCGTAAAACAGGGGTTCCAGAAAACCCATTTCCCGATACTCCTGAAACACGAATTTTTTTTTACAGTCGATTTGGTCAACGTCTAGACGCCCTGCAAAGTTTCAGATCTTTAACTTAATTTTAACATGGTTTTTAAGGCACCTGAATATGGCAATTTTGGGTTTTTTACCGAATTTCGTATAACATGCTGGCGCGTATTTTGCGTAAATTTCTTAAAAACCTCCACATAACTATTTCTTGTTCCTGTCATCTTTAACATTGAATTAGAATGATTTGAACTTAAATATACCTGCTGAACTACTTTCGATGAGTCTTAATGCCCGAAAAACAATAAAGGGTTATATTTATAAAAGTAAAGGGGGTAAATAGTAAAGGGGGTAAATAGTATTGTGAATATAAGAAGCACGGTCATGCTTGCCAGCATTGTGATAGTAGCAGAGCGGAGTTGAGTGTGCACTTCGATGTACACGATTTTTGACGCCACAGGCTCCTTCGCTAGGTCATTCTCGTTTAGGTACGCAATTTGTATCGCACAAATTGCCGAAACACTGCGTTACAAAGTATCCAGTCAGGACATACTTTACCCTGTTACCCTTTAGTTATGGTTTCAAGTGATCTTAGCTGGTCGACACATATCGGCAATATGGTACCCAAAGCGAGGAGCATGCTATCTTGGGTATTCAGTGTGTTCAAAACTCACGACAAGACCGTAATGACTACTCTCTACAAGTCACTAGTAAAAGCTTACTGGAGTATTGCTGCCACCTCTGGAGCCCTACGAAGGTGACTGAAATACAGCTGATAGAGGGGGTGCAAAGAACTTTCACCAGTCGTATTGGCGGTCTTCAACATCTCAACTACTGGGAAAGACTCGTACAGCTTAAATTGATGTCTCTACAGCGCAGACTGCTGTGATATCAAGTTCAAGGTGACACCAAGACAAGGTGATGTAGCTGTCATACCCTCATTGTCAAAGACAAGTTCCTTACGCAACCAGTCACTAATACTATACGACAGGTCTTTTGCAGTTCAAGGACCGAAGCTGTGAAACAAAGTGCCTCACACAGTAAAGGCTGATTCATCCTTTGACATGTTTAAGTAGTTAAGTGTAGTTTTTCGAACTTTCTTGCTTTGATACCGGACAACCCTCCGGTCGCCGGCTACAGCTGCAGTTGGACAAACTCACTGGTTGACTACTCGCCATCCAGGTGGTCAGATACTACACATCAGTCGGGTATATGGGATTTTTGTATTTTAGCTCCTGAAGGTCATAGAGGCTTCAATTTAATTTTAAAACAACCGGAAAAGCTATGTTTATATTCAAATTATAAAGCAACATAAGGTTTCCAGTGCTTCGTTTTAAAGACATTGAAAAAAAAAAACTGTTTTGTTGGCTCAGCGAACCAAACATTGCACTGAATTTTGGTAACTTGAACTAGGAAGGTCATAAAAACTTGAATTTTAGCTTAAAATGATCGAAAACGTCACATTCATATACGATTTATAAAGCAACTAGAAAACCCGTGGTCACAGGGAGGACGCTAATAGTATTTTTTGTTAGTAAGTTTAAATCGCGTCAAAAAATATCCTACACAACCGAAGATCACAGTGCTGGCAAGCACGAGCGGTGTCTTTATTGGGGTTATACTATGTACCCCCTTTACTATAATTGTACCCCCTTTACTATTATACCCCCTTTACTATTATAACCCCTTTGGTACTCGTCGGAAGCCTCTTTCGTGCACGCGAAGCGTGCACTCCGGCCGGAGGCGGCGGCCGAAGGCCGCCGCCTCCGGCAGGAGTTTTTCAGGCATTAAGACTCATCGGAAGTCGTTCAGCAGATTTATTTTTAGTTCAAAACATTCTAATTTGATGTCAAAGATGACAGGAATAAAAATAGTTATGTTGAGATTTTTAAGAAATTTGCATAAAATAGTAAAAATACTCGCCAGCACTGTTATACGAAATTCGGTAAAAAACCCAAAATCGCCATATTCAGGTGCCTTAAAAACCATGTTAAAATTGAGTTAGAGATCTGAAATTTTTCAGGGCGTCTAGACGTTGACCAAATCGACTGCAAAAAAAGTTTCAGGTTTCAGGAGCATCGGGAAGTGGGTTTTCTAGAACCCCTGTTTTACGATAGATTGTCGTGATACATATATTCAGGGATAGACGCTATTCAGGGATAGACGCTTTGCCAGTCAATTGTAGCCTGTATTTAATTGTCCATAGATTCAAAAGTATAAAAGATACAGCCATTTCCGACCACAGGTCTTGCAAATAATTGTTTATACTTTAGTTTACATTGTATAAAAAATTATATGACGTCATAAACACCCCTTGATGACGTCATCAAGTTAACCGTTTTTAAAACTTGATTTTTGACAAAGTAATAACTTTTAAAATTAATTTTAAACCATTAAGGAGTAATTTTATTCAAAATCTGAGGAAATTTTTACCTTAGATAATTGTTCAAGCATTCTGAAAATCTACCGGAAAGTTTTTCTAGCTTGCTCCTTCATAAAGATATTCGTCATTGAAGTTTGTGCTTTTTTGAAGAATTATTTTATAAAAACGTCAATTTTGCGATTTAGTATTCTCTGGTGTTGGGCCATGCCTTGGGTTGTGGAGCTCAGTTCTGCTTCCTATAGGTATAAATTGTGTATTAGGCTAGTTTTAAAGTTGAAAATCGAAAAGTTGCACACGTGGGGACACGCCCAAATTGATAGAAAATTGCTAAAATCACTGAAAATTGCTGTTTTCGTCATTTTCTGTCAACTTTAGAGTGCCGTTGTGATTACAGTTCTTCTTAAAATACTTTGAAACTTTGCATGCTTATCAAACTATATATAAAACAATTACATGCAAAAATTTACGGCGATTCAATATTGGATGCGCACGCAACGTCTGCTCAAAGTTTGCACGTGCGAAAGGTGAGAATTTTGCTCATTCGTGATTTCCAACAAATTCTGCTTTGCCACGACAGTTTAATGTCATTATATATGAATTTAATGCCAACTTGAATGAGTATTAAGTGGCATATTCAGTCAGTGATCGACCGATATGCTTCCCTAAACACAAGGAAATGTTTTTAAAGGATAGATTTCGAAATCGTTAAAACTTCCTCCTTATTAATGAAGATATCAGTTTATATTTCGACTTTATAAAGTACCCTGACATTATAATCAAAAAGAGATGATATTTGACCAAAACCCATAATCATGGGTAGAGTGGACCGCTGCCAGTGTCTCTCTTTCCCAAACAAAAGGAAATGATATTAATTTGATTGACCGTTCTCAAATGCAAAATGATACCGAGAATGAAATCGGTCGCTCGCTTTTCCCATTCATTTACAATTGTAATAGATTAAGAAAAACTACCCAAAGGCAGCTGTACTCGGCAATGAAGATTCAATAAACTTCAGCTAATTCAATAAGTAATACTAATAACTACCACCCTTACCCCGAAATACTAGGTATCGACCCGAACGCAACCCAAAGAGATTTTTACAGCATCTGATTGATGTAATCAATCGAAACTTATTACAATTCGTAAGCCGTGAATGAATGGGAAAAGCGAGCGACCGATTTCATTCTCGGTATCATTTTGCATTTGAGAACGGTCAATCAAATTAATATCATTTCCTTTTGTTTGGGAAAGAGAGACACTGGCAGCGGTCCACTCTACCCATGATTATGGGTTTTGGTCAAATAAATCCAATTAAAATGTTGTTCGTACTAAACACAGCGTAATATCGACAAAACCGATCAAAATGTCGTTAAACCAATCATTGCACGTGCACGTGCGTGTAATAACCCTCGTTACCATGGTTATTATGCAACTACCTATTTCTCATCTATTTGCACGTGGGCGGTCGTACAGACAAAAAGAATTCTCTGAATTATAGAAGAGATATAAGCCCTTTAATGCTTATTTGTTAAGATATTGACAAAAATCAGTCATTTTGGCTACACCCGTGAGGAAAGATACTAAATTGGGCAACTAATTTGGTCTTTTTTTGATAAGTTTTGTGCTCAAGTTATCAAAATGTGCTTTGCAGTTGTAGATCGGGTGTTTTCTTCCAATATGGGTTTCGGCATAAATCCGGAAGCCCCCGGTTCATGGGTTAAAAACCCTGAAATTTCAAGCAGTGGGCGAGACAATTGTCTGAATTTGGTTATGAAATCACTCTTTACTAGTATTATACAAAATTTTACACTTAGTTTGATAAAGGAGCAATCATGGTACACTTTTGTAATTCATATTTTATTATAATAATGTTCGTACTTTGTTACGTTTGTAGATTCTTTCAACCGATCCCTTTAGCTCTACCGTTTGTTTCTTTGATAATTTGTAATTATTATTTCATGAAATTGCTAGTTATTTTTGAATTGTATAGATTTTTGGTATAAATTTGGAGTTATTTCACGTTATTGTTTGTTAATTTTTGTAATTGTATAGATTTTTGTAAAATTTATTTTTAATTGTAGTTGACGAAATGAGAGTCTCCACTCAGTGGAGACTCTCATTTCGTCAACTATAATTAAAAATAAATGATTGACCCACTCATAAGAGCAAAACAAGATTACCAATTTTTGTAAAATATTGAAGGTATTTCACGATATTGATAGTTATATAAAATATTATTTTAACATTGTAAATTGTAGCTATATAACGTAATTGTAACGTTTCGTCCATAACAAAGGCGTGGGCCGAAACGTCGACAACTATTTGTTTGAAAAACTGAGTGGAGACTCTCATTTTCTCCCAAAATATCAATTATATTATTATCAAGAATTGAAAAGAAATTTGACTATTAAACATTCACAACATTGGCGACAAAATTCTTAAAATGTCTCAAATATTCTAAAAACAGACATATAGTTAGGGCAAGAATTGCTGTTTATGGGTCAATCTGTGAACAAATTCGTAACAAAGGTTTGTCTACAGGAATGTGTTGTCCATGGTCCCAGGAACCACAAAAAAAAATCGTCCAGCTGAAACTTTTGGGCAAAAATTTTTATAGTCATTTTTCTCCAGGAACCCATACGCCCCACGGCCACCCCTAATATTGGTTATTCGGCTCCCGAAGGTCTTGAGATCTCCATAGGGGGTGCAAAATGACCGCAATGGCCACATTATGGCAGGCGAATGATAGTTTCAGAACGATTGGAGCTTTATTTTTCGAAATAAATGGAATTTTTCGAATTTTTTCTCAATTTTATTGAAATTTCGAAAAAAATACACCAAATTATTTTGTACGCTTATTTCGAATCTATTTAAAAACTTATCTACAAATAACAAATACGGTTAATCTAAAATGTGTATTCTCAGTAAGTACCATGACAATTATTAATACACAGTTAATATTAATCAAAATTCGCTTGTTCTTCAGGTTCATCATGTCTAATGTTTGTGCAGTTCATACCATACAGCAAAAATGCAAGCAAATAAATCTACAATCTATATATGTCTCTATCAGCATCAATCTCCACGGCAAAAATCAGCTAAATTTCTATTGTTCAAGTTGTTCACCTGTCATTTCCCTCTTTATACTGTATATCACACCGGTTGTAACCAATAGTGCGATTTGCATTATAATTACAACTAAACCCGAACTTTGGTGATATGCATATTGGACAGCAAAAGAAGCAATTACGCTGGTTAAGCTGCCACAACTGCCGATTATCGAAGATGTAAAAGATCTGACGGATGTTGGAAAATATTCGGAAGCAATGACGAAATTTAACCAGCCCATTACAGCCAGTGTACCTCTGTTCATAAGGAGGACCGTCAACGTCAAAGCGGAAGGTATGCAGAAGTATAGTGGGATGAAAACAAAAACTGGAATAAGGCTGGAGATAAAAAACAAGTTTCTTCTCCCTATCTTATCAAGGAGAAGGAGTCCTATAACTAAACTGACTGGTTCAGCTAGTCCGATGACCCCAAGATCAAATAAAACAGAATTGTCAAATGAACAAGACTGTTTCTGTGTGATTTTCACCGAATGACAAGGACCTTCGTCCACGAAGAGAGGAGCTGCATAAAGCATACCCATGTAAACAAACTCTCCCGTCAATGTTATGATCACAAGCTTCCAAAAATCTGATAGATAGCCTGTAGTCCTCAAAATTTGATAGCTTTGATAAAAGGATGTAATTTCCAGTTCCCCAGAATTATTGTCCTGAGTAATTTCAACCTCCTCCAGTTCTTTAGTGCAGTTCAAGTAGGCTAGTGTTTTCAAAGTTTCTTGGGCATTTTCTAATTTACCCATCCGGACGTCATGTCTTGGAGATTCTCTGATTATAAAGAGAAGAACTAAGATTGGTGAACATAGAAGTGCAGTGATGATCAAGTAGCCTCGCCATCCATATGGTCCAAGCGTAAGATAAGCCAATCCACTGCTAAGTGCTGTTCCAACACCCCAGCCGATTCCTACAGATGACATACTGAGTGACCTGTATTTTATCGTTGGTATTTCTGCTGAATAGGCTGCCGCAGGACCACCTCCAATGCCTCCACTAGCCCCAACAATGGCCCTGCAGATAAGTAACTGCCAAAAATTTCTAGCGAGTCCTGACAATATTCCTGATGAAAGTAATGCGATGGTTGTGATAATTAATACTATCCTCCTTCCATACCTATCTCCAAGATGAGATAGTAAGAGGGCGAAAATTGTAGAAGTAATCATACTGATGATTTGAAGTGTTGAAGTCCAGAAAGTTGACAGGTCCCACTCACATTTCAAAATCAAGCTTACTACTGACATTACAGCCACTTCGGCTCCGGACATAAACAAGAAACAATATGGCCCTAAACCGTACAAAACCGAACCGAATCCACATCCCAATCGTTCTATAGCTTCGCCTATGGTATGTGACTTCCTAGACGAGCTTGAAGACGGCTCAATTGCGGCTGTCAACGGACTTTTTTCGTTATTTAATTCCGATTCCATTTTTCTGTTGTTGAATAAAATGGGTTATGAATATATACATGTAGTTACGGAATTGTTGTCACTAATCTAGGAATTTAGCAAAAAAACATGGCAATTAAAACAATTTATCAAAAAAAAACTGACAAGCAAACAAAGTTGAACCCTTATTATTCAGGGGGTCCTTTCCGAAATGAAACTTAGTAGTAAATATTGCTTAGTTTTCCCTTTTTTGCTAAAATCCGTTCCGAAAACCAACTTAAGTAACAAAGTTAGCAAATTTTCAAGCAAAATTTTTGAATTAAGTTTTTACTTCGATTTTTGCTTAGTTTCAACTTAAGAGCTATTTTTTGCTTAAGTTGCTTCCAATTTTTCATTTTTTGCTAATTTTTTTAAGTTTGGTTCAGACCAACCTTAGAATTGTAAGTTTTTACTTAATATCCCAAATTTCATTGCAAGTTGATTGAATTGAACAATTTGAACAATAATTCAGTGTTCATAAAAGGATTTTCTTTAGATTTGTTTGGAGAGGCGAATCATACACAGTTTAGGTTCTAAAAAGGATTTTAAAGTTATCATTTATCAAGAAAAGTAATCATTAACAATATTATTCCGTACATTAATTCCTTTTCTGATTTCTTCCGCCTCGTTCGGCTGCCTTGGAGGGGCAGCCCGCCGGGATTGTTCAGCTTGCTCTTCTCTCATATCTTGAAGAATGTGTGGCAAAATTTCTGGATCACGAATTCTCCTATTACGGCAGTAATTATGAAATACAACGCATGCAGCAATGATATCGCAACTAATTTTTGGTTTGAATTGCAAACCACCCGTATTTTTACTGTCAAGACATCGCCATCGTGATTTGACCACCCCATTTGTTCGTTCTATAACACATCTACACCGTTTCAAGGACTTATTGAACCTCTTCTCTGCCTCTGATTTTGGATCCAGAAATGGAACGATAAGTCTCTCACGCAACGGGTAACCCGAGTCGCCAATTAGCCAACCGGATACAGATGAAGTGCTGAGATTTCTGCAAATTTTGCTCATTTTCCAGACCGTGCTGTCATGAACTGACCCAGGCCACCGTATAGAACATGCTGTGATGACCATATTCATGTCACATACGAACTGTACATTTATTGCGTGTTCTCCTTTCCTATTAACATATATCTCTTCATTGTCTACAGGAGACTTAATGCGGATCTGTGTGCCATCGATGGCACCTACACAGCAGGGAAAACCACCATAACTGAGAAATCCTTCTTTAATTAGTATTATTTTCCAAATTTCTGACTCGTGTGGAAAGCCACGCTGCTTTGAAATGCTGATTCTCGTACCTCTACCTCATTGCAATATTCTTCAGATCCTAGAAGTTCATCAGTTTGCTGATCAAAAAGATCCTCCTGCGAGTCACTTTGAACCGAGCAGCCAGTGTTAGCTGCGAGATCATCGAGGCAAGATCTGTAGTGTGTGCCGCTCTCATGTCCTCCTTCGATTCCAGTTATTTGCTCTACTGGTAGATTGGACAAGCATGCAGTTTCGGCTTCTAAGAGAGCCTGAGTCTTTCTGGCTGGCCCACCTCCGGTAGCCTTTCTATATTTTATACGGTCTCTTTCTTGTTTCTTAATTTCATTGACCATATTATCGTATTTTTTCAGACAATCGTCCCCAGTCCTATCTCCGTATCCATTCATCCCGTTAATTTCTTGAGCAATATGTTTCCATTTTCCTTGTTTCCCTTTCTTTGTTATAGTTGGCCCGAAGCGACCTTTCAAATAAGCTTTCTCAGCATTAGCAAGTTGCAACAGTAAAGTCTTCTCTTCAGAAGTAAACGAGCGTGCTCTTTGTTTGCCGGCCACACTCATGGTAACACTACGAGGAAACAAATTAGGGAGATTCAGATTTAATCACAGTGCAGATTCGAATTTCAATAGTGAATATTAGAACTCATAAAATTAACATTTATTGATTATCAAATTCAAATTGCGATATCAAATTCAACTCAACATGAATGGTTATATTCATGATAACAAAATCCATGGCACACCAACAAGCACGTGATCGCACCAACAAGCAATTGCATGACGAATTACGTCATCAGAGTTTTTGCGCGCATTTTAGGCGCGCATTTGTTACTTGCACGTGTAAATTTGTAACTTTGACGCGTTTCGTAAACACTTTAAGTAAAAGTTTCGGAAACGCTGCACTTTACTTAAGTAGTGTTTCGGTAAGGACAAACATGATTTTACTTGGCGATTACTTAAACTAAGTAAGAACTTAAGTTTCATTTCGGAAAGGACCCCCTGGTAATAGCTACCTTCTATCTAGCTCTCTGACTAACGACACTTATTCGCACTTCTTTCAATGGGGACAATGAGTTGCGTGTGAACTATCCACTGTAGTATAATATCCATAGTCTATACATACGGAGCGGAGTTGAGTGTGCACTTCGATGTACACGATTTTGACGCCACAGGCTCCTTCTTTAGGTCGTTCTGACCCAAAATTGTTTAGGTACCCAATTTGTATCGCTAGAGACAACCCTACATGTAACAGGGCACATTTTCTAAATTACCCTTAGTCGCGTATATAGGATTTTTGTATTTCAGCTACTGAAGGTCATAGAGACTTAAATTTTATTTTAAAACAACTGGAAAAGCTATATTCTATACAAATTATGAAGCAACATAAGGCTTCCAGTGTTTCGTTTTATAGATATTGACAAAAAACTTTTTTGAGAACTGGCCACGGGCCTAAATATTACATATCAATCAATTACAATTCATTAACATTACCAATGTTAAAAATTGTCCAAAATATCTAAGAAAGTATTCTCTAGCCACAGGGCTCAATATTTAAATCTAAATCTTCAATATTGTCTGGTTTATATCGCAACTTGGGCCCTCTGTCCCCCCTTATCGAAATAACTGTTGTCTTTAATACCTCAAAGCGCAAGCGCTTTCTAAGATATGTAACTGAGTCTGAATATATATGTATATTGACAAAAAACTGTTTTTTTGGCTCAGCGAACCTAAAATTGCATTGAATTTTGGTAACTTGAACTATGAAGGTCATACAAACTTGAATTTTAGCTTAAAATGATCGAAAACGTCACATTCATATACGATTTATAAAGCAATATAAGCCCTTTAATGCTTATTTGTTAAGATATTGACAAAAATCAGTCATTTTGGCTACACCCGTGAGGAAAGATACTAAATTGGGCAACTAATTTGGTCTTTTTTTGACAAGTTTTGTGCTCAAGTTATCAAAATGTGCTTTGCAGTTGTAGATCGGGTATTTTCTTCCAATATGGGTGTCCGCATAAATCCGGAAGCACCCGGTTCATAGGGGTTAAAAACCCTGAAATTTCAGGCGATGGGTGAGAGAATTGTTTGAATTTGGTTATAAAATCACTCTTTGCTAGTATTATAAAAAATTGTACACTTAGTTTGAATTTGATGAAGAAGCAATCATGGTAAACTTTTGTAATTCATATTTCATTATAATAAAAGCAATGATAGATCTACACGTGCAATTAATCAGGCAAGAGAAAAAGGAAGCTCAAGTTGGTTGACTGTCCTACCTCTTAAGTCTTATGGGTTCACATTGAGCAAAGGGGAATTCAGGGATAGTCTACTTCTTCGATATAACAAAGACCTTCCACGAGTACCTCAATCCTGTGTTTGTGGGGCCAAAATGGACATCAACCATGCTCTAAACTGTCCAAGAGGAGGCTACATCATCATCCGCCACAACTCAGTTAGGGATCTCATAGCCAAACAACTATCAACTGTTTGCAAAGACATAGAATGTGAGCCCCACCTACAGACTTTAGACGGGGAGACTTTCTCAACAAGTACCACACTAACAGGAGACAATGCCCACCCTGACGTCCGTGCCAGGGGATTCTATCGTCCGGGAGAGAACTCTTATTTCGACATAAAGTTTCTCAATCCCAATTCTGAGTCTTATCTCTCATCATCAACAGAAAAAATATACGAGAGAGCTGAGACTCAGAAGCGGAGGTTATACAACGAGAGAATATTGAATGTCGAACATGGGAGTTTCTGTCCACTGGTGTACTCTGTCACGGGTGGCAGCGGGCCAGAAGCGAGAACATTTTTAAAGTTATTGTGTGAGAAAATAGCTTATAAGACGCAACAAAATTATTCAGATGTTGTAAATTTTTTAAGATGTAAATTATCATTTATTATCAGGAAGCTGGTTCTCCTGTGTATAAGAGGAACCAGATCTTTTGTCAATTCAGTTGATAAAAGTTGTGAAAGCGACTTTGAGTTCGCATGCTTTGTATCAAAGCTTAGCTAATTATGAGTCCCATGGACTCAATTAATTGTTGTTTCAAATCTGGTCGATATACATTGTTGTAAATTATATTGTTATATATTATTCTATTTGTTTTCCAAAAAAAAATATTTCATTATAATAATGTTCATACTTTGTTACGTTTGTAGATTCTTTCAACATGCTGCATCGCTTTTGGTAACCCGGGGACTAATAAATTCCATGAAAGGCAAATCTCTTGCTACAACATACACGGAATTGACAGATGAACTTCAAGATATGTTAAAACAGCGCGTTTCTGAATATAAAGAACAACAAGAGGAGATACTTAAGAAGGTTGATAAAAAGACCGCAAGGGTTTTGGAGCAGATTAGGGAACCAGGGAGCTCAAATTGGCTCTCATATCATGTCTACCACTAATAAAACATGGTTTCGTTCTAAATAAATCTGAATTTAGGGATTCTATCAGATTGCGATACAACTTAGATCTGGATGGTTTACCATCACAATGTCCATGCGGAAAAACGTTTTATTTGAACCATTCTCTAAATTGCCACCTTGGTCCTTGGTGGCTACATCATTATCAGACACAACGAAATTAGGAATGTTTTAGCTGACTTGTTAAAGACTGTTTGCTCGGACGTGGAAGTTGAACCTCAGCTTCAAGAACTAGAAGGAGAGCAGTTCACGAGGTCCTCAACACTTACGGGTGACCAGGCCAATTGGTTTTTTTCGATGTGAAGGTAATTAATCCTAATTCTAATTCCTACCTTCAACATTCAACAAAGAAGACCATGGAGAATGTGGAGAGACAGAAATCACGGTGTTACAACGAGAGAATTCTTAATGTAGAGCACGGATCATTTGCTCCATTAGTTTACTCAGTGACGGGTGGCATGCGACCTCAAGCCAAGACATTTGATAAACTGATATGCAACAAACTTGCGCATAAAAAGCGAGCGTGCTGAATCACTCGACAGTCGATCTTCGAGATTGTTCTAAAAGGGCGCCCAACAGTTGAAACCAACTTCAATCGATGTATTTTCGAACGCTGGTTCCGAATCACCCCCCCCCCCCCCCCCCCCCCCCCCCCCCCCCCCATGACATAGGGTTTAAATGCTCCCCTGATGAGATATTGACGAAAAACTGTCTCGATCACTTGATATGACCGTATAAGGGGTTAGTCTAATTTCTCGTTAGGGTTAGGGTTTCAGCATATGCTTTTGTTAAGGATTGGGTTAGGGTTGGGATCAGATTAATAGAGGGTTAGGGTTTCAAATAGTCGTTCAGGGCCAACTAGAGAACGGGTTGAAAAAGTCACGTGACAGTCGAGTGTAAAGTGATTACTGATTAATCATCATCCTATAAAAAGAAACAGAAATGCAACGATATCATAAATTATTATCGGTGTAAATTATGTTTTTTTAATTAGGAAATTAATTTTATTGTGCATTAGAGGATCTAGAAATACCTCAAATAAAACCGATGAATTATCTAACATGGATGATTTAGAATTTAATTCTTTCGAATCGAAAGTCAACTAATTGTTTCAGTCCCATGGACTGGTTTTTATTTTGGCAATGATGATATTCATAACATATAACCTGTAATACTATTCTATATATAGATATTTTTTTGGAAAACGAAATTAGATATATATATATATCTAATTTCGTTTTCCAAAAAAATATCTTTAGCTTTACCATTTGTTTCTTTTATAATTTGCGATTTTTATTTCATGAAATTGCTAGTTATGTTTGAATTGTAAAGATTTTTGATATAAATTTGGAGTTATTTCACGTTATTGTTTGTTAATTTTTGTAATTGTATAGATTTTTGTAAAATATTGTAGGTATTTCACGATATTAATAATTATATAAAATATTATTTTAACATTGTAAATTGCAGCTAGGGTAAAGCACATAATTTTGTCATTTTTTGGCAATTTTCCGACTTCCTGATATAAACCATGGGTTTTAACCTCGTCTGAAATTCCGATTTAGATGAAACCTCCACCATGTTATAGTAGACAGTCTAGGCAAGTTCTAACACAAAAATGATCGAAATTGCTGGGGTTGAAGATGTTCAAAAAAATTATTTTGAAAAAATGACAAAATTAGGTGACTTTACTTAATTTTGTCACCCCGAACCTAATTTTGTCACTTGAAGATTGTGCAAAAAGTAACCGTTTCTCGGTATTTTAGACTACCTGGATGCATCATTCGAGCGCTTTTTTTACCAACATTGACCTCAAAAATCCCAAAGATATGATGTTTTCATAGTTTTGTAGCTTGATGAAAAGATGACACTTTTTGGGTATCTAATCTTAGAAAATAGTACATATGCTAAAAATATATTCCTGTGTTTGGAAACGGATACATTTTAGAAAAAGTTAGAAGTATAAACTTTCTATGAAGCATGAATCAATATTGGTTACTGATTCACGAAACTATATTTACCAATAGCTCTTTAAAACCCAGAATTACAGTATATTTCTCGGCGAAAATATGTGTTATTATAAGTGTTATGCTATTATAAGTGCCTTATACATATCCTATGGGCAAAAAAACTTCAGAATAGTTGTATAAGGCCATTTTCAACACAATCTGTGATTTACAAGAAATTTGAGAAAGGTCGATTTTTTTGACAAAATTAGGTACTTTTGGCAAAATCGAACCTAATTTTGTCACCCTCTGTAACTTGAACAATAATTGCGCTAGAGACTTGAAAATTTGTACGTATACTTCTGCTGTAGAAGATATTTGAAATATGCAATGGCATGAAGCTAGCTCAATTACTTTTGAAATAGCAATAAATCAAAATTTTGAAAATTCCTTAAGAAAACCTTAAGGATCTTATTTATTTTTCGGGTTAACAGTTTCGCCTTCATTTTTGACACAGATGCAAAAGAGCTAGAAACTTAAACTTTGTAGGAGCAGTTTCAGCAAAGTCTAAGCTTTCTTTTTATACACAAACCTTTTCTTTCAAGCTGAAATTCCGAGCCGAGGCAGTTTTTCAGAGCAAAATGACAAAATTAGGTACCCTGACAAAATTACGTGCCTTACCCTATGTAACATAATTGTAACGTCTCGTTCATGACAAAGGCGTGGGCCGAAATTTCGACAACTATTTGTTTGAAAAACTGAGTGAAGACTCATTTTCTCCCAAAACATCAATTATATTATTATTAACAATTAAAAAGAAATTTTACTATTACACATTCACAACATTGGCGACAAAATTCTTTAAATGTCTCAAACATTCTAAAAACAGACATATTACAGGGAAAAGGAAGCAAATAAATCTACAATCAATACATGTCTCTATCAGCATCAATCTCCGCGGCAGAAATCAGCTAAATTTCTATTGTTCAAGTTGTTCACCTGTCATTTCCCTTTTTATACTGTATATCACACCGGTTGTAACCAATAGTGCGATTTGCATTATAATTACAACTAAACCCGAACTTTGGCGATATGCATATTGGACAGCAAAAGAAGCAATTACACTGGTTAAGCTGCCACAACTGCCGATTATCGAAGATGTAAAAGATCTGACGGATGTTGGAAAATATTCGGAAGCAATGACGAAATTTAACCAGCCCATTACAGCCAGTGTACCTCTGTTCATAAGGAGGACCGTCAACTTCAAAGCGGAAGGTATGCAGAAGTATAGTGGGATGAAAACAAACACTGGAATAAGGCTGGAGATAAAAAACAAGTTCCTTCTCCCTATCTTATCAAGGAGAAGAAGTCCAATGACTAAACTGACTGGTTCAGCTAGTCCGATGACCCCAAGATCAAATAAAACAGAATTGTCAAATGAACAAGACTGTTTCTGTGTGATTTTCACCGAATGACAAGGACCTTCGTCCACGAAGAGAGGAGCTGCATAAAGCATACCCATGTAAACAAACTCTCCCGTCAATGTTATGATCACAAGCTTCCAAAAATCTGATAGATAGCCTGTAGTCATCAAAATTTGATAGCTTTGATAAAAGGATGTAATTTTCAGTTCCCCAGATTTATTGTCCAGGGTAATTTCAACCTCCTCCAGTTCTTTAGTGCAGTTCAAGTAGGCTAGTGTTTTCAAAGTTTCTTGGGCATTTTCCAATTTACCCATCCGGACGTCATGTCTTGGAGATTCTCTGATTATAAAGAGAAGAACTAAGATTGGTGAACATAGAAGCGCAGTGATGATCAAGTAGCCTCGCCATCCATATGGTCCAAGCGTAAGATAAGCCAATCCACTGCTAAGTGCTGTTCCAACACCCATGCCGATTCCTACAGATGACATGCTGAGTGACCTGTATTTTATCGTTGGTATTTCTGCTGAATAGGCAGCCGCAGGACCACCTCCTATGCCTCCACTAGCCCCAACAATGGCCCTGCAGATAAGTAACTGCAAAAGATTTCTAGCGAGTCCTGACAATATTCCTGATGAAAGTAATGCGATGGTTGTGATAATTAATACTATCCTCCTTCCATACCTATCTCCAAGATGAGATAGTAAGAGGGAGAAAATTGTAGAAGTAATCATACCGATGATTTGAAGTGTTGAAGTCCAGAAAGTTGACAGGTCCCACTCACATTTCAAAATCAAGCTTACTACTGACATTACAGCAACTTCGGCTCCGGACATAAACAAGAAACAATATGGCCCTAAACCGTACAAAACCGAACCGAATCCACATCCCAATCGTTCTATAGCTTCGCCTATGGTATGTGACTTCCTAGACGAGCTTGAAGGCGGCTCAATTGTGGCTGTCAGCGGACTTTTTTCGTTATTTAATTCCGATTCCATTTTTCTGTTGTGGAATAAAATGGGTTATGAATATATACATGTAGTTACGGAATTGTTGTCACTGATCTAGGAATTTAGCAAAAAAAAATGGCAATATAAAACAATTTATCAAAAAAACTAACAAGCAAACAAAGTTGAACCCTTATTATTCAGGTAATAGCCACCCTCTCTCTAGCTCTCTGACTAACGACACTTATTCGCACTTCTTTCAATGGGGACAATGAGTTGCGTGTGAACTATCCACTGTAGTATAATATCCATAGTCTATACATACGGAGCGGAGTTGAGTGTGCACTTCGATGTACACGATTTTGACGCCACTGGCTCCTTCTTTAGGTCGTTCTGACCCAAAATCGTTTAGGTACCCAATTTGTATCGCTATAGACAGCCCTTCAGGTAACAGGGCACATTTTCTAAATTACCCTTAGTCGCGTATATGGGATTTTTGTATTTCAGCTCCTGAAGGTCATAGAGACTTAAATTTTATTTTAAAACAACCGGAAAAGCCATATTTTATACAAATTATGAAGCAACATAAGGCTTCCACTATTTCGTTTTATAGATATTGACAAAAAACTGTTTTTTTGGCTCTGCGAACCTAAAATGGCATTGAATTATGGAAACTTGAACTATGAAGGTCATACAAACTTGAATTTTAGCTTAAAATGATCGAAAACGTCACATTCATAGACGACTTATAAAGCAATATAAGCCCTTTAATGCTTATTTGTTAAGATATTGACAAAAATCAGTAATTTTGGATACACGCGTGAGGAAAAATACTAAATTGGGCAACTACTTTGGTCTTTTTTTTGTGCTTTTTGTGCTTTTTAGTTTTTGTGCTCAAGTTATCAAAATGTGCTTTGCAGTTGTAGATCGGGTATTTTCTTCCAATATGGGTTTCCGCATAAATCCAGAAGCACCCGGTTCAAAGGGGTTAAAAACCCTGAAATTTCAGGCGATGGGTGAGAGAATTGTCTGAATTTGGTTATAAAATCACTCTTTGCTAGTATTATAAAAAATTGTACACTTAGTTTGAATTTGACGAAGAAGCAATCATGGTAAACTTTTGTAATTCATATTTCATTATAATAATGTTCATACTTTGTTACGTTTGTAGATTCTTTCAACATGCTGCATCGCTTTTGGTAACCCGGGGCCTAGTAAATTCCATGAAAGGCAAATCTCTTGCTAGAACATACACGGAATTGACAGATGAACTTCAAGATATGTTAAAACAGCGCGTTTCTGAATATAAAGAACAACAAGAGGAGATACTTAAGAAGGTTGATGAGAAGACTGCAAGGGTTTTGGAGCAGATTAGGGAACCAGGGAGCTCAAATTGGCTCTCATGTCTTATTATCTAACTTTTAAAACAATCTCGAAATAGTAAAGAAACGTCTTAAGAGACTGATAAGTGCCCAAAAAAACATAAAAGTTCTCTGAAAAATAAAGGTTAATTATGAGGTAAATAATTTTCTCCACAAAACTCTGTTAGAGGCAGTAGCCCTAAAATCATAAAGATCATTAATATCACGTAATGGTAGGTTTCTTTTATTCAAATCATTTATAATAAACTTTAAAAGATTACTTTGGTGTCGACCAACACGTCCTTTCATGGTAAATAACGCATTAACAGCAAATTGAAGAGCTCTCTGAGCTGGTGATGAGCAGTCACTGCGAAGGACATGTCCAAGCATTTTCCAGCGAGCATATGTCACTCGTTCTGACAACGGTGTTACACCACAGCGTTCATAGAGTGCTTTATTACTGATAATAATGGGATAAGTCATCTTCAATATTTGACGCAGGTGTCTTCTATGACATGCATCAAGTTTGTCAAATAGGTTCTGAGGGGTAGCCCAGCTATTGCAGTTATAGAGCATAACAGATGTAACGTATGCTTCGTATATCTTAATCTTAGTCTTCAGATTAATCTTAGATCCTTGCATCCAAACTTTCTTGTATTTTTCGAATGCAACATTTCCAAGGATTATACGATGCTGTATGTCTTCTTTACTACATAGCTTAGAGCCTAGGGACACACACTTCCTCCAAGGTTCTCTATTTCTTAGAGGTTCTCCTTTTTCGTCCTTCTCACTACTTCCAGCCAGATAACACTTTACAAACTCGGTTTTAGATTCATTTACAAACAAATTCCATTCTGAGAGAATTTCCTTGCAAATTGGAAGGAGCTGGTGTAACGAATCCTCATCTTCATCAGCAAAGTCCACATCATCAGCATATTCCCATTCTAAAGGAAGGGAGCTTTCAGATATGGGGGGATTTGGGCGTAGATGTATAACAACAACTCTAAGGTGGTAGAGTGCTCCAGCTAGGTACATGGTAAACAGCGAGCCAGACAAACAGTCACCTTGAAAGGCTCCTATTGTGACTTCGAACTCTCCCGATGTCGTCTTTTTGATCTTAATTCTGAGCTTGGTGTTAGCGAGCAGATATCTAACTATGATATGTCATCTTCTGAGCATCCTGCATCTTCGAGTAGCCTGAGGATAGTTGACCGATGTATTGTGTCGAAAGCTGATGACATGTCTATCCCCATTTTACTAAACTCCCAATGTTTCTCCTTGACAACCGAAATAAGAACCCTTTGTGTCCAGACAATATTAGAGCAGCTGTGTCCTGATTTATAGGCATTCTGCCATGGCCCAGTGTAGTCTGCTATCTGTTGTTGAATACGCTGGAGTGTTATCATGGAAAGGATTTTCCTAGTTCCATTGAGAAGGCACAAGGGACGTAGACTCTTAACTGGTCCTTTTGGTTTTCCAGGCTTCTGTAGGGGGGTGAGATATCCCTCAGTGAATGATTGAACGTGCTCTTGTTTTTCAAAGGACTCATTGATAAGTGATGCAAACTTCATGTAGAAAGAAGGAGGTGCATACTTAAGGAATTCGTTAGGGAGGTTGTCAGGACCAACGGCTTTACCGTTCTTTAGTTTCTTGGCTGCTGTCTCAACTTCAAGTGCAGTTATAGGCGTATCTAATGGCTTAGCAGCTCCAACAAAAGGTTCTAGTGGGGGTTCTGGGCCTGTGTAATGTTCCATGAACCAGTTCTTGACTATGTCTGCCTTATCTTCGTCATTGAGAGCAAGTTCTTCTGTTTCTGGTAGGAATACTGAAATAGGAGGAGTGTCCTTTGTGCTTGAAATTGCTCTGGTTGCTTCGAACATTCTTCTGGTATCATCAGTGGAGTTGATCGTCTCAGCTAGAAGGTCGGCATGACCGGTTTCAAGTGTAATAAGGCGCTTTGCAATGTCATTCTTGAGTCTGTTGATTTCCTTACGCACTACGCAGGATAGTTCTGTCACGCATTTTGTTGTCGTTTAAATGTTATAGTAATTGGTGTCTCTTTTCTGACATAGAGACGACTTGTGGGTCTGATGTTCTGTGACGTTTGGCTGTGTTTCTTTTCATACCCACTGTTTCAGATGCAGCAATTTTAACCGCCTCGAAAAGGTTGTTAAAACTTTCAGTAACTGACTGAGCAGATGTATCAGTTTCAATCTTCTGAGCAGCATTTTGTTGAAAAGAACTTTGAACATCTTTGCTACAAACCAATGAGTTGGTGTTATACTGCTTGACTTTGTGTTTGGCAGTACTGTAAAGTTTGTAACGTTTACTGAGGTCAAAAGTTGCTTTTACAATTTTGTGATCAGATTGAAGTTTTGCACCAGCGTAAGACCTAGCGTCAACAAGCAGAGGGGTACTTCTAGATCTACATAAAACATAATCAATTTGAGAAAACCAGGGTACAGACTTTTTGGATCTACGGTCTTTAATCCATCCTGTAAAAGTGTTGGTGTGTCTGCTCGCATGTGAAAATGCAGTGTTGGCTGCATAGAGTCCATTAGTGATCATGAAAGCTAGCAACCTTTCGCCATTTTCGTTACGCCGACCAATACCATGTCTTCCCATGTTAGTTTGAAGACCACTTTCAAAATCTGATTTAGTCCGTTTCCCTAGCCTAGCATTAAAATCACCCATGATGAAAAGTTCATGTCTGGCAGGAATTCTGATAGCTTCCTGGAGCTCACAGTAAAACTCATCAGCAATGCGTGGGTTCTGTATAGATTTGACATTAGTTGGACTGTAGCAGTTTATAATACGGGCTTTCAGTGATGGTTTCCCATGACACTTTGATGGTAGAGAAAGGTCCATGTATGCTACTCTGTCACTGATTTGATGGTACGAGACAACATTTGATACAAATTTACTGTTGATAATAAAACCGAGTCCGCCATGCCAAGACAACTTCTGGTTAAACAAAAGAAGCCTGTGGTTGCCGGGTATAACAGTGTCTGAGTGTTTAGACACCTTAGTTTCTTGGAGGCCTATAACATCCAAGTTGTATCTGTTGCAATCATTTGCAGCTAGATGCTGCGAGTGTTCCTGACTAATGCCTCTAACATTCCATGTGGCGAAGTGGAGAGATGCCACCGTGAAAAAACCGAACAAAACAAAGCTGAAAAGAAGAACTGTAGGCTTCTTGGAAGCGTCAGACGTTCTGGTCGTAATAGTTACTCCAATGCGTGCCCGTCACAGCAACACACCATCCTCATGTCTACCACTAAGAAAACATGGTTTCGTTCTAAATAAATCTGAATTCGAGGATTCTATCAGATTGCGATACAACTTAGATCTGGATCGTTTACCATCACAATGTCCATGCGGAAAAACGCAGTTCACAGGGTCCTCAACACTTACGGGTGACCAGGCCAAGTGGTTTTTTTCGATGTGAATAGGTAATTAATCCTAATTCTAATTCCTACCTTCAACATTCAACAAAGAAGACCATGGAGAATGCCGAGAGACAGAAATCACGATGTTACAACGAGAGAATTTTTAATGTAGAGCACAGATCGTTCGCTCCATTAGTTTACTCAGTGACGGGTGGCATGCGACCTCAAGCCAAGACATTTGATAAACTGATATGCAACAAACTTGCGTATAAAAAGCGAGCGTGCTGAATCACTCGACAGTCGATCTTCGAGATTGTTCTAAAAGGGCGCCCGACAGTTGAAACCAACTTCAATCGATGTAATTTCGAACCACCCCCCCCCCCCCCCCCCCCCCCCCCCCATGACATAGGGTTTAAATGCTCCCCTGATGAGATATTGACGAAAAACTGTCTCGATCACTTGATATGACCGTATAAGGAAGTTAGTCTAATTTCTCGTTAGGGTTAGGGTTTCAGCTCATGCTTTTGTTAAGGATTGGGTTAGGGTTAGGGTTGGGATCAGATTAATACAGGGTTAGGGTTTCAAATAGTCGTTCAGGGCCAACTAGAGAACGGGTTGAAAAATTCACGTGACAGTCGAATGTAGAGTGATTACTGATTAATCATCATCATATAAAAAGAAACAGAAATACAACGATATCATAAATTATTATCGGTGTAAATTATGTTTTTTAATTAGGAAATTAATTTTATTGTGCATTAGAGGATCTAGAAATACCTCAAATAAAACCGATGAATTATCTAACATGGATGATTTAGAATTTAATTCTTTCGAATCGAAAGTCAACTAATTGTTTCAGTCCCATGGTGCAAGGACTGGTTTTTATTTTTGCAATGATGATATTCATAACATATAACCTGTAATACTATTCTATATATATCTAATTTCGTTTTCCAAAAAAATATCTTTAGCTTTACCATTTGTTTCTTTTATAATTTGCGATTTTTATTTCATGAAATTGCTAGTTATGTTTGAATTGTAAAGATTTTTGATATAAATTTGGAGTTATTTCACGTTATTGTTTGTTAATTTTTGTAATTGTATAGATTTTTGTAAAATATTGTAGGTATTTCACGATATTAATAATTATATAAAATATTATTTTAACATTGTAAATTGCAGCTATGCAACGTAATTTTAACGTCTCGTTCATGACAAAGGCGTGGGCCGAAATGTCGACAACTGTTTGTTTGAAAAACTGAGTGAAGACTCATTTTCTCCCAAAACATCAATTATATTATTATTAACAATTGAAAAGAAATTTTACTATTACACATTCACATTTCACAACATTGGCGACAAAATTCTTTAAATGTCTCAAACATTCTAAAAACAGACATATTACAGGAAAAAGGAAGCAAATAAATCTACAATCTATATATGTCTCTATCAGCATCAATCTCCGCGGCAGATATCAGCTAAATTTCTATTGTTCAAGTTGTTCACCTGTCATTTCCCTCTTTATACTGTATATCACACCGGTTGTAACCAATAGTGCGATTTGCATTATAATTACAACTAAACCCGAACTTTGGTGATATGCATATTGGACAGCAAAAGAAGCAATTACACTGGTTAAGCTGCTACAACTGCCGATTATCGAAGATGTAAAAGATCTGACGGATGTTGGAAAATATTCGGAAGCAATGACGAAATTTAACCAGCCCATTACAGCCAGTGTACCTCTGTTCATAAGGAGGACCGTCAACGTTAAAGCGGAAGGTATGCAAAAGTATAGTGGGATGAAAACAAAAGCTGGAATAAGGCTGGAGATAAAAAACAAGTTTCTTCTCCCTATCTTATCAAGGAGAAGAAGTCCTATAACTAAACTGACTGGTTCAGCTAGTCCGATGACCCCAAGATCAAATAAAACAGAATTGTCAAATGAACAAGACTGTTTCTGTGTGATTTTCACCGAATGACAAGGACCTTCGTCCACGAAGAGAGGAGCTGCATAAAGCATACCCATGTAAACAAACTCTCCCGTCAATGTTATGATCACAAGCTTCCAAAAATCTGATAGATAGCCTGTAGTCATCAAAATTTGATAGCTTTGATAAAAGGATGTAATTTCCAGTTCCTCAGAATTATTGTCCAGGGTAATTTCAACCTCCTCCAGTTCTTTAGTGCAGTTCAAGTAGGCTAGTGTTTTCAAAGTTTCTTGGGCATTTTCCAATTTACCCATCCGGACGTCATGTCTTGGAGATTCTCTGATTATAAAGAGAAGAACTAAGATTGGTGAACATAGAAGTGCAGTGATGATCAAGTAGCCTCGCCATCCATATGGTCCAAGCGTAAGATAAGCCAATCCACTGCTAAGTGCTGTTCCAACACCCCAGCCGATTCCTACAGATGACATGCTGAGTGACCTGTATTTTATCGTTGGTATTTCTGCTGAATAGGCAGCCGCAGGACCACCTCCAATGCCTCCACTATCCCCAACAATGGCCCTGCAGATAAGTAACTGCCAAAGATTTCTAGCGAGTCCTGACAATATTCCTGATGAAAGTAATGCGATGGTTGTGATAATTAATACTATCCTCCTTCCATACCTATCTCCAAGATGAGATAGTAAGAGGGCGAAAATTGTAGAAGTAATCATACTGATGATTTGAAGTGTTGAAGTCAAGAAAGTTGACAGGTCCCACTCACATTTCAAAATCAAGCTTACTACTGACATTACAGCCACTTCGGCTCCGGAAATAAAGCAGAAACAATATGGCCCTAAACCGTACAAAACCGAACCGAATCCACATCCCAATCGTTCTATAGCTTCGCCTATGGTATGTGACTTCCTAGACGAGCTTGAAGACTGCTCAATTGCGGCTGTCAGCAGACTTTTTTCGTTATTTTCCGATTCCATTTTTCTGTTGTGGGATAAAATGGGTAATGAATATATACATGTAGTTACGGAATTGTTGTCACTAATCTAGGAATTTAGCAAAAAAACACGGCAGTTAAAACAAATTATCAAAAAAACTAACAAGCAAACAAAGTTGAAACTTTATTATTCAGGTAATAGCCACCCTTTCTCTAGCTCTCTGACTAACGATACTTACTCGCACTTCTTTCACTAGGAACAATGAGTTGCGTGTAAACTATATATAATATAAATAATATACACACAATATATATATAATATTCACTAAATATAATATACACTAAAGTCTAATATTAATAGTCTATACATATTATATTAGCCTCAAGAGAAACACCATTCATGTGGACATGAGGAGAGTGAGAAGTATATATATTTCAAACTATTTCAGACTATTTTCACAGTTACAATTAAATATATTTATTAAGGTATCACATAATTTCAGCAGAGACGCAGTAAAACAGTAAAACAGCTTTAAAACAGCTTTAAAACGAGTGGAATGGAGGAACATGTTACGCCGTAGAAGAGATGTGTGTGAACTGTGATGCAGGCCACTCCAACTCGACTAGGAGGAGACCTCTTCATGTATGTATGAGGTGTCACAACAAGACGATGTACCCTTTCAGCTATGAATAATGACAAGTCTTCAGGCAGTAACCCCACCAGCAAACGGACCTTTACTGATAGTTTAAATTCGACATATGACGTCATCTAGCGTCATCTAGCGTCATCTAGCGTGAAATATCGCCAGATGATGATAGATGACGCTAGATGACGCTAGATGACGCTAGATGACGCCAATTAGCGACATTGTCGCTAAGTGCACGGCAACTTTCGTTTGTCGCTATCTAGCGCTATCTAGCGCTATCTAGCGCTATCTAGCGCTATATGACGCTATATGACGCTATATGACGCTATATGACGCTAGATGACGCTAGATGACGCTAAGCACGCAGCACTGACGCCAGGCGACAGATAGCGCTATTTTCATAAAAATTCTAGGGACGACATCTAGCGTCATCTAGCGTCATATGTTGCCGCGACATCTGACGCTATCTGACGCCATCTAGCGATATCTGACGTCATCTGACGACATCTGTCGCGACGACATCTGACGCAGGCGACATCAAGCGCTGGATAGCGGGATAAGTCAGTTTACGACAGTTCACGCTATATAGCACTATATAGCGCCAGATAGCGCTATATAGCGTCAGATGTCGTTGCGACATATAGCGTTAGATAGCGCTAGATACCGCTAGATGTCGCAAAAAAAAGGGCGGAAATTTTATGAAAATAGCGCTATCTGTCGCCTGGCGTCAGTGCTGCGTGCTTAGCGTCATCTAGCGTCATCTCGCGTCATCTCGCGTCATCTCGCGTCACTTAGCGTCATATAGCGTCATATAGCGCTAGATAGCGCTAGATAGCGCTAGATAGCGCTAGATAGCGACATTCGAAAGGTGCCGTGCACTTAGCGACAATGTCGCTAATTGGCGTCATCTAGCGTCATCTAGCGTCATCTAGCGTCATCTATCATCATCTGGCGATATTTCACGCTAGATGACGCTAGATGACGCTAGATGACGTCATATGTCGAATTTCAACTATCAGTAAAGGTCCCAGCAAACTACTGTGAACAATCCTATTCAAGTATTGAATATGCCTGTGTGAAGCACTACACTGAGCGTTTTAAAATAAACTATTTGTAGAATTAGGATATGGTGCAGAATTCTGATTTAGGCTTTAAATATTTGATTAAAAAACAAAAGAGGGCAACTTATCAAGCTGGATCACAATCCCTCAACAGATTGAAATCGAGTACTTTGAGTCATAATATTGTATGATCATCTAATTTTAAAACCTTCTATGCACTATGAGGATAATTATATGTTTTTGGTTTATAATTATGCATCTTGAATTTTCTGCATGAAACTCAGTTGAAAACATTACGTAAGACTATGACTCCTTTCAAAGTTAATTGTCTTTCTAAGTTAACTGTCTTCGACAGTTCGATTTAATTCTTTGGACAATTATATTTCCATGCATTAAATGCACCACAACACAGCAACACAAAATCAACTTCAGCTATATTGGGCCCGTATATCGGGGTGTATATTGGGGCCCGTATATCGGGGTGTATATTCGGGCCCGTATATCGGAGTGTATATTCGGCTATTCGGGCCCGTATATCGGGGTGTATATTGGGGCCCGTATATCGGGGTGTATATTCAGGCCCGTATATCGGGGTGTATATTCGGGCCCGTATATCGGGGTGTACATTGGGGCCCGTATATCGGGGTGTATATTCGGGCCCGTATATCGGGGTGTATATTCGGGCCCGTATATCGGGGTGTATATTCGGGCCCGTATATCGGGGTGTATATTCGGGCCCGTAACAAAATAAAAACAGCGGCTGGCCACACTAAGCCTCATAGGGTCTCAGACTCTCAGAGCAGTGAATACGTTATTGGCACATGACCTGCATCAGTCAAGATCATTCGTTGTCGTGACTCACATTGCGGTCGTCACGCAAACCAAACATTTCGACGGATAACCGTCACGCTCGTAGTCCCACCGTGCGGGTCTTCATAATTATTGACACTATATAGGTGAGCTATATTATTAATGTTAAGCTCGTGCAACTTATCTAAACTTATGTTATTGTTATTAGCAGCAAATTGTGGAACACGATATTCATACAATTTTAAAATCGAATCAATTTAAAGAAAGGCATATCTAAACATTCTGTTCGGGAAATCTCTTCTAAATGATCCCTAGAACATAATATCCTGAAAGTTTCAGGGTCATTGCACAAAAACTGTAGGAGCAGATAGATTTTGAAGGTCGATTTTCAGGGCGAGCGATTAAAATCGATCTCAAAATATTACAATAATAATATTCCTACTGATGTTCACAAAACACCTTACAGTTATAATTTTATCATACGATCGATTGGCATGACCCAATCAATCGTATCGCATCAAATCTGAGTTAATGCTTCAGTTGTAGGTTTACAACCTACCAGGACGCGCGCCGAGTTGGACTCGTCGACGGTCCAATATATGGAACAGATATTTTACGAGTATCACCCGTTAATGCTTCAGTCGATAACTGATTTATTCCCCTCTTTAGGATAATTACCTACTGCATGAATAATACCGTCAAAATCAACATCACGATTGCTGGGAGAATATTTAATCAGATTATAACATCCAAAATGCATTTTGAGTTAGACCACTTCACTAATCACGGCTAATTTCCTTGTGTTTTTATAAAATCTCGTGTTATTTCGTGCTGCTGCTCATTCTGTACCCGCGTGTCGCTGCTTTACTTTCAACACTATTGCTTTTATTAAGTACTTCGTAAAATCACCATTTTGATTTGAGGTAAATACAAAACCGTTTTAGTTAGTTTCAAAGTTCGCACTTTTCTAATCCAAGTTTAAAGTTTTAATCATTAATTAAAAAGTTAAAACAATGATGACACTACAATATATCAACTATACACAACTCAGTTGCCTGGCGTCTACAATATACCACAAAGCTTGATGTATGGAGAGCATGAGAGTTGACGAATCTACATGGTATTACAACTGGGTAGTGTACAGGGGCAGAGCTAAGGAAGGGATAAAGGATATCATCGTGAGGACTCAAGACAACCTCAGTGTGGTCAATCTGACTGTTAAGGTAGCCGGTAGGACGTTCGGTACACGTACTCTAGTTCGACACGTACTGTAGTTCGACAAACCCTAAGGTTCGACTCTGTCGAACTAAAGTGCGCTACCTGGACTCAAGTTCGACAAGAACTAAAGTTCGACACGTACTGTAGTTCGACACGTACTGTAGTTCGACAAACCCTAAGGTTCGACTCTGTCGAACTAAAGTGCGCTACCTGGACTCAAGTTCGACAAGAACTAAAGTTCGACACGTACTGTAGTTCGACACGTACTGTAGTTCGACAAACCCTAAGGTTCGACTCTGTCGAACTAAAGTGCGCTACCTGGACTTAAGTTCGACAAGAACTAAAGTTCGACACGTACTGTAGACTGTAGATCGACACGTACTGCAGTTCGACAAACCCTAAGGTTCGACTCTGTCGAAATAAAGTGCGCTACCTGGACTCAAGTTCGACAAGAACTAAAGTTCGACACGTACTGTAGTTCGACATGTACTGTAGTTCGACAAACCCTAAGGTTCGACTCTGTCGAACTAAAGTGCGCTACCTGGACTCAAGTTCGACAAGAACTAAAGTTCGAGGAGAGAACTTTTACTGTCGAACTAGAGTTTTGAAATCTACGATCTCAAGCAACGATCCTTTACGAGCTTGAAATCTATTCGTTTGTTTTTTTTTTCCACTTGCCTCATGCTGTTCAACTGTGTGTGTGAATGTAATCTATATAATCCATATCTATGAACATCTAATTGACCTCATACTCAATTGTTAGTTAGCAGAATTGCATTGCATTGTCGACCATAAACTTAGCGGAGAATTAAAAGACTATCGTGGTAACTCGTACTTCGTTTCAAAGATCTAGACTGTAGAGTACGTTATATAAATATATACCACATACGCACACTTTATATTATCACAAACGACTAGTAACCGAGTACCGGTCTAGAGATTTGGCTGCTGAACCGGAAACAGTCGGATATCAATTTATTTTCGTTTTAGCTAGACCAGAACTGAGTGGCAAACAGGAGGATTGAAACTATACTGAAAGGTTCTGGAATTTCTAACCGCTGGTTGCTAGATGTCAGAACATTGTTTTATCTACCATTGAACCCTGTGATCCTATGATGAGGACCCGGCAATAGCTATTGGATCACAAGCAGAAACTATTTGTCGAACTAGAGTACGCTACCTAGACTTTAGTTCGACACGTACCGAAGCTCGACAGGGGTGATATCTGGCGAACTGTATAGTGTCGAACTGTATAGTGCGTGTCGAACTAGAGTACGTGAATCATGAAGTTCATCTGGGCGATATCTACTATCCTGTACCGCACTTACTATTATACAAGTCGCCGTTGATATTGGTCTACAGTTTTGAAGGAAAAAAATGCATTCATTTTCAGAAATGGTTTATGGGCGTAAAAGATTTAGTCCAAAACTTGTACCTCTACATCGAGCAGTCGTGGTAAGTTGACTGAAATTCTATTCGTGGTAGAAATAGTGAACTATTGGTTCCAAATTTCAGGGTAATAAGCAGATATTGATATTTTCTTACTATTTCAAAAATATTGATTAGGTGATTAATTCTATATCATTAATGAAATGGTTCCACCATCAGGCTAAACAGAAAGGTTACAGAAGCTGTGAACGGAGTTTCTGACGAAACTAAAGTGTACGGTTATACTGTGTTATCTTGCTTTTTCTTCGCTATCTGCTCCTTGTTCACAGGTCAGTGCCCCACTACAGGGTACAGGGTACAGGGTACAGGGTACAGGGTACAGGGTACAGGGTACAGGGTACAGGGTACAGGGTACAGGGTACAGGGTACAGGGTACAGGGTACAGGGTACAGGGTACAGGGTACAGGGTACAGGGTACAGGGTACAGGGTACAGGGTACAGGGTACAGGGTACAGGGTACAGGGTACAGGGTACAGGGTACAGGGTACAGGGTACAGGGTACAGGGTACAGGGTACAGGGTACAGGGTACAGGGTACAGGGTACAGGGTACAGGGTACAGGGTACAGGGTACAGGGTACAGGGTACAGGGTACAGGGTACAGGGTACAGGGTACAGGGTACAGGGTACAGGGTACAGGGTACAGGGTACAGGGTACAGGGTACAGGGTACAGGGTACAGGGTACAGGGTACAGGGTACAGGGTACAGGGTACAGGGTACAGGGTACAGGGTACAGGGTACAGGGTACAGGGTACAGGGTACAGGGTACAGGGTACAGGGTACAGGGTACAGGGTACAGGGTACAGGGTACAGGGTACAGGGTACAGGGTACAGGGTACAGGGTACAGGGTACAGGGTACAGGGTACAGGGTACAGGGTACAGGGTACAGGGTACAGGGTACAGGGTACAGGGTACAGGGTACAGGGTACAGGGTACAGGGTACAGGGTACAGGGTACAGGGTACAGGGTACAGGGTACAGGGTACAAGTATCACGTACTTTGCAAAAACTTGACTATTCACCCAGATTGGTCCATTCGTTGTGTCAATTTGTTGTGTATCAAGTCAGGTGGTAAGAATAACGCAGCTGACCAGTGGACGTACTGTAAATTAATCGTGATCAGCAATGTATATTTTCTAACTAGCTTTGCTAAATGCTCATTTATCATTCAGATTTGATCAGCGGTTTACCAATAATAGAGATTTTGTGGTGGCGATTCTTCTTTACACTTGCTCTGACGTCTCTAATCAATTTCTACAAAGGGTAAGATTCAACCTAAACTTACAATCTTTAATGTTTAAACCTTTTACAGTTTTAATAAACTATCATCAAAACTAATTAGTAGAAATTATTAGTAGTAATTATTATTTCAGATACCAGAACCCTATGGAGTATCCCAAAACCAACATGATATTCCTAACAGCCTTACTTGGTACATTTACTGCTATGTCCACTGTCTTTGCTCTACGACATTTACCAATTGGTATGCTTGTTTTAACAACCAATCACTATATCAAAGCTTTTCATTTAGAGGTGAAACAAATTATTTAATTTTCCCATTCTCAGTTCCATTTTCAGTTTTTGAAGATGAAATTTCTAGAACCGAAATTTCACAGTTTTGACCGAATTTCTCTTCCGGTGACCAATTATAATATTAGTCGGTCAACTATTATGAAGTGGCATAGGACACAATTGAGGTGCTGGAAGTTTCATTCCGGTCGGAGGAAGCTTACAACTAGTACTATTTTCAAATTTCTGTCCCATTTTGAAATATCAAAATTTATTCAAATTGATATCATTTCCTTTAATTTTGGAAAGAGAGACACTGGCAGCAGTCCACTCTACCAGTACCCAAAAATGAGTTTTAATAAAATAATAAAACTCTATAAATTTAATAGATTTTAGTGTTGCCATAAGTTTAAAACTAATAATATCGATTAAAAAGATAAACTATTAAAATTATACTGGACTAGACTGAGCAGGTAAATTTATTGAGGGGTCGTTCACATAATATCACTTTTTGGAATTAGTTTTACACATAGCTATTGTGTCAAAATTACACTAGCGTGATCATTCGGGAACCCCCCCCCCCCTCCCCCTCGGCTGATTTCGTAATATGTACCCCCTCCCCCTTCGGCTGATTACGTAATAATAATATGTACCCCTAAATAAACAACTGCATGTGAAGCGACCCTCCCCCCCCCCCCCCCCCTCGGCTGATTACGTTATATGTACCCCCTCCCCCCTAAGCTGATTACGTAATATGTACCCCTAAATAAACTACTGCAGGTGAAGCCACTCTTCTCCTGACCACTGCTCCTATCTTCACAGTGCTGTTATCCTACTTCTTCCTCAAGGAGAAATTGCTCATATGGTACGTAGTAGCACTAGTAGTATAGTTACTATCTGAGACTATCATCAAACAAAGACACATATCTTTTTGAGGGCATTGTCATAGTGCTGGCGCGTATTTTGAATTACTTATTCCTGTCATTTTTGATATTGAAGCAGAATGTTTTGAAATTAAAATATGCCTGCTGAACTACTTTCGGTGAGTCTTAATGTATGGAAAACAGTGAAGGGGGTATAATAGTATACGGGGTAAATAGTATAGTGAGTATAATGGCGGCGGTCGTGCTTGCCAGCACTGTGATTGATAGGCTGATTTTCCGGAATAACAGGTTGTGCAGCGCCCAGTAAGTTTAGACTTAGAACAAAAAATAAACCAATTCAACATCACTTTTATTTCAATTTTTGTCGGCGATGGAATAATTAGTAAATGGTATTTTTCAATAAAACTACTGTTCGTGCAATAAAATTTAAAACTATAAACATCCATTATTAATCATTCTTTTCTTTAATGTAAAAACTTTAAGTTTAACAATTAAATAAAGGCTCATGCATTTGGAACCAGTAGAAACTTCAGCAGGTATAACCCACCGCGATCCACTCCACATTCCAACCCCATTCATTCGCAGCACCGCCTCTGGCAGGTGGATGCGCCAGGAAGATCCTAAAACTGCCGGTAGTCACTCTGGTTATCTCCGAGGCCCCTATCCTACTCCAATGAGAGGAGGTGAACTCAAGAGAGGTAGTCACCGTTGGAATTGTCAGGAACCCACACTTGCTGATGTCAACGTCTGCGTAAAGTCCGTTCGAGTTCAAGCTGTAATCCACCCAGTTGGTAGCCCCTCTGCCTGAGGTTCCAGCACACACTTTCGCACAGCGCTCCTCCCTCAGATCCTCCTCTCCGCTTACCACCATCACGTCATTCTTTCTGGCTCTGAGATGAAGAGGGTTTAAATTTGCAAGTTATCTTTTGATAAATCAACTTCAATTTGAATTAATTGCAATGCCACTAGGATTTACCTTGTGAATTTAAATAACATTAAGTTTAACAATAACTAGTACTAATACTATAAACTGTTTACTTACTTCAATTCCTCGGCAAATGTTTCTTTTAGTGCTTCAATTTCCTTCACTAATTTCTCCTCGATCACTGTCTGTCTGTTTGTAATTTCACTGATCCTCTTTGTCTGCTGTTCGACTAGAGCTGTTAAACTGCGGAACCTCCCCTTCTTGCCCCCCTTCTTGCTTGAAGCGAGCATGATCACCACAGAGAACACCATCAATTTCAGGAAGACCATAGTTCTGCTGAGGCATCAGAGAGTTAATTTTTGTTAGACTAAAACGGAATAGTGACGGCATGATCTCACCACCTTGTTTATGGTATCTCAGTCTCACAATCACAGGATGAAAGATATACCTTATCGGACTTTATAATTATTTGAACGGACATTAATTGGACGCTGGAGGCCCTAGCGTTCATTTTAATGTCCGCTCAAATAAAGTCCGACAAGGTAGTTAAATTAAATACGGTATTTAACCTGAACATTTATAAAACATAAACCAAAATGCCGCGATAATAACCTTGTCTCTACATCTTAGATTATATGCACACACTTAAGGGGGCATACACCAAAACAGTGGTTTGTGCCGTCCAGACCAAATGACCTCATAGGCAGTTCAGTGACCTTCTAGCGCACCCTTTCCACACCAAAAAAAATTATTTTGAGAATACCCATTTTTGTAATCGAGCATTTCCTGGTTGAGAGTGCAATTTTCGGAAAAAATTATTTTGTGGTTGAGACGCTATAAGTTAATCATTTCCTGCGGTATCGGGTTGAAATTTTGCTCGCCGTTTATTCACATCTATTTCAAGGTGTGTGTAAAATCTTGATATCGTATCTAAAAAGGCTGGTGTGTTATGAATTTTTAAAGTCAAAAAGCTAAAATTGTCCTTTTCAGGCTTATTTTAACAAAAAGACAGTCAGGGAAGATCGGATTGAATTGATGCTTGACATCAAATTGTTCTCTGAATTCTGGCGTAGTTTTTGATGCCCTCAAAAATGTTTTTACTCATTCAGCTTCAGATCTATTGGACCTCAAAGCCAAACAACAAATTTAGGCACATTTTTTCGTTTTTAAAATTTACTGATTTTTCTAAAATTTTGATAGGAATGTGCTAGTGACTTTTTGAAGGGTGCAAAATAACCGCAACTAGCACATTTATATATGAGTTATGAACAACAAAACACCCTAAAATGCTTCCCTTTGAAGTTATGGGAGAAAATGTGATTTTTTATCTGCAAAGCCAAAATCTGAAGCTGAATGAGTAAAAACATTTTTGAGGGTATCAAAAACTGCGCCAGAATTCAGAGAACAATTTGATGTCAAGCATCAATTCAATCCGATCTTTCCTGACTGTCTTTTTGTTAAAATAAGCCTGAAAAGGACAATTTTAGCTTTTTGACTTTAAAAATTCATAACACACCAGCCTTTTTAGATACGATATCAAGATTTTACACACACCTTGAAATAGATGTGAATAAACGGCGAGCAAAATTTCAACTCGATACCGCAGGAAATGATTAACTTATAGCGTCTCACCCAGGAAATGCTCGATTACAAAAATGGGTATTCTCAAAATAATTTTTTTGGTGTGGAAACGGTGCGCTAGAAGGTCACTGAACTGTTTATGAGGTCATTTGGTCTGGACAGATTTGGTGTATGCCCCCTTAAGCATCACTCAATAAAATCCATCGCATGACGCATATCTCATCAATTACACTGCCAACATTTTTTCCTTTTCACCCTTTTGAAAAAAGGCAATAGTGAAAGGTTACGAATGGACGTTTTTGCAGAAAAACGTGGATTTTGGAAATAGCGGTAGGTGGGTCAAATATATGTCGTGTTCCTTACTTGCTTCCGTTCGTTTCCATGTCAACTTGCCGCGCGCGCGCGCACGGGGATTGCTTGCGGAGATGTGGTGTATAGCTAGTCTGTGGTCAATGAATGCGCGGCACTAGCGTATTTTAATGTATACTAGTAATGTATAGTATTTTGTAATAAGCCCAACTTGAATGTGGCACGCGTAGTCTACTGATGTTTCAATATTATTATTATAAGGTGAGCTGATTAGAGCTTATATTAATAGTTATACTTATAGTGAAATGGAAATCTAGCGTCCGCCAAAACGAAACAACGGGCGCAATTCTTGTTTAATATCGCCGCGTATTTCAAATCAAGTTACAAAAACGCCGTCCATTTTAAAAATTTAAAAAACAAAGTCAATTATTCTTAAAATTATTTTAATTTTTTCCCTACTCTTGCCGAAGGCAAAAAGATCGTAGGGAATAAGTAATCGGGTTTGGATATATGAGGTGGCCCGATGGACCTACGGTGTCGCCAAAGTCTAGTCTGCTCCTTCGCAATATAATCGAATATAGACCACTCCCCTATAATTAAGTGTATAAGAAGCGTATGTTATGCTGCGTCCGACGCTAGCCATGTGTTAATTAATTACAGTGAAATTCCTCCTTCTACTTACTTGTACTTGAAAAGGTCTCCTCCTAGTCGTTGGAGTGGCCTGCACCACATAGTAACTCCTTTCTCCGGTGTATTAGACCTCTCCAGTGAACCCTGTCTGTAGCTTGTTGTTCTGCATCTTCTATCGTGATGTTATCGACACCTGTGAAGATTGCTGCATCCTCCCGGACACATGACAACCAGTTTTTCCGAGGTCTACCTCTTGACCTTTTACCATGCTTTGGGATCCAGTGCAGTAGATAGTTGGGTATTCTTTCTTCTGGCATCCTCACCACATGGCCAAACCATCGGAGTCTAGCTGCTCGTACGAAAGTATCAACAGGGGCGATGTTAGCCCGCTTAAGTACATCAGCATTAGATACATGATAAAACCATTTTATTTTCAGGATTCTCCTCAGACATCTATCATGGAACACCTCAAATCTTTTCATCTGCGTCTGTGTGGTATTCCATACCTCACTTCAATAAAGCAGTATAGTGAGAACAGCCGCTTTGTAAATCCTGATTTTAGTTGGAGTTTTGATGTTGCGACTGTACCATATACTGCTGAGCTGATAGAATGCCCCAGAGGCCTTTTGAATTCGAGCTGACAGTTCTTTGTAGTACATTTTAGCTTATGATTAATATTATATTTTTACCTATAGTTTACTTAGATTACGTCCGTATCATGGTATCAAGTACTGGTGGTCGGTTCTTCCGCCCCGTTGGATACATAATTGATAGCTTTTCTTGATATTGCTCTATAATTACATTTATATCTCTCCCGGCCATTGGTTCCGAGATTTGGTTGATCTTTGTTTTCTTGGGCGCCCTCTTTTTCCCCATTTAGAATACAAAGATTAGTACATTTTAGCTTATGATTAATATTATATTTTTACCTATAGTTTACTTAGATTACGTCCGTATCATGGTATCAAGTACTGGTGGTCGGTTCTTCCGCCCCGTTGGATACATAATTGATAGCTTTTCTTGATATTGCTCTATAATTACATTTATATCTCTCCCGGCCATTGGTTCCGAGATTTGGTTGATCTTTGTTTTCTTGGGCGCCCTCTTTTTCCCCATTTAGAATACAAAGATTAGTACATTTTAGCTTATGATTAATATTATATTTTTACCTATAGTTTACTTAGATTACGTCCGTATCATGGTATCAAGTACTGGTGGTCGGTTCTTCCGCCCCGTTGGATACATAATTGATAGCTTTTCTTGATATTGCTCTATAATTACATTTATATCTCTCCCGGCCATTGGTTCCGAGATTTGGTTGATCTTTGTTTTCTTGGGCGCCCTCTTTTTCCCCATTTAGAATACAAAGATTAGTACATTTTAGCTTATGATTAATATTATATTTTTACCTATAGTTTACTTAGATTACGTCCGTATCATGGTATCAAGTACTGGTGGTCGGTTCTTCCGCCCCGTTGGATACATAATTGATAGCTTTTCTTGATATTGCTCTATAATTACATTTATATCTCTCCCGGCCATTGGTTCCGAGATTTGGTTGATCTTTGTTTTCTTGGGCGCCCTCTTTTTCCCCATTTAGAATACAAAGATTAGTGCATTTTAGCTTATGATTAATATTATATTTTTACCTATAGTTTACTTAGATTACGTCCGTATCATGGTATCAAGTACTGGTGGTCGGTTCTTCCGCCCCGTTGGATACATAATTGATAGCTTTTCTTGATATTGCTCTATAATTACATTTATATCTCTCCCGGCCATTGGTTCCGAGATTTGGTTGATCTTTGTTTTCTTGGGCGCCCTCTTTTTCCCCATTTAGAATACAAAGATTAGTACATTTTAGCTTATGATTAATATTATATTTTTACCTATAGTTTACTTAGATTACGTCCGTATCATGGTATCAAGTACTGGTGGTCGGTTCTTCCGCCCCGTTGGATACATAATTGATAGCTTTTCTTGATATTGCTCTATAATTACATTTATATCTCTCCCGGCCATTGGTTCCGAGATTTGGTTGATCTTTGTTTTCTTGGGCGCCCTCTTTTTCCCCATTTAGAATACAAAGATTAGTACATTTTAGCTTATGATTAATATTATATTTTTACCTATAGTTTACTTAGATTACGTCCGTATCATGGTATCAAGTACTGGTGGTCGGTTCTTCCGCCCCGTTGGATACATAATTGATAGCTTTTCTTGATATTGCTCTATAATTACATTTATATCTCTCCCGGCCATTGGTTCCGAGATTTGGTTGATCTTTGTTTTCTTGGGCGCCCTCTTTTTCCCCATTTAGAATACAAAGATTAGTACATTTTAGCTTATGATTAATATTATATTTTTACCTATAGTTTACTTAGATTACGTCCGTATCATGGTATCAAGTACTGGTGGTCGGTTCTTCCGCCCCGTTGGATACATAATTGATAGCTTTTCTTGATATTGCTCTATAATTACATTTATATCTCTCCCGGCCATTGGTTCCGAGATTTGGTTGATCTTTGTTTTCTTGGGCGCCCTCTTTTTCCCCATTTAGAATACAAAGATTAGTGCATTTTAGCTTATGATTAATATTATATTTTTACCTATAGTTTACTTAGATTACGTCCGTATCATGGTATCAAGTACTGGTGGTCGGTTCTTCCGCCCCGTTGGATACATAATTGATAGCTTTTCTTGATATTGCTCTATAATTACATTTATATCTCTCCCGGCCATTGGTTCCGAGATTTGGTTGATCTTTGTTTTCTTGGGCGCCCTCTTTTTCCCCATTTAGAATACAAAGATTAGTACATTTTAGCTTATGATTAATATTATATTTTTACCTATAGTTTACTTAGATTACGTCCGTATCATGGTATCAAGTACTGGTGGTCGGTTCTTCCGCCCCGTTGGATACATAATTGATAGCTTTTCTTGATATTGCTCTATAATTACATTTATATCTCTCCCGACCATTGGTTCCGAGATTTGGTTGATCTTTGTTTTCTTGGGCGCCCTCTTTTTCCCCATTTAGAATACAAAGATTAGTACATTTTAGCTTATGATTAATATTATATTTTTACCTATAGTTTACTTAGATTACGTCCGTATCATGGTATCAAGTACTGGTGGTCGGTTCTTCCGCCCCGTTGGATACATAATTGATAGCTTTTCTTGATATTGCTCTATAATTACATTTATATCTCTCCCGGCCATTGGTTCCGAGATTTGGTTGATCTTTGTTTTCTTGGGCGCCCTCTTTTTCCCCATTTAGAATACAAAGATTAGTGCATTTTAGCTTATGATTAATATTATATTTTTACCTATAGTTTACTTAGATTACGTCCGTATCATGGTATCAAGTACTGGTGGTCGGTTCTTCCGCCCCGTTGGATACATAATTGATAGCTTTTCTTGATATTGCTCTATAATTACATTTATATCTCTCCCGGCCATTGGTTCCGAGATTTGGTTGATCTTTGTTTTCTTGGGCGCCCTCTTTTTCCCCATTTAGAATACAAAGATTAGTACATTTTAGCTTATGATTAATATTATATTTTTACCTATAGTTTACTTAGATTACGTCCGTATCATGGTATCAAGTACTGGTGGTCGGTTCTTCCGCCCCGTTGGATACATAATTGATAGCTTTTCTTGATATTGCTCTATAATTACATTTATATCTCTCCCGGCCATTGGTTCCGAGATTTGGTTGATCTTTGTTTTCTTGGGCGCCCTCTTTTTCCCCATTTAGAATACAAAGATTAGTACATTTTAGCTTATGATTAATATTATATTTTTACCTATAGTTTACTTAGATTACGTCCGTATCATGGTATCAAGTACTGGTGGTCGGTTCTTCCGCCCCGTTGGATACATAATTGATAGCTTTTCTTGATATTGCTCTATAATTACATTTATATCTCTCCCGGCCATTGGTTCCGAGATTTGGTTGATCTTTGTTTTCTTGGGCGCCCTCTTTTTCCCCATTTAGAATACAAAGATTAGTGCATTTTAGCTTATGATTAATATTATATTTTTACCTATAGTTTACTTAGATTACGTCCGTATCATGGTATCAAGTACTGGTGGTCGGTTCTTCCGCCCCGTTGGATACATAATTGATAGCTTTTCTTGATATTGCTCTATAATTACATTTATATCTCTCCCGGCCATTGGTTCCGAGATTTGGTTGATCTTTGTTTTCTTGGGCGCCCTCTTTTTCCCCATTTAGAATACAAAGATTAGTACATTTTAGCTTATGATTAATATTATATTTTTACCTATAGTTTACTTAGATTACGTCCGTATCATGGTATCAAGTACTGGTGGTCGGTTCTTCCGCCCCGTTGGATACATAATTGATAGCTTTTCTTGATATTGCTCTATAATTACATTTATATCTCTCCCGGCCATTGGTTCCGAGATTTGGTTGATCTTTGTTTTCTTGGGCGCCCTCTTTTTCCCCATTTAGAATACAAAGATTAGTACATTTTAGCTTATGATTAATATTATATTTTTACCTATAGTTTACTTAGATTACGTCCGTATCATGGTATCAAGTACTGGTGGTCGGTTCTTCCGCCCCGTTGGATACATAATTGATAGCTTTTCTTGATATTGCTCTATAATTACATTTATATCTCTCCCGGCCATTGGTTCCGAGATTTGGTTGATCTTTGTTTTCTTGGGCGCCCTCTTTTTCCCCATTTAGAATACAAAGATTAGTGCATTTTAGCTTATGATTAATATTATATTTTTACCTATAGTTTACTTAGATTACGTCCGTATCATGGTATCAAGTACTGGTGGTCGGTTCTTCCGCCCCGTTGGATACATAATTGATAGCTTTTCTTGATATTGCTCTATAATTACATTTATATCTCTCCCGGCCATTGGTTCCGAGATTTGGTTGATCTTTGTTTTCTTGGGCGCCCTCTTTTTCCCCATTTAGAATACAAAGATTAGTACATTTTAGCTTATGATTAATATTATATTTTTACCTATAGTTTACTTAGATTACGTCCGTATCATGGTATCAAGTACTGGTGGTCGGTTCTTCCGCCCCGTTGGATACATAATTGATAGCTTTTCTTGATATTGCTCTATAATTACATTTATATCTCTCCCGGCCATTGGTTCCGAGATTTGGTTGATCTTTGTTTTCTTGGGCGCCCTCTTTTTCCCCATTTAGAATACAAAGATTAGTACATTTTAGCTTATGATTAATATTATATTTTTACCTATAGTTTACTTAGATTACGTCCGTATCATGGTATCAAGTACTGGTGGTCGGTTCTTCCGCCCCGTTGGATACATAATTGATAGCTTTTCTTGATATTGCTCTATAATTACATTTATATCTCTCCCGGCCATTGGTTCCGAGATTTGGTTGATCTTTGTTTTCTTGGGCGCCCTCTTTTTCCCCATTTAGAATACAAAGATTAGTGCATTTTAGCTTATGATTAATATTATATTTTTACCTATAGTTTACTTAGATTACGTCCGTATCATGGTATCAAGTACTGGTGGTCGGTTCTTCCGCCCCGTTGGATACATAATTGATAGCTTTTCTTGATATTGCTCTATAATTACATTTATATCTCTCCCGGCCATTGGTTCCGAGATTTGGTTGATCTTTGTTTTCTTGGGCGCCCTCTTTTTCCCCATTTAGAATACAAAGATTAGTACATTTTAGCTTATGATTAATATTATATTTTTACCTATAGTTTACTTAGATTACGTCCGTATCATGGTATCAAGTACTGGTGGTTGGTTCTTCCGCCCCGTTGGATACATAATTGATAGCTTTTCTTGATATTGCTCTATAATTACATTTATATCTCTCCCGGCCATTGGTTCCGAGATTTGGTTGATCTTTGTTTTCTTGGGCGCCCTCTTTTTCCCCATTTAGAATACAAAGATTAGTACATTTTAGCTTATGATTAATATTATATTTTTACCTATAGTTTACTTAGATTACGTCCGTATCATGGTATCAAGTACTGGTGGTCGGTTCTTCCGCCCCGTTGGATACATAATTGATAGCTTTTCTTGATATTGCTCTATAATTACATGTATATCTCTCCCGGCCATTGGTTCCGAGATTTGGTTGATCTTTGTTTTCTTGGGCGCCCTCTTTTTCCCCATTTAGAATACAAAGATTAGTACATTTTAGCTTATGATTAATATTATATTTTTACCTATAGTTTACTTAGATTAGATTGTCAATTGTTCCATTCGCACTGATGATTGCACCCAAGTAAGTGAAATTGCTGACCTGCTGTATTGGGAGACCTTCCACATTGATGTCCATAGTGTCGTCTTTAGAATACGGCCTCTGCGATGCACTTTTGCTGACAACCATGCTCTGTGTTTTGCCAGCATTAATCTTCAGACCTGCATAGGCACTGTATTTGCAGAGAAGGTCAGTGGTTTCCTGCAGCCCCTCTTTTGAGTTATCTAACATGGCCATGTCATCAGCGTAATCAGTGTCCAAAAGATGTTTTTCTTCTACCCCGGGGGCTGGCAGCTGTAATAAAGCCCCTTTGCTAATGACCTTGTTCAGTTCCATAAGGTATGCCGAAAAATTCAAACAAAAGTTGAAGACTGGTGGTCCCTGTATATCACCTTGCCCAGTACCCGAGTTGACATCAAACCAACCTGTGACCTCACCATTGACCCTAACAGCACTAACTGTGTGAGTGAAGAACGCCTTCATAATTCTAATGTACTTGTCAGGTAAGCCGTAGTGCTGCATACTTCTCCAAATGAACTGCCTGTCAATTGAATCAAAAGCTGCTTTGAAATCAACAAAATTAATATACAGAGGGATATTATACTCAATGCATTGGTGAATAATACAGCGGAGTGAATAAACCTGGTCAATACATGAGCGATTCTGTCTAAAACCACTTTGATTCTCCCGAAGGAATTTTTCCATTCCATTGCTAAGTCTCCGCAGGAGTATCATCTGCAGGAGCTTCGAGGCTGTGGATCTTAATGTAATGCCTCTGTTGTTAGCGCAATGAGAGGTGTCACCTTTCTTTCCAACGATGATAATAACACCTTTGGACCAATCCTCAGGAATCTTCTCATCTTCCCACACTTTCTTGAACAACACAACTAGTTGATCGACCAACCCATCCTGTCCATACTTAAGTTGCTCGTTGGTGATACCATCCACTCCTGGACTTTTGTGATTCTTGAGTTTTTTGAGGGCATCAACAATCTCGTTTCTTGTAGGAGCTTCATCCGAATCGGAAAGGTCGTCAAAACTGGGTTGCGGAGGGATGTTGTCTAGGTCAGAAATATTGGCCTCTTGCGGGGGAGGGTTCAATAGCCTAGAGAAGTGCTCTTTCCACCTTTCTTTCTGGGCATGTGGGTCGGCAATCAACTGGCCAGATACGTCTCTAACTGCAGTTGACTGCTTCTTCTTCTTTCCAGATATGACATTGATCTTCTGCCATACCTCACGTTGCTGACCTTTTCTAGCAGCTTCCTCCAAGTCATTGGCCATTCTACGTGCCCAGTTGTTATCGTCCACCTTGCTACTTTTTTAAAGAGCTTATTCAATCTAGAATACTCTGACCTGTTAGCGTTCGAATTAGGGTCTTTACGCTTAAATTCCTTACGGTTCTTCAATAATTCTTTTGTCTTCTGAGATTGGTGCCTGTCCTTCTTTTTTCGAGGTCTTTGCCCAAGGATTTCCATGGAAACTTGTTGGACAGTTGTCTTGAAGTTGTCCCACATTGATTCCAGGTCAACCTCAGGTTCCAAACAGTCAAATTTGTTTCTCAGAACAATATTGTATTCGGAAACAAGTGAATGATCACGCAGATGCTCAATAGCAGGAATCTCAAGCTTACGTTCCTGCTTCTTTTTCACTGACATAAGCTTCATTCTCAGTCGTGCTCTTACCAAATAGTGATCAGACCCAATGTCAGCCCCCCTACAAACTTTTACATTTAGCAAAGAGCCTCCAAACTTCTTACTGATACAGATGTGGTCTATTTGGTTTACAGTACGACCATCAGGTGATCTCCACGTACCTTTATGTATATCCTTTTGCTGAAACATAGTGCCACCGATGGTAAGTTGGTGGGCAATGCAAAAGTCCAACAATCGGGTACCATTGTCATTTGATGAGCTGTGAAGCGAGTGCCCACCAATGACACCTGACATAGAACTGCAGTCCGATGTGACCTTAGCATTAAGATCACCGAGCAGTAATTTTAGATCATGTCGGGGTAGCTCATCGAATGCACTTGACAACTGCTGGTAGAATTCATCCTTATCATTATCTGAAGCTCCCTCAGTTGGCGCATATGCCACAACAACAGAGATGTTCAGGTGTTGACTATGCAGCCTTGCACTCAACAACCGGTCAGATATTGGTAGATAGGAAATTAATGAATTTTTAATCTTCTTTGAAAGGGTAAGACCGACACCTCGCCTTCTTATACCGTCCGTCCTCCCTGAATAAATCAGTAAGGAGCCATTATCCAGTAGCTCTGATCCTGTACCAGGCATATGGGTCTCAGTTATACCCAGCAAGTCCAACTTATACTCAGAGATATTCTCTGATAGCTGGAACAACTGACTTGAACTACTTGTCAGAGATAATACATTCCATGTCCCAAATGTAAGACCTGTTTTAGAATAATTCGCTGGCTGTTTCTTATTAGAGTCGGAGTCCACATGGGTGATCTGTGGAGAAATAAATCTGCTACAATGACGTGTTCTCCCAACACTCATCTGGCCACGGGGGTCCCTTAGGCTTTGCCCCGCCACCTTCATACTGGTATCATCCGTCCTTGCAGAGGGAGCCACACACCGTTTCTTGTTGTTACTTTGTGATGTTTCTGCAGCAAATTTTTAGAGAGGAAAAGTTGCCAGCATCTCGCACCCGGTTTTTTATCGACCTTTGCCTGTCTAGATCCATAGTGTTTTGTTGCACGTCATATGTTTAAACTGGAGTCACCCAGGACAGATTACAATGCTTAATAGTAGCACCTCGAAAAGGATGTGATTCTTCATCACGCACTATGGTCATTGGAATAGGAGAGGTTATAGGTGACACGATCACTATTCCCTGAGATTAAAAATAATTAATTATTATTTTATTAAAAATAATCTTAGATTAAAAATAATCTCCTCCTTCGCAAAGTTATTTTCTGCAAATTTCTGGATTTGTTAAATGTTGATGCGCGGCGCTGCATTGGTGAAATAAATCGTCAATTTTTACCATATTTTTGCACAAATCCTACTCATTTATAAAAAAACATTGCATAGTATGTAAATATGTTGCACTTTTTTCCAATCACACTTTTCACTCAAAAGAATTGATGGTACAAGTACATCGTAGGGAAAATTGATCGTGCGTGGTTTAACCGCGGCGAATTTTTTTATTAATTATGAAGTGCTCAGTCTTGTTTTACAGTTTTACTTTTTAATCTGTTACCTATTCACCATTTGAAAAGTAAAACTTAACGTTGTAAACCTTTATTGTACTTTACCGGTCTGGTCCGGTAGAGTCTAAATTAAATAATTTGATGTTTCCTTTACATTATATATTTATGCATGTGCCCCACGGGGATGAATTTCTTATTACCATGCCATTGATATTTTTTGAGTAAACATTGGCTGGTACCACGGGCCAGTCCCCAACAAACAAACAAAAAATTTATACTAGCAGAAACGTCGGCTGACGGACAACTAAGAACCTGTCAATTTTACCTAGTTAACAATACCTAATTAACATACTAGCTTGGGAAATGCAATCAGCTCCGACAACTAAGAACCAATCATTACATTTACATATCCCCGACAACTAAGAACCTCTGGAGATACTTTAGGTTTAAAATTCCATGTGCTGTGCAGATCCGGACAGAAATGTTTCATTGCTCGAGAGGATTAAGTTGATAGGAGTAAACAAATTTGAATCGCCAAGCCGAAGTAATTTAACTAAGAAAACTGTGAGATGAGTTTTCTTTCTAGGCGGGGTTTCAGCCGTATTTGAGTCGGTACGTAACAGCCGCATAACAATAGTCCTCGCTCGTTCATTTGCCGTGAATGTCACAATCCTTTAGATTCAATCTCAACTACATTGTTTAATTATCTAAAAGTTTCATTATCGTCGGTCTTGCACCGAGTGCTGAATTTGAGGAGCTAACCAATTGTTTAATATTCCAGCTCTTAAACGTTTGAAGTTTAGACTGTCCCTCATTACATCGGAACCAATATAATGGATATATTTCTTTGGTGCACAATAGTGGTGGTATATCAACAAACTCCGATGCGATGAGGTAAAGTCGAGACTGAGAACACAAAGACGTGAAACTTATTAAGAGACTACCGGTGCCAAACTTTGAAATTGTTGTTTTCTTGAAAACCAACAAAACTTTGAACGAGAGCTAAGTTTGAGCTAGAATATAAAACAATTGCAATGCCACGCGTGAAATGTTTATCTGATGAGGGCGGTAGTAAACTGACCACAGCTATAACAAACCATGTATGATTATAATTAAACGATATCATTAACAATAGTTATACTTATAGGGGAACCGACATCTTATTCTAACTAGCTAACCCAATTATAACCGTCCAAAAGCTGTCGAATAATCAATAGGTAGATTCAATCACGGTGAATATGGTATCGCATTGTATCACGTCGTGACTACAGTAGAGTTTCTACGATACAGGGGGAGCCGCGCACTCGTGTGCGGCGGGTCATACAACGTATGACAAGTATCGCAGTGGCTGATACGAGAACCAGCTCCTTTCGGACCTGGCTCACGTCCGTTATGTGAACACATGCCGAGAGCTGAACTCTTCTTAAAGGATGAGGGGACCTTAGAAAAAGTTTTTTTCTCGTGCAAATCCTTTTATTACATTAATCGTTTAAACCACTTTAGTGAAATCCGCAAAGTTGTATGGATGATGATTAATCACTCTACACTCGACTGTCACGTGACTTTTTAAACACGTTCTCTTGGTGGCCCTGAATGACTATTCGCAATCATAGCCCTCTAATCTGATGCCACCTTAACCCTAACCCAATCCCTAACAAAAGCATATGCTGAAACCCTAACCCTAACGAGAAATTCGACCAACTTCCTTATACGGTCATATCACGTGATCAAGACAGTTTTTCGCAAATATCTCGGCAGGGGAGCATTTTAACCCTATGTCATGGGGGGTGATTCGGAATCAGCGGCCGAAAATACATCGATTCAAGCTGGTTTCAACTGTCGGGGGCCCTTTTAGAATAATCTTGAAGATCGACTGTAGAGTGATTTAGCACGCTCGAAGTTGTATTTCATTCGCGCGCCGAGATATCCAGCCAAAACAATTTGAACCTGTGACGTCAATTATGTGAGTTGCTCTGATCCGCGCATATAGAAATACAGGTAAAATGAGCGTGCGGGCCGACTAAATTACTAATTAAGAATAAATTAACAATTTACGATACTAACGAGCCTATAACCAATGGAGAGGAGACTTTTTATGACCGGTTGAAAAAAGAATTATTACCCTACGATAACCATGAGCCGAGATACACCTGGAATAAGATTGAAGTCATACAGAAAGGCATGTAAATTATGTATATTTATAGCTCCCAACGTAACACCTAGCAAGTGCAACTCCCTGTTTCGTACCACAGTTGATATATCAACATGTCATATCAACACAACACGGTCCTAATAAAAATGGATCGGGTAGGTATGAAATGCATGTCTTCATTCCAGTTGGACAAGCACTAAGCACCAAGCTTTTAAGTTCTAACTCACTATGTGACACTACTTATAAGTATAACGTAAGCAAGATTTGCAACTATTACACCAAGCAATATTATATTTATACCAAGCATAGCAGACGAACACATCCACATTCGTTACGCTTTACACTCAAGTCACAGCAAACTAAAACGGTAAATTATAAATGAGTGTACAACTAAAGGCCGGTACACGCGCAGTGTCAAACCGCACGTGCGTACTCAGATAGGACTAGAGGCGCCAAGGGCCAGCTAGTAAAATGTCTTCTACAACATCATACATTCTTTTTAATTGTGTCCATATCGGGTTTCAAACAAGTCAAAACAAAATAGCAGTTTGTGGTTTAGTTAGCGAGCAAATAAAAGGGTGCACGCGCACGTTGGTCTTAACACATAAGTGACGTCACAGCCCAAAATTGCTATCAGCCAATAGGAGCGCGGCGTGATATTGCACGAATTATCGATTTCACAGTCCGGCGTATTTTTTGATTCTACACACTTTCACAGGACTTAAACACGAATATTTGGAAGTAAATTCTAAGGTCCCCTCATCCTTTAATACATTATTATACTTCATAATTATACGCAGCTGCTTACTAAACTGCTTACTAAACTGTCATGTGAACCCTACCGCCAGGTTTTTGGTTGTCCGGCTGTTAGGCTGGCTAGAATATGGATCACATCACAAATATATCACGTCACTGATTGGGCCATGTGATGTGATACCTGCGGGAGCCTGAATGAGAGGTTCTTAGTTGTCGGTCACCGGAAACGTCATGACAGTTACCAATACTTTTTTATAATACTTTCTTATAATATCGTTCAGGTAATTTTGATACTTAAATTAAACTTGAATTTGTGTTTTTTACCTTTTAAATGTTATTTTGGGACACTTTTCACATTGTAGTTGTACTAATTATACTGACAAAAACCATGAACTAAACACCAATATTCTCTTCAGGGACATAATTGCACTGGGCATAGCTACGCTCGGCGTGTTTTTTGTGGCTCAGCCGTCGGTCATCTTTGGATCGGACAGTGTTACAAATCAGACCCCTATACTTTACGTTGCTATTGCAGTCGCACTAGGTTGGTCGCTTTTATTCAATATCAAGATGAATTTTTGCATTCTATTGCGAACCAAAATATCTGAAAACTAACTATAGATGACTATATTATAGCCCATAAATTTGTCGAAACTAAATGTGTGAAAGCTAGCACATGATACCCGACACTCCGCCAGCCAGAGGTTTCTTCAAAGCGGCCAAGTACGTGGCAGTATCCTGTACCGGAGTGGAAGTACCGACCAGTGTCATCGTGATGTGTCTCTCGTGTTTGGGGTTCCTGGTCTCCACTCTCTTTCTTATTGTATCCGTATGTGTAGAGCAGATATCGGATGGAGACATGAAGAAAACTTGGGTTCATCCTAACATTCTGGTAAGTTTTGTTTATTTAAATACTGATAATGTGATATACAGTTCACACTTCACAGTTCCAAGTGTAGCCAGGACTTCTTTGAACGACATTTAACTTTGTCGCTCTATTATAATAGTCCAGTGTTCAATGTTTCCCATGTTCCCATTGACTCCTAGGATATCTGACTGGTTATTGAGTGGTAATATTTGATCAGTAGTTATTTCCGCAGAATTTCACTTGTCTATGGATGGTTGGACTGATGTACTGCTTGCAGCAACTATGCGTGTGTAAAGCCATGCAATACGGCCAACCAGGTAAAACATCTCTTCTCAAGTACCTTGATGTGGTCCTGCCTTTCTTCTTCCAGTTCGTCATCTTCAGGTGCGTGCATACAGTGGGAATTGGGATATTCGGGAAACTGAACAGATTTCGATAGTTTCCATTTTAGAAATAGCCATGATACTAAGAATTGAAGCATTGTTACGGAACCGGCATAATCACTTCAACATTTATCAGAAAACTCCTTGTTTGTTGTTAGAGTTTCATTGGTGCACTTTAAACCATTGCATCTAAAATTACCCATTTGACTAATACTGAATGAAATCTTGTAGGGAGTTTCCGAACACGTGGACTCTAGTGGGATGTGCTTGTATTGCCATCTCAACGATCACTGCCACCATCGTCAAACGGGTCAAACCTATTAAACATATTAAGTTCCAAGATGAAGCCGAGATTTTTGGAGATACGGAGAAAGTTGTAGAGACACGAGAAGAGGCTGTGATAGAACGGGGTCACCTTACAGACAGTGCTGAGGACTCTTCACAGATCTTACCCAGAGGAAAATTAACACTTAAATAGGTATATAAATGAACTGTTTCCAACATAGCTCCATATTTCGTATATCCCTGTGCTCATAATATTTTTATAATAACAATAGTATCGTACATTTACTATATATTTTCCTGCTACAGTATACACTGCACTGTCCGACCCAATAGCCTTTGATCTTCGTAGTTTATTGTTTTGCCTATTTTATTATATACGTATGTTTAAAGGTCAAAACTTGCGACAATTAAGAAAGAAGAATTTGTTAATTAAACAGTTAAAGTTAATTAAAGTTGTTGGTATATCAAAATACAGTTTGATATTCGATAACGTGTCAATCTGAGTCACAATGTTTAAAAAGCTGTTCTAACATCAAACTTTAAGACTGGAAAAACATAAAACAAGTTCAAGCGGGCTCGTATAAACTTCCCAGGCAAAATAAAGTTCATTTAAATATATTATAAAGAGTTTATGAATTTTTAATCTCTGTCTGAGGTAACTGTATCGTCAGCTTCCATGAGCTTCTGTGGCGCGGGTGATTTAGACTTGCTTCTTTCAAACGCATCTGACTCTTTCAAATCCCCGGATCGTACTTTTTCTTTAGGAGAAGCAGATCGGGATCGAGATCGCTTTACGGGAGATTTAGAGCGTCGTTCCGCCGTCTTCGATCTCCTTTCCGGACTTCTCGATCGTCTGTCTTTGGATCTTGACCGTCTATCGTTGGACCTAGACCTCCTGACCTCGGGTGTCCTAGAACGTCTCTCCCGCGATCTAGAACGATCCTCAGGGGACCGGGCCCTTTTTTCCGGCGTAGGTGATCGTTTGTCGTCCCTGGGTCTAGACCCTCTAGATCGGTCAGCTGACCTCGATCGTGATCGTGATCTTCGTGCTGATCGCCTGAGATTGTATGACATCTTTATTTTCACGATGTATGCTTCTATAATCTTCAGCGATTTAAGATGATATTTAACAAGTACATTGTATACATTATACATAAGAGTGGGTTTACTAAACCAAGCCACGCACTATACGTGGATATGGCAGCCGGAACTGTTCAATTCATCCACGCGCGCGCGATATAAAACATACGTGCGCGCTCTATACACGTCAGAAGCAGTCAAGCTTGCTAGTACTTAAAGATACAGAAGACGTTTCCCTGAAATGTGTAGTGGATTTTGTAGTGGATTTTGCGCGCCGCACGTACGTTACAATATTTATTATTGTAGAATCTACGACGGTAGCCGTCAGAGTTCTCAATAAACTGCTCGTATTTTTAGACAATAAGATATGAATAACGTATTAACACATCCAACCCCATTCAGCTGAATGGATCAGGCCGTCCATCCCAAAATAGCTGAAGTCCCCTAAAATACAGACTAAGAATCTTGACTCCTGTAGGGGATTTGTGTTTCTGGGTTTATGGAACATTTTCGGTGGTTAAATAGGAAGTACCTGTCACAAGTCATCAGAAAAACCAAGTTTCAACCTCCCAACCCACTCAGGCCACTCCCAGGGGCACACCCATCCCAAAATTACTGAAAATTAGGTAAAATCAAGACCGAAAATCTTTACCCCCGTAGTGCATTTATGTTCCGGGGTAGGTGGAACATGTTTTGGTGGTTAAATAGTTAGTACTTGTCCCAAACCATCAGAAAAACCGAGTTTCGACCTCCCAACCCACTCAGGCCACTCCCAGGGGCCAAACCCATCCCAAAATTACTGAAAATTAGGTAAAATCAAGACCGAAAATCTTTACCCCCGTAGTGCATTTATGTTCCGGGGTAGGTGGAACATGTTTTAGTGGTTAAATAGTTAGTACTTGTCCCAAACCATCAGAAAAACCGAGTTTTGACCTCCCAACCCACTCAGGCAACTCCCAGGGGCCACACCCATCCCAAAATTACTGAAAATTAGGTAAAATCAAGACCGAAAATCTTTACCCCCGTAGTGCATTTATGTTCCGGGGTAGGTGGAACATTTTTTGGTGGTTAAATAGTTAGTATTTGTCCAAAACCATCAGAAAAACCGAGTTTCGACCTCCCAACCCACTCAGGCCATTCCCAGGGGCCACGCCCATCCCAAAATTACTGAAATCACTGAAATTACTGAAATTACTGAAAATTAGGTAAAATCAAGACCGAAAATCTTTACCCCCGTAGTGCATTTATGTTCCGGGGTAGGTGGAACATGTTTCGGTGGTTAAATAGTTAGTACTTGTCCCAAACCATCAGAAAGACCGAGTTTCGACCTCCCAACCCACTCAGGCCACTCCCAGGGGCCACACCCATCCCAAAATTACTGAAAATTAGGTAAAATCAAGACCGAAAAACTTTACCCCCGTAGTGCATTTATGTTCCGGGGTAGGTGGAACATGTTTTGGTGGTTAAATAGTTAGTACTTGTCCAAAACCATCAGAAAAACCGAGTTTCGACCTCCCAACCCACTCAGGCCACTCCCAGGGGCCACGCCCATCCCAAAATTACTGAAATCACTGAAATTACTGAAATTACTGAAAATTAGGTAAAATCAAGACCGAAAATCTTTACCCCCGTAGTGCATTTATGTTCCGGGGTAGGTGGAACATGTTTTGGTGGTTAAATAGTTAGTACTTGTCAACCAAATTAGTCACGAAAGGGAGCACTTCAGGGTATGATTTTATTCGAATTAGTATTACTTACTGCAGAAGTCTGCAAAGGGATTAAAAATGACGAAGTTATCAAGCAACCTGCTTATTTTGGTATCGAATTGGGTGAATAATCATGTGATAGCGTGCTAAGATACCGTAATTGGGCTTTCTGCACGATTCCCATAGGGCGGATCTAGTCTCAACCCAATAAACTGATCGCACGTACGCGTAAGGGTCGTTCACATATAATCATATAATCGATATTTTGGCAATCATCCTCGATACGTACCTCTGAAGGCAGGGCTCCCGCTCCCGAGCTCGCACTGCAAAAGGGAGGCCTGTCTTCCGAGATCACATTACATGGGGGATCCCTCGAGTCCGAAATCGCATATCGAAGGGTAGGTCCGGACTTCGAAAATCGAAGAAATATTTTCGGCTAATAATGATCAAGGTAGCATGAATCGTGAATAAAAGTAGTTTCCAGAAAAACTTTGAAAATATTTAGACTAAGAAAATTTTCGGTCCGAGTCATCCTCGATACGTACCTTTGAAGGCACGGCTCCCGCTTCCGAGCTCGCACTGCAAAAGGGAGGGCTGCACTCCTTGAGTAATTCTCCATTTTATGCCATTGCCCCCCCACACCATACTACACTGATCGTTTATATTGTATATGATATAGATATGAGCCAAAAATATTTTGTCTGGGCCCAGGGGTGTAGGAAGCGGGGGGGGGGGGGGCCATCGCTTCCCCCATGAAATCCGGGCAAGGGGCCAAAAAGGGCCAACTTTTTAATTTAGGTTTCTGAAAATTTTTCCCCGAAAATTTTCAAAGTCAAAAATTTTCAAAGTTTTCTTGGAAACTACTTTTGTTCATGTTTCATGCTGAGCCAAAAATATTCTTTTCGGTTTTCGAAGTTCGATATACGATTTTGGACTCGAGGGTTCCCCTTTGTAATACGATCTCGGAAGGCAGGGCTCCCCTTCGCAATACGAGCTCGGAAGCGGGAGCTCTGCTTTCAGAGGTACGTATCGAGAATGACTCGGACCGAAAATTTTCAAAGTCACAAATTTTCAAAGTTTTCTTGGAAACTACTTTTGTTCATGTTTCATGCTACTCTGATCATTCTGAGCCAAAAATATTTTTTTCGGTTTTCGAAGTTCGATATACGATTTTGGACTAATTATTTAACCACCAAAACATGTTCCACCTACCCCGGAACACAAATGCACTACGGGGGTAAAGATTTTCGGTCTTGATATTACCTAATTTTCAGTAATTTTGGGATGGGCGTGGCCCCTGGGAGTGGCCTGAGTGGGTTGGGAGGTCGAAACTCGGTTTTTCTGATGGTTTGGGACAAGTACTAACTATTTAGCCACTAAAACATGTTCCACCTACCCCGGAACATAAATGCACTACGGGGGTAAAGATTTTCGGTCTTGATTTTAACTGAATTTCAGTAATTTTGGGATGGGCGTGGCCCCTGGGAGTGGCCTGAGTGGGTTGGGAGGTCGAAACTCGGTTTTTCTGATGGTTTGGGACAAATACTAACTATTTAACCACCAAAACATGTTCCACCTACCCCGGAACATAAATGCACTACGGGGGTAAAGATTTTCGGTCTTGATTTTACCTAATTTTCAGTAATTTTGGGATGGGCGTGGCCCCTGGGAGTGGCCTGAGTGGGTTGGGAGGTCGAAACTCGGTTTTTCTGATGGTTTGGGACAAGTACTAACTATTTAACCACCAAAACATGTTCCACCTACCCCGGAACATAAATGCACTACGGGGGTAAAGATTTTCGGTCTTGATTTTACCTAATTTTCAGTAATTTTGGGATGGGCGTGGCCCCTGGGAGTGGCCTGAGTGGGTTGGGAGGTCGAAACTCGGTTTTTATGATCGTTTGGGTCACGTACTACCTATTTAACTACCAAAACATGTTCCACCTACCCCGGAACACAAATCCACTACACCTGTGAAATCCACTACAAATCCACTACACAAATCAAGGAAACGTGCTCTCTAAAGATATTTTTACAAATTGTCCCACCTTGGCGAGCGAGACCGAGATCTGGAACGGCTGGATTGCTTTTCCTCAACAAGCCGCACTCTTCTACCATTCAGCTTGGTATCATCTAGCTCTCTGATCACCCTCTTCAAATCGTCTTTACATTTAAAGTCAGCAACGCTGAGCGAGAGTATATAGTTGTGAATAATAACTTGATTATCGAGCACGATCAATTTAATAACATACACCGGCGTATTATGCTCCAAATCTATTGGAACGATGCCAAAAAATACAGCTGAAGATTATTTACCCTTCTCCGGTTCTAAATCTGTGAGCATCAGCGAATGTTACTTCAGCGACTCTTCTGAAGAAATCTTTCAAATCCTGGAATTGAACTATGTTAAGTACTAAACAAACATTGAATATTATCAAAAATATTAAGAGAAATAATAAATAATATTCAGATATATTGTAAGGAGCCAGATATTTACCGAGCAAAACATTGTCATAATAAAAGATTATCTGCTTTTAAAAAGATAGATAATACAAATTATGCGTGCTCCAGAGCTAAATTGTCATGCTTGATATAAAATAAACGGAAATTTGAATATTTCTTAATTCATAAAATTTAAGGAATGGCAAGATTTTACCACAAAAACAATCATTCTTCCAAATAATATAAGGTCAGTCAGTCACTGGTCAGTTTTAATAGTTTTAGTAAGTGTATATGTTTGCTATTTTACCTTTGATATGGTCTCAATGAATACTAAAAGGGGGGACCACCAAAGTCAAGTTACCAAGGCAACCAAAAGAGCGACCAAGGCAACCAAAGACGCCAAAGGCCACCAAACACCATTCCAAGACGGTTTAATAGACCATAGGTAGGTAATATCGTAGCCACTGATTATTCTATAAAACAAACAAATTAAGTAACAAATAGACATGAACTTACTAACTAAGCAGTTTTGATTTTTTTTTGTAAAACAAATGTTATTTATCTTAGAGTTAATGTTCTGCTAAAACTAAGAATTAATATTTTGCCTATTTGGTCGTAATTTGCATTGATTGCATTTGGATTCTCGATCGCAGCCTCAACATGTTTTATCCATAATACTGTCTATTTAGGATTTACCATATATATTATACAATACACAGGTGGTAAGTTGTCTGAATTGAACATTATATACATTTTATGCCTTCTTTAACATCTATTGAGAGCAATCGATTAATAAAGTTTAGGCCAAAAAAATATATATATTGTTAATAACTAGTTGATTTGGTTCAAGTGCAACAGCTCAGAGCGAATTAACTTCAATAGCATTATTGATCTTTCTGTTATTGAGCTTAATTTTTTTTCAAAAATGTTGTAGATTGCCAGTATCGAAGTAGCCCGACAGGTTTTTCCGAACATAGTTAGAGTTAGGGTTTACCTGTTGCCCTAAAATACACACTCGTACTATGTAATCATATGATAGTTGTCCTGATGTGCCTTAGGATGCTGAGTTAATGCTCTATTAAAGCTGGCTGTTTAACCTCTGCTTAGTAGGACTGCTTCTTTTATGTAGGAATACTATAAAACTATAATAGGACTATAATAGGACTATAATAGGACTATAATAGGACTATAATAGGACTATAATAGGGCTATAATAGCACTATAATAGGACTATATGACTATTATATGACTATCATACAAAGAATTCTTCTTCACTTAAATGTAGATAGTATACCCAGGATTATATTACAGTGTACCGTTATAAACCTTGGCATAAAATAAAGATCTACATTCTACATACAGAAGATTTGAGGAGCACATCTTGTTTTCAATTTTAATGTAAACTGTTAATCCTATCATTGAGAAATCTAGATAATTATATGTGGAAGGATTGATATACGAGTTATGAAAAAAATATCATGCTTCCTTTTAGCTATTGCCAAAAAATACAACCAAAATAGGCAATTTTGTATTTTATGGAGTAAATATGCCGTAGATAACGATTTGCAGGGTATTATTCACAATTTTAGATAAGTGTGAAGGCAACTATACTATAACTACTACTATACTGGAGGGCTATCGCAGTAAGGAATTTGGTATCGATAAAATGGAATGTACCAGTGAGAATGGAGGACGCGGACGTAGGGGCTACAACTTGCGAGAATTCATTATTATTCAGGTTTGGTCGGTTTGGTAACCAAGATAAATAATATTATCTCTAGAAACTGTAATTAGATTTAGATGCAACGTATTAAAAAAGCGTGTTCGTACAAATGATGGTTCGGTTTAGTAACTTGAACCCAATAATAAACGTACCCTCCAGTCAGTGGACGAGGACAATCCCTCAACAACAACCCGGTGTTTAGTGTTAAAGGGTCGCTCAAACAAGCTGAAGCTGTTCTTAAAGCGACTGCTGCCACTGCCACCTCGGTCTCCACCTCTGTCTCCACCTCGGTCTCCACCGCGGTCTCCACCCCTGTCTCCACCCCTGTCTCCACCTCGGTCTCCACCGCGGTCTCCACCTCGGTCTCCACCACGACCACCACCAAAACCACTACCACCACCTCGGCGGTCATCTCTGGTAGGGAAGAAAGGTTAAGATGTTTATTTGAAATATTTTAACTATTTAGGTATGTAAGCAGTAAGGTTTACTGATAATCGGCACGAATCTGTTGGTGCCCGGAAGGCAGTGTAATTCTACAAATTCTTGATCCACTTGGTCAAAATTAAAAATTAAATCCCTTCCCCACCCCTTAAATCCCTTCCCACCAGGCTCCAGCAAGTAAAACTCCTTACCTTCTATCACGTCCACCTTTACAGTGCTCTACTGACACTCTATCTCCAAGTAAATCCTTACCATCCATCTCGTACACTGCATCGTCAGCGTCTCGGTGTTCTTCAAAATCCTGAACATGTGCAACATTAACATTCGATCCCATGTAATCATGTCAGCCTGATTTTGGCCATTTAACACATTTAACACATTTAACACATTTAACACCTCCCCACTCACACTCCAAATTCCTCCATTTAACTTCGAAATAAGAAATGAAAAAAAGACTCACCACGAAAGCATATCCGTTCTTCATGTTGATATCGTTGATTTTACCGAAATCTTTGAAGAACCGTTCAATATCTTTTTCCCGGACATCGTAGTGGAGCTTGCCGATGTAAATCCTATTCCTCAGATCAGACATAATCTAAATAAGAAACTAAGTTAATGACGAACTCATTGAATAGAATTAGGATTCACACAACAATATCAGCAGAGATAATAAAATAAGAAATAATAAGAAATAAGGGTCAGGATAAATATTGAATAAGTATACTACTAGAAAATAAGATCTGCTCATCCATTGTAATACGTAGTTGGGTAAGTCTGGTTAGTGGTTAAGGATTGACAAGGACTATGAACTAGAAATAGCTAGATATTTTCTTTTCAGGGATGGCCATGGTCCCCTTATTCCATTGTAATTACCCTCCTCCAATGCATAACTCAATGCACCCAATAAAGTAAATTGACAATACAATGTGCTATGTGCATACATACTTCATAGTGCATAAACAACACTGCACTGTGTGTACCTACGACTTTGGTCCAAGTTGTACTCAGTGGTTCTCTTGGTGTATGATTAGAATTTACATCCTACACACGACCAGGAACAAACCTGTTCGTATGGACACATATTCACATACAATAATACGCAAATATGTGTAAGGAAATAAAAATGAGCCATGAGAGAATAGATAATATGAAATTGAGTAGTTGATGCGGGATAAAACTTCTCTTGTCACCTCGTCACGCATGATGCGACTCACCACTGCACTGTACCACTGCAGTACAATCTAGTAGAGAAAGAGAGATATCATTATTATACAACATTTTCGGAATCGGTTGCATGTTTATTTTTAGTTTGGAAAAAATTTTAAGCTTGTGCTATTTAGCATCTTTGTTTTTTTTTTGGTGCAGTATAATTAATGACCTCAGAAAGATCATGAATGTCAGCTGGCCACGCAGTATGATGTCCAAAGATACCCTATACAAACAGAGTAACTCTACCCCTATGTCTGAGCGTGCTGAGTTATCTAGGTGGAAGATGCTAGGACACATACTGAGGAGCGATGAAAGATCACCAGCTCAAGCTGCACTGTGCTTTGCTGTCGAGATGTGTAGTGAAGTTGGTAGACTCGGGGCTCACAGACGTAACCTCCTACACCACCTGAAGGTTGACCTCTGGAAGCGTTTCATCTTGCTGGAGTCGTATGATGATATTCTTCATTTGAGAGAACTTGTTAGTAACCGTGGTTATTGGAGTAAATTGTTCGACTTTATACTTGAGTACAAGTCAATTTGACTTTTGGGACATATAATCTTACAAAGGATCACGTTTAGGTTCTAAATTATTTTACGATTGTTGACATTTGTAAGATTGACATGTTTGATAATAATAAGTATAATTTTACAACCGTCTCAGTTGAAATTTATTTTTAATGAAGTGGGTAAATAATATTCTTTACCAAAACATTCTTCTAACGACCAGGTTTGATTCTGTTGAACATGCAAACAGCTAACAAAACGCAAAATGCTATCAAAGATGATGCGGAGCAGTCACTTCTCATATTGTGGAACTTTATGGTTCTTCTGTTGTCGCTTATAGGAGACAGTATAATTTTGATAGCAACTATAAAATATAAAGCTATCAAACTCCATAAAGTGATAGTAACGGTGATGCAGCACATGGCTGTTTGTGACTTGATACAATCTGTATTCAGAGTAATCCCTGTCACTCTAGCTTTAATATCAGAGAGGTGGGTTGTAGGAGAGCTCCTCTGCCATGTGGAGGTAATTGTCAACTGGACATGCACCCCAGTGACATTGTTCCTGACATGTGCTATAACCACTCTGAAGCGGATAACAGTGAAGTATCCTCTGAAAACTAGAACCTGGTCCACACTGTTAGGACATAAAATCAGTTCTGCGTTGTGGCTTTTATCACTTGGTTGGGGCACTCCATTATTGAACTTTTTAAAGTCTTTAAATATCGAACACCAATTGCACTATTTGAACTTTTCTGTTTGTCTAAAAGACCCGGCAAAGAAACTCTTCTTATAACAACCATGCCCTCAAACAGTTTCGTTTACAAATCTAGTTGCCTTTGGAATTCATTCCGTCAGATGTTGGCACTGAACGACCTTGAAATCACTCATGGTGTATTCAAATCAAAGGTAAAAAAAGTCATTCTCTCGTCTCAGGGTAAAGTTGACAAGAATACCTGGGCCCCTTTGGCAAACTTTCTGAACTCAGGCAGCTTGAACGACTAAATTTGAAAAAATAAAACTTCTTGTCTGAATGAACTATTAGAACCTCAAGAAGCTGATCCGCATGTCTCCGCTACTAAAATGTTTAATGAGCCCAATCACTCATCACTTAACAGTTTAATCTTCAAAGTGAGTTGTACAATCTAGGTTGCTTTAAGTAGCTGTTGATAGTGTAAAACAGGAGTGACTTGATCGTTTTCATAACTTCGATTTACAATTTGTACCATAATAAAACTAGCACTGCCATGGGGTTCAAAAAGGGTCATTGTAAGCCTCCAGCGTGATGGTCCTAAGTCTCTGCCCCATGCAGTGCCTGTCAGCATCAGCTAGCAGAATAGCCCTAACATAACGATCAAGCCACAAATTAGGTTCTATAATGATTTAATATTGTTGAATAAAGAGATTTGAATATAATATTTGTTTTATTCTGAATATTTGTTTTATTCTGATTATTAGTAGGGAAGTTGCTTTATACAAGATACACAATCCACTTCAGTTACATAGACTATAGTTGTAACTATTTTACAAACTCATCCAGTTTCCCATTATGGTATACATGGTACTTTCATATCAGTTTGACTGCAATAGGTATCCTCTCCTACATGACACTCATAGTTACATCAGTCCTTCTCTTGATCGTGGCTAGTAAAGCTGCCTCCCGACATGGAGAAACACTGAGATGGGAGGGTGTCATCACAATACTGCTCACTGTTGGTGTATTCTTGCTATCTTACTTGCCATATAGTGTGTTGACATTGATACTGCTCTGTAGAGTTCAAATCAGCAACACCTTAATTCGAGTAATAATTCATCTCGTTAACCTAAATTTGATGGGTAATTTCTTCGTGTACTCGCTAACGTTGCAAAGTTTTAGACGTTTCCTAAAAATGAAGATATCTGAATTCATTTCCTTGATGAGGCTAACCAGGCAAGAACACCGGCAACTACATCAAAGACCTCAACCCCATCTGCATCAGAGACTAACACCTCAACCCCATCAAAGACCACTGGCCCTTCAACGACAGAGATCAAATCCAAGACAAAGACCAGATCCAAGGCATGATCTTCAAGAAGTGCAAGGTGATGATGCCCTGAATTTTGCTTCCCAGATCTTGAGGATATAATGGCTGTTTAACGAGAGTTTTAAAACTCTACGTGGTTACAGAGGCAAGAGGATAGACAACAAGACACAAGTATGGGACCCCTTTATTTGAAGTCTCCTACAACCTCATCCTTGCCCTATTATGGAGTAGATGTGTTAAAAAATTGGACCCTAAAGTCGTTAAAATGTAAAAGTGTGTATGTATTTGTTTAAATTTTCCCCAATTGACAACAATCAAGAGACCCCTCTATCAGAAGTCTCATACAACCTCATCCCTGTCCATATGATGGAGTAAACCATGTTTTTGTACCCATGTATTGTGCTCTGCCAATAGCATCACTTGATTTGACTTTGCTCAGGCAATTGCATTACTTAATTTGTTGAATGTATATATTGTTTGAATGACCTTTACCCGATATAAGGATAAAATACTCCCATGTAGTCGAGTCTACGTAATAAGCGCCATGACGCAGGGGTGCCATAGTGCAAAGAAACTGCTGCTAACTGCTGCTGACTGCTGCTAACTGCTGCTGACTGCTGCTAACTGCTGCTGACTGCTGCTAACTGCTGCTGACTGCTGCTAACTGCTGCTGACTGCTGCTAACTGCTGCTGTCACACGCGCGCCATTAGCAGTTAGCAGCAGTAAAGACAGGCATAAAACTGCTGCTGACTGCTACTAACTGCTGCTGACTGCTGCTAACTGCTGTTAACTGCTGCTGACTGCTGCTAACTGCTGGCACCCGTGTGATGAGTTGGAAAAGAATTTTTTGTCTCCGATTTTGATAAATTCGGTACCAAAAGTTGCCTCTAAGTGTGAATGGTACAAATTCACCGTATAGCACGACAAGATCTTGATTAGCGATGTCAAACCTTCGAGATCGTTACTCTACAAAGCGATCTACAAAGCGATCTACAAAGCGATCTACAAAGCGATCTACAATGTGAAGCAAAAATGATAGTTCGCACGGCACGTCGAAGCAGTGAAATCCTCCAAAATAAGATCGAGCTGTATGTGGGCCTCCTGTACATTGCAAGTGTGTAAGAAGGACGGAAATGGATAATTTCTCGCATAAAATGCCTAAAACTTCTAGAATATGTTTTGAAATAATTTTACACCATCGTAATACAAAACCTTTCAAACTATATACTTTAGCAGCCGGATTATAATATAGGGGGGACCAATGGCATAAAATGGGGTTAATTGACGATGTCAATTCATGGCAGCTCGGCGCGGCACCGTAGCGCATCTCGCCGATCAGAAGCCTCATTGAGTGCGCGGCGCGGCACAGTAACGCATCGCGCTACAAAAAATGGGGGATTTCAAAAATTTTAAAAACAAAAAAAACATTTGTTTTTCAAATATCTTAAATTTGGTACTAATAGGTAGTTCGCCATCGACAGTGAGCCGCGCGTGCCGACTGTAGGATGGTTTTTTAGCGCTAATTTCGGCCAGCACAATTTTCTTCAAACAAATAGATATTTAGTATCCTTCCCGACCTCCAATTGCAACAAAAATTAGTAAGCTTACTCATAGACTTACAAGGAAAGTGTCCGAAAAGTTTAAAGCATATCCAACCATCAAACATTATGTTACAGCTAAAAGCAGCGTATTTTGCTCCATTTTTATTACTATATCAACTCCGATATCCACCAAATTTTTCGGACAGTTGTGAAAGCCCTATTGGAAGGTCGTCACCAGTTTTCAGAATGATCTCATTCAAGGAACTGAAGATATATCCAAATAATACGACAAAAATCAACGAATTTGGTCAAATTTGGTCAAATTTGGCGCTTTTTACAGCTAATTTTGCTCCAAAAGCCGCGTACCATCAAATATGGCACCTAGGCGAAACTCACTGATCTTTCTAAAAAGGTATGACAAATTTGGTATTGTGACAATTCTCACAGTCTCTAGAAAACAATGGTACACAAATTTTTAAAATCCGAGCAAGTTCATTTTTATGGTGCACCCCCTAGTACTAAGCGTTTTGTCTTTCCAAATTGAAAACAATCCAGTAAAAAAATTCCGAAATTTATTACGTATTAAGTTTTCATATTTTCTATCTCCAATCTCGATTTCGAAGTTAACGGGTGATACTCGTAAAATATCTGTTCCATATATTGGAACTCGGCGCGCGTCCTGGAAGGTTGTAAACCTACAATTTCGAAGTTCCCACGTACCTCATCACTCATGTTGACGGATGTTACTCTTCTAAATTTCTTCGAAGTAGCGCGCGCCGCTTTCTTCTCGAGGCAAGTGGTACGAAGTAGCACTCCCAGCAAACTTTACTGCCTGTCGATATTACTACAGTTGATTGCGTCGAGCAACGATCTCGAAAGGTTGACAGTTGACATGTCGTCAATCAAGGTTAGGATCAGATTAACATAATTAACGGCCTTGTGTGCGCACCTAGTATATAGGTTCACATAGCCATGTGTATACCATATACGCGTACTGCGTGACGCGCTTGTTTCACAACAACGGTCGTGCGCTACTGCAAGCGAGAGGGCTCTGGTTAGAGCAATAGTATAGGGTCAGGATAGGTTCAGACGTGCACGATAAAAATAAACTTGCTAGAATTTTTTTAAAGAGTGTGAGCCTTTTCACAGTACCAAATTTCTTATACTTTTTTGGAATGATCAGTCAGTTTCGCCTAGGACCTAAACACTAAATACCTAGGTTTTTGGAGTTTCAGTAGGTGTAAAAGTCTCTTATTATTTGATGAAATTCGTTGATTTTTGTCGTATTATTTTGTCAGCGAACAAAAATAGCGAACAGGGGGATGGTTGTTCGCTTGAGTACTATAATGCGGTTATACAAGTCTGGCAAAACAATTTGTGACCTGCCTACTGGCCGGGCGCCGCCGTAGACTCAACACATGGTGTGTGGGGTATTTACCTCGGGCACACACCTTAATCTCTCGACCGGCGGGTCACACCCAAATCTCCTGCTCCAACTCTTTCAAAGGCTGGTACCCTACTACTACGTGGCCAGAAGGAAATTCTTGTAGGAACTCTTAATGTACGAACAATAAGAGAACAATACAAGAGGGATGAGCTGGGTGTATGCATGAGGGATAGTGGCGTACATATTTTGGGCATTCATGAGCATCGGGTAGTACATAGCACTGAAATCGAGTATCAAGATCTTGGAAGCTCTCACCTCATAACAACTTCGGCATGGAGAACCAGCAATGGGGCGGCTGCTGGTGGGGTTGGTATTGTCTTGGACAAAAAGACAGTATTCAACTCATTGATTAGTGTATACTTTACCTGAGGACCCCAGGCTATTATGTTCATTAACATAAAGATTTGGCGGAATGACAGGCTGAGCGCGGCCCAGTAATGTATACTCACATGACAGGAGGACGATGGTAGCCAACTTTGCAGGGAACCCGGTCACAACTGTTATTGTGACTTATAGCCCGACAGAGGGGGCGACTGTCGACGAAGCAGAAAACTACTACGACAGCCTTGGTGGTGCCATCGACCAGATACCAGCCCACAACTTACTACTTCGTTGTAGGAGACCTCAATGCGCATGTCTCATCATCAGGAAACTGGACATCCTTCCACAAGGGTCCAGCAAACCGAAATGGTAGACTGCTAGAGGATATGCTGTTGGAGCGACAGCTAGAAATCACAAACACCAGATTTCAGAAGCGAAGATGTAAACTCTGGACATATCTCTCAGATATGAGTCAAAGTAAATCTCAAATCGACTTCATCATTTGCCGGAAGAAATGGCGGAACTCCGTCAAGAACTCCGAAGCATATGGTAGTTTCCACAGTATTGGCTCGGATCACAGAGTAGTCGTAGCAAGGGTAAAGCTTAGTCTACGGATAAGCAAGACGGAGAAGAGGGCTCCGGTTCTGGACTGGTCTAAACTTAAAACTGATATCGCTCTACAAGAGAGGTACACAGTGGAAGTTAAAAACCGCTTTTCCATACTTGAAAAGGATGATCAGACGGCAACAGAAAGGTACCAATGCTTTATTGATGCGAATAGGACAACTTCTCGACTTTTACTACCTGAAAAGGAGAAAAAGAAAAGATGTAAAATCTCAGCGACTCCAAGTGTTGAGATTGCCAGGCTGAAGCTGAGGGAATGTAGCATAAAATACCACTCAGATGCTACAGAAGACAACCGAATAGCTGTTCAAGAGGGCAAACAGAAGCTAGGCGATGCTTATCAAGCAGCCAAAGAGCACCTGCTGGAGGGGCAGGTCCGGGAACTGGAGGAAGCAAGTTGGCAGGGCAGACATGCTAAAAGCTGGACCATGATCAACAAGATCACAGGTAAAGCTCCATCATATACTGGCAAAATCAAGGGAAACTCACCAACGGAAAGGGTTCAGAAATGGAAGGACTATTTTGCTACTCTTCTCGGCTCACCACCGACGGTAGAGAACGCGGAAGAGGATATTGATCCAGTCCACCCACCTCTGAATATCGGAACAGAACCGTTTACGTTGGATGAGTACAGGAAAGCAAAGTCCAGCATAAAGGAAGGGAAAGCATGGGGTGACGACAACATAGCCCCAGAAGTCTTAAAACGATGCGACCTTGATCTAATTGTCTTAGACTTCTGTAACAATGCTCTATTGAAAGGTGAGAAACCAGACCAATGGTCAACTGCCAACATCATACCAATTCCAAAGAAGGGCGACCTTAGCGAACCAATGAACTATCGGGGAATAAGCTTGTCATCCCTAGTTGCCAAGTCTCTAAACAAGATGGTTCTAAACCGGTTGAAGCCAGAAATCGAGACAATTCTGCGTAGAAACCAGAATGGATTCAGACCAGGAAGGTCAACAACTCAACAGATATTGGTACTGAGACGTCTTATAGAGGGTGTCAAGAGTCGGAAACTGCCAGCTGTTCTGACATTTATAGACTTTAAGAAGGCTTTCGACAGTGTACATCGTGGGAAAATGCTAAAGATTCTAGAAGCTTACGGCATTCCAGTCAAAATCGTGCAGCTTATACGGCTCATGTACGAGAAGACAATGGCCTTGACATACGTTGCATGCCACTTTTCGCGCGCGAAGCGCGCGCCGCCGATACGAAACATGTATCAACAATTGGATACGAAACATGTATCAACAATGGCCAAAGTCCTAACTCCAGACGGAGAAACTGAATTGTTCGAGATACTTGCAGGTGTGTTACAGGGTGATACCTTAGCACCTTACCTCTTTGCAATAGTCATCGACTACTGTATGAGGCAAGCCATAGGCGATGATGCGGAGCGACTTGGACTCACCCTCGAACGTAGAAAAAGCAGAAGAGTGGGGCCCAAGATCATCACCGATGTGGACTTTGCAGATGATATAGCACTTATATCTGAGGACATGGACAAGGCTAACGAGTTCCTGCTCAGAGTAGAATCGGCGGCAGCAAGCGTGGGACTACACATAAACGAAGGCAAGACCAAGGTCATGACACTGAATATGGAGGATCGATCTAGCGACCTACAAAGTCGATCCGGGGAAGCCATAGTATAGAAAATGTAAATGATTTCATCTACTTAGGCTCCTGGATTGAGAGCACAGATAGGGAGGTAAGGGTTAGAAAGGGAAAAGCGTGGGGTGCCCTACATAGACTGAAGGATATCTGGAAATCCAAACTGTCAAAGAGCCTAAAGATTAGATTGTTCATAGCGGCTTGTGAATCAGTACTGCTCTACGGATCAGAAACCTGGACACTGACAAAGGCTCAAGAGAAAAGTTTGGACGGGACATACACAAAGATGTTGCGTATGGTGCTGGGTAATGGTATCTCATGGAAGGACAAGGTCAGCAATATAACTTTGTATGGTAGCCTCCCAAGGCTGTCAAACAAGTTACGAAGCAGGAGATTAAAAATGGCGGGACACTGCATCCGACATCCTGAGCTACTTGCCAGTGATTTAGTCTTATGGGAATCTACGCACGGTAGAGCACAGCAAGGCCGACCAAGACAAAGCTACTTGTTTATGTTACTGAAGGAAGTTGGGACAAACTCTAAAGAGGAACTGCGAACCCTGATGCGGGACAGGGATATATGGAGGGGGTTTTCTGGCGTAGATCGGACTTAGCTCCGACATAGTAGTAGTAGTATTTTGTCATATCTTCGGTTTCTGGAATAAGATCATTTTCAATTCTGAAAATTCGTAAGGACCTTCTAATTGGACTTTAAAAACTTGGTGGATATTGGAGTTGATATAGTGGGGGGGTGTCATGTCCGTCTATGTCCGCCTATGTCCTGTCCTTTTTGGATTCTATGAGACAACGGACGTGTTTTTTGGGACATAGGCGGACACGGACGGACATTGGCGGACTCGGACGGACATTGGCGGACTCGGACGGACATTGGCGGACTCGGACGGACATTGGCGGACTCGGACGGACATTGGCGGACCCGGACGGACATTGGCGGACTTGGATGGACATTGATGGACATTAGCAGACATTGGTGGACAAAAATTTTGAGGACTGAAGAGTACTGAAGAGTACTGAGGAGGATGGCAGAGAAGGATGGCTGAGGAGGATGGCTGAGGAGGATGGCTGAGGAGGATGACTGAGAGGGAGGAGGAGGAGGAAGAGGACTGAGGAGGAGGAGGAGAAGGACTGAGGAGGAGAAGGAGGACCCAGGAGGAGGAGGACCCAGGAGGAGGAGGACCCAGGAGGAGGACCCAGGAAAAGGCCCCAGGAGGAGGAGGAGGACTGGGGAGGAGGAGAACTGTTGAGGACTGATGAGGAGGAATGAGGACGAGGAGGAGGAGTAGGAGGAGGACTGAGGAGGGGAGGAGGAAGAGGACTGGGGAGGATCAGGAAGACCCAGGAGGACCCAGGAGGAGGAGGAGGAGGAGGACCCAGGAGGAGGAGAAGGACTGAGGAGGACTGAGGAGGAGGACTGACGATGACTGAGAAGGAGGAGGACTGAGGAGTACTGAGGAGGATGGCTGAGGAGAATGGCTGGGGAGGATGGCTGAGGAGGATGACTGAGGAGGATGACTGAGAGGGAGGAGGAGGAGGACTCAGAAGGAAGAGGAGGAGGACTCAAGAGGAGGACTCAGGAGGAGGACTTAGGAGAAATGAGAAGGAGGACTGAGGAGAACTGAGGAGGAGGACTGAATAGGAGGAGGAGAAGGAGGGGGACTGGGAGAGGACTGGGGAGGAGGAGGACTGATGAGAAGGATGAGGAGGAGGACCCAGGAGGAGGAGGACTGAGGACCGAGGAGGAAGAGGAGGAGGATGAAGAGGAGGAGGAGGACCCAGGAGGAGGAGGACTGAGGAGGAGGACTGAGGAGGACTGAGGAGGATGGCTGAGGAGGATGACTGAGAGGGAAGAGGAGGAGGAGGAGGAGGACTGAGAAGGAGGAGGAGGAGGAGGACTGAATAGGAGGAGGAGGAGGGGGACTGGGGGAGGACTGAGGAGGATGGAGGACTGAGGAGAAGGATGAGGAGGAGGACTGAGGAGGACTGAGGAGGAAGAGGAGGAGGATGAAGAGGAGGACCCTGGAGGAGTACTCAGGAGGAGGAGGAGGACTGGGGAGGAGAAGGACTGTTGAGGACTGATGAGGAGGACTGAGGACGAGGAGGAGGAGTAGGAGGAGGACTGAGGAGGGGAGGAGCAAGAGGACTGAGGAAGATCAGGAAGACCCAGGGAGAGGAGGAGGAAGAGTAGGAGGAGGAAGCATCTAAATGTTATTTCCATTTTGTCCGTTTTTGTCCGTTTTTGTCCGTTCTATTTTTTGTCCGTTTTGAAAATATAGGGTACCGAACGGACAAAAAACATGATCCCCCTATAAAAGCAAAAATTGAACATTTTATTTAGCAATTTAAGTGTCCATTAATGTCCGCCTATGTCCGCCTATGTCCGCCTATGTCCGTCTATGTCCGTCTATGTCCGCCTATGTCCGCCTATGTCCTGTCCTTTTTGGATTCTATGAGACAAGCGGAAATAGACGGACGTGACACCCCCCCCCCCCCCCCTAATCCTATAGTAATGAAAATGGGGCAAAAGACGTTGCTTTTAACCCAATATGTTGTAGCGCGATGTGTTACTGGGCTGCGCCGCGCACTCAATTATGCTTCTTGCAAAGAAGCTCTACTGGACCTTAACGAGCTGCGATGAATTGACATAGTCAATTAACCCAATATGCATTTGTTTCAAGAATTTTGTGCTGGCCGAAATTGGCGCTAAAAAACCATCCCACAGTCAGCATGCGCGGCTCACTACCTAGCTAGTTAGGGTTTCGAATAGTCTTTCAGGGCACTTAAAACGTGTTAAAATGTAAAAAGTTCATGTGATTATATACCAATCATCATCAACTTTTTGTCCACTAAACATTAACCAGTTTCTTGTAACTTTATTAAACCACTTATATAATAGCAAGATGGACTACTGGGCCGCGCATTCAATAATGCTTCTCCCAACCTTCGATAGATCGGAGAGATGCACGACTTGGCCACGCCGAGCTGCGAAGGATTGGCATCGTCAATCAATAAATTAGCTACAACTAAAAGTTAACCCTCCCTCTCACGGTCACACAAATAAAACAGGTTTCTTAGCAACCACATTAAACAACTATATAACAATGAGTTATTAGTACTGTTTCTTCACTGTTTAATTTCTAGGACAGTGTCCCTATATAATGTCATCAAATCCAGGACTCGTGGATCATTCAAGTAATCAGGCAATTCTTAAACATGGCTTAAATGTGGACGAGCCAGCTAGGGGCACGCTTGACGCTATTTGTCATTGAGGGGTCGTTCACATATTACGTTATCAATATTTGGCCAATTTTTAACCCCCTCCCCAATCAGTTTTCCACAGTAATATTGTGTTAAAAGTATGCTAGCGTTATCATTTTTAGACCCCCTCGGTAATGACTTAATATGTGAATGACCCCTATTACCAGTTCAGCCGATGGAAATATAAATATATATCTTCACGATGCGTTAAAGCATACAAATTTTCAAAATCCCACAATTAGATAAGCTTTACAAAACTGATAACTTAGTTTGTCCAGCCTGGCGGACATTGTTAAACGAATATAATACGCCCAGGAAAAAACAACCACGCCAAAAAGTAATTAATGAGATGATGATTGTCACATTTTATAGGCAGAAGTTTGAAGAATAAAATATTGTAATATTACTACCATATAGGTAAACATGTAATAAAATAATCATGAGAATCAACATAGCCAGCCATCGCCATGGCAACGATTCAAACCACAGTGACACACTTTTCGCGCAAGTTTTGTTTTACCCAACTTTAAAGTAACATAAATTGTTTTATTTCAAAATAACTGTTTCTCACTGTAAAACAATTCACATAAAAAGCGATCCTTCTTATGCAGCATTTCTAGATAATCACTCAATGTATAATATAAGAAAAAAGTTTTACAGTGTAAACATATATCATATCAAATGAAACGAAAGAAGAGATCCGGCTCTTATTTCCAGTAAACACGTGACAAGACGGCCACAACACTACAATAAATAGGTAATTTCTATACAGTAAACACTGGGCACGAGCGTGTAAAATAAATAGTATAATCGGAGGGTAACAGTACAGCATCCATTATTTGTCTTCAATATGCTAATATAATAAACAACTATACGAGCACGTGTGCGCGGCTCCAACACTCTGCAAGTGTGCATTGAGGATCTCCAGTTGATCAGTATCGATGTCGATGAGGAGGCGGTCCACCCCTGCGATAGTCCCGGGGCGGCGGTGGTGGGTAGCCCCGGTACATCGGGTGTGGAGGGTAGGGACCAGGACCGTTCCTGGGACCTCCACCTCGGTAACGTTGCCTTTCGTCGTGGTATCTGTCATCGTGGTACCTGTCGTCATGACGACGGTCGTCGTAGTAACGTTCGTCATTGTACCGTTCATCGTAGTACCGTTCATGGTACCTATCTTCTGGGTACCCTTCGTAGTAGTCGTTTTCAGGAGCAGGATATCCGTAGTTTCTCCTTCTGTAGGTGTTTCTTGTCTCACTGTGTTTCCTTTTCTCAGCTTTCTTTTCTTTTTCCTCACTATTTGTTTCTTCCTGCCTCTTCCTAGGTTCTTCCTCGACGATGATCTTCTCGACAGGCATGGTTTCTTTAACTGGAGAGCCGGGAGCCTTTCCAATTCCAACAGGTGACTGAACAAAGGATTGAGGCGGTTGTTCCTTGATTGGGGAGCGTGGGGACGTCTCAGGGAGAGCAGAAGGAGATAAGTCTATTTTCTCAGGAGGAGGAGGTTTTATGGGGCTGCTGGCAACAGGTTTCATGTTATCAGGTAGAGTTTCCTTAGCAGGGTCCTCACCACGTGCAATAGCAGCTTGGTACTGCTGGATCTGTGCCAGCGATTGCTGCTGCATGTGCTGCTGAACAGAGGGAGGGATCAGGGAACTGAACTTGTTCCTCATGTCCGGCACTCGGTGTAGTCGTCCATCCCGAGCTAGTTTTACTCGCGGCATGTTTCGCACCATAGGGTTGACGGTTTTAGCGGCAGCGATGGCAGCGGCTTGCTGCTGGATGAAGGCAGTGGCGTCTTGGCGAGATGACTGTTGTGGAAAGAGGGCGTGAGGCATTCGCTGTAAGTTCTGTTGGGCGGTCATGTTTTGCTGCATCAAACCTGTAACGGAGACTGTGAATATATTGAACAAGCATATATAATATAAGCAAAGACTTTCATCACGAAAGAATCAGGTGATTTCACGATCAATCAGACTTCTGAGAAAGTTTGAAATTTTCTAATGCGTCCCTATTACCCTATTGTTAAAAAGAGAGGCTGGGCCTGGATGGCCCACGAGAGGATAGCATGATGCTCAGCCTGCCTCTGGGGTATGGCAACCCTAGGGGAGGTTGCCGGAGATATCAATGTGTATAGTGGAGGATAGTGGCTAAGTTATGAGAAATTGTACCAAAGCCTTGCAACAAGTAATAGGATATATCAAACAACTTGTGAACAGGCAATGTATAATTAGTGTCCCAATACTGCGGCCTTGAATATCATGATAGTATCAAGAATTTGGTATTGGAAAATATTGTTGAAATGGTTTCAATTACAAATAAATGTTTTACTCTTGTTACCCACCATTAATGGCACTGAAGTCGCTGGTGATTGGTCGCTGAACCATAGCCTGTCTAGCGCCGAGTGTTTCCTTCTCAAAGCCCTGGTTGATAGGCTTGTAGCTGAGGTGAGGTAACACTGGTGACGGTCCGTTTGGCTGCATCACGTGTTGAAGCATCTCTGAAATTGTAAGCATCCAATTAGAACCCCGATTTACTGTTGCTGCTGTTTTCTTAATAAAAAGCTGAACACTAAACCACCTTATTTAAAGCAAGACCAAAAAATCTGTTACCAATACCATAGCTGATTATAGCATAATAATAAAATTATAAAGATACTGACCAGGTTTGAACATGCCCGGACGCGGGGGAGCCTGCATGGGATTACCCCCCGGGTTGAAGGGTTTAGCGTCCACGTGCTTGCTCATATCCGACTGAAGCAGAATATTGTCCGTTGGTTTCAGTTTGTAGTACAACTCCTGACCCGGCATCATCCTGATTAAAGGTTGTAGTTTAATTGGTTGTATTTTTAGTAAGAGAAAACTTGATTTGACACCCAGTCATGTCGTAAAAAGTATAAAATTTTGCCTTCTTGTAATCTTGTCAGTTTCGTGATTTCAAAATGTAGCAGATCCAACAAAGTCGGGTAAGAATTGAGTAAGTAAATCTAACTGACCTCTGATAGAAGAGTTGCTGGTTGGTGAGGGTGTTGGAGGTAGGTTTCTGCTGACCGAATGACATCATCCCGGTATGGTCCAACCCATCAAACGACCCCTGAGGGCTGTTGTACAGATTCTGGAGCTTGGGGCTGCTTGATTTCTGCTGGAACTGTGCGAAAGGATTTATCTGCGATGGTATTGGACTCATGGAGGGACTGCCATAGTTACCCGAGGACTGGTTAGTCATGAACTGGTTGGACATGAATTGATGGATGTTCTGATTTACGAAGTTTTGGTTTGATCCCGGATATATCTTGTTAGTAGGAGACATGGGGGACATATAGTTTTTGAAGAGGTCGGATGTAGTGACAGGGTTGGGACGATTCACGATGTTGCCAAGAGAAGAGAGAGGAGATGAGATAGGGTGAGACCCTATCAGTGGTAATGACGTATTATTCCCTCCTGAAAATGTAACTAGTTAGTCAATGGAAAAACTCAAAGTTCAGACTTTAAAATATTTCCTGGGATACATGGACCCCCTCCCCCAGTTGTGATGACTGATGAGCAGAAATGAACAAACCAATTTGGTGAGGAGAAGGAAGGATATGAGGCGTTATCTCAGATACAGGTGGAGAGATGAAGTGACCAAGAAGAGGTTGTTGGTGTTGTTGAGGAATTTGCTGTTGGGCTATCGTCGGCTGTTCCGGGTGTAGGCTGGGTGAGTTCTGTAAACTCTGCATCAGCGGTGAACCCTAAATATACAAGTAGATCACGTTTCAGTTCATTTTTAAACTGACAAAACTTGCTCATTTGAAAATTTGTTATGCCAACGTGCAGATAAATTCCACCCTCAAATTACCTGGATTCCCTGCATAGCAAAGAACTGAGATCTATCAGCTGCAGCCTGTTGTTGAGCAAGCTGAGCCTGTCCAATCTCCCTCAGCTGATCAGTGAGGGACAGTCCACCAGTGGAGGTTATCATCTGTTTGACGGCAGTGTTGAGGCCAGGAGTCCTGATGGGTGGTGACACGTCGCTAACTGGCATTGGTGGAACCTGAACAGGGTCCTCAACCAGGGGTCGTGGTGCAGGAGGTGTTGTCTGGGTGGATGTCTCTGCAGATACTAGATCGGGGGAAGTATCGGAGTCTTTAGGCGAGTCACTCAACTGAAAAAGATTTGTTTGTTTACATTTGATAAAGTTTATCAGACCCAATCACATTTTCTGACCCACAGAAATTTCTGAGACTACCTGAATTTTGATATTGTATGGAAATTGGAACAGTGACCCAAAAATCAAACCTCTTCACTTGAGAGAAGCTCAGGTTGAGGGGGAGCAGTTGGAACCCGATCCCTCTGAGACAAACCGACCACCGGAGGAGCAACTAATGGAGCTGTTAGCTTGGTGTCCAGTACCAGAGAGGACAGGGTCGTCTTCTCGTCCTCACCGTCTGACCTGATACCAAACAAATCCTGAGAGAGATTTATTGAACGTCAGACATTATTGAACGAAGACAACATGTCTTCAAACTACAAGAATATTACCATGCTATATTATAATTTTCTCCATTATAATTTGATAATAATATAGGCGCTACAAAGCTTTTCTAGTGCTAAACTGACCTCGACAACAGGAGGGATATTAAGATCGAGGGAGGATCCTGACAGAACACCGCTAGGTAACTGTAGTTCCTTCTCCTCTTCCTCTTCTTCCTCAATTTCTTCCTTTGACTTTTTCTTCTCGCTCTTCCTTTTCTCAGAGGCAACTACCGCTGCCTTTTCTGAAGCCTTCGAAAATCGGGGCGGCCGAGCTTCAGATCCTAAAAACGCCAAATTAAAAATTGTTAAATACATGAAGATAGAAAAGCCTGATAGATATTGCAATTTCTGCTAACGAGATTAGTAGAGATAGAAAAGGACCAGGGTGTTTGAACTACGAGAAGAGAGTCCGCGTATCTAATGAAAGTTAACTTTATCTTACCTCTCCAATTCTTCTCTTTGGTCTTCTTAGCCAGGTCAGCATCAGATGAGAATAGTGAAGTGCTCTCACCCGAGATCGGGGCAAGAATTTCCCGGGATCCGATAGTTTGTTTCTCTGAGAATGTTAGTGGTTTGTCCCAAGCGTTTTTCTTTGGATTCGACCAGATGTTAACGGACATGAGAGGCATATCGACGGCGGTGTTTGAGCTCCAGGACTTGACTGCGGCGGGGTTGAGAGGTTTCTCAATTCCAGTCGGTGAAGCAGATGTGGTGGAGACAGAGGTAGCTATTTCAGCTACAGTTGCCTGTTTGGCCTCTTCCTGAGAGATGGGTGCCTTTTTAGCTTTAGACGCTGACTTTTTGGATTTCTTTGATTTTGAAATTGCAGGTTTCTTTTCTGGTTCAGGTTCTTTCTTGCTTTTCTTACGAACCACCTCAACAAATCCCTCAGAATAATCTGCGGCCTCCTGGTCATCAAGCTCTTTTCCATCTACAGCATAAATACCTAACGTCAATAAGTCCATACCAGATTGTGTCATTTTCTTCAACCGATCCATTTCGAATTTGGTCTTTTCGATCTTCTTAGCTTTTTTAGCTTCAACAGCGGGATCTTTCGTCTTAGTTTTAGACGCTTCGCTTGGTTTTGCTTCAGCGGATTCTTTCTTAGAAGGCTCTTTCTTAGGATCTCTCTTTGTATCCCGTGACCTAACATCACTCTTTGCTCTTACAACCTTGTCTTTTGGTCGTTCATCATTAGTTACAGGTCGTGGTGGCACTGATTGGCTGGATGATTTCAATCTGTCAGCAGGATTAGCTGAGTAATATTTCAAGGAAGGAGTTTTACGAGTCCGTCTCTGAGGTCGCTCAGATTTGTCCTGCTTATCTCCATTCTCGTCACTAGGTTGTTCAGAGACAATTTTTGCTTGAGCTGCCGTTGATTTAGATCGTTGCTCATCAGATGATATCCATTCCTCTCCTTCCCTGGGGCGGCGAGGACGTCTCTCTGGTTTAGTTTTTTTATCCTTTAGATCAGTCTTGTATTTTTCGACTCGAGCCTTCTGTTTTGAAACAGGTTTCTTTTCGTCAGATTTGGGCGCACTCTCTTGGTCCCGGACTTCTCTCTCGGGGCGTGGTCGTCGTTCACGTCGAGGTTCCTCTCTCCGAGAATCACGTGGTCTCTCACCGCGAGACGAGCGAGGTTCCCTTCGATAGGTTGTGAAATCAGGCCGCTCATATCGCTCCCTGTCATATCGCTCTCGGGGATCTCTTCTCTCACGATCATAACGTTCAAATCTATCTTGATCACGTGCTGACTTCTCGCGTGGTGCTGCCTTTTCAGAATTTTGTTTGGGTTCAGTATCAGCATTTTCCTCGGTTTCTTCCTCGAGGACAGACTCTTCTTCAACAGCAACAGCTTCGTTTTCATCAACTAGTTCTTCTGGTTTATCCTCAGCATTTTCGAATTCACCATCTTCTGAGGCAACAGTTTCAGGAGGCGTTTCTTCTTTAGACTCAGATCGTTCCACTTTTTTGCTACGCTCCTGACGTTTTGGCCGATCACGTACATCAGCACGCTCGTAGTAAAATCGATCAGGTTCATCATAGTAGCTATACCTGTTGTATCGTCTCCGACTATCAGGAGCTCTTTCATCACGATCGTAACGATCTCTAGAATCATACTTCCGTTCACGGGATTCGTATTTTTCTGGTTCTCGATACTCACGATTCTCGGGGCGCTGTTCCTGTGAATCATTGCGTTTCCTTTCACGAGGTTCTCTAGGCTGTCTAGGCTCCCGGGAACTTCGGCCTTCTCTTGAACCACGTGGTTCCCTGGGTTCTCGATACTCGATTCGGAATACCTCCTCTTTCCTTCGTTGCTGACGGCGCTCTGCTTTTGCAGCCTTTTCAGTTCGATCGATGTCATAGAACTCATCTTGTCCTCTGCGCCGAATACTCCGTTTCTCCCGTTCAGCTTCTCGCTCTTCCTCATACTGTCGCCTTTCGTCTTCATCAAACGCAGAGCCGTCGTACTGTTCTGGAGTGCGATAGTCTTGGTACTGTTGTTGTCTGACTTTTTGAGCTTCAGCTTTTTGAAGGTCTCGTCTCCTTCTATCTTCCTCAGCCTCAATACGGTCTCGTTCAGCTTGTTTTTGCGCCCAATAGTTGCTAGTAGGAGCAGCTGTTGACTGGATTGGAGTTGGTTTCGGTGCAGCTGGAGGAGCAGGTTTTTGAAGAATTTCTACTGGTTTCGGTTTTTGTTGGATGGTTATCTGCTTCTTTGGCTCAGGTGGTTTGACTGTTGTCAGTGCCATGCTGTTAATACAGTTTGTAGCATCTTCTAAAGCTTTTCGTTGGCCATTATCCATGAAACGTCTTGAAGATTGTTGGTCAGGACGATCTCGAGTTCTCTGTTCATGACGATCACGATCATCTCTCCGATGGTTTGAGGGTGGATGTCTCTCGTAATGACGACCATCATCTCGATCTGGTGCGTAGTCGTCATCAAAATACCTGTCAGCATTACTGGGTGCTGGGGCACCTTCTCCAGCAGAACGGGGAATGTTCCAAACGTTTCCATCTTGGGCTTTCTGGCGTTCCTCCCAGACACTCACAGACTTGTCCTCTGACTCATCGTCTTCCCAATTGGCAGATATCTCTTCCTGTTCAGATTTTTGAAGGATCTGTTTCACCTCTACCTCATCTTCCTTGGGGAAGGCTTTCAACTCTTTCTTGGCGATGGATCTCGAAATGACTCGTGGAGCAGATTCTTGATTGAGGTCAAGTTTTTCCTCCAGTTGATAAGCTAGTTCGTCCTCAAGTGGTTCCGATAGAGAAGAGTGAGAAGATGTTCGACCGTGATAAGTTATTCTCTTCTCTTCGGACGGTTTACCTGAAGGTGGGGCAAGGTTAGGAGAACTAATTTAGTGACTAAATTCTGCCATAAAACATAGGATATCGAGAGTAGTAGTAATAATAGTAACCATGAGATTAAGCATGGCAACTAGGTATATTCAGTTAAAAGTTGTGACAGTAGCACTTATTTTAACAATGGACTGGAACAGTAAAACAGTCAAGTAACACCGCTGATTTCGAGATGACTTACCGACAGGGTCAGCCCTAATTTCTTCAGTCTGTTTCAACTTTCCAGGAGTACCAGGGAATGGTAAGGTGTAGGGACTAATATAGCCCATCTGCGGAGGATTTTGGTCCGGTGCTCCTGTCCCAACTTTCTGGGTCGGTTGAATGTCGTCTCCCCATTGCTCCGACGCTTTAGCTGGAATCTGCAAAACAGTGGTTTAAGCGCTGTTTTCGTCTTTAAATGATATCACAAAAGTTGTCATGATGATGAAAGTAAGTCGCGGATGTTATGGAATGAATTCACAAATGCAGGCCAGAGTCATGCAGAAAATATTCCGCTTATTGATAAAGATAGACGGACGGAACCCCGCCCGGAAACTAGTGATATAATTCTTGGCAGTGAACGAAAATTGCGCGGCTCTCAACGCGCCAAAATGTAAGTGAATAAATGGTGCGTAAGAGTAGTTTTCGTACGATCTCACTCTTTTCGGTAGACCCTTTTGCGTAATTGTGACCGTTTTCAGTTTGGTAATTTTCCAAAAACTAAAGGATGTCGGAAAACTTAGAGTGCATGCGTCACATACAACGTGAATGAGAAAGATACTGTTGATATTCAGCATGCGGAGTCTAAAACACTGCCTGGTGTAAACATTCGATCAATGTCAATTCAATGATATGCAGACTCTATAACAAAGAAACTTCTGCTTCCAGCTTAAAGCAAAACTGAAAATTTCCTGTTCCGTTCTGCGCGCTTATAATTTCTAATAAAACCGCTAGTTAATAAACGCTTAAACTTCGGGTACCTTTTCTTCAGCTTTTTCTTTCTCCTCTACCGGTTTCACTTTGACTTGAACTTCGTCATTACCGTGCAATGGTGGTGGTGCAGTGTACATCTGAAAATATACATTTATTAGAAATCGTTTAATCATCTTTTCATGTTTGTCAAGATCGGATATTATTATATTTAAATGAACAGCATGGTGTCTCCTGAACTATTCACTGGATATTCGTAGAGATTAAATTCCAGTAAAGGATTTATAATTTAACATTCAATTTCAAGTTTTATTTTGACAAAGCACTGCACTTCCACGATTAGTTTTATCCATCCTTATAATATGTAGTTCCAAATATTGCTGTCCAATAGGAGAAACTGATTCACTTTAACATGAGTACAATTGAGGGTCAACTTCATAAGAGACTAAACAGTATTTCAGTTAATAAAATGCACAACAGTGGGTGCCAGCTGGAGACCTAACTTTTCTTCTTTTAATTCTCTTCTAAATGTTCTGGATACATCTCTTGGATAACAAAGAGACGGAAATGTACTATGTGATATGTTGAACAAAGATGTTCTATAAAGTTTGAGAAGGATCTTGTGGGTTAAAGTTTCTATGGAGCTATGGGCTAAATTAAATTAAATTAAGTCTAGCAGATAAAAGTTTAAGAAGTTTGTAAGTTAAATTACATATTAACATTACAGCCTAGCAGGAAAAAACTGACTTTTATAATAGTGTATATTTTTTGTTATAGTGTCTATTTATATTTGTTATAGTGTCTATTTGTTATAATGTCTATTTGATATAGTGTCTATTTGTTAAACAAACATAAATTATTATTCCTCACGGAAGCATATTATGTGATTTGCTCAGCAAAGCTGTTCTACAAAGTTTGAGAAGTTTCTAGTGGTTACATCACACATAACCTAACATCACATTACTGGCTGGCAACAATTACTAACTGCTTCTCATAATAGTGTATAATCCTGTGTAACAACATTATACATTCAAAAGTAGAAACAACTTTAGAAAGACAGAGACGTGCATGTCACAGTTTTGCAGTCATTATTATGTACATTAGGGCAGTGACGTGTGTATTTTTACAAGTACAGGCAGATCCAGCAGATTGTGCAAAACTAGAAATTATTTCCTTGCATTAAACTGTCGGATTAGTAGTTTATACAAGAAGGCTGTAGACCATTTCTATCCAGTGAGTATCGTTTTTATGCTGAATTGTTGTTTGTTATCCAACTTTCAGAGAAACATTAAGCAAGAATCTTTAACAAGAATTGCGCCCGTTGTTTCGTTTTGGCGGACGCTAGATTTCCATTTCACTATAACTATTGATATAAGCTCTAATCAGCTCACCTTATAATAATAATATTGAAAAATTAGTACACTACGCTTATTACAAAATACTATACATTACTAGTATACATTAAAATACGCTGGTGCCGCGCATTCATTGACCACAGACTAGCTATACACCACATCTCCGCAAGCAATCCTCGCGCGCGTGTGCGCGGCAAGTTGACATGGTAACGAACGGAAGCAAGGAAGACGACATTTATTTGACCCACCTTCTGCAATCCCCAAAATCCACGTTTTTCTGCAAAAACGTCCATTCGTAACCTTTCACTATTGCCTTTTTTCAAAAGGGTGAAAAGGAAAAAATCGTGCTTGAGTATTAATGTTAAGTGGTATACTCACGTAAGGTATAGAAAGGGGGGCGTTAAGGGGTTGTGCCCCCGTGTAAATCTGTGGCGGGGTGCCTGAGTTAGCAGGGTAGATAGGCCTGTACACCGCGCCTGGTGGCATTCCTGTGTATATCGGACCTGTGGGAGATAAGAGAATTAGGCTAAAACAATTTGGGTCTCCCAAAACAATTTACTTGCATTTTTTCATTATATAGTTTAATATTACGAACGTAAAGCAGAGCCTCCTCAACAGAACGTGCTGTATATATTCAAAATGTAAAAGTTTTTGTGTCCCCCTTTGTTTGAGAAGTTCAATTAATACTCTGGACCATGAGTAAACAAAAACAAACTGTCGGTTTATTGGCAAAATTAGCTTGATAGCAATTATTGCAGATCAGAGGAGATTTGAGCCGAGGGACAGCAGACAAAGAGCTGACAAATTCCTAGGATACCAACAGGTGTCTAATTTAACAAGAACAATAGCCGTACTCTCTTGAAGATAATCATAGTATATCAAATTTGTTGATCACAGAAGATTATTTGCATTCAATTTAAACGCTTGAATGAGTATCATACTTTTAATTGCCCTGTTCTGGCCCAGTAACGTTATTATCCTAGTCATTAGGATTGATCGCGGGGCAAAATTAGAACTCGAATAACGGAGGTTTTATTCAGTATTGTCGAAAAGCGATGTTGGTATTTTTAGACCAACATTTCAGGACAAGTGGAAATTGAATTATGTTTGAATTGCGTCTCCTCTTAATTGCTATCATTTGCTATTTTTAGAATCGAAATGGCGAAAAATTCAGAAAATATCTGCACCACTCACAATTTTCAACATGCTGAAATGACGAAACCGGTAAAAAGTTTTTGGGATAAATGGTGAACATCGAATTTCGATGAACCTACAAGAAATTCGTTGACTGCAAAATAAGTAAATCAGATTTAATTGTTATGAGTATTGCTGAAATAATTAGTTACCTGGAACAGGAACCATGCCATACATGGGTGACATAGGAACCTGGACCACGCCGTAAGTCTGATTGATGGGGATTGTTATTTGGGGTGGGGGCATTGCTGGGTGGATAACAGTAGGAGGCATCGGTCCCATCGTGGGGGCTCCTTCTCCACTATCTGAAACAAAAGTAAGTGTTGGTCAGTATTAACTAACTAATTAACATCATTAGACACTATTGAAAAATCAACAAATATTTACAAATCATCAACAGGAGCACACTCGGCACAGTAAGGCTTATTATTGAGTAAATTGGTCAGTGACGTATGTAACCTAGGAACGGATCACTTATACCCACATTAAGAAAGTTTTAAATTTCCTCGCAGTACAGTGTTCCCCCTAAAAATGTTCTTATGCTCTAAAAAAACGGCAGGTCAAATTTCCTCTCACATCCAAAATTTCCTCGCAGTCAGACTGCCAGACTGCCGTGTTTCTGGATGTGGACACTTATAGGGATAATCTTCTAACGTAATTTTTCCACGTCATTCTGCGGAATGACGGAATAAAGATGACGGTCACGACGAATGCCGCATAACATGAGAACCCTCCCGTTACATGTACAAGCTTAAGTCGGGTGATTTTAATTCACATGCTAAATAACTAATGATTTCGTGCGCTTTTAAGCCGTGAGATTATGTGATCTATCGGACAAGTTTAAAGCGTAGTGCGGCCGTAACTTCGTAACGAGGTAATAGCCTGACAGTTGCGTCACGATAGTAAGCCGGTGTAATACCGTTACTTGATCTCTCGTGGAACCGGAGCAGGCTGAGGGTGAGTTATTATCTTGAAACCTAAACAGTAAACCGTTACATTATTACTTTCCTTTTACACTACTACGTTACTACTTTCCTTTTACTGCGCTTGGATAGTGAAATATTAATGCTGCATGGTTGGAGAATTGTGCGGATGAGGCATTGTTCAAATCAAATTAAATACGTCTTACTTTGATGTATTACAACATGGAATTAGACGATTAGGACATTACAGAAACATTTAACCGTAATTAAAGAAGTGACATCATTACAAGCACATAATAGGAGGGCTGGGTCCGTGTAGCACGTTAGGGAGGCAATACACGGGATATTGTGTTGCTGCTCAGAACGGCAAGCCATTGGAATTTGCAGCCAAATAATGTAACTTCCGATTTTTAATTGGATCTACACTCGGAGCTCACGGTTGAAATCTTTTAACAAACACGATGTGGTTTGTTACGTCTCAATAACCCCTACTTACAGGAAACAATCCCTGAATCCCATATCCCCCCACTTATCACGATTCAAGATAATTCTCATTGTGAAGATGAAGTCACGCTGTTGCAGCCGTTATATTTATTACATACAGTATTAAACTCATTATGTTGAATTACAGGTCTGCATTGCATTACTAACCAATGTTGGAAGGGTGCTTGTGCTGCTTTTCTCCCCATTTTACGGTTTGAGGACGTAGTTCTAGCCTTTGTGATGAGGGGGCATCTTCTCCAAGGGATGGAAATTCCTGAAAATGTGTTTGTTACGATCGGCTATTATGATTAGTAACTAAAAAACTCAAGGAGAGTGCTCTTCCACGATTCCAGAATCCAGCCCCGGCCTGTATTTATTGATCCTGACCAATATTTACTAATCCCGATCGATAACTCACAAAACTTTGATAACTTGCCCTTATACAAGAAATATTTTCGAACCTCATCTACAGAAAAAAACTGAAGTGGTCTTATGTTTTAAGTCTTCTTACCTGAGAAAATCCAGGATGTTTAGAGGCTGGCTTGTCCTCAACTTCTTTCCATCCCTTCTCCCCCTCAGTCGATTCTACCTGAGTTGACTCCTTCTTGCTTCCCCATCCGCCACCACCGGGGACAAGTGCCACGTTCGGATCATTTCCTGCATTTTCCTTTTTGAGACTACTACAAACTGCTGGGCGAGGTAATCGTCGAGTGGATACTCCGACTTTTCCAAGTGACTGCAGACCGCGACCTGGAAATTATAAGTGAGTAAACTTGGTGAAGACTGAAGATCATTATAACTGATTATAAACCGTTGTTGTACATCTGGTTGCTGGAATTAAGTCCAAGTAAACATTAATTTAATATCTTAACATTCTTAATTACTAACCAGTGGTCGACTTGGCCGCAGTTTTGGGGTCGCGTTTATTGAAGTGCTGCGATAGGTTTATACTCTGATATTTGCGGTTACCATCATTTTTTCCTCCCCTATTAAACTGATCTGACATTTCATGTATAACATTGAGACGACAGCCTAACAAGATGTTAGTGGTAAGAGACTGCGACTGGGGAAAATAATAATATTAAATCTTATAGAGTTACGTAATTGAAACAATCATGGCCACTTATTGTAGGCAAAACATTTGTCCTGTCAATGAAGATTGAAGATGCTCCTTGTTGAATAAGTTTTGGTATGAAACCTGAGTTATATAACATATCAAAGTTACTAAGACCGGTCTTAAGACATGTGGATACAAATATCAAATGGAAGAAGATGCAGCCATTAGGGTTTGCAATTGATAATATCAGCAATAAAATCACAAAACATCACAAAATAGCAAACAAAAAAGCAGTATATACAGTTCAAAATGTATAATGTAGTACAAATGTTTCCTCTATAATACTGCAAAATGCAACACTCTCATAGGAAGTTCCCTCATTCATGTCACTTGTGCCCAAAACTCCCAAATGAACTTTGTGGCAAAACCAAATCGGTGGTAATTGATGACTTTGCGATAACCAGGTAAAATGTAGAAGTGTCATAGCTACAAAATGTACTGAGTACTTTACTTCCTTGGCTACCAATCTGAACGAACAAGTGTTAGCCCAAGATAGACTCCCTATTTGACCAATAGAGTATTTTTGCCTAGTACATTTTCAAATCTGTTGACAGCTCAATTATCATCAAGGACACTAGCCCAAACAGGATTGCTGATGTAATTGTGAGCTTTGAGAATGGCAAAGCAAGCAATATTCCCATAAGTTAGTTGAGAAAACGGCCTATCTGTTACACTTGCTATCTATGTACACTGTCAATTGAGATAAATGAACGGGAAGCGGTTATTGAGGGTTAAATAAGGACCCCTCAATAGATTCCGAATCTTAATCAAGGGCTCTTTCAGTAAATATGCCCTGAGAAACAGAGGAAACGGCCTATCTGTTACACTTGCTGTCTATGTACATTTTCGACTAAGATAAATGAACGAGAAGCGGTGATTGAGGGTTAAATAAGGGCCCTTCAAAAGATTCCAAATCTTAATCAAGGGCTCTTTCAGTAAATATGACCCGAGAAACAGAGGAAACGGCCTATCTGTTACACTTGCTGTCTATGTACACTTTCGACTAAGATAAATGAACAGGAAGCGGTGATTGAGGGTTAAATAAGGGCCCTTCAAAAGATTCCAAATCTTAATCAAGGGCTCTTTCAGTGAATATGCCCCTAATTTAACATGTGTTTAAATGGAAAAAACCACTTTCAATCACAACCTTAACTTTAGCTTCGTTCAGAAAGTGCTAAAGCATGGTATATAAACAAACCCAAAAATGTAATTCAAGAAAACAACCATTTTTTTCATGAAAATGTCAATCTTCTAATACTTAATCATACAGGATGTTCTCTGTATTCGGTATGGACTTGTTTCTATTGTAAAGTAAAGCATAGTAAAGTTCATTGACCTGTTGACAAAAACAACAATTTCATTTAGTATCTATTAAAGCAAACAAAAATATATTTTATATATCTAGCAGGACCTTTAACCCATTAGGGACGATAGGGTCGTTTTTATGACCCACCTTTTCTAGACGAAAAACCAAATTACTAAACGCTATAACGAATCTATAGCATATATACTCAAAATTTATTGGGCTTCATTATATGTAGCCCAATAAATTTTGAGCATATATGCTATAGATTCGTTATAGCGTTTAGTAATTTGGTTTTTCGTCTAGAAAAGGTGGGTTATAAAAACGACCCTATATATGACAAAAACTCACCCACATATGACAAAAAAGATATGGAACAGATATATAAAGCTCATGAAACGAGGAAAATGAAAAAGTACAACAACAGAATCATCCAGGTGGAAAAAGGCACCTTTACCCCACTTATATACTCAACAAATGGCGGATGGGGTCCACAAGCCACAAGATACCACAAGAGACTCGCTGAAAAACTATCCCAGAAGAGAGGAGAAGACTATGCGGCTATTATGTGTTACATGCGCACCAGGATTAGATTCTCAATCCTCAGGAGCACCCTGATAGCGGTCAGGGGTGAGAGAGGGAGACGGCAATCGTATACATTGCCAGTCAGTGTAACTTCGTTTAACTTGATACCTGCCACCATGGACTATGAATGTTTCTAGACACTATCCTTTTGATATTGAGACATTGGTATCTCAGATCACGTGTACACCGTTCCTTTTTTTTTAAAGACACATTAATTTATTGACACTCACAGCTATAATTTTTAATCGTTGAATCAGTATCTTTATCTATTAACTTATTACACATTTGTGCTCTGCTTAAGCATCACTTGACTATTTAAAAAAATTGTTTGTTCAGGCCATGACCTTATAGTCAGCCAATTGGCCATTGCTATATTATGTGTATATTGTTTGAATATTCTTTTATATTTAAAACGACCCTATCGTCCCTAATGGGTTAATTGATTTATTCGAATACTGAAAAATTCGAAAAAAAGAGCCTCTCTTAACTTAATGCTACATCATAATTTACCGATCATTTGACAATGTCAACCGAGGGGATGTTGCACAGATGAGTAGTTTCGCATTGATGTAATGAAATCCTTAGCTAACTCTCACAATCAATTTAGGTGGCACTCGAATTTGAACCTGAACCTCTTCACTCGGCCTCCTGTCCACTAATTAATCTGACAAATTTTGCTTAAATATAAAACTAGCATTCAAAGTGAAATACGCGGACTGCACAGCAGACTTCAACAGAGATGTTTAACTATGAAAACAAATTAATGAACAATGAATTGTGATCAACCTGAAACAATAAGCAAGATTAAAGGATGCCTTTTAAGTAATAGCGATGGAGTCCTTGTTTGTTGTTGCTAAAATTGTTGGCGAAAGGGAGCTTCTAGTGTGATAATAATAGTTAGTCAATCAATGTACCCAGATGAATTCAGCTATGCTTATTGTGAAACTATACTGAAAGGTTAACATCCTGAAGACAAGTATTAGAAAAATGAGAGGAACAGGATTATCCCCTTGGAAGTAAGTAGAGCCCTTGTGCTTTAGAAATTTAGTGAATTGTAATACTCCCGATACCCCCTAAAATTAAATTGTCCATGTCTAACTGTCCTGCCACTTCATGAGGATCCTCACCCGAGTGAAGCTTCACGCTCAACAAATTATGGTATTTGCATCACACTGCAAGCGCTGCAAGTGAACTTAACTAGCTTGCTAGTCTATTGCTTGCTCCTCTCAGGAAACTTGAAAAGAGCGCCGCATGGCACACACAGGAATTGACGCGCCTGGTAACGAGTGACTTGAAGATCAGGGAATATGTCAACAAACAACGTAGGAGCTGTACGAATAGTTGATAATTCTATTATTAATCGAGTAAAATACAATTTAAGTAAAATACAATTTTTATTTTCCACAGAAGAATCAATACATATTGAATTATAAATATCCGATAATTCCATTAATAATCATTAAAAGTTGCTTTGTCATTTGTAAAATCAAAAACGAAAAGCCGTACGCTGAACTGTGAACGCGCGCGGCGTTTTTTCTGCAGCTGCCTAGCTTCAAGCTTGTAGCCGCTAACATCAAAGCCGCCGCGCGCGCCCAGTGCTGGGGTGCATTCTCATTAACAATTAAACTTGGTCAAAGATAGTTATATACAATTCCTCAATTAAATCAATAATCATGTTAATATGAGTATTCAACACTACTCGACAACAAATATTTGCCGGCCCATCAACAATTCAGTCGCCGAAACAAAAATCAAATGTTTGCTTTTTCGTTTCGGGGACTGTTTGAACTCAGTACTATGTCCGACTAATCATACTTTATAATGGTTAAAATACAAAGTAAAAAGATTTTCCTCGATGGGCCGGCATTCGCAACCGCGAAACGTTTTGAGTACGACAAACGATGACACCACCACCAGCCGTTAATTAATAAGTCCATGGGTGACGGGATAAAGTTAAAGTAAGATGTGTAATTTCATATTGCCTATCACCTATCACCAAAGTTACTTTGCATATACTGCTTCTAGTTACACGATAGCGATCTCAGTTCCCAATAACGTGTGACCCAACAGAAGGGATTGTGGAAGGACACGTACATTTTTCATTAACACGTGCCCTGATTACCCCCATCCGTTGAGCTACTATACGGGGAACGTTGACCGCCAGTCTGTAGTCAGATCGTTAATAAATTTTACTTTAAAATTGGTTGCCGGGCGATGGTGTCAGTGAGAGACGTTAAGTTAGGTGAACATTGGTACAAAAATATAATAATATAGCAGTTTATCTCAAAGTTAAAATCACTATTTGTTAAAGTATACAAACAGTTCTATTCAAAAGAACAAAGTCCGAGAGCAGAGAGAAGATTTGGAGACTATACACGCATATGTGGGGTTTAAATTTGGTATTAGTAATTTTAGGGTTCGACCGAAAATGTTGGTCGGTTGGTTAATAGGGAGCAGTCACTGTCATTAGAATTATCAGATTAGGAGCAAAAATTAGAATCAAATTGGACATATTGTGTATTGTGTATTGTGAAATCAGTGAAACCTAGAATTAATGGCGGTAAAATGCTAGCGCGCCTTGTTATGCGCGCTAACATACTAGCTGCTGAAAATAAAGAAGTATATGCATGATAATGTCGTTTGGCGGCAGCGCCTGCCGATACCTGGATTATATTGTGTTTAACTTAGAATTCAGTGAAATTTTTGTCATTCCATTCAGCACCATACCTGTTTTGGGCATTCATCAATGACTTTTGTAATTTATTCTTAACAGAAGAACAAGAGGAATTAAAATTAAATGAGCCAATTTTACAAAACTCATTCCACAGTCACGCTGATTTATAGATGAATTGTTTAGTTGGAGAAGGTGTGATTAACATATTGTCTTTCCTATGAGATATGGTGAACAAAGAGAACATTGAAATTGGTACTCTTGTCTTAATTATCTTAAAAAATTCCATTAGGCAGCGTAGTCTATATAGGTTCTCTACAGCTAGTAATTTATGTTTTGCAAATAGAGGTTTGGTAGACTCCTTTACATAAAAATCGCAACCCAAACGTTGGGAGCCGAACGGTCTAACTCTAGCACATGTTTTGAATTTGTCTACATACCTTTTATGGTCTCCGAATAGAATTCTTATACATTTCTTCTGAGTAATAAATAGTGGTTTTAACTGGATATTAGGAATACCTCCCCACACAGAAATAGCAAAACCGAGATGTGATTCAAAGAGAGAATGGTAAATTTGTTTATAGTGATTCTGGTAAGCATTTCTTAATACGGTAGATACGTCCACAAGCACTGCTTAGTTTTTTGTTAAGAGATTGTATGTGTGGTTTCCAACTTAATTTGTCATCAATAATTACTCCAAGGAATGTAAATCACTCTGTTCTTGACCTTAGTGCCACAGTTTCAGTGGGAAAAACAAATTGATGGTTAAACCTTATATATCGTAGAAGGGCATGATAGCATCTGGATGGATAATTAGCTTGTAGCGCGATGCACTACTGGGCCGCGCGCGCATCCAATAATGCTTCTCGCAACCACAGCAGATCGGCTTAAGCAGATCGGCGAGATGCAAAGGATTGACATCGTCAATCAAATAATTAGTATACAAGGATGAACTGACCACCAGCTATATCATGTAATCATAGCTCCGAAATAAATAAATTGCTCTACATATAAACATCTGGCCTAATCTTATCACATTGTGGTCCCCAGGGGTTCTGTAAAGCCCTTACTGGGTCCTTTTACCAGCCACAATAAAATTGGTCATGCCAGTACTGTTATAAACTGTAAACAACTGTTTAAAAATGGGATAGCTTTTGCTTATTTTAAATCTTTATATAGAGCATCCTTCTCAATTTTATAATTTAAGAATAACATTTTACCCTAATTATGATGTGGTGGCATTTCATACTTAACAAAAATTCAACTTTGTCAATAAATTATTAGTGACAACAAAATTATAGTTCAAGACATCCATTCTGCGCAGTATTTAATTTCCAATATTAGAATTTGTAACTGATAACAATTTTTTTGGTTTTATCCTTGTAGCGCGATGCACTACTGGGCCGCGCCACGCATCTTCAATCTTCTCGCTGATCGGTAGTTCGCAGATTCGGTAAATTTGCGTGGCGAAATGCACAACTGGGACTCGCCGAGATATCTAGACACTTATTTTACTTCGGTGTATTCCAACAGCCACAATGTTACACAAGTGCAACCAGCCAATTACATGACAGGAAGCCGAAGGATCTTTTTGGCCAGTGACGTTTAAGGTAGTGTGTACCATACTTTCTTCGTCCGAGACTTTGCTGCAATGTGCAGCTCCCAGAGGCGGCTATTGAGGGCGTCCAGGCGTCCGTGGACGCCTTAAAATTATTATCTGGTGGCTGGTGCTTAAAATAGAAATAGTAATTAGTAATAGTGTTAGGAAATAACAAATTGCAATATAAAGGTCTTCATTTACTATCATACGTTTTAATGTAAGCGCACGCATGATCTTCGTGAAATTTTGTGTTGTAGGGAGTCCAATCCTACCTCTGGACTACTCAGCCGCGCAGTTTTAACACATAGTTAATTGTAAACGTTACAAAGCACATCGTGCGCATCCCACTACAGGTAATCTATTATGATTTGCCTCGATTTGGGGGTCCAGGACCCTTTGCAATTTGACTGCTATATGATACTGCGCGGCTGAGATCGTACACGTGTGATGTCCTGTTTCACCCATGTTATAAGTTTTTGTTTTTGTTTGCTGTCGCCTGTAAAGTGTTACAACTTACACATTACATTTACAAGGCCCTGTGTGTAATGTAATCGGTAGTTTGGAGGGATCAGCTTGAGCCGGCTCCCAAGCCCCCCTCCCCCCAGTCCATCGATTGGACCCCCAACAAAACTGCCAGCCAGCTCCCACGAGCCGCCTCTGGCAGCTCCTCATTTAACCCTCACACCCGATTTCTCGAGTATTCGGCTGAGTAGACCGGGGGGCTGCATAGACCACTCATGATCCTTAGCTGAACGTCGACGACGCGAAGGATTGACATCCTTAAGTGACAAAGAAGGGTTTCAGAAGTTTTGTTTTTTAATTAAAAATTATTCAAACAATATACACATAGTTGTCAACTTTCAAAAGTTATTTGACTAGGTTTTAAAATAAAATAATTGATAATGTTTTGATAATTTTTAAAAATAATGTATTTGATATTAAAAATTAATGTTGGTGGGGAAATATTTTATTACATCTTTTTTACTAAGCTGTGCGATGATATTTTATAGACATGTGTGTATGAAATGATGTGATGTTTTTAATTTCACTTTCCTCTACTCTTGACTCTACTTTATCGTTTATTTTATTTCCTTGGAATGACTCACAAAAAGAATTTAAAAGTCAGGTCAAAATATATATTTTTTTTCCAAAAAAAATTACATTAGAACACAATCAAAGTTTGATTTGCTACAATCAAGCACACTTATTTCACTGAAGGAAATTAAAGGTAATCAAAAAGTTCATTATTCTGGACTAAATCATAAATGACTTAACGGATGTTACTCGTCTAAATTACTTCAAGGCAGCGCGCAGCGCTTTCTTCTCGAAATTTTGCCCGAGGCAAGTGCTACGACATACGAATTAGCGTGCGCTGGGCTAGGCCATTAATAATGGACAATGAATGACTCGCAATGACTTATCCTTCAATCTCACTCCTAATATATTCAAATAACCACAAGTTTTCGTGTACTATGCACGCAGTACTGCAAGTGCGAGGGCTCTGATTTGCTCGTTGTTAATGTGTAATACTGTAATGGAATAACCCAACGCGCGCTAGACTTCGAACGAGAAGAAATTTAGACGAGTATCATTCGTCAAGCTCTGGTTTATCATACGTTGTATGACCCGCTGTGCATGAGTGCGCGGCTCCCTCTGTATCGTACAGAAACTCTATAGTGAAACGACCGTGCATGAGATCACGACGTGATACAAGCTCTCGTTAGAGCAACTTAATATACACCCTTAATAATATAAGAAGACGAGCTTTGCACTTTTGAGTCTTTTAGATTTGTTTATGTATATTTTCTAAATGTAGCGTAATGCACTGCAGCATTGAGGGCCAAGCCGTGCATATCATCAAATAATGTTTTTTGCAACCACTTCGTTAGATATTGTGTAAAATTTTACGGACGAAATGATCCCAGTGGAAACTTTCAACCCACCGCTTCGGCCGGCGGGTAGTTCATAGTTTATGCACCGTTCACAAGCAAGAGCAACTTTGATCTACTTGCTGTGAGGTGTCTCAGCTACATCGGTTGGGACTGGGGGATGGTCCCCCCCTTTTTTCCCTCCTTTAAAAAGGATATTAGAGAAGAAAGAGAAATGAACAGTGGAAGTGCGATTAAAATAGCAGATTTAGATGTAAATTAAGCTTAGAGCCAGTGCATTGATTGTAATTTGGGTATTTTTACTAAGGTTTTCCTATAAGGTAAAGGTTTTCCTATAAGGTAAATAAATCTTCTTCAGTTTTAATGTAGATAAGTGTATGGTCGTGCAAATTGGTTCTTGTAATCCTAAGAATCAGTACTTGTTTGGTGGTGTGCCTTTGAGATGTGTTGAAAGCGAGAAGGACCTTGGAGTGGTCTTTAGCACCAGTTTCAACTTTGAGGATCATGTGCGGAAGTGCATTGCTAAAGCTAATGGTACCATTGCCTGGCTTACAAGAAATATTATATCGAGGGAAACAAGCGTTATGCTGGACTTGTATAAGTCTTTAGTAAAGCCTCATATAGAGTATCGTTCACAGGCATGGACTCCGATGGCTAGGCATGGAAACTGGTCACTGATTCTTGAATTGGAAGGTGTTCAGAGATCGTTCACCCGTATGATTGATGGATTGGGACTCATGACTTACAGAGAGAGACTGGATAAGCTGAACCTCACAACCCTGCCTGAACGCAGGGTTTGTGGAGATCTCATTGAGATGTTCAAGATCCAGGAAGGCTTTGTGGGTTATGGTTCCGATTTATTTAGTCGTTCTGGTAGGACTGTTGCTGCTATATCAAAGACTCATAGATTCACCACAAATGAGACTGATTTCTTTGCCCAAAGGGTCTTGCGCTATTGGAACAGTCTACCACCACTTGTGAAAGCTAGTGAGTCGGTTACTGGTTTCAAGAGGGGATTAGATGCCTTCCGGCTTCATGGATATCAAGCTAATAAGCTTGGTCATCACTGGGAACTTTCATATGATATATTTGATAGAATTGATGTTACTGTAGCTCACAGGAGTAATTATGTAAATTATATGAAAGATAATCCAATAATAGCTAAGAGGAAGAAGGTCACTTTAAAAGGCCTTACTAAGGCACTTATCAGCCAAGTTTTCAGTTAACTTCTTTTAGTTTTTATATTTTAATAGTTTATTAAACGTAAATTGTACATTTTTGAAGTAATTATATTTGTATATGAGATGCCCAGAGAGGCATACATTTAAATCTTATCTTATCTCAGTGTTTAGGGGTTTTTAACTCAGATTTTTACTTTTATATAGGGTCATTGTGATATTATCAAAAATAAAAAATTCTTCCCCTCGATAAATGAGCTTATTGCTCGTCTCTTATGTTCGATATTTTGGCTGCCACTTGCTTTGTGAGCGTGGTGCAGCTGGGACCTGAGTCTCTTGTAGTCGATAAGAAAAGGAGTTCAAATGATCCTCTCTTAGTTTCCAAGACCAGATCTTGATAATGGTATATTTTCTCCTCGTGGTGTAGGAAGACTGACAGTAACATTTAATGCTGCATATTGATGAGACACCCTTACATCAAAGAAAGTGCGCTCAAATACTGGTCACCATGATTCACAATCAGATTATATATCAAATCTAGCACCACAGCAATAGCAGCAAATCTGGGGAAACTTGGTGGACATTGACTTTTTTCACACAATTTGAGTATGTTGACTTCAACATTATGTTGCAGCTCATTGTGGTTAATCTCAATGTTGGAGTGATGTTTTTCTGGTGCACAAAACACTGCAGTACGGTTATGTTGAATAATTGTGGTTAATGGGTCATCTATGTGGCCACTATGGTGGTTAAAATACCAGTTTTAGGGTTAACCACCATTTTGAGATATGATATTATGAACTGAGTAGTCATTATATTGAGATCATATCATGGTGCAACTATCACAAAAGTTTTCAACCCTCATGGGGGGCATTTTGTGGTCCTAATGGTGGTTAAATTGAAGATGAACGGTGAGCTATAAATATTGCTCTGATTATAGATGTATAGTGGTGGTTGTTCATTTGTGCATGGATGATAATTTTGTATCACAAATGTGCAATTTAATAGTATGGTTGATTTGAGGTGGTTAATATTCGTAAAAAGTGCTAAAAAGATGGTTAAAATGTCAAAATTTGTTGTTAACCACCAATCAAAACATTATTAATGGTTTTAGTCAACATTTTATGGTCAACAAAGGACATTTGAAGGGTCTTGATAAAAGTTAGTTTTAATACTTTCAACACTACTATATAACAAATAATTTTAGGTATGGCTACCGATGAGTAATCCGTTGGAGTAAAGTCTGCCGGTGTCCTGGGTGTGATGGATCTGAGTTAGATGGCAGGTTGTGGAGGTGGTAACCGTTTCTTCCTATTGCCCTGGTAGTCTTGTACTACCAGGGCTCCTGCGGTCTGGTACGAGGTTAGTTTTATTGTTAGAGATCTAGTGATGTTTGAAATTTATTAACTCCTTTTAGCTACTTCTCCTTTAGATAAGTATTGCATTCTTTTTTCTGCTATACAGTTCTTTACAACACCTCTGTTCATTATAATTCAAATTTTTTTCACTCTGAACTATAAATCTCTGGCCTATTAACTGTTTCAGATCCAGATTGCTAGGGTTTACAACGGTGCCACTGAAACATCCTGCTGTTGATCTCTTATCCGGATCACCCAGTCTCCTCCCGATCCTCCCACACTTCACAACAAGATGCCAACACTGCCCGCCAACTTCCTCGCCTTACTGCAAAACTTATCTCTTGAAGTAAAGCAACACATGCATACCCTCCTTACTCAGAGTATCCTGGACAGTCTGAAAGAGAAAAAGCTTGCTTCTAAAATAGAACGTATAGATGAAAAGAAGAAGGAAAAGAAAACGAAGAAGGAAACTACTGTTCAAAATGTCTCGTATAGCCCACATACGCTCGTAGAGCACGTTCCAGTTCTCCCTGGAATGGATGAAAATCTATTCCAGAAAATCACAGAAGAATTAGATTCAATGAATCTTGAAGGCAAATCTAATAAAGTCCACACCCTATGGCTAAGCCCTTCATCAGAAGACTACTGCTTTGGTAACATAGTCAACAAGCCACATCCCATCAACAACTTCCCTAGCATCTTTAAGTTGATGGGACTTATTAATGACCTCCCCTCCACCACCAACAACATGGATGCTTGCCTTGTTACTAGGTACGACACTCAGCAAGCTAAGTTAAGCCTCCATAAAGACGATGAAGACCTAATAATATCACAGTCCAGCTCCATTTGCACTTACTCAATAGGGGCTCCGCGGTCACTTGAGTTTGTGCTCGATACAACCCAAGTAGAACAACGCACAACTAGGGCCTCTAGGTCAAGGCCAGCCCAAGAGTTGATTAACGCAGACTTCACCCTTCCTGCCACCAATGGCACACTGAACATCATGAAGCCTGGTGCACAGCAAGTCATGAGGCACAGGATTGCCCCAGGAGTTGCACCTTCTGACAATGAAATTTGTTGGAGGTATAGTCTCTCCTTCAGAAAGTTAACCACACCTTCCTCTTCCCCTTCATCTCCTATTCTTCCCTCTCCTACATCCGACAGTCCTAATAAGGTACCCCCAAAAGCTCCCATCACAGACTCTCAAAAACACCAGAAGTCTATCATCCTCATTGCTGGTGACTCCTTTGCTGCTCGATTGGACGCTGATCGCCTCAGTAGAGGTAAAGAAACTGTCACCAACATAGCTAAGGGTGGGCTTAAGATCTCAGCTATACAGAAATCTATTGAGGCCTTTCATACAAAGAACCCTCTTGTGCAGGTAAAGAAACTGTTCTTAAGCTTCGGTGCCAACAACATCCGGTACTGTACCCAGGGTGTCAATCATCTCAAGACCCCTGTGAGTGACCTTATGAAGACAGCAAAAAAACTTTATCCAAATGCACGTGTTTTTGTACAAGCTATTCCACCAGTCCACCCCAACGGACAAGATAAAATCCCTGGTAATGTTTGTGCTGTGAATAATTTGATCTTTGATCGCTGCTCTAGGCATAAACTGTTTTACCTTGATGTTTTTTGGGCTTTCTTAGACCGCTATGGAAACAGAAACGAGAGATTATTTCCTAAATGTGACAAAAGGGGCTTTTATGATATTCATCCCAGCCCCAAGGCTGGGATGCCAGTGTTGGCAAAGTTCTATCTCAGAATCATACACTCAAAGTGGTTTAATCCATTGGGATACTGATGTGGTAATTCAATTCAATATTTAAATTTTTCATTGTCTGCATCAGTATCCTATTGGATCTGATCATTTGGATGTTATTTATATGTATTCAAACGAAGTGATAGCATAATGTATGTTACTTCATATTATAGCACAATACCTAACAAAACACAACGGCGAGACACAATTCTGTTAATAATATACCTTAAAGTTCCATGGGAATATCGGCTCAACAACACCGTGTTGCAACTGGTATGTTTTCTAGGTATGTTATCATCAGTAAAAGTAATAGAGGTAACGGGGAAAATTTGTTGTCCTGTCTTCTGTCTCGTCATATGTTATGTGCTCTATTGGGTATATTTTATTTTTATGTTATTTTGTATATATTTTCTTTGACTATCGATGCTAATTATACACTCCCTGGTGCTCCCCTACAACCTAAAATACACTCTGTACCATGTTTGAGGTCATCCATAAATCTTTACTTTATGGTAATATTTTGTACCATTTTTCTCAGACACTTTAAACTTGTGTATAGGGGGGAGGGGGGCATTGGGACAGCCTTAGCTGCAATTTCTATAAAATTGCTATCTACCACAAAAACCGAACTGTCACCTACCATGTCACCGAAACAGACTGTTAAGTTACTTTTCGGTATAACCAGCAGCTGGCTTGGGGTCATGTCTAGGTGTGGTCTGGTTTTTCTATCTCTCCTTAATATTTCCCTGATAGTAATTTGTAATTGTTCCTTACTGAACCCTGGACCAAATTTATCCGTTGTTTACAATAATGTCCATGGTTTCCTAAATACACGCGATTTAGCATCAGGAACACCACCACTAAATATGACCAAGATACATGAATTCCATGGTTATATCTACAAACATAAGCCTCACATCATTATTCTAAACGAGACATGGCTGAAAAATTCCATTCTCAGTAATGAGGTGCTCCCTGACAAATACAAAGTATTTAGGCTTGACCGATCCTTAAGATCGCATCCAGTGGATGCAACCCAGCCCAAGAAATTCAGAAAAAACGGTGGTGGTGTTCTGATTGCCCATAGAACAGACATTGATATCTCGAGTCTAAAGTTCTCTAAAGTTAGTGTTCAAGCTGAATTATTATCCATCATAATTAAGACTCAGTGTGGAAGAAACTTTTGTATATCAACATTTTATAGAGTAGGAACGCTTGGCTTAGATAATTTTGAATCTTTCAAGAAACATTTTGTTACTTTAGCATCTGCCAGAAAATTGCAAAGGCACATTCTGGTAGGTGACTTTAATTTGGCTTCGATTTCCTGGCCAGATGGTCAGTCATCTTGCCAGCTACATTCTAGCTTTGTAAATTTTCTCACTGATGACCTCGGACATACACAACTTATTAGCTCCCCTACTCACAAGTCAGGCAACACCTTAGATCTTGTGTTCACTAACATTCAAAACCTTATTAAGAATGTTAAAGTTTTAGATCAAAACGAAATGTGTATGTCCGACCACTTTTGTATCACATTTGACATTGATATTAAGACCAAGTATATTAAGCAGCCTAAAAGAAAGATCTTTAATTATAGTAAAGGTAATTTTAGGGGCCTGAATTCTGAGTTATTTAGCATCGATTGGGATAGTGTATTTGAGTGTAATGATCCTTATCTTGCCTGGAGTCGATTCAGAGGAGTTCTCGGTGCAGCCTGTGACCGATGGATCCCTAAAAAGACCATTAAGTCTCAGTTCCAGCCCCCATGGTATGACTCCGAATGTGATCGTCTCCTACGAAATAAGGAGAAATGGAGAATAAGGCATAAGGGGAGCAACTCTGAGTCTCATAAACAAAAGTTTCGTGCATTTCGCACAAAATTTAAAAATTTGATGGACGAAAGAATGAGACTCAGTGTTGAGGATGACTCCGATGATGCTCTTATCTCCAAGAAATTCTGGACCTACGTTAAATCTAAATCAAAGTCAACCAGGATCCCTGAAACTGTCAAATATCATAATCGCTTTCGAAACAATCCATCTGATCAAGCTGCCCTTTTTAACGAATATTTTTATGAGCAGTTTTCTCAAGAGAGCGATTATGGCATTGACATAGATTTTCGTGATGATTGTTTTTCAAGTCTTGTGTTTAGTAGAGAAGATGTTCTGTTGATTCTTAAAAAGTTAAATCCTAACAAGGCCCCTGGCCCTGATGGGATTCATGGGAGAGTCCTCAAAAACTGTGCCCAAAGCCTTGCATACCCACTTAGTGTTTTATTTAACCTGTCTTTCTCGAGCGGATGCATACCCCCTGATTGGAAGCTGGCACTTGTAGTACCAGTGCACAAAAAGGGCGATAAGTCTTCGGTTGAGAACTACAGGCCTATCTCGTTAACATCTCTTGTAATGAAAGTCTTTGAAAGGTGCATAAAGACTGCATTATACGCTGCATGTTCTGATCTGTTGGATGACCGACAACACGGTTTTGTTAATGAACGTTCATGCACAACCCAAATGATACCTTTCACGGACAATCTTGCACTTGCATTGAATAACAGGTCCAGGACTGATATAATATATTTTGATTTTGCGAAAGCTTTTGATAGCGTTTCGCATGACCTCATTTTAAGTAAATTAAAGAATATTTTTAATGTCGATGGACTAATGCTTAAATTTATTAAGTCCTATCTTGAGGGGCGACAACAACAAGTAGTGATAGGAGGCCAAACGTCTTCTTCTCTACCAGTTCGGTCTGGTGTCCCTCAAGGTTCTATACTTGGCCCTTTATTGTTTGTAATATTTATAAATGACATGTTCTCCTGTGTCTCTGAAGGCACCAATATCGCCCTTTATGCAGATGACACTAAAATTTGGAGGGAGATCCTTGGTTACCCTGACCATCACATAATCCAAAATGACATCAACAGATTATATGATTGGTCAGTGAGAAATCGAATGAAGTTCCACCCACAAAAGTGCAAAGCCCTCTCTGTGTCCCTGCAAAGAAACGTGCTGGATAACTTGCCATTCAATACCTTCTTTTATAAACTTTCTGGAAGTGATATTGACTTTGTGCCCTCTCAGTCAGATTTAGGAGTCGCAATAAACTCCAGGTTTAATTGGGGTGCACAATGTAAAAGGCATCATGTAGCCGGTGGGCCCGACATGATACGACACACCTCGACACGTCGGGGTTTTGTCGGGGTTTTGTCGGGGTTTGTCGGGGTTTGTCGGGGTGTGTCGGGGTTTGTCGGGGTGCGTCGGGGTTTGTCGGGGTTTGTCGGGGTTTGTCGGGGTTTGTCGGGGTTTGTCATGGTTTGTCAGGGTTTATCGGGATTCGTTAATAATGGATGAAGAGTGATTGGAAGTTGCCTAAAGAAGATTGATCAATGGCAGTATAATGGCGCAGGAGGGTCAACCTGAAAAAAACAGTGCTTGACCCTCCTGCCCCACACATGGATCAGGAGGCTCATTTCAGAAAAAGAGTGCTTGACCCTCCTGCCCCGCACATGGATTACAGGGGTCATTTGAAGCCACAAGACCATGTGCACGTATCACTACAGCGCGCGATAAGTACGCGCGTGATTACATAAAATCTTACCGCGCCCTACGCCAAGTAGACGAAAAAGCGTGGACGAAGAGCGACAGTTGGTACAATGTGGCACACGAGTCACGTCAGGCAGTAGTTGATAAAGTTTTTAAAGTTGTTTTTAAAATATTGAATTATTTAGTACATTGAATTATGTAGTAGTGTCAAATTACCTGGGAACTGTTTGATACTTTGATGCTGAAATATTGTTATTTTATTTCTAAAAACATCAAGTTCTTGTTTTGGGAACTAAGATTTCTCTCGAATTGATCTTTTTTGGACATTGATTCATTGTACTTTAGAAGGCATTGTGATTGATTTGGAGAGTTTTGTAAGGTTTCATAATTTTTATGTAAGTTTTGTTTTGAAATTTTTTGATCGATAGATCCCAAAAGTTCCAAACTTGTCTTAACTGTCCAATCTCCACTCCTTCCCGCCCTTTACTCCTTTACCGTGCTCTCTGATTACGACGATCAACGGTGCTTAGTGAATGTTCACTTCGGGCGATTCGATCGTTTTATGTCCAGTGCGTTGTTAACTTTTAAACTCCTCTAATTATATAAATTATTTTTCTACTAACAAAATAATTCAGACATGATAGCAGCGCTAGAATCAGAGGAATCTGCATCAGGGTCAGAGCATGTTGTGTCTGTCGTGTCTAACAGTATTGACTTCAGTGACGCTCACACAGGCAATACCTTCAAATCACTAGATGAGCAGCCTGATCAGAAGGTTTACAGAATTAAGACTGAAGACAGCCTGGCCTCTCCCTTCCGTATAAGCAAGGCTCATTTAGGAGAGTTTTGCACTAAAATCAGAAAAATCTACAAGCTAAAGGAGAGTGATGAGTTCACTGTAGAGTTCAACTTAAAAGATGAACAAGGTCTGCCTGTCCCCACGGAAATACATGATTGTGGGAATGAATCTGATGTCACCCTAGAGGGAGTTGAGCTGCTTTACTGCCAGCTTAAAGCAGGCTCTAGTCTCCTCGTTAAAGTTGTACGTGTTTCTAAGGTAAAGAGAAAATCCCGCCGTGTAGAAAGTTTAATGAGAAAATGGAAAACGAATATTGTATGGCATCCTAGGTGTAATGAGGAACTCAATGGGGAACACTTAGTTTTAGTAAGCTTCTTACAAGCCTCGCTGCAGATCATGGGTGCCCTTGGTACACCAGGTGCCAGAAGAATTGTAGTAAGTGGGGGGGGGGGGTCCAAGGGGAACTTTGGGGAACTTTGGGAAAGTCCCCCAAGATTTCTGAAGTTCCCCAAAAAAAAGTTCCCCAAAACTCCCCAAAGTTCCCCAAAATTCCCCAAAATTATTCAAAATTATCCAAAATTATTCAAAATTATTCAAAATTATTCAAAATTTCTCTAATATACATTAATACCCATTAATGTTAACATGTATGTTATTATAAGGTATAATCTTAACTTACTTGTTGATACTTGCAGCATGATAATTTTTTTGGCATGATAATTTTTTTGGGGAACTTTGGGGAACTTTGGGAAATTTTGGGGAACTTTCTGAAGTTCCCCAAAAAAAAGTTCCCCAAAATTCCCCAAAATTATTTGTTTCATTGATAATTTTTTGGGGAACTTTGGGAAAGTCCCCCAGGTTTCCTGAAGTTCCCCAAAAAAAAGTTCCCCAAAACTCCCCAAAGTTCCCCTTGGACCCCCCCCTAAGTGTGGGAGAAAGGAAGAGACAGAAGAAGAGAAGAAGGCGAGAGAGGATGAATGGGATAGGAGGGTGAAAGAGGCTGAGGAGGAAGCAGTAAAGACCAGGATAGAAGATGCTGAGCAGCTCATAGATGACGATGAGAGGGCTCTTGAGCTTGGGTGGCCTGTGGACTGGAGAGAAAGCGGTCATTATAGTGACGAAATGCTAATGCTGATCATGGACGAGACAGCGGAGGATAGGGAGAAGCAGAGGGAGAGGCGTAGGAAGAAGAAGGAGCTTGAGGGAGACGCTATTCAGAAGGAGATTGAAGGTGAAACTGAAAAAGAGATGGATAAGGAGGGCGATGATAAGTCGCAAGGAGAGAATGAAAAACATTGAGTACGTAATGAGCGGATCTATGTTAATATACTGGCCAGTACATTACCAATTATCATATTTTGATATCATTATAATTGTGATGCAATATAATAGATATTACAGTTCGACACATGTAGAAAATTATCAATGATAATTAAGAATATTTGTTTAAATTTTACAAATTGCATGATATTTTGGCCTTTGGGATATGTGTACTTCTAAGTTGTATAATGCCTTGTAAAGTACATTTTAAAAGTTACTTAGTATTAGTAATACTTTTGAAACTTTCAACAACTTTTATACGTATGTATGTATGTTTTAAAAAATACATGATACAAATTTTATTGTTTTTATTCAGCATCGCTTGTTTCATTGAATTGGATTTAGGCAAGTATTGGTAAGGAAGTGAACTGATGCGGCGTAGCAAAGCCTGACGCAACACTCCTTTCTTTTCATCCTGTGGCTCTTACTGTCCCCCACTCTTGCTCTTTTGGTCTCTTGCGCTGCGCTCTTGCTTTCTCACACTCTTGCAGTCCCGTCCGGTATTGTACTCTTCTCTCGTGCTCATAGCTTCATAGTGCGTATTAGATTATTATTATACTGAGTGCACAGTTTTAACAAGAATTGCGCCCGTTGTTTCGTTTTGGCGGACGCTAGATTTCCATTCACTATAACTATAAATATAAGCTCTAATCAGCTCACTTCATAATAATAATATACACAGAGTACATTATACTACGCATGCCATGTACAAATTGGGCTTATTACCTAATACTGTACATAACATAGCATACATTAAAATACACTCGCGCCGCGCATTCATTGACATGCTAGCTATATATACATTAAATATCCGCAAGCAATACTCGCGCGCTGCACTGCGCGCTAGTTGTCATGGTAACTAACGGAAGGAAGGAAGGACTGACGACATATTTATACCCACTTAAATTACCTCGTTATGAGAGCTCCAGAGTATTATTTTCGTCAATTTGATACCGAAATTATTGGGCAAACTGACATAATCCGACATACCCTGACATATCTCGACACGTCGGGATATGTCGGGGTCTGTCGGGGTTTGTCGGGGTCTGTCGGAATATGTCGGGGTCTGTCGGGGTTTGTCGGGGTTTGTCAGGATATGTCGGGGTTTGTCGGGGTGCGTCGGGGTGCGTCGGGGTGCGTCGGGGTTTGTCGGGGTTTGTCGAGCCTGGAGGCTACATGATGCCTTGTAAAGCGCTTGTTTCCAAAGCTACCTCTAGACTTGGACTACTTAAGAGAACATGTCATTTCACTACTGATAAAAGGCAGAAAAGATCGTTCTATTTAGCGTTAATTAGGTCTATATTTGAACATTGTTCTGTCATATGGTCCCCTCAATCTGCAACTCATCTTCAACAGTTTGTTGCTATCCAAAAGAGGGCTATTAAATGGATCAATGGTGAACCTTACTCCAGTTATAATGACGATAAACTTGCTACAGAGCAAAAGAAACTAAATATTCTCCCTGTTAAACAGAAGTTTATTTATAACGATCTTATGACCTTCTATAAAATAGTGAATAGCATAATTCCAGTTTCGCTCCCTACATATATATAGTCCTATGCCGTCCAGAGGGCACCCGATACACTAGGCACAATGCTCAAATAATTGATATGTCGGATACTTCAACTTACATGAGTACCACTGTGCCCTGCTCGGACGCCTTCCGAAATAGCTTTTTTCATAGATCTATGCTGAAATGGAATAGTCTACCAGTATGTATCCGGCAGTCAGAGCGGATTTCTACTTTTAAGGCCAAACTGATCAAGTACCTCTGGGCTGCCGATACAGTCTGGCCAGATTAGCTCATCAGTCTTATGAGTCTCAGAAATTTGTTTTTGTTGGTTACAATTCTGTCCGTCCAATTTCCTATCTGCTTGTCCTTTTCTTTTTTCTTATCAGTTGTGACGGAATTGTAATGAACAAAATCCTTATAATTATTTATGATATGTTTGATTTCTTGTTAATGTTTGTCATTCAAATTTGGTAGACGGCCCCAACGTTAATGTGGCTCTTGCTATGTGTTGGTTCAGCCGAATTAATTATTATATAATCAAGTTTATTTTTCTCGTTAGTTGTCATCCGGCCAAACATTAAGCAACTTATATTGCAGTACCATTTACCATTTAGTATATCAAAATATGTCATTGTAATTTTGCATGGCTGAAATGTAACGCTTGATTTATATATATAATGATTAATTGAATTTTCAAATTTAAAAAAAAATCAAGAAATGTTGTCATAAAAGTGGTTAAAAGGGCTATATTACTTGCTAGGCTGTTGAACAAGGCATCTATTAAAGTGAAAATTAACCACAATATGAACTTCAGATAATGGTTTGCTATCCAAATGAGTGTATATTTGTTTGCAAATGCATAATTGACCCCAAGTTCATGCATTCCGATCAATGTGCAGCTAAGGTGGTTAAAATGTCTCGAAAATACCCTATATTTGCACTAATTAACCATTTTTAGAGCACATATTAGCTTTGTAAAGCTATAGCTGGCCATGCTACATTATCTAGATATAACTACCTGCTCATTTATATGACCAGAAACATTGCTGAGTCCTATGTTGCGTCCATCATGGTTAATAAAGGTCTAAAATTGACCAAAATCAGTGTTTTTGGTCGTTTTAACCGCTATACGGCCACACATTTTGTTGCATTATCTTTAAAATCACTTATTATCCTTCAGCTATCTCTCATAATCAAATATCAAAACAAAATAAGTCACCAAAAGGTCAGATTGTGCTGAATAATGGTTAATTTGTGATGGCTTCTGTTGACCGAAGGTCCAAAATCAACATGTTTTAACCACATTATGGCCACATCTAAGGTTTTATGGTATTGGGACCATAGCCAAAAGTTTTGGGCACCTGGATGGTGTACTCTGCTTTTGGAATTATGGTGATATCTCAATGCTGTGCCATTACAGGTGGTTAAGTACGCGCGCGCGCGCGCGCACGCATACACTTTTGGGGTTTTTTGATATACCACAGTTGGTGGTTAACCGTTTTACATTACACCTTCACTAAAAGTATTGGGCACTCTAGTGGTGACATAATATATAAAGAAATTAAGCATAAACTAAATATGTTGGCCTACAGATGGTTAAGTACGCGCGCGCGCGCGCACGCATACACTGTAACATAAACACATATAAACCACTCCACAGACCACATTTATTAACCTTTTTAATTTCTTTCTTCAACTATGTGTCAATGAACCGTTTCTGTTCAATAATGACCATCAATTTTAACTGTAACACTCATATCTTCAGTGTAGTAAGGGTTTGAGTGTTAGAAGTACAAAAAAATGTCCACTAACAAATCAGTCATATTTCGACTACTTAACCACCTAACTCAGCACCAAAATGTTCTGGGATTTATTTCGTTGCACTATCACGAAGCTATGACATTTTTGGACCTATGTAAATATTCAGATTACTAAAATTCATAATCTGTGATTTTTAAGGGGTGGTTAAATGCTTCAAATTGGTGTATTTCAAAGTTTCCCCAGATTTGCTGCTATTGCTGACCACATGTTGTATTGGAACTAGCATGGAAGTCATTAGGATTGCCAGCGAGTAAGAGGGTTCTTGGTTTGCAAAGAAATACTCAGCAAACCATGCGCTCATCTGCAAACTTGGTGGATACGTGTCACTGCGCCACTGACCACAGCATCAACTTAAACACGACTCTCCCAAAAACTGTAAAAGATATACAACTTAAACTTTTTTGACTGGTTCAAACGCTTTAATGGCCTTCAGATCAGCATATTATTATTATAAAACAGGATCTTACCAACAAAAATGATTCTTAAAAATACCTTAATGCAGTAAACTGTACTCTTTAAAAAGATTTTCCCAACATCTGTTGCATGCAGCTATATCTCTAATTTCGTTCAATTCATGCAAGTTGTCCATTTGCAAATTTCTACTACTTAAATCACTTCTTAAAACCGATAACAAGTTCATTCTAGGTCTCCCCAATCTACCAATGAATAAATTATCTGATTCAATTGCAAAAGAGAGAGCCGTTTGGGCTGGGGTGTTCTCCATACTCCTGAGAATGTGTCCAAACATCTTCCACCGCTGGTGTTCAATACGCTTGGATAACTTTTCAACTTTGCACCGTTCATACAATGCTTTGTTGCTTATCATACCTTTAGGCCATTTGATGTTTAGAATGGACCTGAGCTGAGGTGTCTACTGTCTACGATGGAGTGTGTCCATTTTCTCTATGGTTGCTTTCTTAGGACTCCAACTATTTGAGTTGTAAATCAATACAGATACAACTTGAGCATCATATAACCTCAGGTTTCTTTCAAGGGAAATTTTCTTACCGGACAACCATACTTTTCCAAAGTTCTTAAAAGCAATCTCAGCTAGGATTCTCCTTCTTTGAATGTCCTTCTCAGTGCAGAGTAAGGAACCTAGTGACTTGTTACTTCGCCATGGTTCGTTATTAGCTAATGGCTGACCGTTTGTGTCTTTATCAGATTTTTTCGCCAGGTAGAAGGTACTGAATTCAGTTTTACTTTCATTTACTTGGAGGTTCCAGTCTTTGAGAATCTCCTTCACTGTAGGAAGGAAAATTCTCAGTTTCTCGATGTCCTCGTCAGCAAAGTCACAATCGTCTGAATATTCCCACTCAGTTGGAAAACCTAGTTCTGATACTGGTGGGTTTGGTCTCCTGGATACAGCTCTGAGGTGGTGTAAGGCTGCTGCAAGAATAAGTGTGAATAGCTTTCCAGATAAACTGTCACCTTGAAAGGCTCCGAGTAAACTTTCAAACTCTTCCGACAGTGAGGAGTTAACACGAACTCTAAGGAGAGTATTCGATAGAAGGTATTGAACTAAGCGAATGTCGTCCTCCAAACAACCAGCATCCTTCAAAACATTGATGATAGTATCCCTTTTTACGGTATCAAAAGCTCTACTCATATCTCTTGTAAGCACTCTGCCATGGCATGGCGTAGTTGTCAATTCTACTCTCAACCCGTTTTAAGGCAATTTGAGTGAGCATCTTCCTCGATCCGTTTAACAGTGTAAGTGGTCTAAGGCTTGTGAGGGGACCTTTAGGTTTACCGGGCTTCTGTAGAGGAGTCACAATACCTTGTCCTATTTGTTCCCACTAAATGACTCATTAATTGCCTCAGCATACTTCTCAAAAGTGATTGGATGGGCGTATTTTATCAACTCATTCTGGAGATTATCTGGACCACTGGCACAGTTTGATTTGAGTTTACTTGCAGCAAGTTTAACTTCAACTGGTGTAATGGGGTTATCAAGTGGTTTTGGATCGCAGGTAAAAAATCAGCATGAAAAAATAAAAAATTGGCCAAGGAATAAAAATTTTAGTGCCCAAAATTTGGACCCCCAAGTGGTGTCAAAAATGCAGGTAATAATTATTTTAGTCTCCTGAGTCTTGACACCACTTTAGGGTTAGACAGGTTCTTGCTAGTAGTTCAAGAAAACAACAATTTCAAGAAAACAACAATGTTATTTAGTATCAATTAAAGCAGACAAAGCACGAACTTTAGACCAGATATCTTAGGGGACTTGGAGTAGCAAGAAAGTGACCAGAAGGTGTATATATATATATACTTTTTTAAAAATTATACGTTGAAAAGACTCCAGGGTGATACAGGATCGGAGAGTCCAGACCGTAAAGTTTACACACCCACCCTTGCCTCCTGAATTCTTGGTTCAATAGACATTTATGCAAACTTGGTCGTTTTTACTCCAATTCCCTTATGTCTGGAGTTAGCTTCATTCAATAATAACAATATCAATATAATCAATATCAATATCAGACTAAACTAATATCGAATAAATAAAGTATCAAATATTAATTATTAATTCGTTCTGATTAAAAATTTATAAATTAGGATATTTAATAATTAAAACATTACAAGTGGTTAAAAACGCCCAAAATCGATCTGAGAGTTTTTCAGTCTATAGTACAATCATGATAGTAATAGGACATGTTCAAACCTGGTTGGTGGTTCTGTTTCACTGCCAAAATGGACGATTTTCTCATTTTTACAATAACTCCATTAATAATTACTCGATGGTCTTGAAACTTTCAGAGATGACTATAATTGTGATAACAAATAGTCTCAGGTCATCGGCTATGAATAATATTGTAAAATGGCCCAGTTATGTTGAAAAATGTAACATTTGGTTACACTTTTCAATGGCTCAGCCAATTATTAAATTTTAAAGATTCTTGCTTCACAAAAATGTACTTTAGGTATTTGCTTAGCTGTGGAATGAAAAAAGGCCCACTTTTGATTACATAAAAAGGCCCAAAATGGACATTTTGTAACATCTTGTTTTCATGAATCTATCTTTATAGTTTGTTACAACCACAGCTAGTGTAGGATATGTATTTAACCCTCAAACCAGGTTATTAGTGCAGCAATTCTTGTATAAAGACAATCTTGGTATATGGTTCATAATCAATGAAAGGCCCATTTCTTTGAATAACGTAACATGGTTACAAAAGAGTATGTTATACAGTGTTGTTTGATCTAGTATTGGTTTTAAGTTGGTTGATGCATTAAAATAAAGACATGAAACAACTTAACAAATTAAAAAAATGATAATTGGGACCAAATTATTGAATTTTGTAACAATTTAAATGTAATGTAATTTAAATTGACAATCCGCGACAGAACGCGGTAAATTTAATCAAATGAATATAGCTAATTAGATTAAAGGTTGGATATTTAAAAACTTTTGATTTATATATAAAATTTTATAGAAAATAGAAATTGGGCCCTATATATTGAAATTTGTAACAATAAAATGCCAGGTCACGAGTTTATCCACTGAAATGGCAGAGTTCCATGTCCATCTATGCATATGGACTTACAAAATTCAATGTTTTGGGCCCAAGTACAAAATATGGTCAATAATATGGTTGATGGAACCCTTATGACCTAGGCAAACTGGTCTGAACTTCAAAAAATATAATATAGCTTGCCTAACACCCCTCACACTAGGATACATACTATATACTATACTCTATACATTTACTTTATAATGTTACATTATTCAAGTTCCGCAGCCATTTTATCAAATTATACGAATAAGGATTGCTTTACAATTCTGTATGAGAATCTAAAAACCATGTTACCAGTACAAGAATATATTGAACATTCCAGATATGAGCTTTGTAGTCAAAACATAAATATGTTACAAAATTCAATGTTTTGGGCCCAAGTACAAAATTTGGTCAAGAATATGGTTGATGGAATCCTTTGTGGCCTGGAAAAACTGGTCTGAACTTCAAAAACTATAATATAGCTTACCTAACACCCCTCACACTAGGGTACATACTCTATACACTTACTTTCTAATGTTACATAATTCAAGTTCCGCAGCCATTTTATCAAATTATATGAATAAGGATTGCTTCAGAATTTTGTATGAGAATCTAAAAACCATGTTACCAATACAAAAATACATTGAATATTCCAGATATGACCTTGGCAGTGAAAACATAAATATGTTACAGAATTCAATGTTTTGGGCCCAAGTACAAAATGTGGTCAAGAATATGGTTGATGGAACCCTTTGTGACCTAGAAAAACTGGTCTGAACTTGAAAAACTATCAAGAAGCTTCTATAAAAACCCATTGAAAAAGTGTAACATAGAAATGTGTTACAAAATTCAATATCCAGGGCCCCCAACTAAACTAGGCATCATGTAGCCGGTGGGCCCGACATGATACGACATATCTTGACACGTCGGGGTTTGTCGGGATTTGTCAGGGTATGTCGGGGTTTGTCGGGGTTTGTCGGGGTTTGTCAGGGTTTGACGGGGTTTGACGGGGTTTCAGGTTTGTCGAGCCTGGAGGCTTTTTTTTTTTTTTTTTTTTTTGAGTCTCCCAACAAAAAGCCGAGACGGAGTCATCAAGCTTTACGTGGAAAAACACTATACAAAAAGGCCTCATGTAGCCGGTGGGCCCGAGGCAAAACCCCTCGACAAACCCCGATATGTCCGGGTTTGTCGGGGTTTGTCGAGCCTGGAGGCTACATGATGCCTTAAACTGCTATATCTCAGGACCTGAATATGTTACAAAAATTCTGATTCAAGGGTGCCCTCAGTCAAAGGGTCTAGTTTTTGTCAGTAGTTTCAGTTTTTCTTAAAATGTTACAGATTTCAATCTGGGGGCCCAGAAGTAATGAGTGGGAAAAATGAAACAAAACCACCAACCAGGTTTGAACACGTCCAATAGTTTAAAGTGTGTGCCGCTGCAACTAGATTAGATTACTGCAATTTAAAATTGTTTGGAGTTCAAGTATCTTTTAAGTCAGCAACCTGTGATTGTATTAATATTAGTGCTTAAATGGTTCTCAATTTTATCAAGTTAATGGAAGTTTCTAGGCAAGTTTGTAATTACACAATAAGTTCCGCATTCCTAAGAGCAATACAACCAAACTGACGATGTTTCCTGTTTAGGCCTAGCAGTAGACATAGGTCAAATATCAAATCAACAAGCAGTACGTTGTAACCAGAGTAAACAAGAAGTAACAAGAGTAGACAAGTTATTATCAGAAATGATATGCAATTGGACAATTGGCATATCCTACCTGAGTACCAGACCCCTTGAGCGCGATTGCATGTGTGAGACACAGTTGTTCCCTTTATGTCATGCAGGTCTGAATATCAATTATCAAAGTACAATAGTTCCCGATTTAGGGCACAATTGTACCTTTATAGCATGCAGGCCCACTTAATCACTGGCTCGTTCCAATTAAGCGGCACAGTGCAGTAATTCCCGATTTAGGACCCTGATTTGCATGTAAGCTTGTTTGTTTGTTCATTTGTTTTAAATATAACCCGTCCCCAATCTGGATTTGGAAAATGACTAAACTCAATTCTGAGTGTGAATACGGGTGGTACCTGCAAGTGTATTCATTAAGCATTTTCTGTAAAACTGCAGTTACAATTGGCTAGAGTATTTTGAGTATTTACGATCGATATCAGATCTCGATCCCTACATACTTCCAAAATTTAAATCTCCAACCTTCTCGACAATGTACTGGAATGTTTAAAAAAAAGAAAGTGATAGAAATAAAATCAACGATTTAATTTTTGGAAACTAAAATTTATAATTCCCTGGTTTCTTTAGTCAGCTTTAAAGTCGGAAAATCAAAGTTCGATATCAAACCGATTATTCAATAAACAATAGTTCCTGGGTTGCAGAGTCCTCCTGGTTCCTCAGTCTTTGAATGTGGTTTTTGTACTTGTTCAGTTCTGTCCATACTTCCTCGTTTTATGTTCAAAGTTTTGTAGTGTCATGTTGTCCTCAAATTATTTGTTACGACTTACGCGACTTATGTTGGTTCAGAAAGGAAAACATGAGGTGGCCCCACGTGTTTTAATCAGGCGATACAGGCACGTGAGTTCTATGTAATAAGTATCAAATATATTACTATCGAAGAACAGGACCATTTAATTCACAAGTCCTTCAAGTCACCCAGTAAAACGTCAGCCGAAATATGTTTGTTTGGCGATATTGACAAGCATTTAGTCGTCCGTTTAAAAACTGTAAGATCGTTTATCAAGAAGGAATATATTTAATCGTTTTTGTCTGGTTGTCCAGTCCAGTCAATCTACCTTGACCATATAAAAAACTCGTCGACCAGTTGCAGTAATACAGGTCAGTTAATGATGGTCAGTTCTGCGAATTTCAGCATCACTTTAAAATGAAAGAACATTTAGCAGTAAGAAAAATTGTGAATTATATGTTTTGGTCTGGTTCGTCGAAAACCTTCAATTGCCGATTTCATGATTTATTGACAAATATTTGACGTAAGAAACTGCTAGAAACATTAAGAGTTCATATATAATATCGATTATGTTGGTCAGTTTTAATGCTAGGTTGACGGCTAGGTTGGTCGTGAACCAAAGCACAATATGAAGCAGGTCCTGACAATTATTAATTGTCATTGGCTTTTCAGTTTCCCTGAACTCTTTTTCAAAAATGTTTTTCTGGAAACCACTTTTTTCCACGTTTCATGCTACCCTGTTCATTATTAGCCGAAAATATTTTTCCGGTTTTTCGAAGTCCGCACCTAGTCAAAAAAATTCTTAAATATAATAATTTTTTAAAGGATTCGAGTGAAAATGTGACGAAAATTATGCCTTTCAAGAACTTAGAAATACATTTTTTTGAAGAAATATCCAACAAAATTTTCGGAAACTGGACCGGAACCGGATATTGAAGCCGGATTTCCGGCTGGAACTGGATACAGCCAGATATCCAGTCGGTTCCTAGTGGATATAGAGAGTCTAGATTTGAACTTGGAGCCACAAGGCCAAGGATGAATTTCAAATGTTTCTGCCAATATTTTAGTTGGGGAATAATAAAACAAAAGTTAAATTTATTACCAATTATTCAATCAATACGTATCATAAATGAACTAATATTGGAAACACTGCGCAGAATGGATGTCTTAAACTATAATTTTTTGTCACTAATAATCTATTGACTTTCAAAGTTGAATTTTAGTTAAGTATGAAATGCCACAACATCATAGTTAGGGTAAAATATTATTCTTAAATTATAAAATCGAGAAGATTGCTCTATGACTAAAAATTTTTAGCAAAAGCTATCTAATTTTTAAACAGTTGGTAACAGTTTCTGACAGTACTGGCATGACCAATTTAATATACTGAATTTTTGAAGGTTTCATTTTATATAGGGTCATTGCGATATTATGTGTATATTGTTTGAATACTTTTTCTATATTCCAACTAAATCTCGAAATAGCATCTCGAAATCCTTGTTTGTTAACAATTAACCAAATTTTTATGATGTTTTAATGGTAAGGCTGTCAACCACAATGATGCTCCAGCTCTCTTTTCTTGAGTTGCTTCAAGACATCAAAGGATCAGATTTCTCTATAACCACTGAATAACTTTAATGAAATTAAACTGTAATGCAATTATTTTCACAGGTTGCAGTTTTCATCTATGTTAAATAGTTAAATATGAATACGAGAATAAAAGGCCCAAACACTGAATTGACTTACTATGATGGATTATGTAGTGATGCTGAGAAAAAACTAAGGGTTTCTCAAAGACTGGTTTCTCATTGGGAAAACAAAGAGCTTGTTGCTGAATTTTGCAGATCTGGCAAAAACAATATTCGCAGCCCTGCTGCACTTAATAGATCTGTCCTTTATCTATTACAGGTTTGATCTTTCTCTGAAACAGATTTCTGTTTTCCATGTTGTGAGGGTTAATCCAATTTAGTCTGATCAGAATTTATGCTTATTCATAATGTATACGTGATACTGGGATTAGATTGATGTTAAGGACCATGGCTGTACCGGGAAAGAAAAGGAGATCGGCCCCTCGTTTCTAGCTTGCTAGGTTCGCCATGTAGAAAAATAATATTTTTAGCTCAGTAATTTCCTCTTCTATAACTTGAACCAGCTCCTCCTGGTCCACCACCTAACACTGTTGTAAATCATGTATTAGGACATTTTCTGTGATTGGCATGAATGAAAATTATTTAACACATACCAATATTAAAGTTCTAACTGTTGTCAGTTGTGAGCATTTCATTCCATCTTTCAGTTACGATTTTGTTTCAGGAAAGTGGTTTACAACAGGCCACCAGCCCAGAAAAAGTCTTTAATGAACCTAGCTGGAAGGACTTATTTTTCTTTCTGTCTGATCGACTGTCCAGTGTAAAGCAGGAATTCGTTATCAGTTCTTTGGGACCTAATCAATTGTACGTCCTGCATACAATTGTAAATTTTTACTTATTTGCTATGTTAGACTCTAAATGTGATTATCACAAATGTCACAGTGAAGTCTACAGTACAATGTGTTGCGCAGTTCAAATTCACAAGACTCACCAAAAAGATTTTAGCACCATTGATGAGAATATGTTTCTGTATTACGTGTTTCTTAACTTGCACGATTCAACATTAATGGCAAATCTTCTGAAGCAGAATGATATTACAAAGTATCCTTTTTCGCTGTGTTTTGAAGTGTATATCTGCTATAAGTCTTGTAATTACCATAGATTCTGGAAGATTTGGGATTCATTGGATTGTTTAAAACAAGCAGCTCTATCTAGTCATGCAAAGTCTCTAGGGCAAAATGCTGAAAGTGTTATAGTAGGAGCATACAAATCCAAGAATTTGAGATATCCAGAAAATAAATTTCTACGAAACACCTGCATGCCTGCAACAGGAAAGTATTTTGTTGACAGTAAGGGAGTGAACTTATCTGGGCAGACAGCTGATAATATAAACCTAGATGGATTGCAAAGGTTAACATACAATGTCGCACATATGCCCAACCTAGATAGCATTACCGATAATCAGAAGTGGGTCATGAGAAGGGGTAGACAAATTTTAATTTGAATTATTTAAACAGTACAGTGGTTTTAAGTTAAGGGGTCGTTCACATATTATGTAATCAGCCGAGGGGGAGGGGGTTCCCAAATGATTACGGTTGATTACGGGGGGGGGGGGGGGGGGGGGGGGGGTAGGGTTTGGCTGTTGATTACGTAATCAAAATTGTCTTTTTTACCCTCTAGAATAATAACAATAATAAAATTCCACTCAATTTCACTCTGGTAGTGATTAAATTTAGGAATGGATCGGGTATCCGGCTGCTAAAGTAAGTAGGTTGGAAGGTGCTTGGCCGGATATCATAACAATGATTTCGGCTCACAATGATCAGGGTAGTATGAAACATATAGAAAAGTGTTTTTAAGGAAAGAAAGTCATATTTTGCTGTCAGGAGGGGGGGGGGGGGTCTTGATTACGGTCGATTACGGAGGGGGATAAAAATTGCTAAAATATTGATTACGTTATATGTGAACGACCCCTAATTTCCAATTTAATTTATGTTTAAATACTAATTGAAAGATAAAATGTTTCAGTTAAAACATATTCTAAGTAAGTAAAATAATTGAGAAAATTTATCTTCTGATTTATTTTCTGCTGATATCACCTCCTGAAAGATTGTAAATTGTAAATTGTCACATTTACCGTATTTAACGTATTTAATGCATTTAAAGTATTGAACAATAAACAGTTTAATATCTATTTTAACAGATGGCCGAGGGAGCAGGCATTTTTTTCATTTACTATTTTTTATATATACATTTTACTTTTTTAGCCCTGTTGTTTTAATTGCTTAAATCAGTACATTTTAAGAACCGAACCGAACCATAATCATGAGTTTGATTCCTTTCTCCAGTAGAAAAAGAATCACAAGCAGGTAACTTTTAAGCACTTTATGAAATAAAATATTTACAAAACTACATAAGTTATGTAGTTATGTAAAATATGTGATCACATGCCCAACTCACCTCCAGCACAAAGTCTCATGTTTCTCACTCCCTCGCTAGTGTCTGATGACATGCCCTGGTTAGATGTGTTCTCAAAGATCACTGGCATCGGATGTGTATCGGAGTACACCAAAATCTGCAATATAAATGTTCACATTTAAATGTAATGTATATTGTATATCGTATATTAGGTATATATTATCATGTCGTTTTATATAATTTTACTTTCTTATCTCACTGTAAATTGACAGTTAAAATGTAGTTTAAATAATCGTAATAGAAATGCAGAGTACAATATATTTTGATGCTATTATAATTATTGATTCACCTTATTATCTTATACTTAATTGCATAAAAGAATATTCTATACAACTCTTTTGTTAAATCTCATTGGCTGTTCATTAAGCAGCCGCTAATATAAGCCACCTAAGTACAAACCCAATAAATCAAGTTCATGAAACAGTTTCAATATCTTTATAAATAGTTTGTGTGAATATATATGTTTCTGTATTGCTGATATTAAAGTTAATAGAAAAGCTGATTTAATTGATTTAGATTATCTTAATAATAATATTGTTGGCTCTCGCTACTCGTCTACATAGTATATACATTATACATGTATTATATGTAACATATGTACATGATATTTGCTCTCGGTATAAACTCGTTATTATATGGGCGATTCCAAGGCCGGCAATGGAAGACAGTTCATTGATTTTGTTCCTGCTGGGAGAGAAAAGCAGGTACAGACGACCGGAAGGAGAGTCGTGGTTTTGGGATCCTGAGTGGGTATCGGGATTGGATAGTGCTGTCAGACCTTGAGGGGCAGCTTAAGTTTCCCAGTGAGATTGTGGAAACACGGCTGAGGCCGGACCTTGTGATATTCTCAAGGTCGGCAAAGACAGTTATTTGGTGGGAGCTAACAGTACCATCTGAAGAGCGGATCGCTGAATCGCACGAGTACAAGCTCGACCGATACAGCGGTCTGCAGGCTGAGATTCAGGCGAAAGGTTGGTGCTGTTATAATGCCGCAGTCGAAGTTGGAGCTAGGGGAGTGGTTGCGCAGAGTTTGGAGAGAGCTGCGAGGAGGATTGGTTTTAGGGGAAGAGAGCTGAAGAAGCTGGTACGGGACAGCGGGAAAGAGGCAGCCCACTGTTCCAGATGGATTTACTTGTTATCGAGAAAGAGGGAGTGGGAGTTCAGGAAGGTTGGAGCTTGAGAGTTCACTATAACATCTAGAGGTACCATAAACGTTATCTCGTCGCCAATTGCGAGCTCTAACGGGTCTCCTCAAGTGACTCTCGGATCAGATGGTGGTTCAAGGGTGGACTGCTGGGGCGCCTGACAGGAAACCGTATTGCGATTAAAGCCCCGAAACGGTGTCAGGTTGGTAACTGATGATTCTGATCCATGCTCCTGTGAGTTTGCTGTTGTATCTCAACTCGCTAAACTGAGGCATCTCCGCATCTTGGGTGAATATGCGTACATCTTCATACTAAACCCAGGTGTGGCATGTGTCAGTGAATACGGGCGAGCGGATGCAATAGCGAAGGTGGTGTGGCAAGGCCTAAAAGACACAGTCAGATAGTTGTCAGCTCGCTGACTGTAAGGGAGAAGGTATATCCGTATTTCGCTGCTACTGATGCAGTCCTTGATCTGGCAATCAAGGCTTCTCTGTTTTTCGTCTAACTATGTACCGTTGGGCTTGTGGAACCCGTAAGGGGGACATACATAGGTTAGAATGGTTTTGTGCACCAAGAGGAGTGAGGGAATGAGGGTTGAAGAGAGAGAGCTAGAGAGTTGTTAGGGTGGTTAGGATCAGTAGGTGGAGTGTTTGGTTGGAGCGTTCTGTTTTTGCTGTATAGCATTTTAGTCACTCCGCAGTTTATTAACTGTGTCTCAACTCTGCTTTGTTGAATACTGCTGGGATAGGCCAGCTACCATGGGGTAAGACCCATATGATAAGACAGATAGTATGCCTGGTTTTGGTCTTTAGGTTGGGTAGTGGTCGGAGCCTGCAGCGGATCTGCAATAGAGAAGTCAGACGGGGTCATAAAAGTGGCTACCTCAGCCTACATCGGTACCACGCCTCCTGCTTCTCTAAGGCCCCGGGAGTCTTTATTTAGAGACGAGTTGCCCGGGTTAACAATAAAGGCTTTGTAGGCATCCCTCCACTTACCTGTACTCCGGAAAAGGACAAATTTAGGTAGTCGAGAGTCCTCGACGGTTGAAGCAGGAGAGGGACAGAGTTGTATCTGTGTATGTGGACGTCGGTTTGACACAGTCAAAGGCAGGAATATCCATCGGGGTCGAATGAAGTGCATTTGGGAAGGGGAGTCGTCGGCTGGCAGTATGCCTGTAACTTCGACGGAGGTATCTAGCCAGGAAAACAACCACAGTGCTAGAGATATCCGGGCTCTCCTTGACAAGAGAATTTCAGTCGAACCACCTGCTAGCAAAAGAGACAAGGTGAAGTGGCCGGCGTCCAATGATGGTCGATGGAGTAAGTTTGATGAGTGTGTGGTAGAGAAGTTTGCAGTGGTTCTCAAGCGGAAACCATTTCAAGAGAAGATGGTGAGTCATTGTGATGTAGTGTACGACGAGGGTGTCAAGTTGTTTGGTATTGTTGAAGTAGGTGCTGGTAGTGGAAAGAAGTCCATGAGCTTTAAGAACAGGCGAAAGGAGGAGATTGACAGCCTGATTGAAAGAGGAAGCAGTTGAGGAGGAAGAAAAGGAAGGCAAGGAGTGAGATAGAGAAGGATGGTTATGAGGCATTATTGAGAGTGTTGGCTGGTCGTTTGATGAAGTTGAGGAGGGCTGAGAAAAGGAGACAGAAGCAGAGAGAGATAAGGAGAGTTAGAGGGGATTTTGGACGCGACCCTTTCAAGACAGTCAAGGGAGTGCTAAATCCAAGTCCAGTGGGGGAGCTTAAGTGTTCAAAGGAGGAGCTAGATGATCACTTGGCCAGAACGTACGGAGATCCAGCCCGGCAGCAGCCCCTTGGTATACTTGAGGGTCTGCCTGAGTGTGCTCCTGAACCCTCTGTTGCCTTTGACCTCACAACGGTATCCAAGAAGGAGTTTGAGGAGGTTGTAAAGAAGGCAAGGAGCAAGAGTGCCCCGGGTAACAACGGGATCCCGTACACAGTGTACAAGAGATGTCCTGGTATTGCCAAGAATCTCTGGGACCTGTTAAGAACTGGATATAAGTTAGAAGAATATCCTGACAATTGTAGGTATTTCGAGGGTGTCTACATCCCAAAGGCGGATGGCGACTTTTCACCAAGTTCAGGACGGCCTATTTCCCTGGGTAACATTCAAGGGAAGATTTATTTGGCGATCCTGGCGAAGAGGTTGACCAGCTTTGTTGTCTCGAATGGATATGTAGACCTCTCTATACAGAAGGGTGGTGTGCCAGGCGTCCGTGGGTGCACGGAGCATTTTGGTGCCATGTGGGAGGTACTGAAGGAAGCAAAGGTCAAGAAGAAGGATCTGAGTGTAGTATGGCTTGACCTGGCTAACGCTTACGGAGCGGTACCCCATGTTCTGATTGCCAGGGCCCTCCGTTTCTACAACGTCCCGAGAAGGTTATCAATATTATCCTACGGTACTTCTCCGGGGTATTCGGAAGGTTCTCCTCAAGAACGGTGACATCAGACTGGCAGCAGTTTGAGATAGGAATCTTCATGGGGTGTGTGATATCAGTCATCTTGTTTGTCTTGTGCATGAACCTTGGGCATGAACACCTAAAGTCTAAGGTTCCGAGAAGCATTGAGTACATCAAGGATGACACACCGATACCAACTCTGAAGCTGTTTATGGACGATAGCTGTCTGACGACCGCACGTGCAGAGGATATGCAAACGTTACTCAATGTGTTTCAGAAGTACGTGGACTGGTCCAGATTTAAGTTAAAGTCCTCCAAGTCCAGAGCACTGGTGTTGAAGAAGGGAGTGGCTGTGAGGTGGGTTGAGGAGGTAGTGGTAGGAGAGGAGGAGGTGGAGAGAGAGTTGTGTTTGCAGTTGGGTGGTGAGGTGATTCCGAATGTGTCAGAGAAGCCGATAAAATTCCTTGGGAGATGGATAAGAGTGGAAGGAAATGACAAATCAGTCATCGACTCAACCAAGGTCGACCTTAACACTTTTCTTCGGAGACTCGATGAAAGTTCCCTTACTGGACTCCAGAAGTGCTGGGGATATCAGTACATGGTCCTTCCAAAACTGAAGTGGCCTCTTGCCATCTATGATATTCCGATCACAACAGTTACCAGATGGGAACAGAATACCAATAGTTTCCTCAGGAAGTGGTTGGGGGTGGGGCACACTCTGAGTGGTCTTTGTCTGTTCAGTCAATCATCCAGTGTGGCCTTACCGGTGAGCAGTTTGACAGATACATGGAAGATAGAGAAGTGTCGACTGTTGCAATCCTATCAGACATCTAAGGATGACCTGATTAAAGCAGTCCAGCCCCAAGTTCGTTCTGGTAGAGTTTGGAGGCCTGAGACAGAACTGGAAGAGGCCAGAAGAGATTTGGTCTGTGAATCGGTGCGAGGGATGGTGCAACCTCAAAAAAGAGTTGGCATCGGTTTTGGTGACTGGAAAAAACCTTGGGAGAGGATGGATGAGCGGGAAAGAGAGAGGGAGGTTATGCTGAGAGTGAAGGAGAACATTGAAAGAGAGAGGGAGGTGCAAGTAGGTTCTCTGGAGATGCAGAGCAGGTGGGGTGAGTGGAGAGAGCTCGTAATGAAGACGGATTTGAGCTGGCATACACTTTTTAAGTATGGTGACTCACTTATTGGGTTCATGCTAAGTGCTGTGTACGGCACCCTCTTAACCCCCTCTATGGTTTCCAAGTGGAGTGAAGATGAGGATGGGAAGTGCAAGTTATGTGAGGAGAGGATGGGCACCATTCAGCACATTTTGGCTGGGTGTAAGGTGGCCCTTAGTCAAGGAAGGTATAGATGGCGGCACGACAAGGTTCTGAAGCAGATCTCTGAACAGGTTGTCTTCCATTGTGATCGCCGAGTGAACACTTATAAGAACAAGGCCGGCAATGGAAGACAGTTCATTGATTTTATTCCTGCTGGGAGGAGAAAAGCAGGTACAGACGACCGGAAGGAGAGTCGTGGTTTTGGGATCCTGAGTGGGTATCGGGATTGGATAGTGCTGTCAGACCTTGAGGGGCAGCTTAAGTTTCCCAGTGAGATTGTGGAAACACGGCTGAGGCCGGACCTTGTGATATTCTCAAGGTCGGCAAAGACAGTTATTTGGTGGGAGCTAACAGTACCATCTGAAGAGCGGATCGCTGAATCGCACGAGTACAAACTCGACCGATACAGTGGTCTGCAGGCTGAGATTCAGGCGAAAGGTTGGTGCTGTTATAATGCCGCAGTCGAAGTTGGAGCTAGGGGAGTGGTTGCGCAGAGTTTGGAGAGAGCTGCGAGGAGGATTGGTTTTAGAGGAAGAGAGCTGAAGAAGCTGGTACGGGACAGTGGGAAAGAGGCAGCCCACTGTTCCAGATGGATTTACTTGTTATCGAGAAAGAGGGAGTGGGAGTTCAGGAAGGTTGGAGCTTGAGAGTTCACTATAACATCTAGAGGAACCATAAACGTTATCTCGTCGCCAATTGCGAGCTCTAACGGGTCTCCTCAAGTGACTCTCGGATCAGATGGTGGTTCAAGGGTGGACTGCTGGGGCGCCTGACAGGAAACCGTATTGCGATTAAAGCCCCGAAACGGTGTCAGGTTGGTAACTGATGATTCTGATCCATGCTCCTGTGAGTTTGCTGTTGTATCTCAACTTGCTAAACTGAGGCATCTCCGCATCTTGGGTGAATATGTGTACATCTTCATACTAAACCCAGGTGTGGCATGTGTCAGTGAATACGGGCGAGCGGATGCAATAGCGAAGGTGGTGTGGCAAGGCCTAAAAGACACAGTCAGATAGTTGTCAGCTCGCTGACTGTAAGGGAGAAGGTATATCCGTATTTCGCTGCTACTGATGCAGTCCTTGATCTGGCAATCAAGGCTTCTCTGTTTTTCGTCTAACTATGTACCGTTGGGCTTGTGGAACCCGTAAGGGGGACATACATAGGTTAGAATGGTTTTGTGCACCAAGAGGAGTGAGGGAATGAGGGTTGAAGAGAGAGAGCTTGAGAGTTGTTAGGGTGGTTAGGATCAGTAGGTGGAGTGTTTGGTTGGAGCTTTCTGTTTTTGCTGTATAGCATTTTAGTCACTCCGCAGTTTATTAACTGTGTCTCAACTCTAGTGTAAATTACACTTAGCAGAAAATGTGGGTTTTAATTGTATGCTAATCTTAGGCTAGCTACAGCCTACATGTTGATATAGAGCCCGATTGAAGTTCAAACCACTGTGCTCATGTGGCAATAAAAGTTGAATGACTATCTCTTATAGTTTTGAAGTGAGCTGCATTTGAAAAGGTAAACGTAAAATTGTGCACTAAAGTTGTAATTCGTGCCCCAGTGTTAGATCAGAAGTTACAATAAGGCATGAAAACAATAAAGGTGACGTTTCTTCAAATTCCTATTTTATTTCTATTATAGAGATGTGGAATGTGTGCAGTGTAGAGGCATTTTAGGAAGTATACGTAAATTACATTTGGAGGTATTGTAAATTACACTCTGTCCATTTTTTTTCTGTTTCTGCCTTGTATCGATGTTTGCTTGGTTCTAACTTAGTTGCTGCTAATTACAAAATGATGAAGTAGTTTGCAGTTTTTAAACCAGGCTCGATATCAACAAACTGTTTTTAGTCCCTGAATATATAGTTAAATATCTTGAGGATTAGCTATAATTTCCGTTAGCCCAACACCAAATTTCATTTTTTAGTCACTGGTTTCAGTTATCATGGAATCGCCCATATGCATTTAAATATTATTAAAGACTATAATATTGCAAACCACTGCAAAACGGTATTCGTAAATTATTAATATTACGGCACATAATAAATGATCACCCATATAATGTAATCCTTGTATTTGACTCACGGTCTCGAAGAGCCACCAATCGTCTCCTCCAACACTGATATCAATACAGTGGATCTCTCCCACCTCTTTCAGTCCGCTGAACACAAACGCTTCGGAAGCTCCTTTCTTAAAATCGTCTCTGTCGGGTTCATCGAAGTAAGGGGTCAAAACGTTTCCGTGTGGTCCAACCAGAGTCATGCGGAGATAAATGTTGTCTGTTTCGGCATTTTTCACGTTTGAAGTCTCTGTTACTATTGTGTATGTCGCTGAAAAGGTAAACGTTTGCAAATCAGACTGTATTGTTGGTGCAGCGGCTAGGATAAGGTCTCTGGGATCAAGTTAAAGTTTGCCAGAACAAATCATCGTTAAAAAGTATAGACTTACTTGCTGATGCCAAGGAAAACAGAGCACAAAATAAAACGAACTTCATCATGTCAAAACTCAAAGAGTAATTCACCAACTCAATTGTCTCGGACTCTTTATAATACACCTTAGTTAAGCTATTAACTCAGCTAAATCTATTAAATCGTAGTTAACCTGACAGGTGTCCCTCCACAGTTCACAGCTGGTCTGTTCCTTTGTGAAATGTCTTGTTGTTTACTGTCCCGTAACTTAGTTAGCTTTGCAGTATTAATCTCTTTTGATTTGTTAAGAGTAAAGACACATATGGTTCACTAAAAGGTTCTTTGCAGATGTGTGACAATGTCAAATTTAACATGTCAAAAAGTGGTGGTCAAACTGGTCATTGATGTACAAATTGCGCTGCAAAGTTTAAAGTCACCCAGGTGCTGATTCGCAGAATGAGAGTTTCAAGACTCATTGTCCATAAACCAGCAAGACCATGCTGTTTAGGCATCAACATAATATCACCTGATTGCTCAGTATCAAACAGTTGTAAGGAGTAGAAAGAGGTACATGTGGTATTGTACGAAACAAATCAACTTTATTAGGGAACAAAACCTTGACTGGGAGGTCTAGACTAATAAAAGTTGTACTTAGCAGGAACTGTATTTTAAAGGCCCACCATATCAGCGTCTGATCTACTCTAATTGGCAGCGGTACAAAACGTCTGATTGGCCACTCTAGAAGAAACTCATTTTAAAGTCATAGGTCTGTAGCTTTGTCATAACCCAGTGCTTTGTCATTATGCTGTGCTTTGTCATTACTGTATTTACATTTTGACAGCTGCTGTTCGCCCGTCGCCTAGTTCATTAAGTGGTAGATCTGATAGGTACAATAACTCGTTCTTATTTCTTTAACGAAACTTGTCAATGTTGGTTTGGAATCGTTTTAGCACCACTTATATCATCATTGCATATTCTGAGTAACAGTTGTGTATCTGGTTGTAGCTCCAACAATTGGGCTCTAAAAGGATTTAACTTACTCTAAAAGATTGACTGACGTGTATCTGAACGACCTTTAGTGGTGAACTACTGTTCAGTAATGGGTCTCTATAGCTCTATAGTGTTAAAGTCATGGGTCTGTAATCTGTATTCTGTAAAGTGTAAAACCCCGATTTACCGCGGAGTTTGGGAGAAAGGAAAAAGCTGCAGTTAATCGGGGTTTGCATTAAATCGGGGTTTTACTCATTACTGTATTAACAATACTCCAACAACCTTCAATTGAGGCCTCTTTAAATTAGTTAATAATCCTGATCGTATTTGTGTAAATTTTATTTTTATTATAATTGCAATTATTAGTACATGTCACGTGATCAGTTCATGATTAAATTCAATTAAATAAGCTAGATATGAACGACCTGTTAAGTTATTAAAACATGTGAAGTGTAAACTGTAAATAAATGTCTTTAGAATATTCTATGGGGGGGGGGGGGGGGGGGGGGGGGGGGGGGGGATGCAACGTCAATTAATGTCAGTATTCCATAAAAACCCCAAACTGACATTGACATTAATTGACATTAATTGACATTAATTGACATTAATTGACATTAATTTGTCTTGAAATTTGAGATTATCATTATTCGGTAAATATTCAAGATATTCACGTCTATGTAAGTTAGACCGGTTCAAAAAAACAAAATGTCCTTGAATAATTACGAGTATGTTCTTATCTGTTGATCCTTAAGTTCAAAGACCACCAAAAAAAATTTCAGCTTCCAACCCTTCCATCTTCGGTCCCCACCGGCCACGCCAATATTTTATTGGTTTCTTATACAGGTAAAATATCTAGAATCGGCTTTTTTAGTATGAAGGAGTAATGTTAGCTGTTTAAGATTCGTTATTCAAATATAAATGTCATGAAGGCATTTCGTTTAATGTGGGTTTTAAGTTCTGATGATGTCGAGAACCACGCCCTTGGATGGCCACGCCCATTTAAGAAAATTAAATTTCGGAAAACCGTACTATTTTAGTTTTATTGTTTAATGATCTGAATTTTTTCACATTTCACATTTCCATATGTGATAGTAGTGAATAAATTGATGATATAAACGTTCTAAAGTGCTAAAAATATGGTAGAACTACATAATCTCTGGTCGAAAAATATCGTGTCAATTAATGTCAGTATTCCAAAATTTTGCAAAACTGACATTGACATTAATTGACATTAATTGACATTAATTGACATTAATTGACATTAATTGACATTAATTGACGTTGCATCCCCCCCATTCTATGAAACATAGAATATAGTGTCCACAGTCATGTTTTCTTAAATTTGGGCCAGTTAAACCTGTGCTGGAGTCTGTTTGCTGGAATTTCAATAATCTGAATTGAAACAAAATGACAAAACTATATGCCAGATCTACTTGATTAAGAAGTGCACTCTAATTTGGTTGCTGATCATCAAATTTCACATTACATGTACTGATAGGCTTTCACATTCTAGTATCTGCTGGTGTTTTTTATTTAATGCGGACACCAATTCAATTGAATTGTGAACATTGAGTTCCATCTCTACATACTATAAAACGGGTGTAATTATTTTAACCCAGTACTCTGACCTAGGATAGAACAACATGTAACACTCTCAAAGTGTGTCTCATTACCTACCTGAAGTTCCCTCACTTTACACCAAGTCTTATTACCTTATTAAGTGCTTTACACCAGTCTCCTGTATATCATTTTACACTAGTCTCTGTTCTATGCTCTTCCTTTCTCTCGTCCTCTCTCTGGCACTGCTGACAGTTCACAGCCAATACCATCACACGTGGTCAGTGGAACTACAACCAGGTTCTGACCCTGATGAAGTGGCAAAACAACTCAACATGGTTAACATGGGCCGTATTGGCAATCTGCCAAATCACTACATCTTCAAACGTAAGGGTCAGCCTAGATACAGTTCCACGCGATCTGTGGCTGTGACTGATTCCTTAGTTCTTCACAGACATGTTAGGACAGCAACTCAACAGAGAATACTGAGGAGGTATAAACGAGGGTACTAAGATTTATCATTGGGTTTAGTGACACGATTCTCATTATCATTAATTTGAATTTTGCTTGGTAAAGTTGCTATATTGTGTTGTAATTTGTTACGTTATACCATTTCGATTGTGAATTTGATTTATACCATATTTGTATTTCAAATTTTGCAAGATTTAATGATTTAATCATTTTGACCGAACATAACATTTCGTTTCAGTTACAAATTCGCTGTTTTTTGATCTGTATATCTAAAATAATCTTCGTTACATGTGTCCTGCATACATATTAAGATTTGGATTACAATTTCATATGTGCAGTTAATTCTGGCCCACCCAGACACTAAACTTCTAATTAGACAGTTAATGTTATATTGTAATGTAAGGGAGTGGAGTACTGCTGCTGGGGAGGCATTTAATTACATCAATATAATAGTGGTTAAGTCTATCTAGTTGTTACTAGTCACTACTACTAGCCAGTACCTTTTGTAATGTGTCCTTCGTTGTGTCAGTTACAGGTAGAAGTAGGGTGGGCATTCCAAGTTGAAATCAATAAAGATAATTAGTTGGGAATTTATGAACTGAGTCAACATTCTTTGTTGCTTACATCATCATTAGTCGATTTGCTTTGTGAAGCTTCATTTTATGATATACAAAATATGTAAGTGTAGTTCGTAATGTACTAAGTTTGCTTAAGTTCTTAAAGTTGTCCCTTACAGTAGTGTTTATCTTTGTTAGAGGTTGCATAGCATTGCTATTATTATTCATAATGTTATAGTTCCGTAGGTTAGTAAAGTTTTTATGTATTATTAGTATGTATTATTATCAGTTGCAATGTATTATGGGTTACAATAGATTTTATAGTAGAATACAAGGTGGACCAAAATTAAAACAAGGAAAGTTGATCATACTATACCACTATATATTATATACCACTATAATAATACCACTGTCCACTGCACTGGCAACTCTATAACGTAGGATCTACTCGATACTGCTCTAATGATGGCCCGCCCGGTATTTATATTATAATTTATAATTACATCAGATATCTGGATAGTGGCTAATTCATAATATAATTCAAATAATATTAGCATACAATCTTCTTTACCGATTAATTTATACAATGTTGCTTTATACATTGTTCACATCTTTACAAGTTCCCTCATGGAATAGAACCCATTGCATTATTCACTGTGCTGCATAAAGTCGGAATAACTGGAAATGTACGACTGCTTAGTGCTTTTCATTATCGACGGTAATCATAAGGCAGTTGCAGTATTAGTATTGTACTAGTAGTAGTAGCAGTAGTTACTTACTGTCATGACATGGAGACATTTGCTCGTTTCTCTATGTGTACTGTATGAGTTGACACGTATTACCACGACGGCGGATGATGATTGTGCAACTTTTGTAGTTAACAAATCGTATGTGGTGTGTTTTGACTTTTGAGTTGTTGTGTGTGTTGCAACCTTTGATAGGACAAATGTTATTAGTTGCTCATAATCATTTCATTATGTTTGTCCTATAATTTGTTACAATCATTGCGACCTTCAAACATTTTATCACCTGATTTCACTATAAATAATAAAATGACCAACTATTCGTATTAATTTACAAACCATCTAACAGCCACCCTCCAGTAGGTGATGTAAAATGAGCTAAAAAAGAGAAGTACCCAGCCTCGCACAGCTCCTGTGTTGTATGTTAACATATTCCCTGATCTTCTGGTCACTCGCAGCGCTTGCAGTGCAATGCAAATACCACAATTCGTGGAGCGTAGAGCTTCACACGGGTGAGGATCCTCATGAGGTGGCAGGACAGTTAGACATGGACAATTTAGGGGGTATCGGGAGTGTTACAAATCACTATCTCTTCAGACACAAGACTCACCCTCAGTACAGTGAATCTCATTCTCATTCTGTAACCAGCTCAATTGAAAATCACAGAAAAGTCAGATCAGCAACTCAACAGAGAGTTCTGAGAAGGGTTAAAAGAGAAGCGCTGTTAAAGGGGTTCAGCAGAGCAGAGCGTGCTCCTGAGTTCAGCTTCAACGATAAATATTTCCCCAAACAGTGGTACCTGTACGATGACTACAACAATGTGACCGGAGCCTGGAGACAAGGTGTAACTGGGCAGGGTATTGTTGTCACCATCTTAGATGACGGCTTAGAGCGCACACATCCTGATATTCAAGCGAACTATGAAGCTCGAGCCAGCATTGATCTAAATGATAACGATGATGATCCAATGCCCCGGTACGACATAACAAACGAGAACAAACACGGTACAAGGTGTGCTGGAGAGGTAGCTTCAGTTGCTAATAACGAGGTGTGTGGAGTGGGGGCTGCCTATAACTCCAGAATTGGAGGGGTTAGGATGCTGGATGGTGACGTCACTGATGCTATTGAAGCTAAAGCCCTTGGTCTCAACCAAGACTTTATTGATATCTATAGTGCAAGTTGGGGACCTGATGATGATGGTAGAACAGTAGATGGTCCAGGAAGCCTGACAGTACAGTCGTTTACCAGTGGTATTACAGATGGTAGGGATGGGCGTGGCAGTATATTTGTGTGGGCTAGTGGAAATGGTGGTGTTTCATTTGATAACTGCAACTGTGATGGATACACAAACTCTATCTGGACTTTATCAATAGGATCAACATCAGAAAACGGGAACAAGCCGTGGTATGCTGAGGAATGTTCCTCTACCTTAGCAGTAACCTACTCCAGCGGGAGCGGTAAGGAGCGGCAGATAATGTCTACTGATCTGCACAGTAAGTGTACAGAGCGGCACACTGGTACCAGTGCAGCTGCTCCCCTGGCAGCTGGAATATTCGCTCTGGTGCTCCAGGCTAACCCTCTGTTAACATGGCGGGATTTACAGCATCTTGTGGTGAAAACTTCCAAACCCAGGAATCTTAAAGAAGCTGAGTGGGCTACCAACGGTGCAGGTTACAATGTTTCACACAAGTTTGGGTTTGGTGTGATCGATGCTGGTGGTTTGGTCGAGCTCGCTCAGTTGTGGAATAATGTTCCTGATCCGGAAATATGCGAGAGTGAAAAACAGAGTAAAGAGAAGAGTATTGGGTCAGGAAAGGAGGAGAAGTTTAGATTTACCTCAGACGGTTGCGATGGAAGAGTTATGTTTCTGGAGCATGTACAATCTGTTATTACCATTCAAGCAGAGAAAAGAGGTGATATATCTCTAAAACTGAAGTCTCCTAGTGGAACTGTCACCACGCTTCTAACAGCCAGAAAGTATGACAGAAGTACAAATGGTTTCAACAAATGGCCCTTCCTCAACGTTCACACATGGGGTGAAAATCCAGCTGGAACTTGGGAACTGAGTGTAAAGAATAACGGCCTAGATCGGATGACGCTGATTTCGTGGCAGCTCGTAATGCACGGCAGTACTACTCAGCCAGAACTCAGGGAGAACAAGATCTCAGTGCCAGATTTCGATAACAATTCTGACTCTGAATGTGACAGCCACTGTGACCAAAGCTTTGGATGTACTGGGACTGGTCCTGGAAACTGTACAACATGTGCCCACTATCTCCAACAATCCACCAACATTTGTGTAGATATCTGTGGTCCGGGGGAACACCTGAACAGAAAGGAACAGTATGTATCTCTCACTGTGATGTGGGCGAGTATGTGAACTCTTCAGGTCAGTGTGCCGCTTGTGATTCCAACTGTGAGACTTGTAACGGACCCTCTGCCACGGAATGTATTGGCTGCCACTCTGGTTCCTACCTCCTTCTGAGTGAACACAAATGTGTTAGTGCCTGTCCTCAGAATACCATCACAAAGTACGGACAATGCGAGATGTGTCACACTGACTGCTTTACCTGTACTGATGTCGGGTACGACAAGTGTCTTACATGTCAGCCTTCTCTCTTCTTTCTCGGTAACCGCTGTTACCAGCTCTGTCCATCAGGCTTCTTCGGAGACTCTGCTACTAAAACCTGCAGCGCATGCTCTGATGGTTGTGATTCTTGCTTTGGTACTGAAGACAACCAATGTGTGTCTTGTAAAGCTAATCTGTATCTAGCAGAGTCGAAATGTCAAGAGTCTTGTCCGGCGTCCTATTACACCACTGGTGATGAACACGTTTGTAAACGTTGCCATTATACTTGTAAAGCTTGTGCTGGGGACTCCATCCACCAGTGCGAGAGTTGTATCAGTAACCTGTTTCTCTTATCTGGTGACTGTCTCCGAGAGTGTCCCTCTGGTTACACTCCTAACTCCAACACAGGGACATGTGACAAGTGTGCAGATAATTGTAGTGCCTGTTCTGGTGTAGAGCCCAACCAGTGTACGGGTTGTGTTCCTCATTTCCGGCTAGATGGCAATGTTTGTAACCCTGCTTGTCCTGAAGGACAATACAGTTTAGGATCCGACGGAAAATGTAAATCTTGTGGCCACAGATGTCTGTCCTGCGCAGGACCAGATGATTGTACCTCCTGTAATGAGGCCACATTCCGTTACAATGGTGAGTGTCTGACAAAATGTCCGGTAAGTATGTTCAAGAGAGACCGAGCATGTTTACCGTGCGACAAAGCTGGTGCTTGTTTAGAATGTGATGCGATGGGAGCGTGCAGAAACTGCAAGGAGGGGTACAAATTAACTCAGGGTAACTGTAATAACCCCTGTGAGAGAGGACTCTACTTGAAAGATGATGCCTGCCACACGTGTCCAACAGACTGTGCAGCTTGTAACGGCCCTTCTGAGTTCTCCTGCACAGCTTGTAAAGACTCCACCATCGAGTCTCTGAGAGTGAAGTACAACTACCAGGACGAGGTGTACTGTGGAGGGTGCAGTGGTGGGTGTGAGTTGTGTCTTCAGCAGTATGATAACTACTGCGTCTCCTGTCATCCTGGTAAACATCTCCTCAGAGACACGACTCTAGCTCAGCGAGCACAATGTGTTGAGGCCTGTCCTGCTGGTACCTTCCCAACTCAAACTAATGGTCTGTCAGAATGTGTTCACTGTCATGAGTCCTGTGGTGAGTGTAATGGTCCCTCTGCTACCTCTTGTGCTTCCTGTGGCCCAGGTTTGATGCTCGAGGAGAGCTCTTGTGTAGCTCAATGTTCTGAATCGTTCTATCTCAGCGGAACAGCCTGTTTGCCTTGTGATAACATTTGTAAGAGTTGCAATGGACCTGGTTCCAAGTCCTGTTTGACATGTCCCCCCGGATTCGTAAACCAGGCTCAAGAATGTGTTCATTCCTGTAGTCCTGGTTTCTTCCAAAGAGGAGACAGCTGTGAAGCATGCCACCCCACGTGTCTGGAATGTAGTGGAGAAAGCGCGCACCAGTGCAGCGAATGCATCGCCGGCTTCTCCTTAGCGGGCGAGAGTTGCGTGAACGCCTGCAGTCAGGGACTCTTCAACGACCACACTCTTAACACCTGTAAACCATGCCACGTGACCTGTACCAACTGCACGGAAGGGGGACCCGCTCAGTGTCTGACCTGCAAAGCGCCCCTCGTAAAGAACACTGATAACAACGAGTGCTGGCAATGTTGCAATGAGGGAGCACGTGATCGCTGCTGCTACTGCTCTGGTAGCAACATCAACACCTGTACTCTCCTTGCTGAGAGTTTTGATAAACACGATGCTAGTACATGGAGCTCTTTTACGCGGTATGTTGTTGGCGGAGTTCTGATCGTGGCGCTGTTAGGTGTTCTCATCTGCCCCTTATATCATTGGAAAAATAAACAGGCGCCTACCTATTCCCTGCTAAACGATCAGGACTCTGATGAAACGGACAGATTCAACAGAATAAACGAAGCGTACAGAGTTGACGAGGACGACGAAGATTTTGTCTCCATGATTCACTCATGATTAGCTTTTCAAGTTCTTAATAGATTCTTTCTGATATTATTTGGGGTGTGATTTGAAAATCGGTCGGTTCAGAATTCAGATCAAACTTAAGTGTGTTTGTTTAATTATCTGCTACTAAGATAATTATTTGTATAGCATATTTATACTTCTTTTTTCAAATCGTTGGACACGATCATTATTTCAGAAATTGTTGCATTAGAGAGAGAAATTCTCTCATTATATATTGGTTTAATTAAATAATAAATACCCAAATTTACACCGATTGGTTTGATTTTATGTGTAAATTTTAGGTTCACCTTTTAGTTCACCTTTCAATAAAGCAATAAATCGGTTTTTCAATATCTATTCTACATCCATACGGCTTCTTCACCTCTGCTTTTACGACAGAAATATTTTAATGAAATTCTTAGTTATCTGCAGTTTTATTTTAGAAAACCAGTAAGACACGGGAAGGGTCAGACATATTATTATTATTTCAAGAATTTTTGATATGTATGATGTTCCTGACTTAGCAACATAATGCATGCTCTCGAATTTAGCTATATAATATTAATATAAAACATTCCATCTTCAAATTCCGATAATTCTGGCCCATTCGGTTTAAGTGCAGTTTATTTTTCTGCTGATTTTTCTAAAATTTTCTCGATCACTTATATCTTATAAAAATGTATATTAAGTTGAAATAGAGACTTGAGAAGGAAAACAAGAAGTAATCCATTATTTATTTTCTACCGCTATTAATAGTGTCCTTAATGCTATATAGCCCGTAGAGAAAACTAAAAGCTGTTTTGGCCCAGGTTTCTATTTCAAATGTAGCAACAGTATATGGTAGAATAAAGAGTAAATTATTAATTAGGATCAGGATTAAATAAAGGAATTGTTTATTTTGCGAAATGTAAATTAAATGATTAAAGTTTTGGTTATAATTGAGTCAGAAGATTTTGCTATGGGGTTGAATTTCTCCTAAATGGGATGCAAGTAAACGGAAAAATTGCCAATGCCTCTGTATTTTTAAAATAAATATGAATATGATGTATTTTTAGTAAGTTAAATGCGACAATTGTACGATTATTTTGATTGCTGTACAACAAATAATTAAAATTGATTTAATTTCAGATTGACGCTTACCTTTAGTCCACACATTTACTTGTTTTATTGTTTCAATTCATTAAAATAATGGACAGAAAAAATAATAGGAATACAAATAAAAATAATAATTAATAAATCAACTTGAAACACAAGAAAATATTTTTAAAGGTGGTATTTACAATTATTTAGACCCTCCAATCGACACAGTTATATGATGATATACCGCTCCCTCTTCTGATTGCCAGTGAGGATAGAGTATGACCGGAATCACTATTTCTGATTAACTGTCCAATAAAAAATGAAAGAAAAATAAATAATAGTCACCCACTATGACTGGCTACGTAATGCGCGTTATCTTTACCCTGTTATACATAGTGCACTTCACCACATCGCCTTTAGGTGGAAGTGAATGTGAACCACAATATCAATAACAGACTGAAGTGATTCCTGGACAAGTGAAACAGCATCACCATGGAGCAGATGGCAGTATCTCGAATCAAACGGGAATTCAAGGAAGTTGTAAATAGTAAAGAGGTCAGTGTTTTACGTTTTATATTCGGAAGGGTTAGGATTTCTCCGTCACACCCAAAAATGTCACCCCCACGTGTAAATGATATTTGCATCACGTGATGTAACCCGAGATATCTTATTCGTCTGTTCTGATCGATTTATTTAGATTCCCTAAATTGTCACGTGATCATGACATGACACACTGGCGGTCACGGTGTGGTCATTTCTAGAAGCCCACAAACAACAGCCCAAATATGACAATGTGCAGTTGTGAAATAATGCGAGATTGCATAATCTATTCTACAATGGAGACAAACCAGCAAAGAATACATAATCTCACAACAACTACTGTGCACCGGCCATTGTTGGGTACAATGGTACATTTGCTAGGTGTTTTAAGTAATGTTGTGTCGAGGAGAAGTGATCGTTACCAGGATGTTTTTAATTAGTTGTGACATTTTCAGTGTTACAAAGTGGGAAACCTAGACTAATCACACTGTATTGTAACACTTTGATGACTTAAAAATAACCAACATACCGTAATAATGATGTCACATTCAAATCAACATAACATTTTCATTGTATTCAGTAGTTAGCAGCAAGCCCCTACTTACCTTTTCTCTTCGTTGCAACATTAAAAAGGGTGAAGTCTTGGAAAGTCACCTATCTTAAAAGGACCTTTTGAAGTGTTGAAATTATCAAGATTACTTTACCATGATGTGTGAAATACTAATGCTATGTTTAGCACACAGCATTATATAATACAGTGCCAGGCTATACATTGTGATGATAATATTGTAGACGTATACCGTCTACTCACATTGTACTTACCAACACGTGATTTGCATTATCAGGCTGAAACAGCTGGAGTGAAAGTAGAACTGGTTGATAACTCATTTCTAAAGTTACGAGGTGAGATAAAGGGACCTCCTGATACCCCATTCGATGGAGGGAAGTACATTCTTGACATCACCATTCCTGAGACGTACCCCTTCAACCCCCCTAAAGTTAGTATGTTAGTGTGTTAATTCCTTGTGAGATGTACGTGTCATATTTTTGGTCAGTGTGACCCGTTCAGAATCCCTATGCACAGAAGAACTGCAAAGATAACTCGAAAATCGAAAATTCGTGACCTATTTCCCCCTTCTCAGGTGACATTCCGGACCAAAATATGGCATCCTAATATAAGTTCTGTGACGGGCGCTATATGCCTGGATATCTTAAAAGACCAGTGGTAAGTTCCGCAGTAAAATCATCATTTTCACACAATAGTTGCTGTTAAAACTATCGACGATCTGGGAAAATGTTTGGTTCGATCAACAAATGTTATTTTCAGGGCTGCAGCCATGACATTGCGAACAGTCCTATTATCACTCCAATCCTTGTTAAGTTCAGCTGAGCCCGATGACCCTCAGGATGCAGTTGTCGCTAAACAGGTAAATAAACAAGTAATGTACCTGTAGCCTAAGATATAATGGTGGTAATTGAGTGATGTAATGGAAGTAAACCGTCGACATACCATCGAACAGAAATAAATGTCTTTTCGGTGACGCGCGGTAGGTCCATTTTCAGGGTATTTCAGCATCAAAAGCTAGCAATAGATGCGCGCGCGCGCGCGCTCCCTCGATTGCACGTATTATTGTAATGAATGCGCGCAGTAGCTGAGCTGTCGCAGTATTTCTGAAATTAATCCTACTTCAACTTAAACTGAACTGGTACATATAATACCTAATGTGAATATGCCTCATGGATATAGAGATATCGGAGAGCAATCATCTGATGATTTCCAAACATTCGAACATAAAGTTATGCCATCTCTTGACCAATAATTATCGCTCGCCAATGGCAATGCCTTGTACAGGCTAATTTGGGTTGATTCGAAATTATTTTAATATTTTTGTCAGACTTAGCGAGACTTGTTCAGAATTCAGTGCCACTAAAACCTTTGCTTTTCAGTACAAAGATGATTATACATGCTACAAACGAACAGCTAAACACTGGGCTGTAGTGTATGCTCAGGGTAAGAGCTTCAGTCTTAATTAGAGTCTTTATCAATTTTAATAGTTGCATAACTCCCATACACATAATATGTACATAATCTTGCAACACTCTGTAACACGTCTATTACCACTGTCTCATCAAAACAGCTGTTGTTAAAAGTGACTGATATGGTCTGTACACGCCCATTGCATTTTTAAGTTAATAATATTGTGACCCACATTGCATTCATTATTGAAAGTACATTGTAAGTCCCTGTTTCAGCATCAGCCAGCAGCAATGCGGAGGATGTGGAGGCCTCGGCCCTTTTCGACAAAAATATACAGCAACTTATGCAGATGGGCTTTTCCGAGGTGAGTGCCAAACTAAATCGTTATAATGAGGAGCCTAAATCCAGCATCATATTAAGCTATCCAATACAGTGGATATTATCTTGTTTTAAACGGCATGACACCCACAACCCCTACTGATTACTGACATTGTACTGTCTTCAGCAAGATTCCAGAGTGGCTCTATCATCCAAGAACTGGAACGTGGAAGCTGCTGTGGAATGTTTATTTAGTTGACTTTCTGCCAACACTCCTTCCTCTCACAATACTTGCAATTTGCATTTGATTGTATGCAAAGAGCTTGTAGATTTTGCGGTGCAGTCTAGGCCGCAAAAGCCTCGCATTTATGATGCAGCCCCAAAACAAGGGCCTTGCATATTATGCAGTTATAGACAATGGGGGTACTTGAAAACCCGGCGGCTGGCTCCTTGACCCTTTAAGACCGAGATTTTGGTTTATTAACTCGTTTCATGAGCACAGGTCCTAGAGAGATAAGAGGATAATCGGAGATTAGAGGTTGGCCGCAGTTTTAGCGGAAGTTGGAGATGTGTTGAATCTGTGAACGTGAACTCAACAAATTGGCCGAGTGTGTTTCTGTTTATGATTAGTCACAATTTGCAGGGTAATATAAGGTAATTTTTATGTTTATATATAAGTTACAAAATATTTAAAGTAAGTTTTAAGTTGAATGTATAAATATAAATGCACTCTGGTCTATTTGAAAAACGGTATTATTATCGCGTTTTTAACGTCAAGTTGTGTCTAAAAGTGAACTAAAGTTTCACTGCCATGGGAGGATTTGCAAGTTTTCGGCATCCGTCTTAAATTTACCTCCTGAGTGCTTGGTTACACTTGTAATAAAATATTGTATACCAAATTAACTTTGTTTTATTTTTTCGGATGAAACTAGAGTAAGTCTTAATTCCTTAAAATGTAATTATGTACATACCTTAATTCCCAAAAATTTGGGCGACAAAAAATTTGAGCGGGCCTCTCGCCCAAATTTTTTGCAGACCAAATTAATTGCATAAATCTTTTCCGTCTGCTAAATTTTTTGCTAACCAAACTTTTGGCATTTGGCCTGTGGCCCTGAAATCTATAGAAAGATGGCTTTTTCTTCATATCAAAGTGAAATAATATTTAAAAGGGGTATGATAAGATATGCTGAGTGTAAGTAGACTAAACTATCTGATTGAGAGACTAAATATCACTATTGTATATCTATCATTTTGTACTGTGTCATCATCACTGTATTTTTTAGTAGTTACTGGGCAGATCGTAAATTTCATAATGTGAAACAACTCAGACTACCACCTATATGCTTAAAATTGAAAGCAAAATGACTGGAATAATAAGGAATAATAATAAACTTAGGCAAATATCTAACTGAAATTTTAGTGGAAAATCGTTCATTTTTCGAAGAATTTGTGCCCAAATGAGTTCAAATTTTCTGCCCACATTTTTCGGGCTCAAATAAATTGTGCTCAATATAATGGCACACAAATTTTTGGGAACTAAGGTAGATAGCAACTTTGAGCAGCAGTTGTACCGAATGCCAACTTGGTCGAATATTCATCATCTTCACACAATTGATACCTACAATTACGATTCCGGTGCATTACAATTATAGTACTCGAATCTTTGCTTTTAGTTATAATCTCTCAATCTCTAGCAATGCTGCCGTGGAATGTGATAATACGAGTTTTAACCCCCATAGCAACAACCATTGCGGGGCGAATGCTTACTGTAAGTGTACCTTAGGAATTTTAAAATACATTTTTGTGATCTGACTTTATCTCACTATTTTCGTTTAAAAGTTTAAAGATATTTAACATGTTTCCGAAACACAGCACGATTCAGTGAGAGTTTCAGGCTAAATCTAAATTGTATTTTAGAATCCGGACACAGTTAACAAAATAGCCAACTCTGGTGCTATGAGGCAGATTGCTAGAAGCGCTGCTAGGATGAAAGTTAAAGCTGAGAATGCCATAGAAACTCAACCAGAACTTCAGAAGTTAGCCAAGGAGTTTGGAAAGGATTTCAAATCTGGCAAGAGGTGATGATCAGTCAAGGTCTTGTTAGCCACCTTGTGACTGGCTACGTGCCTGCCTTGTGATGATGTGAAACAACAACACCCCTGATGTTTCAACCCTAAAGGCTGCAAACCCTCAATAAAAGTGGTTACCCTCAGTTCCCATTCAGTTTCAGACAGTGGCGCTCTCACTAAAACAGTTTAGTTCTCTAATACACCCTCTACAAGTAAAGACAATGAGAATTATTACGAATTCTATCCCCGTGACAACGTGGAGTTTCATAAGCATGCTATGCTCTGAAATGTTTCCATTTAAATGTACATTGTATAGTTACAAAGCAATCCCCCATATGGTATTGGTAGTGTGGGAAGTATACAGCTCATTTAGTACTGAAAAGAGTTGTGTATAATTTGATTATTCATAACATGTGATTGGCGTATCGGCCTCGTGGCCTAATGGCTAAGGCGTCTGACTTCGAATCAGAAGATTGGGGGTTCGAGTCCCTTCGGGGTCGATTACTTTTTGCGCTCGGATAGCTCTGCCTGTGCTCCATATTTTATTACCAATTGGAACAAAATGCTAATTAGCAAAATTCGATGACCACTAATTATAGCAGATAATGTTACTTCCGGTTTTGGAAGTTTACACGGGTACTCCTAAGATTAGTCTAGAATGTTCTAGAATGTTCTACTCAGGCATTTATGTGTTGCTCACTGCTCAGGGTTAATGAATAAGAGGTAGACTCTAACACTGCTAATTGTCACATCCGTTTATGATGTTAATTTATTTTGAATATGAAGGAGATTTGTATTAAGTTATTACAGTAAATGATGGATTTTTATTATTTTGGAAATTTTGTTTGACTATAATTACATCCGGTCCCTCAATTGTCCGTCATATTGAAATTGATCGTGATTCATGTTTCACGAATGCTCCTCATTTTGGAATTAGTTGTAAAGAATCAGTTTATTGTTTTCACAAGTTCAAAAAGTAATTTTGTTCAGGAAATGTCCCTCAGGAATATGACATCCGGATTTTAATTAAGACTAGCACTTTCTTCGTGGTAATATCTCGACAGATTGATAATTGTATCAACTAGTAGATCTGTAAGACAAAGATCTCTGTGATATCTATCACTCAACAAGGAATCAAATATTATTCTCGAAGTTTCTGTTCAGTATTTGTGTCAAATATGGCTCCATTAGGCGGCATACTAAGATTTCTAACGATGATCGTCACTCCCGTTTTGGGGAGATTTGTCAACGATCCTAACATTGTAAACAAGATGTCAAACTCGACTCCTATGAGAATAGCTGCTAGACTAGCTGTTAGACTGAAAATAAAGTACGAGGATATGGCGGAGGAGAAAAAGAAAGTTGGTAAGAAGGATGAAAATGGGAAACAGCAGGATCAGACTGATAATAGCTCGACTAAAGAAAAGATTAGTCGTGTCCGGAGTCGGACTCATTATGAGCAGACGGTGGAAAAGCTGAAGTTCAAACGCAAAAGGTGAATTGTGAGACGGTCGCATCTTCAAGTTCCCTTCTGGCTCTATCATTCTTAATTTTTGTGAGTTTTTTACGTGATTGGTTTTTGTAAATTTGTTTTGTACATATAATAATGTATGTATCGGTTATGCATCAGAGATCTCAAATTTCAATACTTGTTTATATGAATTGGTTAAGTTTGACTACTAAATTATCAGTGACCTGAGAAAATAACATTAAAAAATATGAAGAAGAATTTCTCAGACATTTTCATTGATTTTCATTGTTTAACATTCAATAACATACTGATACTGAAGCTAGACAATTATATAAAAATTATGCTAATTTTTCAATTAATTCTCAATCCGAGCAGTGAATGTTTATCAATTTAAATTATGATGCACCGAGATAAATTTCATTACCTTGAAAGTAAACCTTGCCACAGTTTAACCCGATGTCGAAGCGGAGGAATTTAAAGAAGCCGAGCTATGTTATATCAGACAGCGAGGATGATGAAGATTTCGTGCTTCCAGCTGCTAAACGAACAAAGTCTTCTCAGGACAAGGTACAATGAGGGCACATTTATTTAGGGGTTTGTACTCATCTACCATTCAGGTCCCTTAAATTAGTCAGTATTATTCAAATGACTCATTTGCATTTCAATTATGTCATAGCACTGACTTAGAGACGTGCGGCTATATCATTATGAAATTCTACTGAAATTGGTATACTGTGTCTGACTGACACAGTATAACAATTTCAGTAGATTTTGTGCCAAGAATGAAATGGCAGACAAATAATTATGACGCACAGACCTTAATTTAAGGCTAAATTTCTATTTCCCGAATGTAGAATACGCTGTATGCTTGCAGATCAACCCTTAACGTTCTTCATCGAGTTGTCGTTGGCATTGCTTATTATCTACCTTTATAAACTGACTTCTGATTTTCAGACCCGGAATATTAGAAGTAACGTGGGAGATAGAGCGCTGGAAAGGGAGGTGGAGAGAGCGAAACAGTTGTCATTGAATGAAAACAAGGCGGGGGGAGATAAGACGTGCACGGCCACAGGGTCAAACAAGGAAAATTCCAACAAGAGGAAGTCGAAACAATCAAACTCTGGTGGTGCGGTGATAAAGAGACAGTCCAAAGCTATTATTATTAGTTCTCAGAGTGGTTCAGATGCTTCTCAACCTACCCCCAACATTAACGCTATAAAGAAGGTATCCCCACGAAAGGGGTCGCGAAATGAGGGAAAAACCAAAGTAGCTGCCGTAAAACCTTTAGGATCTGATAGCGACGAAGAGTTTAGCATAGCTACTCCAGAATCTAGTGAACCATCCTCTTCAGAGTCAGATTTCAAAATTTCTCAGATCTCAGAGGAAGAGAAAGAGGAGAGGACCTCTGACGAAGAGTTCAAACTCAGTTCAGAAGATGAGTTTACTCCGACAAAGGAGAAAGTGAAACCTAGGGTGAAACAGAACGCGAAGTCAGCACCCAAAACTCCTGTCAATGCGAATAAACAATCTGCACCTGCTATAACTGCGAGTGCTATTAATACCCCTACAGTGACCAGTATATCTTCAAGTTCAAAACCTGGGGAACCGTCCTGAAAAACCAAAAGTGGCCGCCAATTTAACTTCTAGTTCTAGTTCTAGTTCTAGTTCTAGGACGCCTCAACCATCCCACAGGCAGAGAAAAACATTAACATCAACAAACTCAAGTGGGGCTAAAACTGTGAATATTCCTGCTCTTCTGAGTAGCAGCCAGTCCCCTAGTGCTGCCCAGAGTCCTTTGGGGGTGAAAATAGGACTGTCTAAAAACGCCAAGTTCAAATCCCTTCATGCGAATATCAAAAGGCAGTGAATTCTGGCTGAACTAGAGCACTTATTCTGGAATATTTGCTGTTTTTGAATTTTCTAAGTTAATAGTTGTTATGAATGCCGAATTATAAACATCTTTATGCCAAAGTTTTATTATGGATGACTTTCATTTTGTAGTTTGACACTGCTTTAAGTTTAATTTAACATTATTTTACGTAATCATGTAACGCTTTATAAAACTGTTGATTATATAATGCTGTACACCGATTATATTACTGTTAGTTAACCAATAAAGAATTTTCATCTTTTACAGAAACTTCAAATCAAATGATCATACATAATTAAATGTCAATCGGATCGCAAATCAATAAAATTGCATCGTATCCGGGGCCTGTTAGCATTTGAGAGATAAGAATTAAAGAAATTAAAAATAAGCTTTGAAAGAAATTTTATCTGTACTTTGAAATCTATGTTATGTATGCCAGAAAAGATAAAATCATCAGTAGATATAACATGCATCGGTAATGCAGTTTATAAAATCAGCACATAGTTTATGAGAATCTTTAGAATTAGCGATAGGCAAGATAAAGGGATGATTCACGAATCACGACCAGGATGGTCTTGATTGTTGACATGTCCATATAATTAGAAAATGGAGGGGTAGTTTCTTGTTAGTTCTGGGTTAGGACAAGGGATCAATCAAGCCACTGAGTTGGGTTATTCTCATTTCATTACATGGGTACTGGGTAAAATAGTTGTATTGTTGGTCGTGTGTATGAAGAGTGACTTTAGTTGGTGGTCTCCTCCTCCAACGTGCTCGGGGGATTAACTTTAGAGAGCTGGTAAGTTGGGTTCCTGTTGCCAGCCGTGGAGACGGTTGTAAGAGAGGTTCCCACTGTTACTGAGTTCGTTATTGTCTTGTTTGTGGTTATCATGTTCTGACGTTTTGCTAGACACTTGGCACGTAGCAGGTCCAGTATACCAGCCTGTGGGGGGTTTGAGGGGTTGAGGTGTTGTTAGGTTGAGCTATCAGAGCTGATGTCTGTGTTAAACAAATATAAAATCATGTTTTTGCTTAAATCTCTGCCTAAAGTAGATTGCTGTTCCTCGTATACATGTCCGAGACATTCAACATAAAACAAATTAAACTACACTAACTCATTAATTCTGGATTTACAAATAGAATTTCTTACCTCTGAGTTAATGAAAGGGTTTATGACACTATTGATTGGGATGACGAAGACACTCATATATCTGTAATACAAACACGTTCCCGTGCATTTCTCACTGACACTCACATCAAACTGTTCAATGCTATGAGCAAGACAAATCATGAACAGCGGCAATCTACACAGTATATTGAGAAACACCGCAATACTGAGCTTCTTTTGTAGTTGTCTCTCCGTGCTCTTTGATGTAGTCCCGACCTTCCAGATCCACAGGTACGAAGCTATAATTGTCAGGAAACAGACGAGATTGAGGGCGATGATACTGATGACGTAGGGGAAGCTATTGTTGCCCGTTGAGTTGAGATAGTTGAAGAGGCAGACCCCGTATGCGGAGTAGAAGGAGTAGGGCTTCTTCCCTGTGATGATGACGCTTCCGTTGAAGAGGACGTCAGTGCCGTTCAGTAGAGCGTCCCATGAGCTGTCTTCTGTTAGTTGTTTAATACCGGAATCGTTGAATTGTCCTACATCGTTGTAGGTATTCAGGGTGTGGTAGATGTGACGTTTCTCTCCTCGCTCAAATACGTTCCCACGTTTTGGGAAGTAGTACCTGCAGTGAGGAGGTCGTTAATACTAATAGCTTTGAATTTTAACACCAAGTAATGTTTCTATAACCCACGAGTAAATGGTTGTAAGGAAAGCTGGGAAGGTTTAGTAATTCAACAACAGTTGTACATCCGACGTTCCAGCTGGGTACTGTCGCCTGTCGACGAATTCATATGTTAATCATATATATTGGCCATTGGTGTTATCAAAATATTGTTGCTCTAAGTCAAACCTGTCCACAAAGCTATCCTTGAGAGAGTCCACTAGAGGTATGGTAGAAATGAGAGCTGCAACTATCAATATACCCAAAACAAGCACGATTGTTATCCTGCGAAGTTATAAATATATCATTGTTTAATAGGTTATTGTGTATTGGTTCATGGGGGGGGGGGGGGGGGGGGGGGGGGGGCCAATGGCATAAATGGAGAAAATGGAGAATTACTCATAGGTTTTTCCATTTTCTCCATAGAAATAGTCTCCATTTTATGCCATTTTATGCCATTGAAAACCTGAAAAATTTAGAATTTCGAGAAAAATTATTTAAAAAAAGATATTTTCGGCCAATAATGAACAGGGTATCATGAAACATGGAGAAAAGTGGTTTTCAGAAAAACTTTGAAAAATGTTGACTTAGAAAATTTTCGGTCCGAGTCATTTTCGATACGTACCTCCCGTATCGAGAGCTCCCGATTCCGAGCTCTTCATGTTGCAAAGGGGAGGCCTGCCTTCCGAGATCGCATTATCTCGAGTCCAAAATTGTGTATCGAGGGGGATGATAATTAATCACTCTACACTCGACTGTCACGTGACGAAAACGCCGTGATTTCATTGGTTAACCTGATAACGCGCCGCAGATCTCTATAAACACAAATTATTCATCGCGCGTGCAGTAAAGTCAAATTAAGTCCTTATTTGTTACCCGAAATTCAGACTTCCTACAAAACTAACTGTACCATAATGTGGATTGGTCGAAAATCGAGTGTTTTAGTGAATAACTTATAATATATTTTCAATTTTCTCAAGATCTGACCAATAGATTTTCTTTAAACTTTTGAGATAGTTACATGGTTATATGGCGGATAATGTGTGAGAGTTTTGGAGAAATTCTATGTGCCAAACTTGAGATATGACTTCAAACACAAGAAAATATCTCCAAATTGGCGGTTTCTAACGGAAATCAGGCATATATTTCAAGATCTGACTGATAGATTTTCTTTAAACTTTCCAGATAATTACATGGCTATATGACGGATAATGTGTACGAGTTTTGGAGAAATTCTATGTGCCAAACTTGAGATATGACTTCAAACACAAGAAAATATCTCCAAATTGGCGGTTTCTAACGGAACACAGGCATATATTTCAAGATCGAACTGATAGATTTTCAATAAACTTTCCAGATAGTTACATGGCTATAAGACGGATAATCCGTGCGAGTTTGGGCAAATTTCTATGTGCCAAACTTAAGATATGACTTCAAACACGACAAAACTGTACCATAATATGGATTGGTCGAAAATCGAGTGTTTTAGTGAATAACTTAGAATATATTTTAAATTTTCTCAAGATCTGACCAATAGATTTTCTTTAAACTTTCCAGATAGTTACATGGTTATATGGCGGATAATCTGTGAGAATTTTGGAGAAATTCTATGTGCCAAACTTGAGATATGACTTCAAACACAAGAAAATATCTCCAAATTGGCGGTCTCGACGGAACACAGGAATATATTTCAAGATCTGACGAATAGATTTTCTTTAAACTTTCCAGATAATTACATGGCTATATGACGGATAATGTGTACGAGTTTGGGAGAATTTCTACGTGCCAAACTTGAGATATGACTTCAAACACAAGAAAACTGTACCATAATATGGATTGGTCGAAAATCGAGTGTTTTAGTGAATAACTTAGAATATATTTTCGATTTTCTCAAGATCTGACCAATAGATTTTCTTTAAACTTTTGAGATAGTTACATGGTTATATAGCAGATAATGCTGTGAGAGTTTTGGAGAAATTCTATGTGCCAAACTTGAGATATGACTTCAAACACAAGAAAATATCTCCAAATTGGCGGTTTCTAACGGAAATCAGGCATATATTTCGAGATCTAACTGATAGATTTCATTAAACTTTCCAGATAGTTACTTGGCTATAAGACGGATAATCGTGCAAGTTTGGGCGAATTTCTATGTGCCAAACTTGATATATGACTTCAAACACGACAAAACTGTACCATAATATGGATTGGGTCGAAAATCGAGTGTTTTAGTGAATAACTTAGAATATATTTTCAATTTTCTCAAGATCTGACCGATAGATTTTCTTTAAACTTTTTAGATGTTTACATGGTTATATGGTGGATAATGCGTGAGAGTGGTAACTCCTGTCCAACAGCGACATCTGTCCGACAGCGACATCTGTCCGACAGCGACATCTGTCCGACTCAGGGTACCAGAAAAAAACGACATCTGTCCGAAATTGTTACCTGATTTCAATACGACACATTTCCAATTAGAGACATGATCTAAACTGTTACTTGCTAAATTGTATACGTAACATGTCCAATTTGAGATATGATCTGAGCCATAGTTTACTACCACAGTTTATTTTCATTTGATGTCGATAAATTGGACAATAGTTTCAATGTTATTTAAATGTTATATAAATTAATTCAATAGTTATAATACAATATCACAGAATCAAATCTAAAGCATAGTCAAATTTCCGATAGCTTTAAGGAAATCCATAGGGTTGCTGTAGTTGTCGTAATCATCTACAATTCTCTGAAGTTGTCGATTATATAGGATCCATTTGGGTGCACGTGGCTCAGGTAGTTCCCGCCCGTCTCTTTTGGTTTTCTTCACGTCTGTAAGGGCTTGTTCTGCTTTAAGGCAATCAAGGAACTTCCAAATTGTGGGCTTCGAGCAGGAGAGCATTGAATGGAATCCGTGATTGTGGATTGCGATAAGTGATCTCCATACTGCTGTCCTATATGTACTCATGTCCAGCTTGTTAGGGTACGGCTAGCACGATCCTGTTCTCAACTAGTCAATCACGTATCGATGGATCAGATCTTAAGGGATCACATCAGCTTTAGAACGTCACGAGATTACCCGTGAGCTTGTGAAATACGAATGTGAACCGAAATGACAATATGATCCGAAATTCGGACAGATGTCGCCAAAAACGACTCCTGTCCGACAGCGACATCTGTCCAATATCCCTAATTCAGCCCATAAAAATTCTCCCAAACTCCTGTGTTCAACCGAGACCGCCAATTTGGAGATATTTTCTTGTGTTTGAAGTCATATCTCAAGTTTGGCACATAGAATTTCTCCAAAACTCTCACACATTATCCGCCATATAACCATGTAACTATCTCAAAAGTTTAAAGAAAATCTATTGGTCAGATCTTGAGAAAATTTAAAATATATTCTAAGTTATTCACTAAAACACTCGATTTTCGACCAATCCATATTATGGTACAGTTTTGTCGTGTTTGAAGTCATATATCAAGTTTGGCACATAGAAATTCGCCCAAACTTGCACGGATTATCCGTCTTATAGCCATGTAACTATCTGGAAAGTTCAATGAAAATCTATCAGTTAGATCTCGAAATATATGCCTGTGTTCCGTTAGAAACCGCCAATTTGGAGATATTTTCTTGTATTTGAAGTCATATCTCAAGTTTGGCACATAGAATTTCTCCAAAACTCTTACACATTATCCGCCATATAACCATGTAACTATCTCAAAAGTTTAAAGAAAATCTATTGGTCAGATCTTGAGAAAATCGAAAAGATATTCTAAGTTATTCACTAAAACACTCGATTTTCGACCAATCCATATTATGGTACAGTTTTGTCGTGTTTGAAGTCACATCTTAAGTTTGGCACATAGAAATTTTCCCAAACTCGCACGGATTATCCGTCTTATAGCCATGTAACTATCTGGAAAGTTTAATGAAAATCTATTAGTTAGATCTCGAAATATATGCCTGTGTTCCGTTAGAAACCGCCAATTTGGAGATATTTTCTTGTGTTTGAAGTCATATCTCAAGTTTGGCACATAGAATTTCTCCAAAACTCTCACAAATTATCTCAACTATCTCAAAAGTTTAAAGAAAATCTATTGGTCAGATCTTGAGAAAGTTGAAAATATATTCTAAGTTATTCACTAAAACACTCGATTTTCGACCAATCCATATTATGGTACAGTTTTGTCGTGTTTGAAGTCATATATCAAGTTTGGCACATAGAAATTCGCCCAAACTCGTACACATTATCCGTCATATAGCCATGTAATTATCTGGAAAGTTTAAAGAAAATCTATCAGTCAGATCTTGAAATATATATGCCTGTGTTCCGTTAGAAACCGCCAATTTGGAGATATTTTCTTGTGTTTGAAGTCATATCTCAAGTTTGACACATAGAATTTCTCCAAAACTCTCACAAATTATCCGCCATATAACCATGTAACTATTTCAAAAGTTTAAAGAAAATCTATCAGTCAGATCTTGAAATATATTCCTGTGTTCCGTTAGAAACCGCCAATTTGGAGATATTTTCTTGTGTTTGAAGTCATATCTCAAGTTTGACACATTGAAATTCTCCCAAACTTGTACACATTATCTGTCATATAGCCATGTAATTATCTGGAAAGTTTAAAGAAAATCTATCAGTCAGATCTTGAAATATATGCCTGTGTTCCGTTAGAAACCGCCAATTTGGAGATATTTTCTTGTGTTTGAAGTCATATCTCAAGTTTGGCACATAGAAATTCTCCCAAACTCGTACACATTATCCGTCATATAGCCATGTAATTATCTGGAAAGTTTAAAGAAAATCTATCAGTCAGATCTTGAAATATATGCCTGTGTTCCGTTAGAAACCGCCAATTTGGAGATATTTTCTTGTGTTTGAAGTCATATCTCAAGTTTGGCAAATAGAAATTCGCCCAAGCTTGCTCAGATTATCCGTCTTATAGCTGTGGAAATATCTGGAAAGTTTAAAAAAATTCTATCAGTTAGATCTCGAGATAATCGACTTTCGTCAAATATTGTACCTTGGTACAGTTTGGTACGGAAAGTCCAACTCCCGAAATTTGGCAACTATCAACATCATGGCACAATTAAGTCGCATGCCCAGTAAATTGCTAATCAAATGTACAGTCTACAGTGTATGAATTCATGAACGAATTTATTAAGGCAGATTGGTATAACAACTATCGTAAATGCTATTTTGTAATAACAGTGGAAAGTGTTCTTAAGGGAGACTGTTGTGCAGCCATGCCGGGAGTTATAAAACACGTCATTAAAAACACTTTCCAACTACAAAACTTAACCACAAAACCAGCTTTGAGCACTATTTCTAGGTTCTGAAACGACTAAATGATGCGAATTATAACTCCTCAGAGCTGATCCCACTCTACATTAAAAACACCTTCCAACTACAAAACTTAACCACAAAACCGACTCTGAGCACTATTTCTAGGTTCTGAAACGACTAAATGATGCGAATTATAACTCCTCAGAGCTGATCCCACTCTACATTAAAAACACCTTCCAACTACAAAACTTAACCACAAACCGACTCTGCAACTATTTCTAGGTTCTGAAACGACTAAATGATGCGAATTATAAATCCTCAGATCTGATCCCACTCTACATTAAAAACACTTACCAACTGGATCGTTCAGCCCTTCACTTTCATTGTTCAGCCCTACACTAATAGCATACGTTTGTTTAATTTGCTCTCTTATCTGCTTTCTTATCTCGCCTTGTTTAACGGTGAGATATTGTGCCTTTCACCTTGTGGCTTAGCCTTGCATCATGGCAGCTGTGGACAACACGGAGATCGACAGTATTATGTTTAAAGCTGAGGATTGGATGACAAGAGTTATGGATCAGTTCGGTTGTGAAGAACCAATTCACATAACTTCTGTATTGTGCAAACATTTTTTGACTGAAAGGACATTAAATCTAGAGGATAAGGAAAAGTTTGCATTTGGTTCGCTTTCAAAATGACAATTTGAAGAAGATGAAAAACAGACTGAGCTCAATCAAGGATCAGTTGATTGAGAATCAGAAATTGGTCATCAGCGCTCAGGAATCAATAATTGACTGCAGAAACAGTTGCAGGCAGTGCAGACCGTCGTCAAAGACACGGTAGAAAGTCAGTTTAAATCGTACAGCGATACAGTTCAGGAAAACGTCAAGGTTTTTCAACCTGAAAGCTCAGTTACTGCCGAGACTTTGAAGGAAGTCGTCAAGTCTGTGGTGCAAGCAGAAGACCGGAGCAAGAACACTATGATTTTTGGTTTGCCTGAAGATTCCAGTAAAGACTTGAACAAAACTGTCGAAGAAATTTTTGAAGAGATTGGACTGAAACCAGCAATGGAGCTCAGTAGAGTTGGCAAGTCGAAGGAGAAAACTACTCGGCCAGTCAAGGTTACTCTGTCCAGTTCCAGTACAGCCTATCAAAAAATCAGTCAAGATCGAAAGCTGCGACAATCAGAGAAGTTGAGCTCAGTCTTCATTAGTCCAGACCGCTCTTTGGAGGATCGTGTTAAGCACAGACTTCTTGTTCAAAACCTGCATATGAAGAAAGAAGCTGAGCCAAACAAGCACCACTACATCAAAGGAGGGACAATTCATACTGAAGAAAAATCAGTGAGATGAGTGTGGCTTTCACTAGAGTGCATTTTTTACAATACATGTGTTGTTATTTCATTAGGGACGATAGTGTTTGTATGAGGATGGGAACTTGTCCCGTTGTGATACAATTTTTTGTTTGATTGAGTCATTCATTCTGGCCGTTGGCGGTTGGAGCACACAAAACTTTAAGTTTTCGCGATATTTGTCAGATGAGGTTTAAATTCCTTCGTAAAGTCGCTGTTCTACACAGTGAGGCATTTTCCTATCAAGAGTGCAGTGCCCTTGTGAGGGATTATTACAATTTTTATAATATATTTGTTAAGATTTAAATTGGTCATTAGAACCACCCGGGCACCGTCTCGGTTTACAATCAACTAAAAAACTTAACCACAAAACCAGCTTTGAGCACTATTTCTAGGTTCTGAAACGACTAAATGATGCGAATTATAAATCCTCAGAGCTGATCCCACTCTACATTAAAAACACTTTCCAACTACAAAACTTAACCACAAAACCAGCTCTGCGCACTATTTCTAGGATCGATTACAATTCTATTTGTACCTATAGCATATGTCAGTACACCTGCGAGCAAATGAGGATCAACATTTTTAACAGCTATTCATTAAACTTATAGGATTATAACTCATAACTACATATAAGGTATAACACAAGTGGCACTGATGCAGATGAATCATGGATAATTATTGACTGTTGACGAAAACTCGAAGTTTGAAATCCAAAGTATAAAGCTGCATGTAGTAGAAACGTAATTGGGAAATCAGGATTAAATATGATCACACGTAACGCGCGGATATAACATGTGCTTTATCCAATGCGAAACTAAAAGTGATGAAATAAGAAAATCGACTGTACAGTGATTTAGCGCGACCGTATCGAGGGGAAGGTGTGGACTTCGAAAAACCGAAAAAATATTTTCGGCAAATAATGAACAGGGTAGCATGAAACGTGGAGAAAAGCGGTTTTCAGAAAAAATTTGAAAAATGTTGACAAAAATATTTTCGGCTTATAATGAACAAGGTAGCATGAAACGTGGAGAAAAGTGTTTTTCAGAAAAACTTTGAAAAATTTTGACTTAGAAATTTACCCCTCGGTACACAATTTTGGACTCGAGGCTTCCCCCTGGTAATGCGTTCTCGGAAGGCAGACCTCCCCTTTGCAACACGAGCTCGGAATCAGAAGCTCTCGATACGAGAGGTACGTATCGAGAATGACTCGGGCCGGAAATTTTCTAAGTCAAAATTTTTCAAAGTTTTTCTAAAAACCACTTTTCTCCACGTTTCATGCTACCCTCTTCATTATTAGCCGAAAATATTTTTTTGGTTTTTCGGTTTATCGAAGTCTGCACCTACCCCTCGATACACAAATTTGGACTCCTATCCAGGCTTCCCCTGGTAATGCGATCTCGGAAGGCAGGCCTCCCCTTGGCAGTGCGAGCTTGTTTCGACTTTCGAGGATATAGGTCTCACTTCTCAGTGCCTATTACTCTCCCCTATTACTCACTCCTGCTGTAGCCTGTAAAAATAACTTTACACTAGGCTTGAGTAATTATGAGTTTGCCTGAAGTGTGCCTCTACTAACCTAGTATAAGCATCTAGTAGCCTACTATGAGCTTTCATAAGCTTGTTACGCCCCTATGTAAGCGTGAATAAACATGTTAGGATGTCCAATTTAGGTGTTAAACGGTGTTAAAGATGAAATTTTGAAGACAAAATTCGTGGCATAAAATGGAGAAAATGGAGAATTACTCATGGGTTTTTCCATTTTCTCCATAGAAAAAGTCTCCATTTTATGCCATTTTATGCCATTTTATGCCATTGGCCCCCCCCCGGTTCATGTTAGCATGAGATATACTTAGATGATCGCTCAGATAATAAACTATCATGATCCCCTAACCGGAACCCCTTTAGTGATTAAACCTTTAACCACATCTCTTTAAACTTTTTAAAAATTTTACCATAACTCACCTTATGGCTTTAGCCTTATTAACAGATCTGGGCCACAAGTAGTTAACCACAGTCTTCAGTCTGAACATACTGAGGGTTACCATGGCGAACAGGGATACATGGTTACCAAACGTGCTTAGCACTCCCATTGCCATGCAGGCAGATCCAGTCAACCACTGTTCTTTCATCTGCGAGTTGGGTATCGTGAATATATAAATCAATCCTTAATTGATTAACTAAAAGTAAAAATAAGAACAATTCCAAATTTCACAATACTAAGTGCTGTATCAACTTTTAATTTTGCTTCAGTTCTAGTTCTGGTAGTGGTTATCATCATATTTATTGCATGATTTGTGGTATATATTGTTCATTATTTTGTAAGTAAGGTTAACAAGTTACAAATTGTCTAACCTCACAATATTTTCTGTCTCTGAAGCTGTCGACCGAGGCGAGCATGACAAGATACACGCTCACCATCACATCACCTGTAAAACAAGGTGGTCCAGAATTAATGCAACATCGAGAGTTGAGTAAGGTTTATATTTCTATTGACAGGCCACACATCGAGATTGTGTTCATTATGGGCCACCAACTGCTTGTCACGATATTAATATTGTTACTGCTCTCGTGGCACAACGACAATTTTGAAATTGTAACATGTAACATGTAACAGAAGGTGTCGAACTCAATGATGACTGGTAATGAAAACAAAGCGATAAATAATAATTAATAACATTGTTGGAAGCATCACAATTATTCGTCGATTATAGCCCAACTTCTAGTTCTAATGAAAATTGAAACATAATGACTAATATTTTATAATGTTATAAGAAGAATGTTTACCGATAGCGATAGTGGTCACAAGTATCCGATAAATAAAACGGTGAGGCACTTTCTCAAGTACATCAAACGCAGATTTAGTCATTGCAATGATGAGGTAGAAGTTGAAGATCAGGGAAACGACCCCCATAATCCAGACCACCACTAGAAGACCTACCCCACCTGTGATTAGAAAGAAAATTTCAAAACTCGTTGAAAATTAAATATAAATGATAATTTATAATTCCACTGAATCTTCGACTACAATTAATGGTCTTTATCTTCGACGTCAATTACGGATTAAATGAAGCCAAATACCAGATATTTGTGCTCCCAAATATTTCATGTTGAAAACTGTCAGTGTCAGAGAAGCCGACTGCTTGAATAACTTCAGCGATGATAAATATAAAGCTGTTAATATAATTTACTGTTTGCTCACCCAGCAGGCTAACAGTATTAGTAATACCATCTTCATTACACTCGTCCAGACACTCATCCTGGGACCGATCACAATCTGATGCTCCTGGGAGACAAATGTAGGTCAGCTTTCTTAAATTCAGCTGAATACTTGGGGCTTCTTTTGGATTTGATGGTCGGGAAATTATTTCTATTAATTTTAAACAGTCTTTATGGTGAGTTTTGATTAAAACTATTATGGTACGAGGAAAAATTTGGAGCGAACTGCTGAAAGTTTCGTCTTACCATTGCACTTTTTAGAATTGGCTATTACTCTGGTTACATTTCCAGTTTGGCCGATTTTGCACTCGAAGTTGTTGCGGCAGTAGGTGCTGCTCTCGTCTGACCAGTCCCCGCAATCATTTACTAGATCACACATTGTTGTAAGAGGAATGCCACATTTCTTTTCCTCTGAAATTCCGTGGGAATGTGTCAGGGGACGTTAACCTTCTTTGAATTTTAAGGATATCAAATAGAAAATATAAAACTGTGAAGGTCACACCATTCCAAACTTACTTCTTGTTTTATTATTCTTGCAGAAGACTGATTTGTCGATGAACTCGCTAGAATCGTTGTGGTATCTCACGAATGTTCGGTATGTAACCACTCCGCCTTCTCCTGTTATACTGGTCAAGGTTTTTGTTTGTGTTTTACAGGAGACGTCCTCTTCTACTTTTGTGTTATAACTGAAGTAGAAACTATAAGTCAGATACGATCAACAAAATATGTTCAACAAAATACGTTCAACAAAATATGTTCAACAAAATACGTTCAACAAAATATGTTCAACAAAATACGTTCAACAAAATACGTTCAACAAAATATGTTCAATTATGTTCCTTGGTTATAACTCCAGAGTCATTTACGTCTTGGATAGAAATAGAGTGGAAGATTACAAATTTAATTGTGCAGGATATGTTAACTTTTCAATTAGTCACCCTTGTCCTATCACTAGTCGCAACGCATAGAGAAAAGTGAAAATGTTCAGTTGTATCTTGATATTTGAGATTTCAAGATCAGAAAAACCCAACAAATTTCAAAAATAAGTTATGAAAATGTAACTCACTCTTGAGTGTACCACTGAGCCATCAGTTCCGGATAACAGAGTGTGTTGTTGTAGACAGAGCTGTCAGAACACGGCTGATCCGTACCGTTTGGTTGAGTGTTGCAGACAGCTGCCATGTACCGGGTACCGGTCAGCTGGGAGCAGTCACATGACTTTACCACCTTCACTTTTATCTGAATCAGGGATAATCATGTTTCAGTTTGTCACCAATGGCTGGATGAAATTATATTGGCAGTGATTTATTAGCTTTGCTAGTGACTGTCTAATAACATATCATGATCTAAAGATTAAACTTATGATTCACGGTTAAATTTTGCGTATAAATCATATTACCAACCTGGGTAAGAGAGTAGCTTTCACGAGGATCTGAAATATTGAGTGTGTATTTTGAGTAGAGATGATACTCCTCAGTTCTGTTCACATCACAAGACTCGTCCACTGCATCTTCCGTCTGTGAAATAAGGGTTAAATAACGAGTACGAGTCTCTTTTCCTTAGTCGCTAAACTTTGAGGAAGAACAAAAGTTCTATTGTACTTGTGTAATCGATAAATGGTTAAAAACTGCCACATAACGAAGAATGAATGCATGCTCTCTTAAAGGTGATACTGTGCAAAATTAATCATCTCAATCTCATGATACAAGAAGACTTCAGTGAGTGAGTGTACGACAATAACTATATGACGGGGAATAAAAAAGTATAAAAGTAGAAGTGCAATAGTTTGCCATTTTCGTAACATACAACTTTCGACTACGACTCGACAAGAAGGATAAAATCAATGAGATTCCATTTCCAAAACACTCAATCATCAGGCACAAACAAACAAATCAATTAAATAAGGCTTGTAAGATATCTCATTTAGAGATTAAATCTTTATGTAAGATAACAGAGCTTATGCTTTAGAATCTCATGCTCAGTTATAATATGGAGCTACCCGATGAAATGGCTCATTGTATGGGACCAACTTAGAGGTCCTCTTCCGTTGCAGATTCTCTGACTGCTGTTATTTTAGTTATCAGTTTACCAAAACATGCTTGACGATTAACAACTATTATGCTCGTTAAAAGAAACATATAACTACACATGTTTTGTTGTTGTCACTTACCTTTTTGTAGTTACCATCACATATTTTCTCGTCGACCTCTGTTTCGCAATCATAAAACCCGTCACACACGTACGCATCCTCTATTACTGACTTGCCTGGTCCACATTTTAACCCCTGGAGGTGAATGTGCTGTGACAGGTAAGTTCCTTTGATTGTTCATCCCACAATAAAAATAGATTTAATGGGTGTTCAGCAATCGACTAATATTTTTGGGGCATTTTAAAATTAACCTACTTGTTCGAATATATACTGCCCTTAGTTCGTATCTCAACAGCAGTCTTATGTAAAAACTCAAGAGAGGATTTAGACAATACTGAAGTTAGATTTACCTTATTCGAGCAGCCAATTTCGTCAGTTTTATCTGCTATTTCAATGTATTTGTTATCATCGTTATCTATTTTAAATTCCGTGCAGTCGTTTTTGTTGTTGCACCTGAAGAAACAAAACAATTTATTAACATATTCTAGTAGTTCCATCCCAATTTTTTATTCCGATAATGAATTCTTATAATTAAATAGAATATTTGTCTATAACATAAATGTATAATATATATAATAAGTAATAAGTTTTCCTGGATCGAAAATTCTGACAGAGAAAATAAGAAACTACGATATAATGACAGCACCTCATATCATCTGTGTAACAATAGGAACTGTTTCTACACAGTTCTATCTGCGGTTTCTTGGTGCCCTCGAATTTACAGTAGTCAGAGTATTGACACATCCAATTTTTCATTATCTGAGAATGAAAGTGTTGCAGTTAACCTGTTTTTTAGATGATTATTTGTTTGATTATTTTGTTTGAATTAAATGAATTCACTTTCAGTAAAACGTTCTAATTCTATGAGAAAGGGTATGCCGAAACTGAAATATTGAGTCGACTCACTACGGAAAGTTGTAAGAAGGACTCAAACTTACTTTTTGATTCAGAGTTCCATTATTGGGAAACTTTGTCTCATAAGGGCGAGGACATTTGAAATCATCTTCATCTATACACAGTTCTTCTATAGTTTCCTTAATAATGTCCCCTTTTGGACCGTTAAGATTATAATAATACTCTTGACATGCGAAGGCTCTGAAAAAGTTTCAATCAAATCAAATCTCGTATGTTCTGGCTTATCTTAATTTGCAATTTATTAACATATTTTATACATGAGAATTGAGAAACGCCACTTTTGGACGCGAGGAGGATTAACAGTAAGACTCCTCCAACTACATGTAACAAATTCCTCATATATCATCCTGAACTTATACTACCATGATAATTGTATTTGCCCTAAGCGTTAATTAATATTTTTCTAATCGACTGGACACCTACCTGTGCTTCACAACCCTCAGAAGTGAATCTTTATCTACTTTATCAGCGGTTTCACCAAAGATAAGCTCTACGTTGAGATAATCCGCATAGTTGACTTCCTCATTCCCTTTTGTCCCGTCCTTGAATGTGAGAACGTCGAAAAAGTCACTCTCACAGTGCAGTTTGTCAGACTGGTCTTTACAAAGAGCATCTTTAATCGTGTTGGTGTTCACAGCTCCCGGGCAAACCTTTCTCCACCTTAAACCGCAGATGAATCATGTTATTTATATATATGTATGTTTTGTATCATTTCTCAAAAAAGTCACACTTTCTGTGGTACACCCTGTACTTGATGCTGGAATCAAATACTTAGTATACACTCTAGTCATAATAAAATATGTGCTTTTACTTACGGTATGAATATTTTCTCATTGCTCCTCATGCTCGTGCAATAGTAACCACTCGAACAATCCTCCTCGTCCTCCTTACCCTGACATTGGAAATTACCGTCGCACAGTTCGGCGTTTGGTACAAATATGTCCTCTGGGACATCGAATGGTCCAGTTTCAACTTTACTGCAAACTATCCCCTTACCTGTGAAGGTGAGAAGATTAGAATATAGTGTGGTAAGTAAGAGTTTCTGCACCCCGTAGTCGGATTATTTCCCGATGCGATATTGGGGACGGGTCACAAATACAAACTCAAGTAAAACTCGGCCCCTGATATCACCGAAAATTACACCTACTTCTCGTGTTTAAATTGTATTTTAATTCATCTATATGGTCTCCTTAGTTCTTACCTATCTCAAATCAAAATGACAAAATCTAAAGATTTATTTGTGAAATAAATTATACGTAGCATGCATGGACAAAAGGAAATCGCGGCATGTACGGAATCGCGATTTTTCCCATTATTTGCGACAAATTTTATGTATAGTTTAATGTATAGTCTGTTAAAATTCGCGGTATCGCGATTTTTGGCCAAAATAATCGCGAAATCCTTTTTTCCCTGGTAGCATGTAATACCTGTATAAATAGTATAAGTAGTATACCTGTATCTTTACACCGTTTTACAGAGTTTGCTGCTCCGTCAGCGCAGTATTGACAATTCTCATGCTGAAAGTGAATAAATCGTAACACTAAAATATCCATACACTTACGATACGTCGATACTATCAGATACTATCAGATACTATCAGATACTATCAGATACTATCAGATACTATCAGATACTATCAGATACTATCAGATACTATCAGATACTATCAGATAATCACACATATTAAGTATTTACCACTTAGCAGGTCGCTAAAACCTGACCTGATGATGATAAACAATACGGTAAATGTTTTATAACATTAAAACTCCAAACAAACCATTATTTGGCTGAGTCCAAGTGTTTTTGGAGTACAAATGATGGTACTGTTGCACAGTATCGTGGGTGTGTCAGAATCTTCTGACTCTGGACACTGTTCGTGCTGATCACAATTCCAACGCTCCTCCCTGTCCATACCATCTTCACATTTACCTGAACAAACGTTTTAAAACTGACCATTTCTACTGTCTTCACCACTACCAAGCTAAACAACTTTAGCTGTTTGGTCTTTAAATGTAGGAGACAGAAACTCAATGACAATATTTTTGAGGTACCTGAGCAAAGATTTTTTGATCTAATCCATTTAGTGTTGTTGTCACAAGGTGCACCATCGCCAGGATAAAAGAATCTAGCCAATCTTTCACAGTTGGCCTGCTGCTCATCTTTTGCATCGCCGCAGTCTGCTTTACCATCACACAATATGTTTTCTGTCATATATATTGAACTACCATTGCCTGCCTGATGTTTGGGAAATATTTTTTATTGATTAAACTTGAAATATGCAAGGAATGAGAACACAAACTCTATTTTAATTTCCATTTCCAAAGATTTTAACAAATGTAGTGCATTTATCAGATCTGATATAGTTTCAATGCATACTAATATAATGGGGGCGTTCACATATTACAGAATCACTGATGGAGGGGTGTCTAAATGATTACGCTAGTGTCATTTTAACACAATAACTATGCGAAAAAACTGATTACATACGTAATACTAATAATATTAGTATTACGTATTAGAAATATGTGAACAACCCCAAAGTAGTAATAGTAATTAGTAATAGTACTTACTTTGCAATAGTTATCCGGACATTTCTCTTCGGACTCATCGGACTCATCAGCACATTCAGCAAATCCATCACACACATCTTTAGCTTGCTTGTAGTCAATTTTTTCGCCGTCTTCGTCACAATACCTACGCGTGACATTCATAATAAATATAATTATGCCCAATTTGGTAAAGAACAGATTTTGGCTGCTAGCTCCACTGCTAGCTCCACATATTATTGCAAAACGCTTTACATCGCCCCTCTCTACAGTTATCATTTTACACGGTTAGAGGAACACGTGCTCGTCAAAACATTACTCTAACACTTTACTGATAATCTAAAATAAGAAATGGCTTATGGCAACGAGTGATTGCAAAACTTCTGTTAATCGGGACTCTTCGTTTCCCAGGAAGGTGAAAAATAACTTTCCCTGTATACAGAATCTAAAATGTTTTTTAAATAAAAAACCGAGTACAACTCGGAGTTGATATATAAATTATTGGAATTTCTTCTGAACTTACACGCCTGATGTTTCATCACAGTCCTTTTCATCCTCGGAGTCATCACATTGTGCAGTGCCGTCGCACTTGAATACATTTCTGATGTACCTGAAATGATGTGCTTTTCAATGGTAATAAATTAACTATTTTTGCAATATAGCGTATTACTTATACTATTAGTTATAGTTAAGTAATCATAGTTATAGTTTCAGTGATGGCATAGTCAATTTATCATTACAAAATAGAACTATCAGATTAACGATATTCCATAAAAAGTTGGTTGGAGTTTGTATCCTTACCCGTCATTCTCGTTCCTCTGACAATACATTCCTTTTTCCCCACAATTGAAACCACGGTCCTTATCAACATCTATCTTGTCCTCACAGACACCAACTGCAAGAATAAAATATGATAGTGAAGACTGAAGTAGGAAATTAATTTATACTCATACTCAAGTACAGAATAAAAACAAAAAGACACGCCGAACGAACGAATCTATCTCATATATAGAACAGTATCACTATCAGTGAACGAGGACTCAGTCTATGCAACATCCCCATTATACCCATTACACACATTGGCGTGAAAATGAAAGAAGATATGTTAAAGTTTTACTTACAACCGCATGCCTCGACGAACTTGATGTGGGAATTACCGTTATCCTTGCAATACAAGTATGCCTGTTTGTCAAATTGTACTGTGCAGTCTGTTCCGTTCACGTAGTGCTGAAATTTTTACAAAAAAAATTGATTTTAATTAATTTTGTTCAAGTTTGAGAACCAGAGAAAACTAAAAATTACAGAAATATATCATTGAAAGAACCAGATTTCCTGCCGATTTTTCGATTAAGTCATGATGATTATGATGATGGTTGAAATACTAAAGTCGACCTTCGCTCTAAAGATACACCTAATAAATAAAATGTAGGAACCTTTAAAAACTCAGAGCTACACGAGCAAATCAAGTCCTTTATAGTATCGGTCAGATCATGGTCCTGGTGACTTGCAGTTCTACTACACAAAGTGTAGTATTTTATGTAACAATTGGTTGGGTTCATTAGGTAGAATAGTGAGTCATCTGGACATTGGTACACTGCGTAACCATCTGCAATAACAATTACGAGTTATGCCTTAAACACCTAGTTGGTAGGTTAATAAAAAATACCTTGGTATGTTAATAAAAAACAACTTATAACTTAATAAGTTAAGTCTTAATTATGGCTAATGAGGATCCGAGGTAGAAGATCTATGAACAAATTAAGAATTGAGAGCCCATGAAATTATAAATTTGATTAATAAATCATACTTGATGGTTTAGAACATTGTGTTCTTAAAATGCCGTTAACTTCGACATTCCAACATTGGTCAGAGCATTTCTCCCTGAAGTACGCCTGGTTTTCCTCCAGGGTGACTTTGTTAAAATCTTTTAAGCTAACTTTCACGTCTTTCTGTAGTCTCTCGACAGTGCAATTAGCGGGAGACGTACCTGAGAAATTTGGTTACTGACAAATCCTTACTTAACTGGAGGTTCCCTGGCAGTTAAGGTTCCCTGGCAGTTAAAACCAACTTGAATCGATGATTTTAACGCTGATTCCGAATCACGTACACCCCACGGCCCACATGACTTAGTCACGTGATAGTCGAGTGTAGAGTGATTCATCACTATCCTAGAAATAATAGCATATCTAATGACCTTCAGTTGATTTTGTGCCCAGCGGTGTACATTCAAAGAAAGGGAACTCTTCGGAAAGTGCACAATAAAATGAATTAAAGTTAATGAAGGTTGTATAGAACTGCCCAGAGTTTTAGAATTTGGTAACATGATAGCTGGACTTGACGATACATCTGGTGACATTAAGTTCCACTCCGGCCCCGACCAGGGCCCGCCATTTTTACCTTCGAATCTTCCGTTTGTTCTGAGTTTATCAAATAGCACAAATTGTATTGCAGCTGCTACTTTAAGTTTCTTCAACCAGATTTATTCAAGGCATAAACTTTGCTGATACTTTCAACTTTTATTAAAATAGAAATATTGTGCTATTTGTTACAAGCTCCTATTTTACTCAAGCATCAAGACATTTGCAGTTTACGGAAGAAAATACTTGCTGAGAGTCGTACTCGGGATTGTAGCAATAACTGCTCGTTTACACTTATAGGGTTCCTCTACTTAATTTGGATAGCAAGACCGTGTTCTTATCCAATTCATCGCTCCTGGTCACTACCACTCATATTATGAAGATATGGCACATGAATTAGAGTGGTAGAAAGAGGAGCGTGATCGCGGATTTGCCCTCAGATTAATTGCTTTTCTTTGCTCTAATACTCTAATAGATCACTTGTAGCTCCTCTGCATTAACTCTACACAAGCTCTATATAATGTTATATGCCCGTGGCCCGTCCGTAATAAATTTTCTCCGCTGGTCGTTGAGGGCTATGCTAACTCAAATTCAAAATGTTCTTTGTCAAGATATTGCATTCAAGTTCTATGGATGAACCGGTTTCGTGTTCCACAAGTTTCGAAAATAATCAGCTAACACTAATTTAAATAATTTGCATCAGAAAATAGATTCTTACCTGAAGCCAAGGGAAGGAGTGATAAAATGATCGTTAAAATGCTGGGTATCATTTTTACATATCTTTTCTGAAAATATGGTTCAGTCGAAAATATAGAACAACTATAATGTTAGTCAAGTATAAATCAAGAAAAATACGTTATTGATTATATCATAATGAATAAGCAAAATGACCTATAGCCGAAAACATCAAATGACGATCACGAACGAAGCCAAATATTGTAGGTATACCACTGAATCATCTCTCGTTCAACCTCACCAAAACATTTCGTCTCATGAATACAAACACAGCACCTATAATACTTAACATAAATATGAATGGTTTCGAACTCTAACTGAATATTTAATGTACAAAATATAAAAGAGATATCACAGTGCACCGCTAAATTGTAGTTTTGTCCTATCAATAATATTTAATATTTGTAATAATTTTTTACCTATGAGCAGATTTGAGACACTAAGAGACCATTAACATTAAGAAATAATCCCGAATATCCCCTAGGCCAAGAGTAGAATCCGCAAATATCAGTGCCAACCCATAACCCCTGATACTTAACAGTTCTGCCGTTTTCTTATAAAAATGCTTAAAGACTACATTGACAAATTTTGGCAAATTTAGGCAAATTTAGGCATTTTAGGCGGTTCCAAAAGGGGGTTCCTGGGAGCCAGCGATTGGTTCTAATGGTTTCTGATGGTTTTCAGGGATAGTTCTTGACCCAAAAAGAAATTTGGGTTAAATAATTCAGAATTTCAAAAATAGCACATTTGTCAGAAAACGGCAGAGTTAACATAATATGGAATATGAATGGATCCCAACTAAAACTGACAATTTTGGACTTTCTAATGTTCCTATAGTTTTATTCTTTAATGTCAATAACTGCGGTGTCGTTATCAAATACTAGTATCAACGCTAAGATAATAGAAACTACTGGAGCCTGGAGGTCCAATTAACACACTGATACTGAAACACATCTCTGATAGCGTAATTCCTAGGCTAAGGGAGGCGGAAGCAATAACAAGCTGATCTCAGTTCTCAATGTAAAGAGTTATAGTATCCTGTACTACTACTACTACTAGTACCAGTAGTACTTCTAGTCAACAATAGATGAATAGACCCTGCACTTCATTAAGATATCACTGCATCAATATACATCTAGATATTCTATGTACATTGTATAATGCAGTGTGTCTTCATTACTTCCAAGCTGGTCTACAGTCTACACCATCGTGTAGAGTTTGATGAATTAAATATAAAAGAGGCATCACAGTGTACCGCTGAAAGGCAGTCTTCTCTGACTAACAATATTTAAGAAGAGACACTCCTTACTCCTAATAAACGTTCTGAAGAATATTTTAGGGTCTCAGAGCAATAGAATAATGCAATATGTTCAATAATCAACAGTTTATCTTTCTTGTGGTGGGCTGCAACACTCATCAGTTCTCAAATATATTTAAACACGGCGGGCCTCACTCAAAAACCCTGTGCTGGATACTGAGCCTTATATAGCATTGACCAAGTAATAAATAACGCTTCACATTATTAAATATCACTGCTGAATGCTGATGAGGATTTATAGCCTCACGGAACTCACGAGAATACATCCAACAACAGCTGATGGATTCAGGAACCTCTCTGGCTCATTTATTCCTCACTAGATTTAGAAATGTACAAATTTAATCTGCCTAATGTTGTTATAGGTTGTCGACGTTGATTGTCAATGTTACGCTAAAATTGTAGAATTCCTCTTAAGTTAATAAAATCAAAGATGTGGTAATATAAGAAAACAGCTACAGCTATAAAATATCTGAAAAAAGTAATAAATTAGAAACGGACTGTAATTAGTAAAACAATGAATTATACGAGAGAACAGAGCCCTGCACCCCTACTCAACACTAAAGTAAACGTTAAAGTTTTACAATTCACATGCACGTACCTTTAACGAAAGATAAATAAACGTAATAAGTCTCAAGAGGGTAACATTAAAGATGGAATTATTAATGAAGGTAAGCCCGACCGCCCCTCCGACGTGGTTCCGCAGTAACCACTAATGATTTTAGGGGACACCGTTTGGATCGGTCAACGGACAATATTATATGTGAACACTGGTAGTGAGCGAGAGAAACTTTACACCTGAATTATTCCACCTCAATTATTATCTGAACAATAAAACTTACAAACTTACGTTTCCGCGGGAGTAAGCATTCTAAGTTACAGTTACACATCGTAAAGTTGTAATAACGTTATTAGGTTGCTTCATCAAAATATTGAATTCTTTCGAAGTCGAGTATTTAACGACAGAAGCTTAATTATAATGCAGTAGCAAATGTCGACAAACCTTTCCAAACGATTGAATAGTTCAGAGGTAGCCATTTGATTAGATGAGAACAAATTAACAGCAGGCCCAACGGGCGGTAATGCAAAAAAAGTATATATTTTGGGTGGATCAAATTGTTTACTGGACCAGGCTATACCACTCAGAATTAGAATTTTAAGCCAGGTGGGCAGAATTTGGGATTAAATGTAGATCATCTTACCCACCAATTTATAACGAGGTGTTGAGGAGTCATGCCTTGTCAGTTCCCATATGAACTATGACGTCGGCTGAATTAAGCAAAATTGTAGATAAAGCCTAAAGCTTGGAGAAAAAGGAAAGTTTAAGAGATAAAATGATATAACAAATTTATGGAATTTATCAACTTTTATTTCTAGTTGGTTCTATAGTACAGTAAACAGTTCTAGTTCAGAGATCACAAGATATTTATTTCCCGCGATTGACTGATTGTTTCATGTAGTGTTCGCGTGTGCAAATTATACCTCAGAGAGAAACTTAAGTTGCCGATATGCGGTAGATATCAGATGCTTATATAATATATATATTTAACTTATGTTTAAGTGGCTTATAAAAAGCTTATTGAATTGCATAAGATGGTATTAAATGTCGACAAATTGAAACTTCGTTGACTAATTGGAACTACCTTGTCTCACGTCGTGACCCTCATCTTCATTTCATTTAATAAATGTACCGTGACGAAAGCTGGCCTACAACGTGAGGCAAGAACCACCGTACTGAAAAAATAGTTATATTGTTCGACCTCAAAATTGATATCAACCTTAAGTTTTTCGACTCTCGATTTCATTTAAACATATTCCAATGAAAAATCATATTATCTAAGTTCGGTTATCAAACTACAATTGATCACACTAGAGGCCAGAGAGACGCTAGCAGGATACCAAAAAATACTTAATGCATATATATTTATACGCATGATCAAAAACAATTTGGTTTAAGTTGAAATTCATAAGCTTCATTCCCCATTCATAATCATACTTTTATGAATTGTCGAAAATGTGTTTCTTGACAATGTGCTTATCGACTGCCAACATAGAAATCAAGATTTAAACTCATAATAAAGAATTGAGTTATCTGATTTACATAATACAGTCTACGTGGTAACACTGGAAGCCACCATGAACTAAGTATTTATATTACGCTACGTAACACTGAAATCTGGATGGTTTCGAATGGCACGGTGACTTAATCTCCCAAACCTTCTATTGAAATACAGTAAACGGGTATTTACAGCATGACTTCCAAAAGCAGATCTGAGTTTAGTTGTGTTTGCTGTTTCAGACTTTTAGATAAGGCAATATGTCACGCGTTCAAGCGTTAAACCATTCACTTACTCAGCATTTCAAACTTTTCTGTTTCGGATTCTTGCTTATCTCGCCTAGTTTTTCTTGCTTATCTCGCCTAGTTTACAGTTCACGCCATACACTAATTGCATTCGTTTGTAATTTTGTTGTCTCTTATCAGCTTGCTTATCTAGCCTAGTTTAAGCCATGGCTACTGCTAACGACAAGGAGTTGGAGGATCTGCTCGGGAAATGTTCTGCTTGGATACCTAAAGGCTAAAGCGATGGAAATTGAAACAAGTCGGGTGCACTGCTCCAATTGACGTGACGTCAGCAGTGTGTAAACGTGCGATTAAGAACACTTGGGCATTATTGTTTTCTGAATCGTTCCACTTTGTTCGGTTTCAGGCGGAAAAAATGAAACTGCTGAAGGCTGAGCTGAGCTCCATCAAGAGCCAGCTAATTGAGAATCAGACTTGGGTAATCATGGCTTACAGGAGCAGATTATCGACAACAAGGAAAAGCAGCTCAACGCAGTAAAGACTGTGGTCAAATCTTCAGTAGAGAGCAACTTGAAAGAACAGTTCAAGTCATACAGTGAAGCTGCTGCGGAGAACGTTATGGTCTGCCAGACTGATGGTTTGCAGATCCGGCTACACTGAAGAAATTGGTCAAGTCCGTCGTCCAGGAGGAGGATCGGAGCAGGAACGTTGTATTATTTGGACTGCCAGAACAGAAGGACGAGAATGTTGAAGACTAAGAGCGGGTACAGGAGGTATTCCAGGAGACTCTGCAGGCTACCAGAGTAAGAAAGATTCGTAAAAAGAATTCGAAGCGCCCAGTCAAGGTTTCGTTATCAAGTCACAGCGCTGTCCATCAAGTACTATGTCAAGACAAGTAGCTGCGCCACTCAGCGACTTTCAACAAAGTGTATGTGAGACCAGATCGCTCCGAAGAAGAACGATCTCAGGACAGGCTCCTGGTTCACGAACTGGTGAAGAAAAGAGAAATGGAACCGGATAAACTGCATTTCATATGATCGGGGACAATTCACTCAAAAGACAAGCCAGTCGAGTGATGATGATTGATGTGTGTTGTGGCTGTGGTATGTGTGCGGTTTTTAAAGATGGTGAATGTTTATGCATACCACCTTGCACTAGCTTTTCTTGTTTTCGCTCCATATGAGCTCACAAAACTTCATAGTTTTCGCAATATTTTGGTTTGATTTCATTTTAGGCTATTAAAGTGTTGTATTGGGGTGAGTTCATACTAAACATGAACCATGTAGTGTGCAGTGCCCTGAACAGTGAACTGGTGAACAGAGGGATTATTTATTCACTATTATTTTATATGTTTTAATTGGTCATTAGAACCGCCTGCACCGTCCAGCTTTCAATCGATCGTATAAGTTGAGTTTAACTTACTTATTTGTTTTACAATGCAAAATAGTTTCAAGGCTTTCTATGAATTTGAAAGAAGCTGTCTCAAGCTGTGACTCATTGAGAGTGTGGTAGAAGTGTAGTCTTTTCAAGTTTACGGTTATTATTTTTCAATTTTCACAGCAGAGTTGAAAAATATCAATTTTAGTAGAACAGCGCCCAGTTTTCTCTTTGCGATTTTTTTATGACTTCCTTTGATATCGTGGACTTTGAAAAAGTATTAAATTAGCAATCTGAAGACAGTGCCTTGAATACATGCATACAAATGTAACGCAATAGGAACGGTCCAAAGCAAATGCCTTCCTTTCTGCACCACAAGTTTTCTAAATCAAAAAAGATCTTTCACATTAATTATTTAATTGTATTGTAACCAGCAGTGTAATTATACTGGACTAGTGGAACCCGTGCCTACGGTCGGGACTTCACTATCGCAGTTGAATTGCATCAATTAAGCCACTAGGTACTCTTGTACTTGTTAAGACCAGGAGGTACGCAATTTTGCCGCTGTTTTCGACAATATGTCAAAGAATGAATGTGATAGAATTTAATCAACTGAAAACCTTTAACACATGTTATTTTACAGTTTCTGTAACATCAATACGCCGTATAATATTTCCAAAACCCCTTTTATTTCCAAACATGCCATTTAATGTTAAATCTCCGTTTCTCTCTCTTCCAGGGGTGTAGGAATGATTTTCTTCATGAGGGGGCCAAATTCTAAATATTTTTTGGCGCTTCGCGCCACAGCATAAATTTTTTGGCGCTTCGCACCAAAGCCTTAATTTCGGGGGCCTCACGACAAATCGCGATTTTTTTCAGTTCTCCACGTCATATTGCGCATTTTCCTTTAAATCTGAGGACCAAATATCACGTTTTCTATAATTAGTATATGAAACCAATCAGTGTCACTTCCACAACCTTCCAAATGTAGGTACTTCAAAAAAACCGAAAAAAATATTTTCGGCTCAGAATGATCAGGGTAGTATAGCAACAAAAGTAGTTTCCAAGAAAACTTTGAAAATTTTTGACTTCGAAAATTTTCGGTCCAAGTCATTCTCGAAACGTACCTCTGAAAGCTTAGCTCCCGCTTCCGATATCGTATTGCGAAGGGGAGGCCAGCCTTCCGAGATCCCATTACAAAGGGGAACCCTCGAGTCCAAATTCGTATATCGAACCTCGAAAACCGAAAAAAATATTGTTGGCTCATAATGATCAGGGTAGCATGAAACATGAACAAAAGTAGTTTCCAAGAAAACTTTAAAAATTTTTGACTTAGAAAATTTTCGGTCCGAGTCATTCTCGATACGTACCTCTGAAAGCAGAGCTCCCGCTTCCGATCTCGTATTGCGAAGGGGAGGCCAGCCTTCCGAGATCCCATTACAAAGGGGAACCCTCGAGTCCAAATTCGTATATCGAACCTCGAAAACCGAAAAAAATATTGTTGGCTCATAATGATCAGGGTAGCATGAAACATGAACAAAAGTAGTTTCCAAGAAAACTTTAAAAATTTTTGACTTAGAAAATTTTCGGTCCGAGTCATTCTCGATACGTACCTCTGAAAGCAGAGCTCCCGCTTCCGATCTCGTATTGCGAAGGGGAGGCCAGCCTTCCGAGATCCCATTACAAAGGGGAACCCTCGAGTCCAAATTCGTATATCGAACCTCGAAAACCGAAAAAAATATTGTTGGCTCATAATGATCAGGGTAGCATGAAACATGAACAAAAGTAGTTTCCAAGAAAACTTTAAAAATTTTTGACTTAGAAAATTTTCGGTCCGAGTCATTCTCGATACGTACCTCTGAAAGCAGAGCTCCCGCTTCCGATCTCGTATTGCGAAGGGGAGGCCAGCCTTCCGAGATCCCATTACAAAGGGGAACCCTCGAGTCCAAATTCGTATATCGAACCTCGAAAACCGAAAAAAATATTGTTGGCTCATAATGATCAGGGTAGCATGAAACATGAACAAAAGTAGTTTCCAAGAAAACTTTAAAAATTTTTGACTTAGAAAATTTTCGGTCCGAGTCATTCTCGATACGTACCTCTGAAAGCAGAGCTCCCGCTTATGAGCTCGTATTGCGAAGGGGAGGCCTGCCTTCCGAGATCGCATTACAAAGGGGAACCATCGAGTCCAAATTCGTATATCGAACTTCGAAAACCGAAAAAAATATGTTTGACTCATAATGATCAGGGTAGCATGAAACATGAACAAAAGTAGTTTCCAAGAAAACTTAGAAAATTTTTGACTTAGAAAATTTTTGAGTTAAACATTTTTTGACTTGGAAAATTTTCGGGAAAATTGTTTTTCCAAAAATGTTTAGAAACCTAAATTAAAAAGTTGGCCCTTTTTGGCCACTTGCCCAGATTTCATGGGGGGGCGATGGCCCCCCCTGCCCCCCCGCTTCCTACACCCCTGGACTCTCTTTAGTTTGTTTTGCGTGACCTTCTTTGATGTCGTGAACTTTAAAATAGTATTCGCTATGTTTCGCAGCATTTTAAGTCTTAAATGTCATCATACCACCTGATTTAACTTATTAAGTATTAACCGTCCACTCAGAGCAATGGAACGTCTAAAAGAAGAGGAGCAGGAGGAGGAGACAGGAGAAGATAAACTGTCTGATAGAGTCAGGTTCCCAAACAAAGGGAAGGATTACGTTGTTCTACCCACCTCTGATCAGGTACACATATGTAATAACACTGAGAGGATAAAAGATAAGGCCCCGTGGAAACTAGGAAATACCAAAAATAGCATAACGCCAATTAATGAAGAAGAGTATGCCAGTTAATTAGTTAACACCACTTCAGGAATCAGGATAGAGGGAGTGGTTGGGTATGTCCCATATCCTAGCACATTGCCTAAACATCCAGTAGTATACATATAATGATCCTTGACCTAGGTGGCAAGTTTGCTCCATAAAAATAACAGTAATAATAATGCCACATATTGGGCAGCGCAGAAAGTTTATTTATCACTGACAAAGGATTAGCAGCTAAAGATCAGACGTTTAAATATTGCATCAGTGATGCAGCATCACTGTATGATACTGTAATTTAGTGTAATTTATAGATCATAGGTGGCCTTTAATCATTGCAGTGCAGAAATAAGTCTATAATCTGTTATTAACCCAGACGAGCATAAAGCGCAGATAAAATGCCATTTAAATGCAATAAATGATTTACACACATAACATCAGTGATGCCAATAAAAAGCTATCTAAACTGCTAGGCTACCCAGACTAGGGACACAACTTGTCACTTTAGCAAATGACCATTTAACAGCTTTAAATCTTTAATATCACACTCCTGCACAACATCCCCGACACGCATGGACCATCAACAATAGTCGTATCGACCGCATGCAACATCAGCCTTAAAGTTATTGTCAAAGTGGTTGAGGAGATAACCGGCTTAGTGCAGCTGAGCAGTCCATTAAACAGGCCGCTCTCGCGTGTGTACAGGTGTTTATATTTTAGAGTGGTCGGACGATTATATTGTGCGTAAGTAGGTCGGTTAGTTGAGGGGATCTTGTTGCGAAACACTTTACCAGTTAGAAGGAGCTACTTTTTTACGATTATATAAATATACGATTATATAAACATACGATTATATAAATAAACGATTATATAAATATAATCGTAGTGGCGGTCATTGCCGTTCTCGCCATCTATGAGTATGCGAGAAATTAGGATCTTCGATGCCAAAAATAGCGAAAAAACATGGATGGTAACCTAGACTAGTGAATAAAATGTTAATAATCATCATTGACATAACAGTATCATTAAAAACGAAGATGCATTTACCCAAATTAAAAAATCTACTCTTCAGCCACAAGACGCGGCGGAAATACAACGACAGAGAAGACGAAGAGTTTTCATAATAGGAGGAGCAATCTCAGCAGTGGTGATCCTACTTGTAATAGTACTGTGTGTGGTGCTGCTAGTGGTCAAGAAACCCGGCATCAATGTGAGTAATTAGGACTCGAAAACTCCGTGACAAATGAAGACAACGCACATTAAAGGTCTGTACACGTGCACTTAGTACATAGACATGCGTTGCCTGTTTGATTAATTTGATCGAAGAAATCCTTTAAAATTAAATTGCTTTTAAGTGCTCTGGTGAGGCAGAGAATTCAATCAAAGCCATACTATTCGACATAATTCCGGTGAACTAAATGATTTGGGAACGTAAATATGGGATTTTTTTCCGAAAGCCACCGCATTTCGTACCTTTTAAATATGTCTCGTAAGGTATGGTCTCTAGAAAAGTCACCAGATCATAAGTCGATATAATAAAATTTCTGCCCTAAGTAATTAAACGCAAAAAGGATTTTCAAGGCTCGTGTAGCAAAATCGTAATTGCAAAATCGCATCGTAACTTTGTGATTGATAATGTTTCCATGAAAGCCCCCTGTGGATGCTGGCATATGTTGCAACAAAAATATATAAATATTGTAATGAAATGCAATGAACTGAAAATATTGAATGTTTAAACGATATATCATTATTCACTCATTTAGGTCCCGTTTCTACTTTGCGGCCTTTAATTACTGGCACTACAGTGTGACTACAAAGCTAGCTAGATCACATAAGTATGATCCCTATTTTCACAACCCTGATAATCACCACCCTGGTGAGAATCGAGGGGTTCTGTTAAATAGATAGATGACGAGGTTGAATAATGTTGTTTTAAAGTTTAAACGGTGCCCTACTAGACAACAATGTTGACAAAACAAGGGAGAAACGAATTTGTAACTGATGGTAATTGCTTAAATTGTTCAGCTACAACAAATTATCAGTGACTGTTGATTATTGACAGAGGACATATTGTATTGTCCGTAGTAAATTACCGTTTCAGTCCTCAAATAATTGTAATTAAATATGACGTTGACACACATAATAGAAATTATCTTAGCAGCTCAAAGGAATTTTGAGGATTCAGAAATGGTTGTGTTAAGGAAAGAAAATGGTGCTTAGTTTGTTAAGTAAAGAAAATGGTGCTTAGTAAGCTATCTTCACTATGGTTATTGTATAATATATATTTATTATTTAGTAAATAATATTGAGCGAGTAGAAGTTTTGGCAATTTCATTACCTTAGTTCTGATTCTATGATGACGAAAAGAAACTTTTCGAAACGTTTTCCATAGGGAATTATAGAGTTGGTTCGGTAAAGATTTTGTTTCGCAAAGTACAATCTGTGATAACGGAATATTCTAACAATCAGTATTCCAAACCATTGATCCCTTGACTATTATAGAATTAGGACTCATGCCGCGTGCGCGGAATTTATAAAACGATAAGAGTCATTAAACTTTATATTTAAGTAAAGTAATGTAACCATATATATATATTATATAAATATATTATATTAAATATATTATATTAAATATATTATATTTAACTTTATATAAACTGTGCACATCATTAGGATAATTTATTTCTTTGCCCCTGAGATTTATCACCCCTGAGATTTATCACCATTATTAGTCTAATACCTCTATAACTGCAAGGTAAAATTAATCATAGTTAAAGTTGAGACTTGATGGCCTGAACCAGCGTTCAGTAGTGGATATTATCTCCATAATCACAACCGTTTTGCTGGAAGTTGGCAAGATAAACGGCCTCGTGGCAATGTGCTCATCATGCGTAGTGAGCTGTGAACTTCTTCTTTTGATAAATTTCACTCGCCGACCGGGGCCTGGTAGATTACTGCAGCTGCTGCGCCATTCCTCTACCGGCTCGTAATATTTAAAGCTAACATATTTTAAGGCTAATCTTACGAGAGATCATGGGCCGATTTGCAATAAATTCTTGTAATCACTGCTTTTACTTGGTCAATGATGAAAGAAAAGCTTCTTAAAATAATCAAATGACAAATCTGTCATGAGCCAACGTAACTGTAAGAAAATGGTTGGCTCATTTTACCTAGCTTTGTCATGCTAACAGCATGTTGAGAATCGAGTAGCTGACAAAATTGGGCTACAATCTTTGTTTTTATGGAAGTTTTTATGGATTAGAGCCGGCCTAATTAAAGCTCAAAGTTATAATAAAATTAAATGCTAAAGTTCGTAGATCGATTTCTTGAATTATATAAGACTAATATTAGTAAAAAGAACGCCCAAACAAAATATGTACTATTATAAGATTTTAATCGACTTCTTCCTCTCCTGTGTGATGCCGCATTAAAAACATCGCTCAGATCGTATAAGGATTAGTCTACGACAGTTCGAATAGTATGTGATATTATTGGCTATTGCACAATTTATATTATGTTCATTGTGATCGCAAGTCATCAAAGACTTTAAACTATTAATAAGTGTAATTTTTGGTGATAATTATGAGCTTGTTAAAATAACTTTAGGTTTAAGAATAAGTTTAATAAGTATAATGAAAAGAGTTTACAAAATAAATAAGTTTCGAACACGCCCTCTGGACCGGGCTGAACTTATCACTTATGAAATGTAACAAAACTTAACAACACCCCTGTTGAAAATAGGTGTAGTTAAATTTGAAGAAAGGGAAATGTTGTGTTACCTTCTGTACCTCGTATCTCTGATGAGGCATGTGATCATCTTGTGACCTACTCATCAGGTCACGTGACTAAGTGATGACGTCATCATCATGTACGTGAGTCGACTTCGGAAAAGTAATTTCAATTTCAAGGTACAGTATGTACTCGCTATTACTTTGCAAACACTACGGTTATATTACTAAAGTTATTTGTGGGATAGTTCAAAAATCAATCAATACTGACTATGGCAGTCATTGAAAATGAGATATTTCGAATCGATAAGAATCATCATCAACTCCTGAAAACTTGATATTAGATCAACTCAATATAATCATCCCCCTTCTCAAAGTTCTATGACTGCATGACTATAATTTAAAAAGCGTTGGTCATGATGCATGGGGTTAAAGAGTTAAACGATGTGGTCGCGACAAAACTCAGCGAATGATCGACTCGCATTAGTCTCGGATATCGACAGTCTGATATTTGCAACCTTGAGCGACTAGAGTAGGTTGTGAACTTATAATCTGAGACGGTGTGTGTCAAATTGGAGTGGTACAAACAATAAAAAAGCTATATACGTCTGTGCTTTAGAGTGGCTATTATACACATTTTATAAATACATAGTAAATAATGCACAACATGGAATAGTCGTAATCTAAGGAAGTGAGAGTGTGCAACTTATGTAGATTGTTGAGCTTGATGAGGTAGACTCAGTATAAAAGATAAACCGTTCATGAACTGAATAAATTAATATAATTAACTGTTCTGTTCATGAACGGTTTATCTTTTATGCTGAGTCTACCTCATCAACAACATACCGTAGATTGGGGTAAAATCGCCGTGTCGGGGAACTTCGCCACTATTTTTCAAATAATCATTTTACTGTTTTGAATTGTTAGGAGATCGAGTTTTTGTATAGTATTGTGTTGAACAAATGGTTATGAAGGTATTCCTATTCAAAAATAAACGTTTACTATGTCAATTAAACTCAGGCAACATGAAATATTGCTATAAAGTGGTTAAAATTTCCTGCTTGCATATTTCCCATATTTTACAATTATATCCTTAATTAATTCTGTGTGACATCATTAGCATATGTCCTGTTCATTTAAGGGCAAATTTAGTTAGCCATGATGCACACAACTGATATTATAAAGTTTTCAAATTTGTGTGTGGCGAAGTTACCCTCTTCTGATCCCATCTGTTCGGCGAAGTTTGGCGCGAAATTCGCGCGCGGCTGGCAAAGTCACGCACGTGTATTGGCGAAGTTCGACTACATTTCTACTTCATCCCGGCGATGTTACCCGCAGCATGGCGATGTTACCCCGGCGACCAAATTGCCCATTGTAACACGCAGGCTAGAGCTAGATAAGTAAAATTGGCAGGTATATCAAGGAAATATAATTGAGTTTCGAGTGGTATGGTGCTTAGCACCGAATATGGTATAGTTTCAGAATGGCGAAGTTACCCCATATTGCAGGGTAACTTCGCCCTGATTTCAGTGGCACCAATCTAGCTGACTATTTATGCCTGGCTGATGTGGTTCATACGAAAACATTTGCTTTACCAATCCTGTTCATATGAGCTATAAACTTTTTCAAGTACTCCTGTCGTATTTTCTAAATAACATGAAATAACTGTAAAACATGGCGAAGTTCCCCCATTCTACGGTACATAAGGTTAAGTGTTAATCAATACACGCGACCCTATTATACAATGATGAAGACGGCGAAAATTAATTCCAACCTAGAATACTCTGTTTAAGATCTCATGACGTTTGATCCCCAACCAAACTCAAAAATGTCCGAACATTATTCTTACTCTTTCCAATCACTAATTTAAAGTTTTAAAACTGACCTGATCCCAACCCAAAATCTGAACTTTGAATTAAACTGGGGTATAATGGACATACTCTTAAAAATCAAAACTTAACAGGTAAATGACGAGGACCCAACAGAGTCAGAACCACTCCCTGATACAGCTGACATGATAACCTGCACTTTGGCAGGACTGAACCCGTCCAAGGTATCAACACCATCAATACTAACGGTCGTAAATTTAAATAACCTTTCAAATATTGGTCATGGATGCTCAAATCAAAAGAAATTTTGTAAATTAGAGTTTACTGTCTCCTTATTTTTACAAGCATCAGCTTAGTACTAAGTACTTACCCAGGGAATGTGTGAAGTGTCAGGATGCGAGTTTAGGAGTACGGAAAATTCTGATGGCTCCACTTCTAAAAGGTATTATTTCTACTTATAACTCCTACAATCAATGCAACCTTAACTTAATAATTTGAAAAAGGAATATCCTCTATTTTCAATTTAGTTGTTATTTGGGAAACAAAGGGGAGATTTATAATCTCTTTTATTTATTATTTTGTAGGTACTCACCTTCATATTGCAACAAGAACTTATGAAAAGTGCTAATGACAAGTGCTCAGGACACATAAAATGTGATGCAAGTCATCAATCATATTCATTACATGCTGATCATTCTGCGCTGATCAATATTCGATTCCAACACTTACTATAAAGTACTAAACCGCTAAATGCTCGGGCGCTTATATACGTCAAATATGAAATATTTAATGTACTAACGACCACGACTCTGACACTGAAAATGTCTATACTGAGTTAATATTTATACTGTAAACTTACTATCCTGAACAAAGGTTCCCATGTCAGCTGGGACAAAAGAGACAGGTCTCAAACATTAATAGGCGGCAGTAATTTAGAGAACAAACTACTGAGGACTGTAGTTTTAGTTACATGCTCCTTTTACTTCTGACATCATATGCGGGTAATATTGAGGGACAGGACCTTTTATGTTCTTTTTTATTCAACCAATAACCTTAGATGGAAAGTACGTACGGTACAGGGCTTTAAGTACGTACGGTACAGCTACTTTTAAAGGTACGTACGGTACAGGCAATGTAAGGTACAATTTTTTTTTCAAATTTTTAGAATCAACTTCAGTGAATTACTTGCAATTTTTGATTAGTATTATCATCATAATTTTTGAGACAGAACTATAGAAGTCGAAAATAAACACACAAATTAACCGGTACTACACTACTACTACTTGTAATTATCGTTAAACTCAAAGCTTCATCCTTTTGTTGCAGTATACGAACACCAGCTTTTCAGCTAGCTCAAGTCGCAACCTTAATCTACGCTTGTCCATTGCTATCCACTGGATTTGTACCTTTCAGCCTACTTTATTAAGTACGTACCGTACAGCTAAGTTAAAGGTACGTACCGTACGTACTTGCCATCTTAGCCAATAACCACACACCCTGCTTCACAGGGACAAAAGGATTTCGCGGTTATTTTGGCCAAAAATCGCGATACCGCGAATTACATTTCGCGGTATATTAAACTATACATACAATTTTTCGCAAATAATGGGAAAAATCGCGATTCCGTACATGCCGCGATTTCCTTTTGTCCCTGCTGCTTCATACTTTTATTAAACCTCAATAGCAACACCCTTGCTATGTTGAAACCTATGCAATATCAATAACTGATGGGTCCGGGGTTGTTCGGGGATTGTACGTGGTTGTTCCAAATTTCCTTGATAGAACCACGGTTTCAGGTGCGTCTATCCTAAGAAGAGTTCGTACTCGGTAGAGAGCAAGAACACGACGAGCACAACAGTGCGGATAACTCTTAAACTGGCTGATAAATCATCGCTGCATAAAAGAGATGCTGTTTCTTCGTAAGTTGGTTAAAATAATTGGTAATTTATTTAAGTTGCATCCGAGAAGCCTGGCGGTCAACATTGTTCATAACAACTGTTTATAGACCACTATAAATTTATGGGTAGTTTTATACTGCCAAAGGACAGATTATTTGAAACTACAGAAAATTAAAATTGCTAACACTATGATTGAAGTTTTAAAGACTTGTAACCGGAGGTTCCACGTAAGGCCAATGTAAATAAGGCCAACGTAAATATTTCCAAAACATACAGTTTTGAAAATATTGAATAAGATTAAGGAGTAGCCTTACTAATACTTCGGCCAAACAAGCATCGCTTGTTTCCGAAGATCAGAGAGAGGCTAGGGTGGATAGCAGAACTGTAATATTAATAAACTCTGGAAACAATGAACTGTGCCAATTTCAAAGTGAGATTCCGGTCATTATCATGATTATTGAGTTCGGTTTGATTCATCTGGCCAGAGTCGACTGCTCACAAAATGATTAACTGACAACGTGGCCATTCTCTCACAGTGTTTGCTACTGTCAAGCTTATCTTTGATTCTGTATCTAAAGATTATAAATGATGACTAAACCGTCACTGAATAACTGTAATTATTCGTCCCAAAATTCATGATTACTAGAATTCTGAATCCCCATCAGTGAAGCAGACTATTTGAACTCTACTCTTGATACAACAAGTGGAGACGAAGAGACAGGTGGAGACGAGGAGACAAGTGGAGACGAGGAAGAAGTGAAGAGTAACCCCTTAGCAATTCTTCCGGAGACTCTTTACGTGCTGATAACCAACGAAGGCGGGAGCACTTTACGAATAAAGGTCAGTAATCTGTAAATGTTGAGATTCTGGGAACTACCTTTTTAGATGATTACTTATTATGCTGGTGCTTGTCTGCTCTTTTGTAGCTCCTGTCTCCTCTCCCACATTAATTAGACCTGGATAAATAATCCTGGAAAAGGGATACAATCCGTCGTATATAAGCACTATAAAAACGGCATTACTTGGAAGCAAATTAAAGTAAGCGGGCCCAGTTTGAGATTTGACAATTTGGAGATTGGTTATAGAGCGCGCAGCTTTCCCATAAATATTTATGATAATTTCCGGAAAACTTTATAGCTGTCTCACAGCTAGCATGAGAGCAAAATACTACCCGATAGCGTGCACACAAGCATGTCTTCCCAATCAGGCCAACTAGTGTCGTGTCTATCAATAATTGGTACGGCTAACAAAGCAACATAAATACCAGAAATTCACAAGAAATTAAGACAGCAAGAAAGACAGTGTTATATACCTTACAAAGAAAGTAAACGATAACTGCCTGATAACTGTGCGTGCAATGAATGAGTTTGCAAATGATTAGATTGAGAGGGATGAGTTTAGGAGAGTGAGGGTTTAGGAGAGGCTGAGAACTAGTAATACTCTGATTAAAACTAGATATCTCAACAACATATCTCTGTAAACAACCATGTTATTGGAGAGATAAGCTATCTTAACCTAAGAGTCCGATTAATATAGTACAAAGGCCTCCTCAAGGTGGCATTACTATCGGATATGATATTCCTCAAAGTTGGATCTGATTATCATGATTCTGGGGGGCCTCCCGCACAGAGTTGCAAGTCATTTGCGGTTGTATGGTATAGTTAAATGTCTTGTAATACGCTCGTAAGTATAACCGGGTCAGACATGGGTTTCTGATTAGGCCGGCTGAGGCAACTGTTTTTACCATAACATCCATTTTTAAATTCGATTGGTTGTTTAAAATATCAAACGCAACTCTTAATCGAAAACTACATATGCCTATAAATGGAAGCTATCACACTATCTCAGGTATCAACAAGCCACTCGGACGACTCGGACGAAGAGACTGGACCACCCAGCAAGAGGGATCTGACGAATAGTAATTTTAAGCTAACTACAGCGGGACAGGGAGACCCCTTCTACATCATCGTCAGTAGGATTAGTAATGGTGAGAGAGCTCTTAAATGTTTATAATACTGCAGATTCCATTTACTGACTTAAAGCGGCTTCAGCGTCCGAATGAAAAATCAGTGAAAATACTGAATTGGCATACTTAAAAATACGTTTAGATAAAAAAAGTTAGTGATATGAAAACAAATACCTAAACTAGCATTTGCTTGAATTAATGTTGAATGTGGATTAATTCGATTATGAATAAAAGTTTTCCGAATAATTAAAATCAATACTACTGTAAATGTTTCTATTAAATTCTGAACCAGTAACCGACTTAGAATCGAACCTCTAGTATAAGTACGAGTACATACGACAACCAAACTGGCAACTAAACTACTAAACAACTAACTGGTTGGGTGATAAACTCAGCCCCGAACAATGATACCTCAAGTAGATAAACAATAGAAGGCAGGATGTATAATAGAGTGTGAAGTGTGCAAATAGTGAAGCAGTTAAACAATAAGCTGATAATTAGGGTCCCTTTGCCATTTAAAACCACTCTTGTAAAACTGGCGCTCAAACACATTACATGGCAAAATTCTAGAAATTGGATTTAAAAGCATTTCGAAACCACTCTCCCCATTTCCACTACAAAGAGTTTCAACTGTCAAGTAACAGACTATACAGAACTTTGGATTTGAACATTAAAAGATAAATACTGCCTAGCGAGAATGTAATACTCATAGCATTAGCAGGTAAAGACTGTCGAGCTGAGTGATTATTGGGAATATTACCGCGTCAGGAAATAGTTACAATTGACATTGAAACATTTCCCAAGGTTTTAAGATGGTGTTGACAAAGCTAAATTGTTTTTGAATTATAAATGTGAATAACAAGTTCCAGCTGATAAACCGTTCGAGCAGCCACGGGCCTTCACAGACCATGTGCATTTGTGTCAGCATAGATGAAATGTTCCAAAAAGAAAGACACGAATTTACAAGTAGAACAACAACAAAAACAACAAACAACAACTCGTAAACAAGGTACCTTTTGGTGGGAAATGAGCTGAGATCATTCTCAAAGTAGGCTTTGGCAATAGCATATTTAAAGAGCCTTGCAGCTAAATGAATACGAAATTTCGAGAGCTATGTTAAATATTCGATATCTGGACTGCTGTAACAAAATTGTTACCGATTTACAACGAAAATAATAGCTAAATATAGCTGGTTGCTCTTTCATAAACTAATTTACACAAGTTTAAAACCGTACCAATGTTTCGTGAACACCCTGTAAATAAATCAACATAACAAACAAAATGATAACAAAGCGTCTTCGATTAAAAATGATCTCTGTTCCTTGCCAGCCTATCTATTTGCCTAATCTTGCGGAACAGTGTGTAAAACGGAGCATGAGGTCCTCAGGTAATCCGTGCCTTGCCAATTTGTCCTTTGATCTGACCCAAATTTCGCTATCTAATATTTATATAGATAAATATACACGAACTAACTTTTAAAAAAATTTAATTAGACGAACAAAATTGTAAAACAACTGGCTCTTAGGGGTACGCTTTAAATTTACTACATTATGCTTAGATGTACAATGAAAAATAATATGTATATGTTACGAACTATATTGAGAAGAGTGAGCTAACAATATAAATGCGACCTGATCAGTGACCTGGGATCCGCTCTAAGCACGGGAGTGACTGAGAAATTGGATCACTGCCAACACCCCACAGAGATAAGACCACTGGGTGGAAACTTTGCAGTTGAGAATGTTACTCTTCAGAAATTCGTCATAGCATCCATCATATTATCCAATCCGAGTAGCCTATGATATATGAGCCGATGAGAATATTGTGCGGTCAGCAAAATCTTCCGCTGAGTAGCACAACACGAATCTAAGTCTACGTGGGTAACTTACAACATCATTGTGTATTATTGCGATTAGGTATTGCAAAATATAAGCTGATGAAAACCCATGATAAATACTGCATAATAATATGAATTATGAATAATATAAATTATGGACGATGCCAGATAATGGTTCCATGACGAGAAAATGGTTCAATACTTAATAACATTCTTAAAAGAAGTCGACTGTCGGAAATACCCAAAAATACCCAGAAAGCGTGAGATCCCTGGATAAACTGCAGTTTTCAAGGCGAAGCCACTTTGTTTTGACACGGAATTAATTCCTGGGCAATTTCGTGTCAGAACGTGACAGCTACTTTAAATTAGCCAGGTATGATTACTGATCGCTGTAGCTGATTGGTTAATCACTGGCACGTGGCAAAGAAATGGTCTTGTGTCCGAGTAATAAAGCATGCCATTACTTACGCAGGCATCTGCTAATTTAAACACTGAAAACTGAAAAGTGAAAGACTGTTCTGGAGATTAACAAGTTGATCTAGTTGGGTGATGAGCACGTTGATCTAGTTGGGAGATTAACAAGTTGATCACGTTTAGCACCATGATATGAGGCTGTGTGAGCTTGTTGTGTAACTACAATGAGAGGGTGAGAGAGGAGCTTGTTGTGTAACTACAATGAGAGGGTGAGAGAGAGAGGAGAACCACCTGGTACTGGTCAGGCACCATCAGTCCAGACGATATTAAATTGTACCGAACAAGGCAATTACTTTGTGAATATGTGCCATCGAGATTAAAATGGGGCGGCACAATGCACATATCCTCACCACTGCTGCAGTTTGCTTGATATGACGATGATGTTTCATTACTTGCGCCATCATCGTAACTGAGACAATCAACAGTAATAACAATAAACAAATCCTGGATTAATGAAATATCCGCGGAACAGCTCGTAACAATTTAGATGTGATCCCACTATGATGAAGCAACTCTCTGAAATTGAGCCTCACACCAGGAGAGCTGATCTAGAATTACCGTCCGTAATTGAAAGTGCCAGAACACTTGCGGTAACACCCCAGAACGGAATGATGTAACTGAAGCAGGACTTTTGGTATTTAGGGACCATGGTGGATGTTCCATTTCATCTACTACTTATTTAATCGCTATATAATCGGTGGAGAGCACACCAGGCCCCGGTGATATAAGTTAGGTTGGTACCATGTGCAAACTTACTAAACATAACGGCGCTTAACCCCATGGCTCTTTATATTATGTATGCACTAGAACAGCTGGTATCGATTACAACCCCAAGCATTATCATCTTTATAGATAGAGTGAAGGAGCGAGGTGGGGGGGGGGGGGTGTAACAATAAACTTCACCATTAGTTCTAATGGCGACTGTGTTCTAATATTGTTCATATCTTACATTCGATCCTTATCTACCAACGTCCAACAACAAGGAACGTGCACTTAGAACAATAACGAAACATAAATGATCGATAATATCTATTATAACTGTAATCAATTCTAAACTATTAGAAAAATGATGAAAAGTTACATTTGGCAGATATCTAATTACAGTTGTCGTAACCCACTGAAAAGAGCTGCAACAATTTCAACTAAACAATTTGACTCAATTCAACCTTTTCAGCGACTTTCTGTGTAACAATTTTTTTCAAAATTAACACTTTTCAGACGGAAAAGACAACGTTATCCTGGATACCCGAGAGCATCCTTTGATTGTCAGTGATAACCTTGTCCAATTCACTGGCGTCTTCGGAGCGGCTGAGATCTTTTCCAACGGGAATAAGATGGCGTCTGGCGACAATTTAATGGTATTATACTAAATTTCAGACAACCAGAATCCTCTATTTCTTGTTGATTGAAAGGAGCATGATGCTTTTTCATTTCAGTTGAACTTCGGATTAGAATTGAGATGCTATCAAATTAAAGAATCTGACGAAATATATTGTCCTTGCTAGAACTGTGATCACGAATAAATTTATTAATTTTGTATTTGATAAAACATGTCGAGCCCATCAACTATTCAACTTTTGCCTGTAGCAAACAATATCAAAATCTAAAAATAACCTAATTCAGATATGGAATAGCGAAGACAACTCAAACTTACCGTACTTCTATGGAATAGTCGGAAAAGCAAACCCTCAAGTGTTCGGAGTAGCTATGGGCAGTCCTGCACCGATGAAAATAAGTTTCGGTGCGAGAAAAGGCAGTGCTACAGTTGTTGATATCACTCAGTTGGGAGGGGATTTCGAAATGTTAATTTTCGTGGGACCATCAAGGAAGGATGTGGCAACACAGTTCGTTCAGACTTTCGGTAAACTTGCTCCGCTGACTTATATTTTATCAGGAAATAAGGGCTTAGGTAGAGGTAACGAGATCTACTGAACTAATTCGTTAACTCGAAGAAGTGGATATGATTCCTATACTCTATTTACTCTAAATCAGCAGCTATCCAACAAACAAACAACCCAATTAACCCGCAGGCCTTCCGAACAGAACCCCTTGGTGGAGTCTAGGCACCCTAGTTCACCACGATCCTAACGAAGCCATAAACAGTACCCAATTCAAAATTGATGTGCTCGTCCTCGATAATTTCATCGATGTTCCCGACGATTCGCAGCAAATTAAATCCGTAATAACGTACGTCAACTTGAACTATTCACGATTGTTCGCGCATGTTTACTTACTATCTAAACGATATCTGACGACTTGTATTTCACATGATGAAGTGCTAACTGATGAAGTGCTAATTTGCACCAATTTACAGATACGTTGATCCGCTCGTGCAGCTGGGATTAAATTCTAATGACCCTCCGATCCGGACAGCAGAGGGAGATTACTTTATGGGGACCTTATCCCACTCGGAGATGCCTGGTTCTTTTCGTGCTTACGTCGACTACACCCACCCAATGACAGATTATGATAACCAGTGAGTACTTTCAGAGGGATTATCATACAAGATAAACAATGAAATATTAAAACATGTCATTAAGTTTGCTTGCTTTAAATTAGTTTTTGGACAAATTTATTATGTGATTCAGGAGTGGCGTTAACAATAAGCAACCTCCCGAGAAAATCTAAAAAATATGTTTTCCAGAAATGACAGTATGTATCTTGCGAACCGAGCAGGACACAACTTACGACACAACTATCCTCTGAACTTTGCGGATCTCAATTGCACAGATAACGTTATCAACAATTCACCCTTTCTCAGCCTCTCAGATAAACCTCTTTTCAATGGTTCGTAAGTTAAACACAAGTAATTATTTTGTAAACATCACGTCTTTATCGGGCTTACCGGTGAACTTTTATTTTACAGCTTCCGATGCAATATGATCAAACGCTTTTTTTAATCATAAATACTCCTTGAATATCTATGCACAGCTCTGTAAGTGTAACAAATATATTCAAAGAAAACAATACCGCTTAGATAAATTAATGATACAAAACGAAAACGGTTAAGTTAACTAAGATGATGCGCGATATTTTATGAATTAAATATATTCTGTGGTATCATTAGCGTGAGTTATTGAACTCTTTGGCTTATTTAATCAAAGAGCTCTATACCTAATCCAACTACATTTAATTGGTATAGTGTGAAATTTAACACAGTTGTTTTTTCCCAGATTCATCAAACTTAACACAATATTATTAATATTAAGATTACGATGTTAGTATTCAGAAGGCCTACCGCAATTGTTAGCACAAATTTCGCGTAGTAACGCAAGTTTAGATCTACAATAATGTGTGGATCATAATAATATATTAGATTTATTTCATTTTGTTCCAGGTACAATTTGCCTAGATTACATCCACACCGGCAAAGGTCACACCGGAAAAGATCTCGAAGGTCTGAATGCGGTACATAGACGGATTCACAACCGACACGGTACCTTGTAAGTTTATTCTATGAACTCTAATGGTACACAAGAAATTTCCATTTGAAATACTCACATTATAAAAAATGAGGACGTAAAAAGTATTTAATATCGCAGGCAGGCTAAGATTTTGCACCAATATCGGTCGATGGATAGGGATAGTTTTATTCAGATCAGCGATAGTGTCAGCTTGGGAGCAGGACAGTATACTGCAAAGTATATCGAGATTGCCACAAGAGAGGACCTTCTCCAGGTAAGGGAGGCACCCCACATTGCCCCACATCATTTGTCTTGTTTGTGATGTACCAGTACCACCTGGTGCCAACACACCAACTAAATTAACAGCATTTCAAAACTAAATCGTTAAATTAGTCTTGTAATTTTATAAAAGTTTACACTTTCCCTGGCAGTTGATACCGATGATTATTTGGTATGGAAATGTAGGACTACTGGCGACTACAAGACTAGCCCCTGGTGTGACTGACAATGAAATGATATTAAATTACCACAAGCTTAATGGATTCCTATTGTTGACCTCAGGTACTCAAGAATTTTAAGGTTTCTTGGGAATTGTATTAAGGTTTCTAATCGTACGTTATTAAAATGAGTGCAGACGACACCATAAACAATTAAGTAGATTCAAGTATAATGAAAGATCGGGCTTGGTGAATGAATAAAATGAAAATGATATCTTTTGTCCAAACCTTTATTCAATATTAACTTATAAAAATCTATGATTAATGATCAACCTTTGATAAGAAATATACATTTTTGCTTTCTTATCCCCAAAATGAACCCTTATCGCACAGGCGACGAATCTGCACTGTCAAAACTGAACAGCGCTGCACTCGCGGAGATAAAGGAGTTTATCAAGACAAAATACCATCTCTACCCGGAATGGCTAACTGCTCTCCACAAATCCAGTCTCACCAACGGACTCCCCGTGATCCGAGAGATGTCCTTCAACTTCCCTGGCGATGTTCTATTAGCTGGATCAGATCACGGACTACAGTTCATGGTGGGCGATAAAATTGTCGTGGCTGCGGGAGCCTTGTTGGGGAGTGAGACGAGCGTTTATTTACCGACATCTCAGAATGACACCTGGTACAGACGAAACCAAAACAGTTACCAGAGAGTTGTTCCACAAAAAGGTAATCGGTTGCTTTCGTTCATCTTTAATTTCTGCTTTTCAAAGGTGCGACAACCTTTAATCAGCGATGTTATGAACGGTTAAACTGATGTGACAAAACGCTGTAAACAGCTGAATCGTTATAGCTGTCTCATTTCAGTTAAAAACTGATCTCAGGATTTAAATGATTATTACGAAGATCTCTTAAAGACAAGCGTCACAGAATCAATCACACAAAAACTCTAGTATTTAGAATTGAGGTGCATGCCTCCCTCGCCTCACCTTTCTAACAAGCAATATGAGATAAAGTTAATATTAATATTATATAACTTTAATCAAATCAAAAATTGAACATAAATTAACGTCTTAAAGTTAAACATTGAGTAACCCAATTAAATTTGACATTTTAATATTATTGAATATTGGCTAACTAGCTTGTGACGTGCCGTCTCATTATAAAGAGTATTATATAGCTACGTAGTCATGATCCTGAAGCCAGTTTAAAGCAAGTTGCCAGCCATGATTATGCTATGAGGAATTTGTGAAGCGCCAAAGCTACGTTGGGCGAAACTTTTAACTGCATGAACGCTATCCGCAGTCGAATATACCCACTCAAATTCATGTCAGATATAATAAATACCAAGAAATATTTCAAGAAATGACGACTGTTCATCAGTTCAGGTCTCGCATGTACTCATTCCACCCATAAAAGCAGCTAATATATTGTAGTTGTACCTACCTTAAATTCAAATATAACGATACTCCTGTTTCATCAGGTAAAGTAACGATAGACTCGAACGAGGACCCCTCACAACTCTATTTTATAAAAGGAGGGAGTGTCCTCATGACAAGCAGACTCTCTGATATTGACAAGATGAGTGGCAACCCAATCGAGACTGTGAAGTAAGAAAATGAATATACATTTATAATTGATTATGATCAATAATGCTGTGCTACATGGTTATGACATTAGAAGGTTAAGGGTCGTCGAAGTCGAACTCAAAATTACGATGATATGATGAGGTATTTAAAAGCATGGTTAAGCAGTCAAAGAATATTAAATTCAAAAGCAAATTGTCTCGTTTTGCAAGAAGCCATTGACAGTAAATGGTTATTTTATGCAACTTTCAAGTATTAGTAACAGTTTCAACAAAATTAAACGTATTACGATGAAATTTCGGGTGGAACCTCAAACATCAACGAGAGATCCTTTTTGTCACTTAATTTTGAAATAACTATTATGATTTTGCGCAATCTCAAGTTCAAAAGGCCAAAGGGTGGTGGCTAATTAGTGTTTCGCAATTTTGAATAATATGACGCTGTAATTGGATGGCAGTGCAATCAGCCCATGCAAAATATGTGGCAATTTGTGGTAATTTATGTATGTTAAATTATGACCCCGAGGGGGAAAATTTGTGAACTGTATATAAGTATATAGTCCAAAACTTAATGCCCGAGTCTTATCTGTGATTCTTTGTAAATCAGAGTAGTAGCACAGAATAAATCAAAAAAAGGATATCAAAAGCAATAAAAAATTTTTGCAGGCTAGAATACGTTGAAATAACGATATTTCTAAGCGGGACGGAAACATCCGAAACAATTTACGAGACATACTATCTGAGAGAACAAGATGATTTGCTCCTTCAAGTGGCTGTAAGTGTGGACAGCATTTCTGAAGGAGTCAGAATCACCATTCAACCTACTGGGGATGCTCTAGCAAAAAGTTCATCAGATGAACGGTTAGTAAATTATATTACTGAACATACCGTGATCCTACTAAGACATGTTGACATTAGAAGGTTAGGGGCGTCGAACTCAAAATTCCCAAATTTCCCCATGAATAATCAAAACAAAAGAATTAGCCTCTGCAGTCTGCACCCATAGCAACATTGTAGTTGTACAACAATTGCGAACAAAACCAAGTAAAGAGCACCCTCACTAAGGGTAATAAACTCAAGCATTATAAAGGTCACAATATATTGTTTTGAAGCTGTATCACTTTCTAGGACTTGGAACCAAATCATGATAGCAGCCGGAGGACTCCGCGGAAAAGTGTCCCACATCACAATTAACGGGAACAGGTTATCTGGTATAAGCTACAGCTACGATGCTGAAAACTGGAGGGAATCTTCTCTGAGCATTCTTGAGGACAGTGATATGAACACCACCCCTTCCTTGCATAAGACTTATGATATCATGATATACTATAAAACAAATTAATCTTAGATGATTTAATATAAAAGCCAGTACGCTTCACTTGAATCGTCGATTCAAGTTTAATCTTAACTATTAGTATTAGTTTGATTCACAGTCAGAAAGGTAATAACTTCAAAAATATAACGATTTAACAATATTCGACTTGTATTTTATCGTCGGTATTTTAACGTTTTTATTTTCACATGCTTATTATATTTAACGTTTTTATGTAGGGTTATATTTAATTTAGATGATTCCTACCACAAGTATTTCTTCATGACCGAAAATTTGAATCTTATCGAAGGTAAAATTAATACTAATTTGTTTTGAATAGTCGAATTGCACTGTACATGACGTACTATTCAAATAATATGAAGAACAAAATATTAACGACAGTCATTTGCATCGGCAAGAGTCCAGCGATTCAGCAAATTTCAAGTGTTCTTATTTCAACAAATTAGTACATTGAATACTTATGGTCTGATATTCAGTATTTGTGTGACAAAGTGGTAATAATAATTGTTGTTAAACGAATGAATGTAAGGTACAAGCTTTGTACATATAATAATACTGACCGTCTTTCCGTATCCGTTGATAAAAAGTGTTTGCTGCGGTGAAAACGATCGTCCAAAAATAATTTCATCAACCACAGAGAATTATTTGACACTATTTACAATTTGGTTAGGTAAGACGTAGAAGATCTTTAAAGGAGCGTCATCCGTTCTCTAGACCAGCTGAAAGGTATTTAACCTCACTACAACATATTCTACTATCAGCGGGATCTGGCTGAACAGTGTTCAGTGAACACATGATGTTCTGGCAGAGCGTTGCCTCACGGCAAGTTTATTGTCAATAAGGTACAGCTCTGATTTGAGCTGAGGATACGTCTGTATATTTGCTCGTTTGAGGATCTGCAGGTACTGTCACTTGTCAGTCTTAGTCTGGTCCTCCAGCCAGCCTTCATCGTGCAGCACTCGCTTTATCAGACTCTGGTAGTTGATGTCGCCTTTGCTGTTCGACTGGGAAGTTTGCTATATCAACATATAAGATCGTTAGCAACAGCATGGCATTATAAGAGTTGAGACACTGATTTAATGGGTGCCAGCGCAGATGGATAAATTCAATCTTTGTGGCGAGACTGCACCAAAACGTTTTACAAGTATCTGTACAAAGATCAAACAGTGTTTCTAATAGGAGCTTTTTTTCGTTCACCTGAACAAGGGAGAGCCATTCCTCTGCCTCGTCCTCGTCTAGTGGATCCCCTATCATGGTCAGGTGATCTTTCAGCACGGTTCTATTTGCGTAGCCTGTCTCAGTGGGATCAAACACGCTAAACGCAAACATCAGGTCTTCATAAACGCTCCAGGAGCCAATTGCCTGAAATTATACAATCAAATATCAAAACTTCTGACTTTTGATAGGATATTCATACTGGCTGTCAATTAAACCGTGAATTTTGTATAAATATTATGATTTATATAACACGGAAAATACATATTGTGTGGTAGAGATAGCATTAAATCATTTTTTAATTTTACCGTTTCGAGGGAATCAACGAACTGTTTGTATGTGAGCTTTCCTTTCGGCGTATTCTGTTCAATAATCATCTCCCGGATTTGAGGTTCTGTTGGATTCAAACCCAAAAACCTTAGAGCCTGTCCCATCTCTTTTTCTGAAAAATTACGCCACGGTATTAATCAGTTTTACTGTGTCAGTGTGCAATTTCATGTACAGAAATTTAAAATTCTGTGAGACAACTAATTTAACAAACTTTTATTAAGCAAGATGGCCAACTCTTTAAATTAAGTAAAATAACCGACTCCTAAACGTTTTATCTGTTAAGCCTACCAGTTAGTTTTTCGTCTCCATCCTTGTCGACCATCTCGAAGACCTCCTTCAAGACGTCATCCCTATGAAACTTCCAATCTCGACACACTTCTTTAAGGAAGATTTTCCTTTCATCTCCTGGTACTTTAGGGTCTGTAATCAGCGGTTCTGAAGCTGACATTCTGTAGTTGACTTTGCCTGAAATTTTGTGTATTCATTTAAAGATAATAATGCACGGTATCTTTAATGATGATCGGGTAAATCAGCTCTAACATAAAATCATAATCATGTTCATGATTTGATGCCACTTTTAAAATTATTTTCTTCCCGAGTTCAGCCTTACAATTTGCATTTTAAAGGCAATAATATTTAATATGCTTCTTAAAAATTGATAAAAATTGAAATAAGCAACAAAATTTTTAGAGTCTTTCAGTCTTTAAATCAATATCAAATGTCTCCTTCACGTTCAACAATCTCCATCTTGGTTTCTATTCCTCAAGAAATTTTTCTTTTCAGCGGGTGATGTCTTGAATAGTGTGAAAATCAGAGCTGGAAAACTATGTTGGCTTTTCATACATTCCATTTTAGAAGCAGTAGAGTACCCGTGCGTCCCAGAACTCAAACTCCCTACCTTGTTCGCTCGCGTCCTTTTATCTCTCAACCAGTCTTCATATCTATCATCGTATTCAACATACTCCACACATGTTTTGAGTCTTCCAAGCTTAAAAGGGTTCAAGGCTTGTCCCACGGTTTCTGGGAAGGCTGTCAGTGATTGACCAATGTTCCCTCTTTCCTTCCAAGGTTCGAATATTGTCTCCAAATATCTGGTCTGTCGTTGATACCATTGGTAGTCAACGTTAGAATGATGAATCCAGAATAAGGGATCTTCTGCGGCTCTTTCGGTAAAGAAGAGGCCTGTTTTTTCTCCACCGACTATGTAATGAGGAATTCCATGTTCATGCCTCAAGTCGGCTTCAGATCGCAGGGCATTTTTCCAGCTCAGAATATTCTGAATTCTCTTATAACTGGCAGGAAAAACGTTGTAAGTGAATTGTCTTACCAAGCACTGACCTTCCAGATCTTGATAGCCATATTGTGGCGAAAAGTAACCATTGCTTGGACATTGATCTTCAGTTGTTAGTTGTTGTTCACCAGTTCTGGCATTGTAATTCAAATTGGAACCAAAGTATCTCCAGTTGAAAATGGAGCTTTCCCACCACCGGGCAACGTTCTTGGTCCAGTCCCAATACGGCACAGTCAGTCGGCAATCTACTTGCCTGAGGAGGTTCTCAATCTTCAGCAAGTATATCCTGTGCCAAGGGTAAAACTGTACTCTGTCATGGATTCCTTCCACCCAGTACAGTTCGTGGATGTAAAGCAGTCTCACCCAGTTATTTCTCAGCCGCCAGCCAGCTCTTCCCGTTCCAATATTGTACACAGCATTGAGAAATCTTGTCTTTTCATCATGAGTCAGGGCATCCCAATCTTTTCTCTGTCTGCAGCAATATCTTCTTCCTTTTATACATGTGCATTTTAATCTACATTTCCGTGTTATAGTGTTTCTTTTACATCTGAAGTTGTTCGAGGGGCGAAGGCCGAAAGCCTTAACCTTTTCACTGTCTAGAGAAATGCTCGATGGTGTGCTATCCGAGTCAATCCAAGACTCAGGTGTAATTTGGGAGATTACTAAACCCACGGATAAACCTAAAATGAGAAGACAAACCATGATGCAGTGGTGCATCTGGCATCATGAAAAAGAGGAAAAGCAACACAGCGGTAAATTGGGTTCATATTTCGATTCATAGTCTAAACAAAGAGTTAAACATATCCAACCAAACCAATCCGTAACTTTAAACTTACCTTTTGTAACAGTTGTTTATCACTCAACACGAGGTACACTATTGTGACATTTATCAGGCAAATACTACAAAGAATGTTAGTAAAAATGTCAATGATATTTATTGGGTGGGTATTATATTTATAGCTGTACTATGGATGAGCAAACTGTAACTGTTTCATCATCAGAGACCTACCCATTTATAATTAATAATCAAACTGTAAACGAAACATTCATTCCTCCCGAATTCTGGTTATTAAGTGGTTCGGACCATGCGACTCCGCCTGGTTGTTAGATTACAGTCGATAAAGGCATCACAAGCAAGGTTGGTAAGGAAAACGGGCCGAATATCGCGGACTGTCAGACAGGAATGGCTGACTGGCATAATATACGGTGCCTATTGGCGACAAGTATTATACTATTATATACGCAACTGGTAGTGTCAAATGCTGCCATGTTAGTTAGGACGCCTAATTATGTTGATGGGCTGTCTTTATAGCTGCTTGAGATAATATACACACCATTTGGTGAATGATATTTCAGTTTCAGTATAGCTCCTGCCGGAGGAATCAGAGGGAGAGCACAAATTCAGAAAATGTGAGAGCTGAATTACAAATAAATATCCACAAGCTAGCTGTGATATCACCAGTACCATGCTCACCAGTTTGCCAGATTGTTAGCCAGGTTATTGTACGTACTACTACGTACTACATAATTATACATTACTAATGATCGCTGGATCTTAGACGATAACGTCATACACGTGGGAGACCAGGCCTTGTGTTAATACTACTACTACTACTACTATAGTAGTCACTACTACTACTATACGACTCCTAACTTAACTGCTGAACTTTCTGAGTGGCTCGAAACATTCAGATAAAAATTAAAAAATGAGCAGTTAGTTCAGTACATTGATCGACTTTTTGTTACATTCATCCGTAATGGTACTGGTATGTTCAATCCGCAATTAACTACAATTACTGAAATCGTTGGAAAATATGCTTGACGTAGAGTTAATTACAAGGAAACGATAACCACTAACCTTATTAAGATATCGCTACTTCAGAATATCATATGATTAATCAATTAATATGACCACAGGGTAGTACAGAGAGAAAAGGTCCATAAAATGGTAGATTTTTGTATGATTGTATTGGTAAAGCTCGTTGGCAGCATCAAGGTTTACAATGACATAAACTTTACAATGACTAGATTATTGATGATAATTAGAATGATTATTTATGTGGTGACCGAACAATTGGATCACAGTTGAGTGATTAAAGAAAAGAAAGCACTAACAAAACTGTCTGAATGATATTACCACATTTAACTGTAGAACAAAATTCGGATTAATCTGGAGGTATTCTTAATTCTAGCTAATACCCAGCTAACCAGCCCGCCATATCCGTTCTGTCCAGCGCCAATGGTGGGCCAATGTCACCAAATTAAACACAATTAACAGGATTTATTTCCCCCTGTGAATGCATAAACCAACTATGAATATTAAGCGATATTTTGGTACAAAGTCCTTGGTTCTATTTCTAGAGATGCTTTATATTAGACCGCTGATTAAGGATAACAAAGAAGTTTATAATCGATTTGGGGACTCCAAATAATTATTATATCAAAGTTCTAAACAAGGGATAGTTAAAAAACAACGCCCAAGTCTAATCTTTCCCTAAAACAAATAACTAAATATCAAAAACTTCATTGTAATTTCTGCCAATATCTCTTGTCATAAGCTAAATTACGGAGATAATACAAATCAAAAATATTATTTATATAAAAATTAAACTACTGGAGTAAGGTTAAAATTATAATATAAGCCAACATCGATGCAAAATAACATTGGCAGTTAGTCGACAATCATTGCTCCAAGGTCATGAGAAGGAATAATTGAAACAAACATGGACATGTCATACTTAACGAGCAACAGGTACAGCCAAATCGGGCCTTGTGGATGCAAATAGCTAGGCATAATATTGAGGTCACCGGTAAATAGAGGCATGATTCGTAATGTTTAATACATGAAATCAATACTTGGGGTAAAGAAAATAGGTGCGATAACTAGCGGCACAGCTAATAGAAGCTCGGCTGACACCTGTACAGTGATAACGCATGTATACCAGTCAGCCCTCAGATGAGAGCTCAGCCCTCCCAGGTAAGCACATTACACAGAGCTGACCGGCTCTCCCGGTACATTATACCGGGGTCCGCACAATAGGCAAGAGCTACATTAGAGCAACTAGATTCGAGCTGTGGTCTCTCCAAAGTGTAAACGGTCGGATACAAGTCGTGCTGGGGTCACGTGTAATGGGATAATGTTTGTTCTTTGCAATATCACGGTCTCTCTCTCTCTCTCTCTCTCTCTCTCTCTCTCTCTCTCTCTCTCTCTCTCTCTCTCTCTCTCTCTCTCTCTCTCTCTCTCTCTCTCTCTCTCTCTCTCTCTCTCTCTCTCTCTCTCTCTCTCTCTCTCTCTCTCTCTCTCTCTCTCTCTCTCTCTCTCTCTCTCTCTCTCTCTCTCTCTCTCTCTCTCTCTCTCTCTCTCTCTCTCTCTCTCTCTCTCTCTCTCTCTCTCTCTCTCTCTCTCTCTCTCTCTCTCTCTCTCTCTCTCTCTCTCTCTCTCTCTCTCTCTCTCTCTCTCTCTCTCTCTCTCTCTCTCTCTCTCCTCTCTCTCTCTCTCTCTCTCTCTCTCTCTCTCTCTCTCTCTCTCTCTCTCTCTCTCTCTCTCTCTCTCTCTCTCTCTCTCTCTCTCTCTCTCTCTCTCTCTCTCTCTCTCTCTCTCTCTCTCTCTCTCTCTCTCTCTCTCTCTCTCTCTCTCTCTCTCTCTCTCTCTCTCTCTCTCTCTCTCTCTCTCTCTCTCTCTCTCTCTCTCTCTTTCTCTCTCTCTCTCTCTCTTTCTCTCTCTCTCTCTCTTTCTCTCTCTCTCTCTCTTGTAATATTGTATAATTGTTGGTAAAAGTGTGTAAAAGTGTGAGAAGTAACCCAAAGGAAGGGAGAGCAGAGCTAGAGATACAGGTCATCATCAAGGAGCCGGGAGCTAGTTAACTTTAAGTTATACCTTTGGTTTGAGTAATCATCATCTTATCGTTAGCTTACAGTGTCTTTAGATGAATAGGATTGTTGAATAAATTGAACATTTCTTGGGTAAATCACTTTTACGTCAGAATAAAAATGTGAAACAGCAAATTTAACACTGAATGAATGCAAATGCAATTGGTGAATCTCAAATGCAATCTCTGAAATTGTTCCTTTTGTCAATGAGTTATGCTGACATCCCTGCCCATCATTAGAATTCAAACCATTCCAAGTTTAAATTACCATGACCACCATAGCAGATTAGTCGCAGTCTCACATACAAGCACAAAATAACTAAACTTGTTAAAACCTGTCACAATCGACATAATAAAACCAGTTTAAAATATGCCAATCAAGCAGAAACTGTTTTTAAACTTTCGTCCTCCCAAATAAACATATTTTGAGTCTCACGGTCCTGCCTTAACCGCGCTATCATCTTTTGTTCCATGAACCGCTTCTCTTCATCATATCTGAAAATAGACAACACTGTAGTAATTTTCCAAATCTTTTGAGATAAATGAGTATTCCTGGAGAGCCTTGATTTTAATTTTATGCTATTATGATAATACGATATAACGCTTTTCCCTTAAAACTCTTAACTTTTTAAACTTACGAGCTAGAAAACTTGCTGACAATGATAGTCATGGGAAGGGCAAGGATAACAATCCCCATGACAACAACCAGACTGCCAAATATCCGACCAAGGTGGGTCCTAGGTGCGACATCTCCGTAGCCAACTGTTGTTATGGTGACCACTGCCCACCAGCAACCCTGTGGTCATCGAGTGTTACCACTTCAACATATTATTCTGCACGTTGACCACTTGCTCAACAAAATATGATATTAATATAGAACTAAAAGAAGAGTGTTACTGAGGATGATGGTGGAGAAAAGCACCAGAAAGGTAAAAGAACAGACAACTGACCATTACGTTTTCAAAACTCCAATCAACACAATCTGATTATGAACCTCGGAACAAATATCCATACTTGAAGGATATACAAATTATTACAGTGGAGCACTCACCTCAAGAATAGATTTGAAATCATGATTGTCCGAATCTCCGTCTGTACACTCGATGTAATACATAATAGTTCCACATGTGAGCACGAAGATTAGGATTAGTAATAAGAGCACTAGGAACTCTTTTGCTGCTCCCGATATAACCTGGATTGAACAAGAGAATCAAGAGGTATTACGTTTTTCATTTGTAACTGGCAGTTTTAACTTCAATACAATCGTGTAGATCAATCTCTCAGCTAATTCTTAGATTCAGTTCCACAAATCTAACCTTCATCACCACAATGAGCTCCTTGGAGTGCCGCACAAATTTGAATATCCTCACAATTCTAAACGTCCTACAGACTCTTAGAGCCACATAGCCGTGTTGTTTGGTAGAATCTGTTGTTTGAGACATCATGTCGGCGATAAGACCGATGTAGAATGGTAGAATGGATAGTATGTCCATGATGTGCATCGGAACGGTGAGAAATTTGATCATGTTCTTCCAGGTTATGAGACGTATAAACAAATCAACACTGGAATGAATGGTTACAGGGAAACTACCTGGCAATGATAAGAAGGGATTATACAAATTTCAGTATTCAATTTTTTTAATCATTGCGGGAAATAAATGTCATTAAAAACAATAAATTTTAAAACCACCAAAAGAGCAAACCTGAAAAAGGCAATGACAAGAGTATCTAGAACAAGGAAGAACATGTAAAGAGGCTCCTTGTTATCAGTAAAGTAGATCACAATTTCAGGGATAGTTTCCATCACCAGGAGAGTCAGGGAGATACAGATGAAAATGATATCCACCACCGCCCAAACACATGCTCCTTTTGAGTAGTGTGGGTTGTTCATGAACTCTCGGATCTAAATAAGTAGTACTTTATAAGTAGTAATTTATAATGTGGTTCAAGTGTGAAACGGGTATTAAATCTGTGACCATTCTCAAAAGAATATTCCAAATAAAAAGGATTATAGACTAAAAACTATTTCAATTAAACTGATGTCTTTAATTGTATACCAATTATAAACCAATTATAAACCAATTATAAACCAATTATAGAGCCTAATTGAAACCACTTACCTTTTGCTTTAAGGTGGTCGGAACGTATTTCTTCTTGATGGCCTCCTCAACGGCCCCAAAAATATCATCTAAAGAAATCTTGTAGAACTCCAACTCAGTATTGACAATATCCTCATCAATATTCGTCGGAGGCTTAAAAACTCCTTTAGATTGGTAAAAATACAATATGGCGTCAAACATTGACCTATTCCTGCGGAATATTATCCGTCAAAACAAGTCGGCAATGGTATGTCAATACCTGTAAATAAGTGGATAAATTAATGAATTGTCAAAGAAATATTGTTTACTAGGCAGCTATATTCCCGTTTGATCTTCATTAGAGTCCAATGACCGTGAAAATATTCACAAGAAGCGTACCTGTTGAAATAGTACATTCCTATTTCAGGATGAAAAAAGTCTTCTCTCTCCGAGGAGCCGAGGAGAGTTTCAGGGAAGTAGGCCAGAGTTGATTCTCGAGTGATGTAAACCGAGCCACAAACATTGATGTGGAGTAGTTTGTCCTTCCTCCTGATCTGTTATATCCGTCAGACATGATCAAAATATTGGAGGTGCTCATTTAGCAAACCAACCTTACAGTATCTTCATTCGATCTTCATTAAAATTTATAACAACAAGTTTTATATTTGAATATCAGCGTTGGAACTTATCTTATAATGAAAAACTTAGCGTACTTTTTTGGGCGAAGCAGTGGTATCCTTAGGCTCAGCCTCACGCAGAGCTATCGTGCAGGAATCATCAACATGATTGTTATTATCTCCGTTAATTTCGTCATGGTTTGTGGGTAAGTTGTTCATAAGCAGGTATTCGCCGTCTCTTGAACTTGTAATAGGGAAAACATTAGATCATTTATTAAGTAACAAAATGTATGTAAGACTCTGGAATAATAAAAGTTTATAATCCAAATCGTAAAATGTACCCGTTTTGTTTTAAAGACCCGAGGGCCACCCATAATCAAGGGCTTTGAAACCGGTTTATTAAATACAATATAATATAAAAAATAAACTGCGATCGAAACATTCATGTCGATACTAACTGAAATAATATGATCTGTAGGCAAAATAATAATACTGACACATAATTAAGATACATGATATAATAAAATAAATATCTCTTTCATATCCACACTAAATACCCAATTTAATGAATTAAATACTTACCCCCGGTGATACAAAGTCGAGCCAGCAGCGAATCCGCTATCATCAGTATTAACTTCCATTCGTTCATTCTAAAAGTACCTTCAATACAGAGTTTTAAAAACTTGACTTGCAAAAAATCCGATTGAATAACTTCTGCTCTTAATTTATTTATCACTTATCAAATTCTATACAATAATAATACACGACTTCAGGCAGTCATCTGACAACAAACTTGACAGAGAAGATCACACTATCCGAAATAAAGGAAACCAAGGAACAAATGCTGAATGGGAGCATTGTTGAGGAGTTTCCTGCTTTGGTACGTACTCAATTGTCATAGCAACATAAAGGCACGTGCTGCCGATTGAATATCTCAATTCTAGCTTACCAGCAACTATTCCTATCCCTCATTCAACCCACAATCTATAAGTCTGGACAACTAAAGGAATCATATCACTATCAGACATCAGTACTATTCGGTGGAAACCACTAGGGAGGGACCGGTGCCGATATGAAACCACATAGGTTTATAAGTAATCTTCTACCAAAAACTAATACAATTGCCTGGACTCCCAGACATTTTAATATCAGATACCTGTAGGGGTAAAGTTAGAGGAGCATTCAGATTACATGATAACATTTCCCCATGATGGCCTAGTAAGAGCCAATCCCAGGCAACCAATATGTCATATCAGTTGTGCGGGTTTGATGAGATTGGCCCGAAATACTGGTCATGATTATTGATGTAAAACTCTATTTCGGCCATAATATTGTTTGTCTGTGCGACCTAGTGAAATTCTCAATATGCCTTTGCTAATAATATAATTAATCACCAACATAATAATTAATATGACGAAACGTTAAGTTATTGCATATGAAAAACATGGAAATATTCATCCAATTCTTGAACTTTGTAGATTATTCGAGTTAAGTAGTGAATTCTTACTCATACTCATAGTAAATAATATAATAATTAAAACTTTAACAGTAATTATCGAACGATCTGCATTTTAGTATTAATACGACATTTAAAAAAATAATTTAATGATTTTACCTGGGTCCTCAAACGTGAATACCTTACTCGGGATTATTATGACCGGGATAAAGTGGCGGGTTTAGGGTAATTTCGCCATATTTTTCCCGAACCACATTTTCACCGGTCGTTAATAAACCCGCCGACTCAGCTTTTAGGGTTCCCAAGGGGTATGGGTGCTCATATTTTAATGGTTGTCTTATATTCACTAAAGAAGACTATTGGGACACTTGTTGTAGGTTTTTCGACTTCATTTGGCTAAAATTGCAAAAAATTCACCTTTTTGCCCAATTCTTGTCATATATCCTTATTGTCAAAGTTGATTTAAATAGGCCAATTTTTAATTTCTTAGGTATTGACTATCTCTACATAATGAAATAGGACTCAAAGTAAAAGTAACAGTTAAATTAAAACTCGAATTAATTAAAACGGTCAATAACATGAATCAGTTTCATCAGTCATTTATTCATAATTCTAAACAATGTGAACGATGCATTCTTTCGAAGATTTTCTACAAATTGAGTCATAATGGTTATTTGATACACGTAAACATGTAATGGTAATTCAAAACAACGAATTTGCTAGAGTCTACTTTCAACAATTATTGATAATTCGACTTGTTTCACAAGTTTTAGCAATGCGAAAATTTCTGAACCTGCTTATCTCTAATAAGGAAATTTACATCTGAGACAAAATTTTTGAATCTAAAATTGAAAGGTTGGACACCGGTAAAATGGCGACCGGGAAAATGTGGTGGGTTTTGAGCAATTTCGCCATATTTTTCCCGAACCATATTTTAACCGGTCGTTAATAAACCCGTCGTAATAATCCCGAGTAAGGTATATAGTTTAGAACTTCTAACTTGCATTCGCAATTCAATGAAGACATGAAGTGAATCTAATAGCCTTGAATAATTCAAGCGAGCATTATTGGTTTTTATACTTGTTGATTATACGTGTTGATTTTGCTGTTCGTACATTTGTCATTGAATCTTCGTGGCCAATCTGCGCCAATCAGTGGAAACAAATAAATTTAATACAAAGTACAACGGAACTTCAAATCTCGGACCACGTTTGTACCAGTTTATAACCGGATCAACCAATGTCAATATTCCCATGGCTCAGGCTGATTACACTGTAAATGGGTTCAATCTACACCAATTACGCTATCTAACCGTTTTATCTGCAGTACCAACGTATTATTGGCATCATTGAATTCTGCTACTGAATACTATCTCTAGCCATCACATTTAAACAACTATTTTAAGCTTACCTGAAATTCTACTGAAATATGCTGATAATGTTATTCAAAGAATCTGTAGCGCTATACGACACCGAAAATATTATTGTGGTACTTTCCGATGCATGACGTATGCATTACATTGTACGATAAAATTAGCCTTAAACCGTTGTCAGGACGACAATTCGGAAGGGCATGAACATCTCATAAGATCAAATTTCGTTTATTTGCTAATCCCGTATCACCGTCCATCGGTAGAAATGGCATCAATCGTTCCTCAATTCTCAGTATTTATTTAAAATTCAAGTTCATTTAAAAGCTTTTGTTTTATAATTAATCGAAGTTAATATTTTCACGTGAAAGGATAATAACTTCGAGTAAAGTTGAATCCTTTTTTGTAAAAATCATGAAGCAAATGGATATACTACCTATGCCAACTCAATCATGTAACAATATTCATTGTTGTAAAAAATATTCATTGTTGGATGCATGTTAGATAAAGCTAACAGAATTTAAAGTCAAAGTTATGAATTTTATTGCTCGAATGATTATTATAATACTGTTTTATTCCTTGCTTTTTGTGAGATGTTCTATTCATAGATCAGATAAGTAAGTTAAGTACTTTCAACACTAATATATAACAAATAATTTGAGGCTCTAATGATGTAGTTTTACGAAGATTTAAAGCCTAACGTTGTGTGTTTCCCTTCGTGTCCAAAAGCATTATAAGTTAAGTAGTTAGTATAGCAGTAAGTACGATCAATTATCTTTTAGTCTATCGACCGACACCAGTTGTTTTCGTCTTTTGGAACCGTCTGGATAGTATTTCTGAATTTTTAAACAGGCTATGAAAGTTGAACCCTTTATCAATATTATATAATATGTAATGTATGTGTAATATGTAATGTATTGTCGTTTTATTTACGATGCCAATGAAATCCACAATGATATTACTGTATCTAACTCAATTATTTGAATGGTTGATGACTAACAATGCAGGAGTTACCCATGTTTCTAGTTGACCGCATCACGTGATGCTTGTTTTAACATTTTGTTATCAAGTACGTAATATTCAGGAAGCTTGTGTTTAAATGTCTGATGAATGGAACTGGTGGTTCTGGTACGTTTAGATTCGGTAGAATGCGCTGAATATTGATCTACTTCTAAACCTACATTTTTTCAGTTGGACTTTTCACTTTTTAGTGACCATGTGTTGACCATCAAAAGTGACCATATAGTAACCACAAATCTGCAAATAGGTACAGTGGCGATCGGCTATATTTCGGTTGTTATGGTAACAGCCCTCTATTATCCAGGTATTTGTTTTTAGAGGGCTGTTAGAGGGCTATTACCATAACAACCGTTAATAGAAGGTCGTCATTGCACGTGTTTTCCCAACAAATGTTACAGTGACGATATAATGACGATATAAAATGACCATAGTGCGGCTCCCTAAACTTGTCATGCACATCTCAACAGTTCAAGGTTCATTTCAGCAGTACACGAGCTGCAATAATCACTACTCCCTGCATTAGGAGTGTATAAACTGTAAAACGAACACCTTGTGCATCAATGAATGAGTATGTTAAGTAGGTGCTATGTGTCTAGATTGAGATATATCCGTGCATTTGGTCATGCCGCATTGTTTTCTTGATGACGAGTACTAGTAGGACTAAAGCTGTGCGTAAGTTTTTCTTGTGAGCTGGATGAGATGTGTTTAGTCCTACTCTGAATTGTGAAACATTTTGTAAACGGCTTAGTTCGATGTATTTTATAGCAAAACCCATCTTAAATTAAATTGAACAGTTGACTTATGCGGTATCTTTCTTTGTGCCAATATAAACCAGGCTTACCATCAAAACTCACCGTCGTACTTGAATAACTGATAGTGTGACGGTTCCTGTGCGGTAAAAATATACCAGTGCGGTAAAAATATACCAGTGCGGTATAATATAATTTTCCTGTCGAATCAGTTTGCTTGATCAAATGGTTAGTTCCTTGTACAAATAATGCTAGGCTTTAATAAATATTCAACTTTTTTCGTTGTTAACATGCATTATGCCGAAGGTTTTTATATTTTTTGTCATATTTTTTATTTAAAGATTTAACTATATTCAAGTTTGATAACAAGTGGTTACTTTTACCGCAGGAAGTTATAATAGCTTTATGTGCATGTCATCGTTTTCTGGGCGTTTTAACTAATTGTGCTGTCATTTTGAGTTACCTCTGAGATGAAAGAGAGAATCAGATTAATACTTAAAATACGCATTAAAACGTGACGAGAGTATCAATTTCAGTGAAAGTGTAAATTTCAATCATCTAAGGAGCCGACTGACTGAAATATAGATTACATGTAAGATACACTTACACTCCATTACTGACAGTTTAATATCTTTCAGCGGGTTTTAGATAGAAGAAAAATACGCAAACGGCTATCTTTCTGTTCTAACTTTAAACTGTTTACTGCATTGTTCTGTATAGATCAGCGGTGGATTAATTAAAAAGTGATTTAAACACGCCACTAAACGCATTACCACGTTCAAGAGTTGAAAGTCTGTAAGCTTCTCTCGCACCGTGTGACGCGGCACTTAAACAATCACTGAAAATTTCTAATTATTTGTATTTTGTCACGCTTGATCACGCGGACTTGTTTGTCACACTGGCACTAAATGGCACTAAAACAGTAAAGCTGAGTTCCGGGTTACTGGATATCTCACAGCTCTGTTTCTCAAGAGATCGCTCTGCTTGCCACATTCACGCAATCCAAACTCTATGCTATTGCGATGAATACAGCTTGGATTCTAAAATCACAATTGCTTTCATTCACACTGCTTGTTACGGCAATTTCGAACATAATGATCGGTGGAGTTCACTCTAATTTGCTTTGATTCCATGTGTACCACTTTGTCTTGTTAGTTATACAGAGATATGTCAAGGCTCGTAATATATTATGATTATATTACTCAAACCTGGAAATTGTTTCCAAGGCAACCAAAAAGCTTTTAATGATGTTTGGTACAAACTGTGTGCCATTGTAATGTGAGCCCTGTGGACATGCTCTATAGCTAGGGTTGCTGATGCACTACAGCTATATTTTTATTTCCGGTTGTTCGTTTTTTAGAATCTTGGTTTCCTGATAGTAAATAGGTTGGCAGTAGTCTTTTAAGAGATTCTTTTAGCTTCAATACTGCTAATACAACCATGTGATACAAAAATAGCTCTAGGGCTTGTCACAATTGTGATTTTAATATAGTACCATTCTGTAACACCCCACCCCATCCCCTCTCCCCAACAAGTAACGAAATTGTAACTTCCAGTAGTGGTATAAAAACAAGAAGATGGCAGAAACAATTCACAGTCGACAGAACACAATGTTCAATGGATCACAAGTGAATCGGTCCATCACCAACTTTGGTATAGACCAGAGGTCCTTGTCGAGCATTGAGCTCAGTCCCTCTCGGGATCAGAGACAGATATCGAAAATAAACATCGAGTTTGGCGGCAAACGTACGTATTCGTTTAATGATAATTTAATTCTGAATCACGATATCTTAGTACGTCAGTATAAGTAGCGCGATATCATGATTGAGAAATAAATTGTAGCAAGTAGTCTGAGTCATATTTAATGGTATTCTTTACTTAATTTATTATTAACTACATATTCATCAAGGGTTTTAATGACGAAATATTTATTATAGAAAGATCGGATATTTGATAATGATACTATTCATTAATCTAAAATAAATGAACAGTATCATTATCCAATATGCGTCGACCGGTTGAACTTAATGACATCCCTCGCTGCTTTTTATGCCCCCCTTTACATTACAGATATTTATTTAATGTTTTAATCAAATATACAATATGCATGCAACTTAAACGATCGACTGTTATTGATGATGTCGACCCACTCAGGTAATTTAAAAGTAGCAAGTCGCGAAGAAGCCACCCCAACCGTGGATATGGTGGATGCTGCTTTCAAAATAAACACTTTTCTCAACAAACATCTTTGCCTCTTTACCCAGGGGCTTACTTACAAAAACAAAAACATCAAGGTTAGTTGTTTATCTAGATTAGCTAGTTTTAAATCACAATCATTGATTCACGATGACTGCAGCAGTCAGAGAGTGCGTTATGTGACTTATATTCAATATTTATGATATGTTTGATGTTGTTTTCCCGATATGACTAATCCATAACGATATAAAAACATAAAATGATACAAAACAGATATCTGAAATTCAAATTTCACTATGTATCAGTCAAAAAGGTGACTAAAAGCGCGAAATTTAAATAGAATAGTCTGTCGGTGATCGGATCCGTGTTAATTACATGGCTCTTAATGTTAATTACATGGCTCTTAATGTTAATTACATGGTTAATTAGACGGCTCTTGTTCGTGGATTTCCAGAAATATAGAAATATTGATAATAATTTGTAACCTGGTTATAAAATTAACAAGAGAACCTTTCAAATTTATGTTTTCGTACGACGCGATCTGTGTGTGATATAAGATATTACATTTATTATAATCTTGAAAATTCAAGACCAAAAATAACTGATAAATTGTCCACATTGCAGTGTTCTCAACCCTGAAATAACATTGACACGATCTGGTGGTCGTATCGCTTCAATAATTTTAAATTTATGGCATGATCAAACTATCCAAATCCAGGAGATCATACTCCTTGGGGGTTATATTTTATTTAAGAGTTTAGATATTGAACCTGCACAATGCTCGGAAACGGCTGACGGTAAGCAGCGAAGAAAAATAAATGATTTACTACCGGTTTGTAACACTACGCAGTGGGTATCAACCCTGAAATAACATCGATATGGTCCGGCAGCTTTATCAATCCAATAATGCATATAAATACCCTGAGCCGTTTACGGTTGCACATTAACTGCTGCAATGCCCATATAACTGCTGCAGATTTATTCTTAAAAGCAGAGGTTGAGAATAATGGTATCATTACAAACGTCACTGGAGACCATGGTCAGTCTCCTAAAGGCTCGTGCCGGGTTGAATTCATTACTAGGAAAGTACATACTAAGAAAGTGCATATGTAGTGTCTGCTGACAAACCTCTCGTGCTAGCCTCTGTCTGACATCCTACTCAAGCAATGGCTGAAAACTGGAACATCTTCAGACAACCTTCAAAACATGCTTTAGAGATAACTACTAAAAGATGCATACTTTGATAGAATTGGGTTTAACGGTCTACAAGATAACAGGAGACAAGCTACAGTATTCTCAGTTGAAGTGGACTCCTGAAATCTCTCGAGATCTCCCTGTATTAATATGTATTATATACAGGGTGTTTCATAAATAGTGTCCTGTAGTTCTGATCCATCCCTCATTATCCCAGGGGCCAGTTACTCATAATCCCCAGGGTTATCTTGACGTGTTATCTATGGAATGTTCAGTTATCCCGCTACGCTGCAGGGGTCCCTACTACAACCTTATAGGTAAGTTTTATATTTGTAAATCTTGTAAGATTTAACATCTTTTCAACCAGCTTTATGATTGTTAACATTTCGACTAGTTGTATTCATCAAGCAAGTTGAATTATTATTAATACTATCAGTGGGAGAAATCTTGATACGTATCAGATATTTCATAAAAATTATGAAGATCTTACCTGAGGACTTCAGGCTTTGTAGCTCAAGCTGGTGCCTTCTAGTTTGTAAGATGCTGAATCTGTAAAGTTCTTGACAATGTATTTAATCTCAGGTTACTTCTACTCGATGCTTGACAAGTTTGAAAAAGCGGAAAAGTATTTCGAGATGGCTCTGAAGATAAACGCGGACGACACCGTCGCCTGTGTGAACAAAGCAAGAAATTACCTCAAAAACAACGAGATCATGAAGATTCATCCTGTTATAAGAAGACTCAAAGACGTGAGATATCAATTAAAATAGTATTGTTGATAAAGAAGCAAAATATTGTTGATAAAATAAAATAAATCCGTAAAACTCTTAAAATGGTTCATTTTGATCTAGCATAGATGCTCAACGCAGATAAGCAATCTTGGAAGATAAGCCAGCAGTGGGATTAATTACTACGTAATTTTGCCTCCATCTCGTACCCCATGTACGGGATGACCCTGCGAATGATTATGTTTTCAAATTTCCAGAGACATTCACGTTTAGCAAATTAATATCTGAAATTTGTCGTAAGTTGCAGAATTCTTCGCCCGAAAGAGCCCTGTACCTACTTCATGGCTTACTAAGTATTATAAATATCTCCGGGATTTCGACGCGGGATCATATTATCACTCAGCCAGGCCTGCTGTTAGATAAACATCTCAAGGTGATATCATCCCGCCCCGGAAATTTGTATAAACCCGGCCCGCTTTTTAGTCGTAACTGATGTTTATCATTCAATTCTCCGACTTACAATAATCAATGATACTGCTGATTAGAACTCGATAATAGTAGAACAGTTAGACGCGCGATCACGTGGGCGCGTCACGTGCGTACCACGTGCCACCAATAGCATACGCCGAGTCTATACCACGTGACACGAAAGCGCACCACGTGATATGAAACATCGTAACCGTCCACTTCTTTTACACGCAAATTCCTGGGAACGTTGCCAAAGCAGCTAATTCTTGGAATTTCTCCAACGCGTGGCGTGAGAATTTGGCGACTAGCCAGCTACCCTTGTCCGTGCCCTAAAAATAGTATTGTTTTGCTTGCTCTCCTTCCAGCTCTTGTTCCTGTTAACGTTCAAGCTATTGCTCCACTATGACAGATCGGTTTGACATTCAGATTGATGAACTGCTTTCCAATCGTGTTCCGGACATACAGTACAGTTAGTCTTCTAAAGTATAAATCCCTTGTCGAAATCGCCGGAGATAATTATAATCCATAAACACTTCACGCTCAGGGCTAAATAAATGTAATCCCTCAGCTGGCGCTTCGGGATTACATATTAACACAAAACTCGTGCGCTGCGCGCACTCGTATGCGTTTATCAGATCATCCCGCTAGCGCGGGATGATCTGTTATATAAACCCTTTGCGTGGCGGGTTTATGTTATTACAAATACAGTGATAAAAGTGTATCATATCACTATCAGGTTGATTGCTTCTTCCGGAAGGTCAATCAGCTCTAAGTTTTATGATATTTATTTTAAATTATAATCAGTTGTCATTACTAGCAAATAAAATCCATTGCTGAGTAGGATCCTCTGAATCTGATTACTGCTTACCTTATACCAGATGTATAATGTGAGGGGGGGGGGGGGCTGGGGGGGGGCCGGGGGGGGTGTGGGGGGGATGTTGTCTCTGTTTTACAGTGGTCTGTTCAAATTCGATGGTAATTCCGTATGCTATGTTGAAGGATGCAAATGCCTATTTAAGAAGAAAAGGATAGAGTGAGTATGATGCCAATTGTTTTAGGACGATTGAGAAGTAAGATCCTTCGTTATTGAAGGATCTACACATCACATTGTACTGAGTAAAGTTCAATAAGACAGTGGATTACACATCACATTGTACTGAGTAAAGTTCAATAAGACAGTGGATTACAACCAGTCACATTGGTGTTTAGAAGTAGGAAAATATGGAGTGGATCACCTTAGGATAGCTACTCAGATTAAATCTGCTACCAATCAAGCTGGAATAAGTCGAAATAAAATTGAAGTCTGGCCCGTCCAAAGTTTAGTTATTAAAATTGCGAAATTCTTAGAGCTAAGCTGTATCAGGGGTAAATTAAAATCTTGTAGACAGAATGAGAAAGTCAGTTGATACAGGTTAAGGTGATGGAAGTGAAAGTAGAATTTATGGTAACACACTTCATGGAATTAATTATTAGGTAACAAACGAACTATGGTAGTGATTTAAAACCAGCAGATAGTTCCAGAGTTCAGACGATGATTACGAGTTTAATGAATCAATATTTAATACAAATTCGGGAGGTTAAGTTGTAAAACAGCGACCTAAGAATCGATAAAAGCAGAAAAGCCTCGTGGTTTCTGTATCACTTGCTCTTTTAGTTTTAGGTAATAGAACAAAATCTTTAATATAAGTGAAACAATATCGATGTGGAACTAAGGTAAGACGTGGTTAACGAAAAGGGCGGCAATATTCCGGAAACAGGAATTAGGACTCCAAAGTTACAACAACTTATTAGTGTGACACTCGTTTGTCGAAGCTTTCAAATAGGTGATATGGCGCGGCACCTTCTCTTCAGGTCCATTGGCTGAAAAATGCGTGACGCAAGGGCACGTGATCGTTGCACGTGACTGAGCGCGTCGAATGTTCTTCGAGCAGGACTGGGGATTACACTCATAACACTCATGTTTCGATGATAAAATAAATTATATCATCACGTAAAGGCTAAATTAATATTGTGTACATACTTTCTGTGGAAATATCCTGTCCAAACCCAGGATACATAACATGAAGACTTTGTTGTAACTTTGTATGAAAAGCATTAATTAATATGATTGACATGCAACTGAAAGGGATTATTAAAATGAGATAAAGAAATCTCACCATACCGGATACCCCCTGGTGCTGTTCTTAACAAAATCCATCCTCAGATCGAAGCCCGATCCTCTCACGTACCCGGTCTCTCCCCACTATCAGCAGCAAACAACACGATAGCACTGTCCTACAACAAACTGGGACTCAGCTGTGCTGCTCTGAAACACTATGATGCTGCTCTTAAGGCTGATCCTCTTAACTTCGACTGTTATCTGGGAAAAGGTGATTAGTTCTGATAGCATGTTATCAGAGAGGGATGGAATTTTTCGTTGATAAGAAAAACAGCACAATTTCATAATCCATCCCAATAGCTATTGGATCTAATAAAGTTGTTCAATCTATATTGAACCATGATATTGATAAGGAAAAATAATAACATGATAAGGATGATGACTATTGTCGACAATATTTTGATATTAAGTTGACGAATCCTCTATTAACAGGGGAAGTACTGGTGAGGCTCAGTAAACATCAAGGTCGAGCTAACGCCTTGAAGACGCTCAACGAGGGAGTTAAATGTCTGAGAAAGTATATTGCTGAGTACAACGTATTGAATCTCGCTAAAGAAAAGGACCCACGAGAGTCGCCGCTCCCTCGAGATAACAAAGGTCGGTTCTAAGTAGTAGTCTGATTTGATCTTAAAGCCTCAAACCTAATGCAGTTTCTAGGGTAATAGCACGGTTAATCAGCTAACACGACTAATTGTCGACTAATTGAGATTGAGATTATAAAGCAATGAAAGGCATTAGTTTGGTCAAATCAAATGACCCCTTTAATTCAGCGGTGAATAACGTTTATGCGGTAATCCTTCTGGCGAGGGCACTCAACGAAAGATCTAGAAGACTGGAAAAAGAATACACTCAAGAAGCTCTAGATTACTTGGATCTTGCTTTAGGACACTGCGGTATAGTTCATAGCTACACGAGTTCCGATAAAACCATAAAATTAATCATTTTGCACATGTCACCAGTCACCTTCGATTATATCTTTAATTTATATTTGATTTTGGAGACGAAATATTTTGAAGAGCAGCTTGTTGGCAGCTGAAGCGTAAAAGCTTAAAATAAACAGCAATATTTGATTTCACATTCTCCTCAGAAGGTTCAGTGTACACGTTGTACCAAATTGGGGACGAGAAGAGACTGATGAACTACTTCGATGGAGAGGAAAGTGCACTAAACTTATTGAAAAAAGCTATTGAGATCAGAGAAAGCTCCCTGTTATATCATTCCTACGCCCTTGCTATTCTCAAGTTAGATTTAATTTTAGTTGATTATCTATTATCTAATCTTCATAATATAAATTTTTTCATTTTTATCTCAATTCTGATGAATTCACCATTACAGAAATGAAACTGTTACTCCAGCGTAGTTACAGTTGAAGCCATTGAATTTTCGATAAGTGCAGCAAAGCGGTATTCAGGAAATATTCCATTCCACACATAGATTTCTGACCATTTCGAAAATTCCAGATGGGAAAGGTTGAAGTACGAAGAGCGGTTCAGAGCTGTCTCCAACATGACCACAGCTACCTCCCACAACGGAGCAGCTGAACACGACTCTGCTATGGATAACGCTCTCGAGCAGGTTTGAGATCTACAGGAATTGTTTTGAGATATCTACCCTCGATATTCAATTATTACTTCTCGTCTCTAATGTGCTACTGCTAGTTCTCTTATTATACCATCATTAACATTTTCTTGAAACTTTAATGTTTTAATTCATAATTAATTGGTGTTTGAGATTGATTTCCCAGTTTCCACACGCAAAATGCACATATAAACGAACTAAATGTGTAAGTTTCATTGATCTATTTGCAAATACTATGAAATAATGATAATTTATGACCATATCTAACAACGAATTTTATCCAATGATCCCAAATGCACGATTTGCATGTTTCATTGTATGAACTATAGATGTTCTTGCAATAATATCTGATTCTGATGTGTCTTTTTTATCATATATTAAAAAAATATCAAAATCACTCTGGGATTCACTTTGATTCTTGTCATTTATCACACGATTCCTCTACAAGCAACCTCTGATTTCTGATTTCTTATTCAAAGCATCATATCATGTTATTTTATATACAAATATCAAAAGAGATCATCGCAGTCATCGCCATTAGCTATAGGTTTCGATTGCACCAATGACATCATTGGGATCTCTTTTATGCCAGCTTTTAGCCCATCATGCAAGTTACAGCAGGACCACCAGCTGGACCAGGTTAAAATAGGAGTGGATAAAGCACCAGCGACTCCTCTTGCACCACCAGCCACGGCTTCTTTTGGGGGCACAATTAGCAAACTGTTTCCTATAAAGAGGACACTGGGTAGTTTAATGCTGAGTAGCGCAAATGCACTGGTAAGATGTGGTCCGTATCAGTCCTGATGTGACGTGAGCAGGGGTCGACCGGGATTGTGGGGAGAAGAATGAGAATGAATTTCCGGGGCCGGGTTAAACCTATGATAGATCGGAGTTTGTCACTCTGCCGGATAGGGGTTTTTGTTAATTTTTTTGTTACCCAGAATCGGTCGAAATTTGTTCTTATTTCAGTTCTTTCTGCATTTTTTCTGCATTTGTGCAGCAGAATCTTTAAATTACGGGGAAACTCCTGGCTGATATCCCGGCAAAATCTTAAAATTGTACCGGGGCCGGGATTAGTGCCGACTTGTCGGGACCGGGATTTTTTCAAGCATTTGTTGGGCCGGACCGGGAGAAATTGGCCAATCCCGGCAGTAACCGGGGCTTGGTCCAGAATTCCGGTCGAGTCCTGGTCACAAAGGAATAATATTGCGAAGGTGCATGATCTAGAACAACCCGGGGCCGTGCATTCGGAAACCCACGGGTGATGCTTGTGCATGTAATTTGCTGAACCGAAATGTTATTTGTGAATGATCAATGAGTAACGGAATGCTGGAATGATAACCAAAGAATGATGTGATTTAAATTACAAATTAGCAACAGATGGGTCAAACTTCAAATGGACCAATATTAAACTATCTAAAGATATTGCTTTACATTCATTTTTGCATGCCTCTCACTGTGATATTGTTCACTAACAATAGTAGCACGGATTCTCACAAGTCTACGATGGCAAGTTTAAAGTTGCAACTTTAGTTTACCAAGTTAATACTCCATGACAATGAATATTTAAATCGTAAACTCGGTGAATCGCCATGAAATTAATGTAATGACCGCAGCTAGCTAACATCGCCGGATTTTTGTGCATCTCAATGTTTGTACCAACTTATTAATAGAAAAATAAGTCGTCCGAAACCCACCTGTACAAGCATGGTAAATATTGAATATTAAAAAGACCTGTGTTGACCTTGTTATGATAGTTTGCATGAGATTAACATGTGACATTTAAATTTGTCTATTATCCGGTTGAATTCATTCGTATCTCTATCTCATCCGGACTTCCCATCTTTTACTATTTCTAACGCACTCTTTTCCGTAGAAATGATGAATGCACCTTTTAAAAATGCATTGTATCTAGCAGGAGCAACGTAAAAAGAGTATAAAGCATCATTCCTCTAAAAGTGACAAACCAAAGCCGTTTGTCTTTGAAGGAGACAACGAACTTCAACAGGGCTTCATAAGGGTCAGAACTTAAGTCCAGTTATTTTTTCCTCTGAAAAACATTTAATTATGACGACCATGATGTTGTTTATTAACAAATTGTGCGAACGTTAAAACACTAAACGCACGATCTCAGGTAGCAAAACTGCTGAAACATGCACTGAAACTTTCCCCGGTTGGATCTACACAGATCTCACTGGACCTTGCTGAGATATACTGCTCGTTGAATCGAAAGAGTGAGGCGGAGTCCATGTTTAACAATATTCTGGAGTCGAGTAATCCAGTGGACAGAGAGCTAGCTTACAGGAAGTTTGGGAGGTTCCTTATCAAGATTGGAAACTTTCCTCGGGTGAGCCAGCTTAGATTTTAGAATGATACCTCATAACCTCATTGTCATAATACCGTCTTCCTCACTTGAATTTATTAGTGGTTCAATTTTTTCGGATAAACAATTTAAGATTTGACAACTAAAAAATACGATTCCAAGGGTGATGAGATGATTGAAGAGGCAATTAAACTGAGATCCCACGCAAACCACGACGAGGTTGCTCTAAAACAACTAGAAGAAACCGTCACTATCCTCGCCGAGCACTTTAAGAGTGATGTATGTCAACTTATATATTAGCTTACTTTTAGAGTTCTTGATAACAACATTCCTCCACAAAATTCCATATGCATTCTGAATTCGTAGTATCAAAATTAAAACTAATAATTTTCCTCCACTCAGAATGCAACACGGGAGAAGTTCTGGATGGACCAGCTGTTACAGATCAACCCAACCCTGGCAGAGGATCCACCAACACGAAACGGCCCTAAAAGTTCCCGGCAGCGAGGAAAGTAAGCCTCTAAGTCTGAAGTCTGGATTCTGAAAGATAGAAAACTTCCAACCGTTCACTCTTAGCTCGATCTGTGAGATCACACTTCCAAAGGTGGCAAAAAAAGAGGTTTAATGAATTTAACCAGGGGGTTCTTATCACAGTTATAACCAATTGAACAGTGCTTATCAGTAAGCTTAGAGTTTTAACAAACGGACTCTGTCACTGAAACACATTTTTTGCCAAATACAAAACTTTAAAAAGTGTTTCAGGAACCGGATGTGGTTGATAAAGCAATTCACAAACAATTTATTTTAAATCAGTATTTTTAGATTGCAATTTCAATATCGAAAACACGAGGAAATTATCACAAAAATTAATTCCTTGATTGTGCACTACTGTCTCATTTTCAATATTCTACTTTGATAATCCAGACTTTTTACTCATCAATTCGATATTAATCTATAATGTTCACTATCCGTCTTGAATCTAAAATACAACTTATCAAAGTACAACAATCACTATTCAAGACGATATCCCAAGTTGAAAACTTTCTACTTCATGAAATTGAAAAACAAGCCATAACACATAATAATTCAATTGGCGCTACAGAATTCAACAAGCAATTGAATATAAACAAGACAAGGTCTCGCAAAAGCAGAAATCAAAGCGACCTGTCTCTTGAAGTATTGATAAATGATCATCAGAAAGGTTAAGAGTTCGACAACAGTTATCGACTGATATGATTTCACATTAGAATACGCCTAATTGGCACTTCCAAAACGGCCAGTCCGTTGCAAGTTTAAAAGAAGTACAATCGCATTCAGTTTTATAAACTTTGGGAAATCTTATACCTAGGTTCAAGTTTCAGTAAGGGTTCAAGACTTGCTCGAAATACTGATGTTTGAAATCTGTCTTTCAATTCCTCCGGCGCTCGAGCTGCTCGATACTGATACTGTGGATGATTGTCTTTCCATACTTCCATTATCATCGCTTTTTAGAACGTCTCTCTTTGATTTTATTTTCTTTATCTTCAACTTAGATGGCCTTTTCTCGGTGAGGGTGGGCTTCTTTCCCATTTTCACGTCTCCAAATACTGACGCTTTTGACGCCATTTTCTTCCTTTTTTCTTCCTCCGCTTCTTTCTGCTTCACTGCTTCTTCTCTTTCTATTCGTAACTCAGTTTCATAAGAAGTTTCCCTGGAAAACTTAAGTTAGTTTAAATTAAGACAAACCAAGGTATTGGAAGCAGTATATCCGGATAAAACTTTGATGCAATGAAAGTTTTGAATATGTCCTACCGGTAGGACATATTCGAATTTCAGCTTTCCGCGACCCAAATTTCACTTTTTTGAATGAATTTTTCTTGAATGACCATCTTACAAGGTCACGGAGGATGGCACAAGACACGATTGGGGTACTCAAAGTTCTATTCCCAAAGAATGCTTTGACAAACGGAAAATCATCAGAATATAAAAAGAGATTTTGGAAGATTTTTGAAGAAGACCTTTTCTGCCATCCCCTTGACCGAAATTTCGCGATTTCGACTGAAATTTTGACCAGTGACCAATCAGTGAGGTCGGTCAGAGTGACACAAGTCGCCATCAAGGTTCTGGAAGCAGTTTAACGGGTGATACTCGTAAAATATCTGTTCCATACCAGGACCGTCGTTCCTACCAGGACCGTCGACGAGTCCAACTCGGCGCGCGTCCTGGTAGGTTGTAAACCTACAAGAAGCAGTATATCCGGAGAAAACTTTGATGTAATGAAAATGTTGAATATGTCCTACCGGTAGGACATAATATTTGAATTTCAGCTTTCCGTGACCCAAATTTCACTGTTTTGACTGAATTTTTTATAAAACATAAAGAGATAAAGGATCAAATGAGGGAAACGTTGAAATATTTTTGATAAAAATAATTTCACATAGAAATTAAAATATGTAAGGAAGCGTGCCATTTACAAAATGAATCTTTAGAGAGACTGAAAGGAAAACAATGCTTATTTGGTTCGAGCAGCCTTATCATTAAAGAGACTGAAAGGAAAACAATGCTTACTTGGTTCGAGCAGCCTTATCTTCGAAAAAGTTCTTCGCACCACCAACTCCAACAGTGGCTACTTCAATCTCGTCCACCAACTTTTTGAGGCTGTCTGATCCGTCCCCTGACCTTATCTTCTGATATATGCAGATGAACTGAAGAAATACAATTGTTAAGACAACCTATCCGGTTTAAAACCAGCTTTAAGCCGGCTACCATATTAGCAGCCGACTAAAACTTACTTATCAAATGTCGTTGACGCACCGCAATCTCTATCATGTATGGTCAAGAAAAGATAGTTGCTAGAAGTTAAATCAAAATAAAAAGATTCCAAAATATTTCACAGTTTATAAGTGGATGCTTCAATAAATACCTCTCTTAAATCAAGCATCTTATCACCATCAGTATCCAGCTCCTTTATAATGTTTTTAAATTCCATGTGAGTCATAACAGTCCCTAACGTCCTCATCGCACCCTTGATCTCCTCGAGAGTTAAGAGACCGTCATCGTCAGCATCAAACCTGATGAGTATAATTTAGCAGGTTAAGGAATTGAGAATTCGAAATAATTGAAATGGTAAGTGCTATGCAATTATATTTTTATAAGTGCTCATTCAATGCTTTCTTGAATAGAAACAAATGTAAATTAACAATTTCTTACACGTGAAAAGTCTCCTCGTATTTTACGATATCTGCTTTTGCCATTTCCTTGAACTCTATCAATGGGTTGAATACCTGGAAGTGATAAGTGGTGTTAAAGAACAAATTAATTGTTAACAAAGTTAAGATATGATAAGACATACTGGTCCAGTGATCTTCGCCATTGAATCGATTCAATTAATTTATTGACGCCCTCTAATTCCGAACCATTGGCCATGTGACCATCTGTTTGCGACTGACGAGCTCAGCCTGTCATTCCGCCGAATCTCTATTCATGTTTGTGAACATGATAGCCTGGGGTCCCCAGGTAATGAATTCATACGCCTCTCAAAATTGTATTTATAAGGTGATGCACACTGCAGAAATATCAAATTTTACCAAAATTTGAGAACAACCATAAAATCACTACCTTCTTGTTGAACACTATCTCTAACAATCATTGAGAAAGTAAAAACGAACCATCATAGTATTCTTATTCAAGACATCATCCGGATTATCCATTTTCTTCTGTCGTTTCTCCAGCTTCTTAAACAGACTGTTCCGCCGTCCGAATCCAGCGAACCCTTTAGGCTTGATCAAATCTCTTTGCTCTTCATGGAGCATGATGGGAGGACCGGACATTCATCAGTCAGTTCATCTACTGGAGTTTTATCCTTGATGAGAGGATCAGGTTATAGATGGAGGGTTTCTTGCTGTGAGCTGGCTTCAAGGGAACATAATCTGCTGTTTTATGGTGCTCCATTTTTTGTCTGTTGATAGTCTTGAGAAGTGCTTATTAACTAATTAAAGGTGATAATTAACTGAATAAAAATGCACTTGTGCTGAATGTACAATTTGTTGTTCTAGGATGCTTCTCGCTCTTCATATAAGGACCAATGGTTCGTGGATTTATCGAGCATATTCGTGCACACATTCGTGCATATTCGTGCAGTGCTACATGGACACACACACCAGCTCCATCAGAAAATACTCTCTCGCAAGATTTCACCTCATCTAATTGTTCCATTGCTGTGAAATCCTCCTCGAGCTTTCTGCGGATCCCAAGCTTTTGAAATAAACTATTTCTACGAGGTCTGTTAGCTTGTTTCTCGTTTTGTAGTGACTTTTTATTGCTTTTAGCCTTTTTCGGGATCGGAGAGAGAGGCTCTTCCTAGGGACGGTATGCCTGATCAGTTCAACTGTCATGCTTGATGCTCTCAAATAGGCTTATGGTTAGAATACAATAAATCATATTGTTCATCATCATGCCATGCTATCATTTCCATAAGATATAATACTTTATCCAAGATATTTCCATTTTAGTTCTAACATCTAAAATTTCTTTTAGTTTAAATATGTCGAGTTCCACAGAATACAACAATCCATACCTGGGAACCCTCTTCAAGTTTTTCTTGGTCTCTCTTCTGCTCTGCTTCCTCAACTAACTTTTGTCTCCTGCCCAGAATCTTAAACAAGCTGTTTGACCTGCCCCTAACTTTATTCTTCTCCTCTGATTTACGAATGACGTCGTTCTTTGCCATGTCTTTCGCTACTGCTAGACCATCATACTTACTTATCGGATGATCGAAAGTTTGAGGTGAGGGTTTCGTCAGAGCAGGTAGTTCGATATAGTCCCCGTCACTCTCCTCCTCCTCCTCCTCCTGGTCCTCCCCAATGTCACCAAGAGAAGAGTCGTCAGCATCTGTAGCACGTGATGATCGCCCCTCTCTTGACCCTGCCACCGCTATCAGGTAATGATCATCTGGGTTATCAGCTGTTTCGTGTGAATAATTGCTGTTATCTTGTTCCAATTCCATCATGGTTTGATGCACACCTTTCTGGTTGAATATTTCTGAGTCTGAATTAATTGGAGAAATGTGTGAGATCAGTTTCTCTAGGGGACAATCTTTCGATATTTGGGGATTGATTTTCGTTGGCAGAATCTATTTCACTGTCTGATTTGCTGAGTTGTAGATCGGAACCATTCAACTCTAATTCCTCCTCCTCGAGCAAAGGCTGAAGAATTTGTTATGGTTTTATTGAAACGAAATACTTTAAATCAAAGCTGCTCAAGCAATCCGGCTTTCAAAACAAAAACTGTCTTTGGTTAACTTTGGAAATGTTAACGTTGCTTAACGGTGTCTTATAACTCGACTATAAGTATAAATGGAAAAGTGAAATTCAAGCGAACACAATAAAATGCACATGCGAAAACAGTATGGTACATTGTGGAATTTGCGTACAAATTATCTCTTTCGCAAAAGAAACGCGGGGACACAAAATTACAGCAAAAAACAGAAACTCCACAACCTCAAGTTAACTTCAAACAATTAAGTGGCTAACAAACAAAATGTTGTCCTTGTAATTACAGCTTTATTGACGGTAATTATATGTGTATGTGACATACAGCTGTGAAACTTCATGCTTACACTGCCAGTTAATTAATTGTGGCATACACTATGTTACTTTTAGCATAGTGTTAAATGTTGAATGATGCAATTAATTACAATGATACCATTGTGCAGTTTGCACTTTCGAGCTACTTCCACTTTTTGAAAAACAGAAAAATCCTTTACTGTGGAAATGAACCAAACTTGGTAACAATGCCAGGGTGATAGTCAACCCGTCAACGTAGCATTTATCGATTAAATTTTATAGCTCTATTTTAGAGTTAAGACTTAATCCCGCTCTCTTTGTGAATGTGAAAAGTGAAAGTGCTACAACTGCACAGTGCTGAATATATTTACAAAACGGAAGAGTGTCTTGGTAATTGTCCTGATTATCTCTCTGCTGAGTCGCCTCTAAACAAAAATCACTTATAAAGCAACAAGCTGGTAAAAAGATAAAATATCAGACAAAATTATGACAAAATAATTTATCTTTATAAATAAATAAATAAAACCCGTCATAGTAACGAGCCGAGTAACCTAGAGAAAAAACCGTCAAACCAGCATCCAACATTATGTATCCAATGTAACATGTTTATTGTTGGCCATCTTTGACGTGGCTTAATAAGTGCCAAGAAGATTAAAAGAAACCGGCCACAGCTCAGTCGCAGGTGTAAATAGCTTGTTAGGTTGCTGTAACCGCACATTTTATTTGTAGTTGAGCAATTACGAATATAGTTCACAAAGTATATCTGGTCAAATCGAACATGAATACAATTACATTGGTAACAACAAACTTCAAATAACACATGGTACAAATAAAGGCTGATCCAGATATCTTCTCTGAATCTGTAATCAGACCCTGGTGATGATGACCCTTCGTCGGACACTGGACAATTTCTGATTCGCGTTGAAAAATGATCTAGTGTGAACAGCTCAAGGTGGTAAAGTGTAAAGAACCTAGTCGGCAAGTACTCGAGTAGCAAACCTAACGGTGTCTAGTTAATGGAGAGCCTGCATACAAGGGCTCACTGTCTGTACTATTCACTACTTAATAAAATGTCGGCCAGTGCGGCCAGTGTGGCTCTGGTCTTATTAATTTTAATAACCTGTGGCCCAAACACAGGTTTATTGGCATCCTTGATACTGTTCATAACTGGAGTAATTCCAATAATTATGCCAATGCCATAATGTAATTATAAATTATCTGCTAAACGGATCGGTTAGGTTATTTTTGCCTTATCTGTTTTCATCCCCTCTCAGTTTTGTTTTCCATAATGGAGTACATTCTTTCTTGATGTATCAAACTCTGAAGAGTAAACTCTTGAACCGTAGTTTAAATCATAATAATGAAATGAAAAATGTTCACAATTTTTGAAAATTGTTAATCGATGTTATGATTAAAAACACAATGTCGACAACACCACATAATAATAATAATTTCAATAATCTTACCTCCATAATGGGCTCTATTTCGGCTCCCTCCCTTTGTTCCACGATCTTCTGTCTCCTCTGAAGTTTCTGGAACAGACTATTGCTTCTCTGTCGAGGCATCGGCACTATCTTCTGTCCACCCAGCATTTTATTTTTTCTTGAAAATAGCGGCATTGTGAGATTTCTAAAGTTGCAGATGTCACTCTTCAATCTTCAATTTTCACTCGTCACTCTCCAATCTTCAATCTCCCACTTTTCACCCTTCACTTTTCACTTTTTTCACACTCTTTTCTATACTTCTCACTTCGCCCAAACACAATCTGATCTTTGAGGATGACATGTTAAAATTTCAAGAAAAGATGTTTCAAAAATTGCCATACTTAAGCAAAAGCTAAGAGAACAAAAATAATGATTGATTGTATTGACTCAAAACCAAAATCTCGACATCAATCTATCCTAAAATGTAATTCACCTAGTTATAGCTCTACAAAATGTAAATTCTTGCTGGTAGAACCACAACCGATTATAGAAGAAACAAGATTTGTAATAATTTGCAAAATCAAACTGACTTTATCGAACAATTGCGAAACAGGAACTGTTCAAAATAGCATATTTTGTATGCGAGAGGTATTAACGCATAAAGGCTTAATGAAAACATCCTAACAGCACGAATGATTCAATTAAAAGCCAGACGATCGTGCCAACAGATAACACGTAGGTTTCATTTATTCGATAACGGAATAACTTACCTGGTATTTTTAATTGTTGTACGGTTGTATACTTTATCAGAGAATACGTGACCGCCTTATTAGTAAAGGATGGTAAAAATATGACAAGCTGTCTACTTCAAAATGTAGAAATGTGGACACCGATAATATCTACAACGACAAAACATGTTTATCGGCGGCAACACCAGGGATGAAGCCGAATAAAAGTGGGAAATGTCGAATTATTTTCACAACAGACTATGTCAACTCAAAAAATAGTGAAATACAGCCGCGCTATATCTAGCTATGTATTAAAAGCAGGCAGGCGGTGTAAATTTGTTTCATCTGGACTGGTGCCAATGTGTCAACTTTACCAGTGTTATATGTGTGTAGATACGATGCTGAAGGTACCTACTTTTCTATCGTCACGTGTATTGATACGATGCTGAAAGTACCTACTTTTTTAATGTTATGTAATCTTGAAATGGTGTTTACTGTTTACGGTACCTACTTCACAGTTCATAAGTGTTACTCGATGTTGATATTTTGCAGATTTGATCATGAAGCGATGTAGAATCTTAGCGGCACGAAAATTGCAGATACAAAATATCTTCTGGAGAACTACAAGAGTAAACATTACGTAGTATTTAAGTGTGCAGCTCACAAGACGTTTACGAACTGTCAAAATATCATTTTTCTGCGATAGTTCAACGGAAATACTAAAGTTAAACTCCTCCACAGCATCGTGATCACTGCATCCAGCTGCTAGCTTATACTTGGTTAACAGGGAACTAAAGCTAAACTGACAACCATGTGTGGACAAGGTAAGTAACAGATGCCGGGCTCACGGTGTCAATATTATATATAACGGTGTAAGTTGTTAATTTATAAAACCATGGGCTTGTTAAATCCATACCAACTTAAGATCATGTCACATCACTATAAGTAGTTGTGATCATACATCGTGTACTGAGTCACACTATTGTCGGTCACAAAACATCTTCTAGCTTGTGATTCGGGAATTATACCTGATCGGAAAACTGATTGCCAAATTGATGCAATCCAAAAATTATTTAAATACGACTAAAACATACGACCAAAAGTACGACTAAAAGTACGACTAAAAGTACGACTAAAAGTACGACTAAAACCACGACTAAAAGCACGTCTAAAAGCACGACTAAAAGCACGACTAAAAGCACGTCTAAAAGCACGTCTAAAAGTATGACTAAAAGTACGACCAAACCTACAAAAGGATATTATAACTAGGCTCGTCTTTGATTGATATGATACAAAAGTTAAACGCAACACAAACTCCCTATTCAGACTCTAGTCTGTAGAGAACAAACAATCTAGTCCGTTAAGTAATAATATCCATTTATCTCTGTGCTTATTAACAGATCCTCTAAATAATCTAAACCTCTAACTTTTAAATCAGACTTGATTGTGTTGAACAAAGGAAAGTTAGGCTTTAGTTTGTAGTTCACTCTGCCAAGTTTGCCATTTCCGTGTGCGGTACAATCTAACAACAATCTTCTGAGGACAATCTTCCGAGGACGCTAACGTACATATAAAATTACTAAAACGTTTACCTGCATTGCAAATCTGAAACTGTTAACGTAGCAATATGAACGGAATTAAAGTTACACAATTTTGTGATTTGTGATTATCGATTGGTTTTATCTGCTAAAGATAAAATTTCAAACCAGGTTTGAGAAACATCCAATCAATTCCATTCTTTTTGTCACGTGACTAAAACCTTTAAAAATTAAAAGCAAATGTTGCCGATATCTTTGACCCGACCAAGATCAAACTATCTTTTGTAACCGGTGAATCTTTTAGGTGGGATCGAAGGTAGATAAAATATCTTTAACTGACTATTAGTAATCGCACAGCAAATAATATAAATGATTATTTTCAACAAGACTAATCGGAGATTAGTCTTGTTGAAAATCTTTGCATTACGTACTAGCAAAAATTAATTCATCTGATTGTGTCTCTCACTTTCCATATACATTACTTAAATCCAATAAATCAAGCGCGTCTTCGAATAGATTATTTCTGCAGATTGTGAATGACGTAGAAATTCAGCTGTTAGATTTAGTTTTACAAAGAGATCTGCAGAAGGCCGAGCAACGTCTGACAAGTGTGATTCCTCTATTTGTGTTGGTTCAAATTTTGTCGGTGAGTTATTTACAACATTAACATTTACCTTCACTGGAAACCAATTGACCAAGTTTGCAACAAATTAATGCTCACTGCAAATGTTTGGAACATTACCGCGCATGTGATTACGAACATATGAAATTTCTCGGCAGTGACGAGAATGACATACGTTGCCATGGTGACAGCTGACATGCGTGCATAATTTGACATGTCAGTTATCCGAAAATCATTAGGCAAATAATCGCCCAAAATATCAAAATATTTGACTACTTTCTTTTAAGACTCTAGTCGCGAAATTTCGCGACTAGTTATACATCAATCACAATTGTGATTGATGTATAACTAACTTAATACATTCATTTACTGTATAATACATTCATTTACTGTATAATTATAATAAGAATGAATGATATGGATTATAATAACCATCAAATAAGCAAAGGTTTAATGACTAATTCAGCTTTTTCTCGTAGGCGCCAATGTTCTTCATTGCGTATCAGCGCCTTCCTCATTGGTGTTATCAATTGATCAATTGATCAATTGATTATTCAACATGGGTGGCATTGTCACTTAGGTATAGCGGCAAGGGCTTGATTGGCTTTGATATGAATAGCTTCAGTCATCATCAAGGAATTGGTTGCTTCAAAAGCACCAACTACGACAATTATACCAATATAAAGTCACTCAGCAGTATACAAATAACAATGGTAATGAAATCATTTATTACGCTAATGACCCGAGGCCGTTTAAACAAGAGTTAAGGATAAAATAAGTAGTGTTTCTTGACATTTGGAGGCTTTCTAATGGCATCCCAATTTATCCATACAAATTTATCCGTGTCTTATCGGCATTTTTACGAACGGTCCTCATTTGAGTAACATGCCCCCTCTTTACTGCTGATTATTTGGGTCGCTCGTAATTTTTGCCGCCCACACTGATTTGCTCGTATTATACGGGTATTATGAAAATATTATTATAGGGTATTATACACATATAAATATAAATATGAATATAAATTAAGTACATGGTTCTTATCAGATTTCAAACATTCTCGACTTGTTGAAATAAACTTGTCGTTAGGGTCTGGATACTTGTGTTGGTTATTCGGCAAGTTTCCATAAACGATATTTTATGATCGGCGCCGATAATCGCTTATTGAGCGCTTTCTCGGCGCTTTTTTTTTAAAAAACCGTTTATAATCGATTTTTTTACGATTATAAACGGTTCAAAAAAAATCGCTTATAATCGACTATAATTGATGTCATAATTCAAAAAAGCGCTTTTTTAAATTTAAAAGCGCTTATAAGCGCTTTTAAGCGCTTACTAGCGTCGCTGAGCGATTTGAAAGCGGTTTTCCAGTAAGATTGGCGCCAAAAACGGGTGGATAAGCGGTTGGCCGGATAAGCGATTCGTAGGCGCTTTTTTGAACCATTTATAAGCGATTATAAGCGCTTATAAGTGGGGTACAATTTAGCTGTTTGTAAAGCGCAAATAAAGCGCTTATAAGCGCTTTTAAAATTGAGTCAGGAAAACGCTATATTACATCTTATAACCGCTTATAATCGATTATAATCGCTTTTTTAGAAATCGCTTATAACGGCTAATTCATCGCTATTTTACCGCTTTTACCACTTTTCCTATCATCCATGGCCAGGTGAGCAGGAATTAAAAAGCGCTTATAAGCGCTTTTTCGATGCTGCCCCTAACCTGGTCGGAACGGGGTAGTGCCCGGAATTTAAAAGCGCTTATAATCGCTTTTTCAATGCTGCCCCTAACCTGGTCGGAACGGGGGAGGGCCCGGAATTTAAAAACCCTTATAAGCGCTTTTTCAATGCTGCCCCTAACCTGGTCGGAACGGGGGAGTGCCCGGAATTAAAAAGCGCTTATAAGCGATTTCTCAATTCCCCTTAACCTGGTCGGAACTGGAGAGTGCCTGGAATTAATAAGCGCTTATAAGCAATTTCTCAATTCCCCTTAACCTGGTCAGAACTGGAAATCAGGGTGCCCGCTTATAAGTGCTTTTCAATGCAAGCTGGGGTGCACCGGCAGAGTCAGGATTTAAAAGCGCTTATAGGCGCTTATGATTGCTTTTCTACCGCTTTCCTATCGCCCATGGCCTGGTTGGCAGGAATTAGAAAGCGCTTATAAGCGCTTTTTCAATGCTGCCACTAACCTGGTCGGAACGGGGTAGTGCCCGGAATTAAAAAGCGCTTATAAGCACTTTTTCAATGCTGCCCCTAACCTGGTCGGAACGGGGGAGTGCCCGGAATTAAAAAGCGCTTATAAGCGATTTCTCAATTCCCCTCAACCTGGTACGTCGGAACTGGAGAGTGCCCATTCGTATGTGCTTTTCTGAGCAACCTGGGGTGCACCGGCAGAGTCAGGATTTAAAAGCGCTTATAGGCGCTTATGATCGCTTATCTACCGCTTTTCCCATCACCCATGGGCTGGTTGGCAGGAATTAGAAAGCGCTTATAAGCGCGAGCGCTTATTCAATGCTGCCCCTAACCTGGTCGGAACGGGGGAGTACCCGAAATTAGAAAGCGCTTATAAGGGAGAGTGCCAGGAATTAGAAAGCGCTTATAAGCTTAACAGGCGATACTCGTAAAATATTTGTTTCAAATATTACGTTGAGTCCAACTCGGCGTGCGTCCTGGTAAGTTATAAACTTACAATTATAAGCACAAATCTGAACATCCGTTCACCTGGAGTGCACGAAATTTAAATGCGCTTATAAGCGCTTTTCTCGATGCCCCTAAACCTGTCATGCACAGGCGGGAGTCAGGATTTGAAAAGCGGTTAAGCGATTACAATCACTTTTTATTACTGGTTTTAACCGCTTTATCTATCATTTATCAACATGGATTTAAACATAGTTGTTTGACTGGCGATCTAGAAGCCAAGCAAGAAGGCTAAGTGCACGGCGCGGCAAAGTTCTCCAACAATAATTGTCAGAAATTGTAAAGCGCTTGAAATCGCTCGCCCAAATTTTAAGAAAATTCTTGTGAAAAGGCCTTTGGGTATGATATTGATCTGAATCGGTGTATTGTAGGGTAAAATATCACCCGCCATGAAGTAGGGTAAAAATACTTCCCTGGAGAGTTACATAGGCAAAAACCGTTTTAGTCACGTAACAGGCTAGTACAGTAGTAAAACATGATTTCGATTGTTTAGGGCTCATGTTAGGGTTAGGGTTGTGGTACGCGGGTTATGGATAGCTTCGGGGTTATGGTTATGGTTAGGGTTAGGGTTGGGATTAGGGTTTATGTAAAACTGTTTTGTACGGCTGCAAAACCATAAAAACCAAGGTCACGTGAAATTTTTGGGCGAGCGAATTAGCAAGAGCCGGTTTTTATATAAAAATAAGCGTACACATGATATACAATGCAATAAACCTAACAGTTTCTGCATGTTCGATTATTTTGCACCTAACCATGTGCCTTCGTGCTGCCGTTGCTTTATCCAGATATGTAGTGCGCCATCGACACTTCGACAGTGAGCCGCGCGTTGCTCTATCCAGAGCCCTTGCGCTTGCAGTAGCGCGCGCCCGCCTCACGGCGGTAAAAACTTGACTTGTGAAACAAGCGCGCCCGCAGTGGCGCGAAAGCACATGGTTAGGTGAAAGCCGCGCGTGCCGACTGTATAGTAGTATGGTTTTTTAGCGCTAATTTCGGCCAGCACAATTTTCTTCAAACAAATAGATATTGAGTATCCTTCCCGACCTCCGATTGCAACACAAATTGGTGAGCTTACTCATAGACTTACAAGGAAAGTGTCCGAAATAATACGACAAAAATCAACGAATTTGGTCAAATTACGCGACTTTAACCAGGTTAAGGGGCATTGAGAAAGCGCTTATAAGCGCTCTTTAATTCCGGGCACTCCCCCGTTCCGACCAGGCTAGGGCCTAGGGGCAGCATTGAAAAAGTGCTTATAAGCGCTTTCTAATTCCTGCCAACCAGGCCATGGGCGATAGGAAAAGCGGTAGATAAGCGATCATAAGCGCCTATAAGCGCTTTTAAATCCTGACTCTGCCGGTGACCCCAGGTTGCACAGAACAGCAATTATAAGCAATAAGCGGGCACTCTGATTTCCAGTTCCGACCAGGTTAAGGGTAATTGAGAAATCGCTTATAAGCGCTTTTTAATTCCGGGCACTCCCCCGTTCCGACCAGGTTAGGGGCAGCATTGAAAAAGCGCTTATAAGCGCTTTCTAATTCTTGCCAACCAGGCCATGGGTGATAGGAAAAGCGGTAGAAAAGCGATCATAAGCGCTTTTAAATCCTGACTCTGCCGGTGCACCCCAGATTGCACAGAAAAGCACTTATAAGCGGGCACTCTGATTTCCAGTTCCGACCAGGTTAAGGGTAATTGAGAAATCGCTTATAAGCGCTTTTTAATTCCGGGCACTCCCCCGTTCCGACCAGGTTAGGGGCAGCATTGAAAAAGCGCTTATAAGCGCTTTCTAATTCTTGCCAACCAGGCCATGGGTGATAGGAAAAGCGGTAGAAAAGCGATCATAAGCGCTTTTAAATCCTGACTCTGCCGGTGCACCCCAGGTTGCACAGAAAAGCACTTATAAGCGGGCACTCTGATTTCCAGTTCCGACCAGGTTAAGGGTAATTGAGAAATCGCTTATAAGCGCTTTTTAATTCCGGGCACTCCCCCGTTCCGACCGGGTTAGGTGCAGCATTGAAAAAGTGCTTATAAGCGCTTTCTAATTCCTGTCAACCAGGCCATGGGTGATAGGAAAAGCGGTAGAAAAGCGATCATAAGTGCCTATAAGCGCTTTTAAATCCTGACTCTGCCGGTGCACCCCAGACCCAGGTTGCACAGAAAAGCACTTATAAGCGGGCACTCTGATTTCCAGTTCCGACCAGGTAAAGGGGTATTGAGAAATCGCTTATAAGCGCTTTTTAATTCCGGGCACTCCCCCGTTCCGACCAGGTAAGGGGCAGCATTGAAAAAGCGCTTATAAGCGCTTTTAAATTCCGGGCACTACCCCGTTCCGACCAGGTTAGGGGCAGCATCGAAAAAGCGCTTATAAGCGCTTTTTAATTCCTGCTCACCTGGCCATGGATGATAGGAAAAGTGGTAAAAGCGGTAAAATAGCGATGAATTAGCCGTTATAAGCGATTTCTAAAAAAGCGATTATAATCGATTATAAGCGGTTATAAGATGTAATATAGCGTTTTCCTGACTCAATTTTAAAAGCGCTTATAAGCGCTTTATTTGCGCTTTACAAACAGCTAAATTGTACCCCACTTATAAGCGCTTATAATCGCTTATAAATGGTTCAAAAAAGCGCCTACGAATCGCTTATCCGGCCAACCGCTTATCCACCCGTTTTTGGCGCCAATCCTACTGGAAAACCGCTTTCAAATCGCTCAGCGACGCTAGTAAGCGCTTAAAAGCGCTTATAAGCGCTTTTAAATTCAAAAAAGCGCTTTTTTGAATTATGACATCAATTATAGTCGATTATAAGCGATTTTTTTTTGAACCGTTTATAATCGTAAAAAAATCGATTATAAACGGTTTTTAAAAAAAAAAGCGCCGAGAAAGCGCTCAATAAGCGATTATCGGCGCCGATCATAAAATATCGTTTATGGAAACTTGCCGGTTATTCTTTACATTAGTTTGTAGTTCGTTTAATACTTACTGTTTGATTTAGCTCAAATGAAACCAACAATCATGGAATTTATTGACGACCAAAAGTTATATCCGAAGAGTCGAAATTCTTTGAAGGTTGCAAAAATAAAACTCGTGTGTGACATATTATATTGAAGAAATTTACATCTGCTTATAATTAGGCCCGACCATAATTCATACCGCCCTCAGCTTGATCCGCCCAGAAATAAGCTGACCAATACTTATATATTAGTTTAACAAGGTTAAAGTCAAGGTTCCACATGTACAACAGGAGTCATTGGTTACGTTCAGATCATTTGCATGTAGTCAGTAGTGGTTCTCGTGCAGCTGCCTTCTTGTTAGAGTTGCGAATACCTTGTTATCAGTTGATCTTTACAGTTTACATGTACAGATTGTGCATTATATTACATGATATGGCTACTGGGTATCATGTACAATATATGAAAAGATGTGCAATGGTGATGTATCTAGCTGCAGCTGTGTGTTTTCTGGCCATCTGTGTGTTATCTCAGATTCGTACATTGCAGATTTGTAGCACTAGCAGTAATACCGAGCGTCTGCTTTCTATATTGCTTTAAAAAAGAAGTTGTTCTTGTTTTAGTTAAAGTTTTAATATTTCTTTTCAATATAGCCTGTTGGGATACTAAAGCTTATACTAAATCGACCATAGTGTCAAAAAATAATGATAGCCAGTGGCGACAAAAACTGCGATTCTCAAATGAAGGATTCGCAACAACGACTACATCATCCGGCTTTACTGACCATGCTTTTATGTTTCTTTTGCAGAGCTGCTAAAATAGATTGTAATGCGAAGTCACGCTGCCATTTTCTCCTGAAAGCTTTCCTTATGGCAGAAACAAATGTTTGAAGTTTATTCTTAGGAGAAAATATGCTCTGGCTAGTTGAGTAGTTGTTCCAATCGGATCTACTTTTAAAACTCTTTGGAGTGGTTCCTGGGACTATGGACAACATATTTCGGCACAGAAATGCTTGTGGCAAATTAGTTCTCAGAAAATATTATCCATATTGCCCTAACTGATACTATTAGCAATTAGAGAATTAGGGGTTATTGCATGATCACACAACGTAGTAATAGGAAGGAGACTGTTTCTATATTGTTCAGCTGACAGTCAAGTTCTACTTTTATTTAATTTGTGCTTTATCATTTCGTTCGAATATAATAGGCGGGTTTATATTTTTGCACTTCAACTGCGATAGTGAAGTCCCGGCCGTAGGCACGGGTTACACTAGTACTCAAATAATACGGTATTAAAGTATTCAATTACGAAATGTTGCAGTGTATTTTCATGAATTTTTCGGCAGAACACCATCTTTTGTGTGGCCTAGCTTAGCTCTTTAGTGTCTATCAGTATCACAAACTATGAAGATTTAATACAATACAATGTATGTACCATTAATATACTCAAATAATGCCAGTCATCAAGAAAACACAAAGACCTATATGGTGTACGAGTCTTTGTAATTGTAGCAGTATTATAGCATCGCGTTATCTTTGTTTTATTTTGTGGTGTCGGTAAAAAAGCCGATCAAGCATATGAAAGCTTTCAACATGAGAGAAGCACCATTTATTACAAGAATTTGGTTGCAGGAATTTTATTGAACAAATTTCTGAAGATGCACGAAATTGGCAAATTATACGAATTCACAACAGCTGCAATTTAATGGTGGCTCTCTGGTAGAGCATGTGCAAAACGACCAATTTTGTTAAACGTGCCAGATTATGAGATTACCGTATTAATATATGATTTAATTTAGCCTTTACGCTAATATAACGTTTCATTCATATTGCATTGCAGGTTTTTATACAGTTATATAATTATAGTTAATTGGTAAACATTTGATCTTGTTTGTAATAAAGAGTACGAGTCGTTTTTCATTAAATTAATGAACTTTAAGTTATGAAGACCTGCAGCTTAAATTAAATTACTAAAGGATTTTTAAATCAAAGCTGCAATATCTTATATCTACAATTCGTGCATTTGAAATTGTTGGTTTTAACTTTTACGATGTTTGTATAATTGTCACGATCATCAGTAAACAAATATTAATATGTCCATCTACTCTACAAATTTTGACGGTGTATAACGTGATCTGAGACAATACAGCGTGAGACAATGCAGCAACAACAGTGCAGCAACGTGAGACAATGCAGCTCAACGATTCGATTAAAATAGGCATCATATCTTTAAGTTTAATCTTATTACATCCTCATACCAAAAAGTTTATTTTTAATAAGTACTGGAGATTTGTGATTGCACCAAACACGCAGTTTTTGCCGTATACAGTTACCTAAAGGTTCCAATTTGATTATTTGAATCGGATTAATTTGCGATGATTTAATTGGTGTTACAAATACAATCAAGTTGATTTAACTGTCATTAAGTCATTTCTTGACGCGGTCTTGTAATAATACATGCTGTGTCATGTATTACTGCATTTCACGTTGCAATGTTTTTGCTCTTTCTTATGTTAATATTTTGTGCCGACAACGGCCAGATTGGATTACTAAAAATTTATCAAAATGATATGATTTGTGATGGAAAAGTGTGCATGATTTCCACAGTGCATTGTTTCCATCGTGTAATAAATTATAACTGATAATAAGGTGATCCCAATTGCCATTTTTTCGTGTCATTAGTTTTTGAACCTTTTTAGATTTAGTTTAAGGTTAATTAGTCTGGTTGTGGTCAGTTAGGGAAAATCAACTTTATTTCATAGCAGAGTGCTGAATATTTTCTGGGATGCTCAAACTGATCAAAGGTCTATAGAGTATAGAACCGAAAAAATGAGATTGGTAAAATTGCCCTTTTGACCACGCCCTTATGCAATTGTTTAATGGCCTTAAGGGTACGAAATTGACTTCTGTAGATATATTTTTGGACACCGATTCACCATCCATCCAGGGTATAATGTTTCCCGAGGAGTTACGGGAAAAACTGTGTTTGTCACGTGACATGCTATATAGTAAAACACAACTCCGATGGTTATGATTAGCTTCATGGTTATGGTTTATAGGGTTAGGGTTGTGGTTAGGGTTTATATAAAATCGTTTTCACGTTCGGCTGCAAAACCGTAAAAACTCTCAGACTATGAATTGCAGATTCCGTATATAACAGAATAAGCATTGGCTATAAGTATAGCAATTACACATGCAGTTACAAGTGAATCCACGTGCTCAAGCCTCAAACAGTAATGAGTAACATCACGGTCTAAAGTAAATTATACATAGGTAGAAGCTGCACTGTTCACTTCACGTAGCGACAAAATTATATCATTGATTCGAGCTGAAAATTAGTCAAACGTGGATCAAAATAACCAAAAGCCAAGTCATTAACATCAAGCTACAAAGACAATGTGATAGTGATAGTTTTCAGTCTACCAAATTAAAAAGCTAATCCAGCAACAAAAGCTTGGGCAATGATGAAAACATTTAAACAATTGGTTCGATTAAACGTACACAGGGTGGATTGGACATGGGATCATTAAAGTTAGGTGCCGCCCATGTATTATTTTACTATTATTATACGCATGGCATTGTTTCTCTTTGTCAATGATTGTCGACATAAATCTGTCTCAGTAGCCTTTAGAATATGTCGAATTTTTTGTTTGTTTTTTGTCTTTGAAGTTTTCTTCGATGTTTTCTATTACGGATTGGACAATATTCATAACTTTTAAACGAAAGAAAATTTTGTAGATTTACTACGAATTTAAAATTTCATGTTCGTTTTCTGTGCCATCTCCGTGACGGAATGGTTTATTTTGGTATAATGATCATTTGCCGGCTGTGTGTCACCATTTGCTTTCTGATTTATAGAAATAAATGCACTTAGGTTCGAAATTGTCAGTAATGGAGTTTTCATCAGTTTTGCCTGCTTTGCAAGTATGTACAATTTTTCATTAGGTCCACATTAATATTTTGTCCAGTTTTGATATCACGCTTCTGATCTTTTTTATTATATCTCACAACTTCCTGTACAGTGATGAATTACGAGGCAATCTTCAAAGCATTCGACAAGGACCGAGATGGGTTTCTATGTGGCAAGGAGCTGGGCAAGTGTATGAAAAAAGCACTGGGAGGCAAATACAATAAAGATGATCTCAAGTTCATTATCTCATGTGCAGATAAGGACCTAAACGGGAGAATGGATGCAGAAGAGTTCCGTGTAGCAGTTACAGTACTGAAGAAAGTAAAGTTGGCGGAGCTTAAAGAGCTGCGAGATGTGTTCACTGGGTTTGACCTGGATGGAAACGGGACAATATGTAGTAGTGAATTTGAGAAGTGCATGGAGAGACTGGGACAAGCTCTGTCGCCTGAAGAGTGTAAAGAGATGATAAATCATGCTGATAAGGATGGAGACGACCTTATTAGCTACCTCGAGTTTGCTCTAATGGTGAAGGAGGCAGAGGAAAAGCATGAAATGATGGGCGACGAGGAGTCACTAAAGGAAGCGTTTAAGATGTTTGATGAGAACGGTGACGGTCACATTGACAAGGAAGAGTTGAAACAGGTTCTAGCCACCATGAACCCCGACCAAAAGCACAGTGATAAGGAGTTGGAGGACATGTTTAAACTGGCTGATCTGAATGGAGATGGGAAGATCACGTTTGAGGAGTTCAAGGCACTCATCAACATTTGAGGGCAGTTTTACAATGACTTTACAATCTCGTGTTATTTTAACCCAACAACTATTGGATTGTCAACAGCAACTGACTATAGATTGCTTGATCATGTTAACAAGTTTGGATTCAATTTCACGGATGATGCGGTTTTAATTTCTTCGAAATGTGACTCCAGGCAAAGCGCCTGGTTAGTCCTTACCAATGGACAAGTGTCAATATTCGAGGTTCAACAGGACCAGACCCAGCCTTCAGTGTGACCTACCACAACTCAACAAGTCTTTAATAACCCCTTACCGATCCATGGAGTTGATGTTATTTGTGGATTATTTATAGCTTTGAATTTGTAACAGTCTGGTCACTTTAGCTGTAGACAAATTGACTGTAGATATTCCTTTCAAAATTACCTTGTGTCTTTATTGTTGAAAAAGTGCACAAAATAACACATTTTTAAACGATTTTTCAATATTTCATATCAGCAACATAATATAATCCTATAACACATTTCAAGCTTATAGCTATACATGACATGCTGATCGACAAATAAAAGTTTAGTAAGTCACAATAATTTGTCAAAAATGTCAGCCTGAATTACAAATTAGGACAGTAACACCACATTCCACAGTTAATTCTACAGGCAGATCAGGCGTCAGGCACCGAATGAGTTTAGTTGTGTTGTGGCTGTGCTGTACTGTACAGTTCATGTTACGTAGCGGCCAAATTGTATCATTGATTCGAGCTGAAAATTAGTTTCACGCGGATCAAATTAACCAAAAGCCAAGTCATTAACAACAAGCTACGAAGATAATATAATATTTTTCATGTTCAGTCTACCAAATTAAAAGCTAATCCAGCGACAAAAGCTTGAACAATGATAAAATTGGTTTCATTAAACGGTACACAGGGTGGACCGGAAAGGGGATTATTAAATTCAGAGCCGCCCATGTATTATTTTACTATTGCATGGTATTGCTTCTAATTTGATCTCACATTGGTCATGTCAAACTCAAGTTCGACGATCGTCGACATGGACCTGTTTCAGTGATCAGTAGCTTGATTGACGATGTCAACCCTTCGCAGAGCAACGATCTCGTCAGTAGAATGAGCAAGAATGATAGTTCGATCCGATGCGATCTTCAGTTTTTTGTTTTGAGTATTGACCAATTTTAGGCATTTAAATCAAAGACAAAACAGATTGGACAATATTCATAAATTAAAGAAAATCAGAGTTTACACTTTTCTTTTTGTGCCATCTCCGTGACGGAATGATTTAGTTTGGTATCATCATTAGTTTACCGGCTCTCTGCCACCATTTTGCTCTTATCTCTGATTTGCTCTAATATCTCTGATTTATGGAAATAAATGCACTGCGCTTAGGTTCGTAATTTTCAGTAATGGAGTAATTTTCACAAGTTTTGACTGCTTTGCAAGTATGGAACATTTTTCAGTAGGTTCACTTAAATATATTTCCAGTCTTGATATCACACTTTTTATCTTTTCTCATCTCGCAAATTCCTGTACAGTGATGAATTACGAGGCAATCTTCAAAGCATTCGACAAGGACCGAGATGGGTTTCTATGTGGCAAGGAGCTGGGCAAGTGTATGAAAAAAGCACTGGGAGGCAGATACAACAAAGATGATCTCAAGTTCATTATCTCATGTGCAGATAAGGACCTAAATGGGAGAATGGATGCAGAAGAGTTCCGTGTAGCAGTTACAGTACTGAAGAAAGTAAAGTTGGCGGAGCTTAAAGAGCTGCGGGAAGTGTTCACTAGGTTTGACCTGGATGGAAACGGGACGATATGTAGTAGTGAATTTGAGAAGTGCATGGAGAAACTGGGACAAGCTCTGTCGCCTGAAGAGTGTAAAGAGATGATAAATGACGCTGATAAAGATGGAGACGGCCTAATTAGCTACCTTGAGTTTGCTCTAATGGTGAAGGAGGCAGAGGAAAGGCACGAAATGATGGGCGACGAGGAGTCACTAAAGGAAGCGTTTAAAATGTTCGATGAGAACGGTGACGGTCACATTGACAAGGAAGAGCTGAAACAGGTGTTAGCCACCGTGAACCCCGACCAAACGCTCAGTGATAAGGAGTTAGAGGACATGTTTAAACTGGCTGATCTAAATGGAGATGGGAAGATCACGTTCGATGAATTCCAGATACTCATCAACGCATGAGTTTGAGGACATTTTTACAATAACTTTACAACCTCGTGTTATTGCGACACTACAACTATTGGATTGTCAACTGACAACAGATTTGCTTGATGGATTGGTGTCAATTTGATGGGGCCTTTCAGTTGAACAAGACCCCAGACCCCTTCAGTGTGACCTACCGCAAGTATTTGGTAACCCCCTTAGCTGTAACACTCCATGGATGGGTAAGGGCCGCCTTACCCATCGATGGAGTTGATGTTATTTGTGTCCGATGAAAATTTACACCTTTGAAGTTGTCAAGATTTGGTTTGTGGTTAATTTTGCTGTAGAAAAATTGACTGTATTTATCCCTTTTAAAATTCTCTTGTATTTTTATTGTTGAAAAAGTTGGCACAAAGAAACCAATTTTTTAAACGATTTTTCATTTCATATCAGCAACATATAATCCAATAACACATTTCAAGTTTATACATTGACGAGAAACTAACCACCATACATAAACACAGCTTGGTTACAATTTATCTTAAATCATTTTTGAAAAACTTATCACGGTCGAAAACGATACTTATTAAACTGTCACGTAAACGCTAAAACTTAAACATAATCATTATTAAAAACGTTGCACTTTTAGTAGTTGCGGTAGTGAAATCCCAACGATCAAATGTTTTTATTCGATTCAAGCACGTGGATCAATAACGGCAACATGTTTCAACAAACTAGCGACTTGAAGTGGGGAGGTAATACAAGTGACGTAATACAAGTTACTGAATATGACACGTGACCCTGACATACAGAATGCAGATCAACAAATCACTGTCATCATTGTCAAGGAAACTTCAAATACTTCCCCGTCCATAATCCAGGCTTTTGTAAAATCTACATTTAGCTCAATCCTAGACAACATCTCAGGCATTTGAATAGGGCAACAATAATCTAACCTAAAATTCAAAATCAAGTGAGTCATAATAATTTCTCAAAAATTCCAACCTGAAATAGGACAAACCTACAAGTTAATCCTGGAATGAGAATACGCCGCGACCCTATATCAGTCCCCAAATAGGCGTTAATTCAAATTACACAGTTAACGAATAATTTAATAGCCAAAATGCAAATCAAATGCTAAACATAGACAGAGACTCTTCTCATAAAATGGAATCTTTTATCATCGAACACAGCATGATAGCGATAAAAACCGTACGGTTTAAAATTGGGTTTTAATAGTTTCGGGTTTAAAGTTCAGTCGGTCGAGTCCTGTATAGTAAGCCGGTCACAAACCAATTAATTAACTAATTAACTAATTATTGAATCACAACTCCTGATTGGGTACGGATTGTACAGCAGGCTCATCTGTAGCTATAGACTCTTGTAATAGGTTGTATTCTTGGTATAGCAGGTACGAAATGTAAACTAACGACACCGCTAGAAATATCTGAAATATATGATTGGTAAAATATCTGAAATATGCAAGTTTAGTTGTTAAATGTAGTTTACTAACACAAATTATAGCATTTAAAATGTGCATTAGAAGATTATCATATAATATGTTGTTAGTGTAAGACTGAGAACATAGGAATTGAGATAACAAATTTGAATAATCATTAAAATCAGCAAACAATTTACATTTCTTAAAACTGACCTGAATGATAACAAGTGTGTTTCTTGTCTGGCGATGAGTGGCCTCTGCCTTCTGCTCTAACGATTTTAACTGAAAATTAATTATTATTAAATACAATTTCTAAACAAGGGATGGTTAAGAAAACATTGAACGAAATTTAAACACTATTGCTTCACATTTAGCTAGTTCTTCTGATTGTATCCTCACAGCATTGCATTAGTGATTAGACTCAATTAGTCTTTAATACCGAAATAGCGGTAATCAATACACCTTTATTTCTTTTATCTCGGTGTCACTAATATCATAAGTTGCCCCCTGCTTAGCCGATTCAAAATTTGTATTTTGAAAAAATCCATTAAAATCAATTAAAATATCTTAAAAACGCAATTTAAACATGCACTTGATTCCCGTACCTTGTTTTCGATTGCAAGTAGCCTATCTGCAACGTTGGGTGGTTGAGCAATGTGCATGGAGTTGCTCATCAGATGATCAACTTTCTCTTCGATGGGACTCCATTCATCACTACCTTACATCGTAGTCTGTGTTCGGTTACCTTGCCTGGATTTGGTGATTGCTTTAGTTTTTTGGCTGTTAAATTGTAACTGACTTGCCACTTCCAATGCGATTAACTTTTATTTAAGGAGCTTCTCTGCTTACAAAAATATCTTGACAATGTTTATGATTATCACATTAACATCAATTATGATCTATTAATATGGCAATCAATAATCATATCAAAATCAAGTATAATCTATCAAGTTTCCTGGAAGCCTTGTAAATGTTGCACCAATCTTTCCTCAAAAGTTATTTGGATGCATTGTGCACTGTGCAGCAATGCTAAGTTGTAATTATGGGCAATCAAAACTGATAATATGAAGACAGATAAGATAAGAATATGTAAGATAACAAATTTCAACTTAAACGAAATCCACAAAATGAATACATTCCATGAACAGTGAACACAACCGTAAGTACATTATAAAGATTAAACGTGCGGTACAGATTTCAATTATCTCTTTACTGTATGTCTAATTAGAAAATTAGAAGCAGGGACTAAGTAGAGATTGGAGACCAATGAGACCGCAGCAAGATCCAGATCAGAGATAACAAACATGTTCGAAAAAGTATGCTCACCTTGTTCAACAGATCTCCAGTACTCGGTGATATCACCTTTAAAAGGTGATGTTATTTCAGTACACTGAACGAGGAATCTATCCCTGCTGGCTGTAACAGCACTTCCTGAAAATAATAAACTAACAAATCTTGAACAAATTATAACAATCAATTTCAGTAAGAACCAGAAAGTATAAAACACCCCTAAACGACTTAATTGGATGTGACCAGCGCGGGGTGTTTCTCTCAATGTTCAGAGCACAGACGAGCTCTTCAAAATGAATGTAATTATTCCGCTTAAATTGCTTTATCGGAACTAGGTACGTGATTAGCGTACAAGCACTGCGAGCACTGAGCAGTGCACAGAACACTAATGAGCAACAATTATAGACGTCACAGTTACAATAGATTATACATTCTCTCACTGTCCTTAGTATTGCGGAATTTAGTGGAAGACTAGAGAATCGCTTAGATTATTCTAGGCAAGCCACACTCATTATTTGACGCTGGCTGTTCAGCAGCTTGAATACTGAACTTTTTACGGGGTTATCCCAGATTCATAGATTAACACCAATATATATATACATTTCTTACCAGGGGTAAGCTGAACTGAGACTTCACATTCCTGGCCCGGTTCAATGATTCCGACTGTTGGTTTCACTCTGTAGTGTTCTGGGGCTGTGGTTTTCACCTTGTATGCAACTTGAACTTCACGATTGTTTACCATTTTAATTGCCTGTGGCAGTGACTCGGCGTTCGATTGTTGAACACTAAATGTCAGAGTGTCGTGTGGCCTGAAATAAAGTTTGATGGTTTATTTCATGATAAGATAAGACTCGATTACGAAAACGATCAAAATCCGAACTTCGACAATGCCCCCAATGACTATATCTTCAAAATTGTTGAAAATCGACATAATTACTGATCAGAACCTACTCTGATATAAATGGAGTCACCCGAAACTACTCACGTGACTTGAAGAGGGGACATATTCTTGTCGGGAGAGGTCTTGCTATCTGAGCTTGTAGTACTTTGTGTACGGCGGGGTGACGTCTGCTGAGTAAACGTCACTTGCTGGTTTAGATTTCAATCAGCACGTGATCAAGCAAGTTAAGAAGCAGGCTAAATAAAACTACATATCATTTACACGCTAACAATTACGATAGAAAATACAATTAAGCTAGCTGAGTAGGGGTAAGACGCATGTGACACGTCACAACAACATTAATTTGTGCGTGTCAGTCGTGAGTTGTCGATTTAACACCACTAATCATACCTTTTTGTCAACTAAGCTTTGGAACTCATTCTCCATAACACTGCAAAAGAAACAACACGTTAGGAAGGGTGAAAATGTGTAAAATGAGTGCCGATCATGACTGTTCAGAAATGATCTGATAAAATTATGCCAAAATTCAAAATAAGAGCTGCGCGCGAAAGACGCGCAAAAAAACACTGAGCACTGTAAAAAGCCATTGCGTCACAGTACAGTCATCGCGCGTTACGCAAAGTATGAACACTCGTCAAAAAGTGGACATAATGCGATGTTATGTCACAAAACCAAGAATTTTAGAATCGCGTATGGGAAAGCCTTATTTGGGAATGAAGCGTTCGACCAATATGCGAATCGGGATTTTGTCTCACTTGGTGATGACAACCGTCTGAAGATGCTCCGACGCTGCCAAAATGAATAGATTTACCCAAAATGACAATCTTTAAAGCCAAATTCCTCAGAAACGCCCTCATAAATAAATCAAAACTTCAATACTCTTTGGCCACGTACATCATGCAGGAATGTTATAGTGGGGCAAATTTTCTGCGTTTGAAAGGTGATTTTACCAACATAATAATATCATCTGTCTGCATCGTAAAAATTCCCCATCTATTTTTAACTAATTTCGTTAATATCATCACAATAATACGTCATCAGCCGAACAGGAAGTTGCACTTACTTTGTAGCAGCCACCTCGTTCTGTAATATAAACCGATATGAGATAAGGGCTTCAAATGAAATTTGAAACCGAAAATATTTTGACTTTCACAACTAGAAGTTAAAACATCTGTTCAAACAGTCGGCTTTATCAAATATATTATCTCTTATGCATGCGGCTTCCCGGAAACAAGAATCCATATATATGTTTTATTCTGATAAAAAACTCTTAGAATAAGTCAAAATGTTCAAAGTAAGAATGTTCATATATTTTGGTTATGATGATTATGTTAAATATGTTGATTTTTACTTACAGTTCCTCCTAGAGATATGGGCAGTTGATCTTTCTCAACATACTCTAACACGTCTGACTTGTTTACGAACCTAAACAAGATCGGTTAGAATAATTAACAAAATAATTATTAAATTTAGGTTTGACACCACAGGTGTTATAGGACAGTTCCCGCATTCAGCAGGTCTCCTATCAAAGCTGGCTGATTAAAAGCTACCATTTTTCATTTTATTCTCCAGAAATATTTCTGATATACCTAATCAAATTGACAGGTACGGTCAACTGAATAAATACAAATATGGATTGGAAACCATAATATTCAACAACTTCTCTACAAAAAGGGAATTTGTAATTTGTATTTTGTTTGTTTTTAAGGCTTAAATGATATCTTTCTACGACGGACATGGTCGTATCTAAACGATTGGCATTTGGCACTCGAGTTAAGTCGGCAAAGCTTTGGTAAAATTATAACCATTTAGTAACCAAGATAATGAAATAAATTCATTTCCAAAGAGTAAATTAATGTGAAATGTAACAATTAAGTCCATAAAACAGACACACTCGAAATGATCAATACAATAACAGATAATGGTGTATTTACGCACACTCCTCTTTAAAACTATGCTACAACAGCTGGTCTTCTGACTGAGACAGACTGATCATGTTGGAAACAAACAAAGTGAACATAATTAATACCCGCGTGATATTGAGTGTACTGCGACCTTTACATATTATTATCAAGTTAGCCCCTTGGGGCTCTCTCCCTGTGTAGTGTGTAGCTACCACTTATCTCACACTAGTAATACTATTAACACTATAAGTGTACTTTTACAAGCCCCCAGCTGACAGTTAATAAAAGCTACTGTATCTAAATATTATCTACTAGATATTACCTACATTATAACAAACCATATCTCGTACTGTTCACAGACTCCCCTACCAAACAGACACGCGATAATTGCAGCGTGGCAGACGTACACTACTCATCATGCACTGACACACTGCCAATTAGTGGTGAACAAAAGGGTGACTCAATCATGTTCACCTAAACTCCAAGCGCAGGTGCATGTAATAATACTGGTGGTGTATGTGCACAAACCCTGTACCGGCCTCTTGTGTGTTAATGATATTACACAGCGCACAAACAATGTGTAATATCATTTCCTGTGATACACTGACTACGAGACGGCTGGTCATTTGTCTTAATAATACGGGCAATCAACTGATTTGAATCAAGTGTACTGTCGGTGGTGGATATGTTTATTATAACCACTGACCAAGTTTAGACTAACTTCTTGTTAGACTGACTGTCGTTATGACGTCATCTCATATTTACTGTGTTATCTCAAATGAGAGTCGAGACTCTTTGTAATACACAGTTTAAGATTTAACAGCCATTCAGAAACAAGCGGCTTACCAAAGTCATGTATAATGTATATGATAGGTCAAGTAAGCTGAAATAATCTGCAAATACCAGTCAATACCTTTATAGTTTATACTTTATAGAAGTATTTACTTTAACCTTTTACCAAACTAGTCACTAGTTTGAAGAGGCCGATATTTGTTAAAGTCAAAGCCAAGATTGTTGTTAACATCTGGTTAACTGTCCGGTGTCGGCTCATGGTTCAAATATTAGTAAATATCAGGAGATAGTATGTCCTTATTTTGTAAAGGAATGAAATACAAGCTAAATTCAATCTAGAACATTCTGACAGTCATATTTCATCCTCAGTTCTCATTACATTTTCCTCTTAACATATCTTACTCAGCGCTGGTGAACACATGATAACACATAAAAGTCATACACAGAAATAATAACCGCTTGTTTTTCTAATATTTTCCAATATGCTAGAGTGCTATATTCTATTAGAAAATAAAACCGCGTCTCGATTCTACAACTGATATCTGGATATTATCCGGTTGGAAGAGACAAGGACAAGTGAAACAAGGAAGTTAGGAGTAAGGGCAAATTTTCGGCGTCAACGCCATCTTCAGGCTAAAATTGTTATAAATGTTAGTATATAATAAATGCTTCTATACTAGTTAAAATGCTAAATTAAAATTACACACACTGAATACAGGTTACATCAAATGGTATTATACATTACATTGAAAATAGTGATGTACACACGTTTTACACTCTGTCCAAGTACATAATATCTACTGAACAGCAGGGTCGTGTGCTATTTGTTTAAATTTGTCTTTGAATATGTTGTAAAAGCAATCCCTTAAGCTTCTCGCACTCTTCTTTGTTATTGATACTAGGTTTAAATAAATTAATGTAGTAAGCTTCTGTCACTTTACGTTTAATGGTGCTATATAAGTTAATTTCTAAAATATCGAAGGAAATATCTGGTTCTATGTTATCGTGAAACTCTGAATAATGAAAGCCGTCAGGATTTCACCCCATTCCTCGACACCCAGATAAAGATCGACGAACAGGGAACACTACACCACAAATTCTACAGAAAGAAGCATAAAAAGAATATCACACTGCACGCCAACAGCCACCACAATGAGGGAACTAAAGTAGCAACCATCAAGAACTTCTACAAAACGGCTGCTTTTTGCTCATCAACACCAGAGTATAAAGAAGAGTCCATGAAGATAGTAGACAACTTGTTGGTCAACAACGGTTACCAAGACCCACGACGTATAAACAAAACAGGACGACTTCACCCTCTCTCACCTACAACACGTCATAACCCTTCATCATCAAACATACAAGATACCGACCACGTAACATGCACTCTACCATTCATCAACGAGCCATTTTCCAAAGAAGTCACTCAATTTGCCCTCTCACACAACTTACCGGTCAAATTCATATTCACACCAGGTAAGAAACTCTCAGAGATCTTATGTTCATCACGACCACACGACAAACCACACTGCACCATACCAAACTGTATCATATGTCCACTCATCACAACAAATCACGACTGCAAACCAAAATGTGTCATATACAAAGTTACGTGTAAATTATGTCAAGAGCTATATATAGGGGAAACGAGTAGAACAGCACACGATAGATTTTCAGAGCATCGAAGAGCAGTCAACAGGCCTTTAACCTATCCTGATAATGCGTTGGCTGCTCATTATTCAGAGTTTCACGATAACATAGAACCAGATATTTCCTTCGATATTTTAGAAATTAACTTATATAGCACCATTAAACGTAAAGTGACAGAAGCTTACTACATTAATTTATTTAAACCTAGTATCAATAACAAAGAAGAGTGCGAGAAGCTTAAGGGATTTCTTTTACAACATATTCAAAGACAAATTTAAACAAATAGCACACGACCCTGCTGTTCAGTAGATATTATGTACTTGGACAGAGTGTAAAACGTGTGTACATCACTATTTTCAATGTAATGTATAATATAATTTGATGTAACCTGTATTCAGTGTGTGTAATTTTAATTTAGCATTTTAACTAGTATAGAAGCATTTATTATATACTAACATTTATAACAATTTTAGCCTGAAGATGGCGTTGACGCCGAAAATTTGCCCTTACTCCTAACTTCCTTGTTTCACTTGTCCTTGTCTCTTCCAACCGGATAATATCCAGATATCAGTATTTCAATCATGAGACTAATAAACAGCGAACTACTCCGTTATTCGATTCTACAACGTTTAATCATATCAGAAACATCTAATAACTCAGTACTAGAAAATAACATAGATCAAGCTAACAAGTAAATGAATAAATAACTATTATGACACGACTCAGCCCTCACTGCTGCAACATCTCAATCTCATGAATACTAAATGTAATTGCTATGTAAGCAGATCCATATAAGCAGGGAGAGTGTGCTGGTTTGAAAGGCTCAAACTACTTACTAGATTATCCACAGCACACAGTCACATTACACACTGAGTATTATTATAGATTTCGGGCCTCTTACGGTTTATTCAACGGTTGTTCGACTGCTTGAGCTTGTACTAGTAGCTTTACTAATATTCCACTGACTGACCAACAATGTGTCATTTTTTAGAATGCAACGATTCAATAAGATGAAGGTAACTTTGGAGGGATCCTTTGAATAAGCACTTAAGACCTTCAAATAAATTTAAAGACCTTAAAGCTCGAAAGTCTTTATCACGTTACAGATATGGGCTTATTGGGCATTTAGTACCCCATGCTCTCCAACACCTCCCTACCTCGACTACTTTATCCATTATAACTTATCATGTACATTCAACTTAACCAAGGTTTTTGTGCACGTGGACAGAGGAGAACGCGCAACACTCTCAAATGTTTTGGAGCTGTAATGTTACAGTAGGTTACAGTGAGGTGCAGCTGTAGAACATACACTTAGTGATTTAAAGGGTAATGTGCGGCCCAATAAGAAGCAAGTATACCCGTAGTTAAAAGGAGCGTGTCTATAAGGAAGTGTATACACGTGTTATAGTTACACACTACAGGTAATAACACACTTTATACAGGTAATTCCTACACCGCTTAACTGATTTAACTGAGCTTCAGGGCTAGTTAGCCAGATGAATCTTAAATAGATCGTTTTAATTTTCGAACGATTTAAAATTCTAGAAATCCGTTTTACCTACTGTATCTCCATATACAGTAGTAACTGATATAGTTATATTATTTTATTCAATTACATTGATATACTTCAAGACACATTCCAACGTATCACGTGACAGTACGAAGAGCACCCACTCTCTCATAATGATTAAATTATGACTGAACCAGAGAACTGGCTACCTACCCGTCTTCCTAAATACCATTTAATTTACATTATACACCAATTAGACGTGGGAGTAGCAGATTAGTTGATCATGTGAAGTGTGTACCGCGCTTATTATACACACGCACGTGCTAATTACATAATTACACACGCATATCTACACTCGCTGCTCGTATAGAGCTGATTATACCCTAGACAGCATAACAGAGAGTCCAGAATAATAATTAGTGAGCTAAGCTCGCAGTAAGAGAGAGTACTGATCTTCTGTAGTTATGATAGAGTAGCTACCAGGAAATACGATGCTCCAGGGCGTATATATTCTATATTATATACATACTAAGTTTACATACAATTGTTAAATGAGCAGTAATAGCGGGAGGAAGACCGCCCAGTCGTCCAGTGGGGTTGAGCCAGATGCTAAAGTGGATCATTCGAGACCATGGCTAAACGTGGGGGTAAACGCACGGCTACCACGGCTCTCCGAGGAGCTGTAATTGTATAGCTAGGATCTTTTAATGAGTTGTAATTGTGTAGTTCAGAATAATTTCTCGGAGTCAGAGTCTTATTAGTAGGGTCAATGTCCAAAATTGGTATTTATAAAGACAGGAGATGTAGAGTGTATTATATGTGGTGATGGTTAATAATGTGTACTAATTGTTAACTTCTACAAAGATGGTGTAGATTATTATGTTTGTTCAGTTGACAATGGTTGGTCGGATTGAACTTTAAAGCAAATCATGAGACTGATAAACAGCGAACTACTCCATCATTTGATATTCTTTAAAGCAAGGCACAATGTAATGCATTATTATGTAGCGCGCTTAATGTGGTGAAATATGATCCTTTTATTAGACTTAATATTGTGATCTACATCTTTAGTATAAAGTTATAGATCAGAAGTTACTTTAGATTGTTCTAGATTGTACGAGAGAATGTGGTCAAAGTTCACAGCTTTGGACGGTTGGTGTCGTGGGAAAGGAATGTGGGTTGTTCAACCCTTGATCGGATATTGAACGGTAAATGTAATCTGCTGCCTGCAGACGTTTAGTAGTGAGTTAATGGACGATTTGCAGCCGTTTCATTATTATTGCCTGGTTATAAGCCGATCATTAATCATTCTTGCAATTAAAATAATTATAATCCGGCTAATGGCTGGTGAGTGTCTGGATTTTACACCTCCACATTTCATCTCATGACGTGTAATTAACCATCAATTTTAAACATAAACTTCGCTCTAACTCTACAAACGATCACCCACGCCATATTTACAACGACGAGGGTAAAATATCAACTAGTGGAAAATGAAAATGCCGTTCCATTGGCCGTGGTTAATTCATAATAGCCAGTGGCTGGTCCATGTATACCCTAATGCTATGCGAGGTAAATAATCTTTGTGTGGTAAGTGGACTATCAAGTATCAACTTTATTGTTCACCAGAGATAATACGTAACAAATTCAAACTATCAACGCAACGTTTGATTACTGTTTTATGCAAGTTGTTCTTACCTTTCTAAATGAACGACTAACAAAATATGTAATCATATCAAGACAAACTTTTCGTATCACTTATATGTTTTAAATAATCCCCCTCTCCAGGTATCAAGACAATTCCACAGAGTTTAGTTCTGCAATAACAAATTCTGGAGAAGAAAACAAGTGCTAAGGTTTACTAAGCCAATCAAATTATAGTCAATAGACAATAACTTACTTACAAATAGATGGACAATATGAGTATATGACTGATACTAAACAATATGATTGATAACGCACAAGGGGCCTTGTCTAGCTGGTTACAAGGTTCTGCACTATTACATTGTGCAGGACCATCTGCAGTAATTTAGTATTATTATTATATGTTTAACGTTAGTATCATTATTGTCTGTCCCTAACACAGACAACAATCGAGTAAGCAAGCAGACCTTTTAATACTATGTATTATAAAGAGTAAAGACATTAATAAAGGCACTAAAGTAATGTCACAGATCAAGGATCAAGGAATGATGATATTGATAATACGAACAGAGATAACAGAGCCAAAGTCAGTTACTTCCTGCCTTATCACTGATAAAGTGTGAGAATTGACGGCACAAGTAGGTCTGCTATAAAACATCCTGCCAGATCTATCAAAAGGAAATTATACGAACTAATTTTGCCTAAATAACAGGACTGGAAACAAGTAAAAAACAGTATTACATACATATTACTACAAATACATATAATATGTACAATGTACATATATGTATATTAGTTCCCCAGTGCGGGCTTGTAGATCTTTGGTGCAAAATCCACACATATCTGAATGCTCAACAATCTACATCAATGACTTGTTATAACTTACGGTCGGGCTGTCCTATTAGTGCTTTTAAAGTCCTTGTAGTACATATCTTCAATTCCAAACTCAACATTACAACATGTCACGAAAACAAACAACATTTCAACAACATGATAATAACTTAATCTCATCCAATATAACAAATATGATATCAGCGAATGACCTGACGAAGAGAAGGTAGGGCGCGATGTTTCTAAAGTTGGAGATATGAGTGTGCTAAAACAAGCCTCAAATTACCATTTCCTCATTATAATTGGAATAATTGACATATATTTAATGTGATTAGCGTTACCACAACACTACAGACTGCCATTAATCTCCAACACAGTAATTAAGTATAATTACTTATTTGATTCTACAGGAATAACGATAAGTCTATAACTTAATAAATAAGATAAATAAGTAACTTATAACTTAATAAATAAGATAAATAAGTTTATAACTTAATAAATAAGATAAATAAGTTTATAATTTAATAAATAAGATAAATTAGTCTATAATTTATTAAATAAGATAAATAAATCTATAAAATATTGTGACTGTAGCTCTTATACTAAGGAATCCAATTCTACTTAACTCCTTTGTAGACCATCTCCAGTTCAAAATAAACAATTTCTATAATTGTCCATTCAATTATTATCATATGGGTCAGAAAGCTGTAAGAACAACTTTACTCAGATGAGATCATATATTGCTGAACTGAAAGAAAAGAGCTACTATGCTGCGGGGGCGGTTCACTGTTTTGATTCTATAAAGCCTAACGAAACTCACGAAATAACCTATAAGTTGTAAAACATTAATATAATATCTCCTCCCTAAGCCTCATAAGCACTAATAACACTGTGCTTTAGTTTGATATTGTTATGGAGATCTATCTAGTATCGACCTCTGTACAATAGACAGGCCGATATATTATTTGTACATATTATATCCAATCTAGTGCAGTTTTTTCATATTCATAAACAATTTGTGACCAGGCTACGACTGGCCTATTGTGAAGATGAAAGGCAGGCTTTTTGTGGAGGTTACTTGGAGACAGCACGTCAGAGTATACCAACCCATCATTAGACTATATTCGGTCAACAGACTTGGATAAAATTTACAATTTATCTTCAAGATTGTGGGAGTGATTTAGAAAGCACCGGTTTTATACGTCAAATTTTGAAAACCTTTCGTTAGTTTGTGCTTTATAACACAAAATGGTATCAAATTACTTTAAAAGTAAAAGCATACTACATTTTATTGGCAATGTCTAAATTGTGACATTCTTTAGTATCAAGACAATCAAAGATTAAAAAAGATTGACAGCTTTATAGGGCACAATGTCACCTTAAATGATTGATTCGATATTTAATCTAAATATTAAATCTCAGAATTGTACCGCCCACCACCCAACAACTACTAAAAAGTGACCAACAACTAAAACGCAGACACAACAAAGTAACGAATTGAGGAAGAAAATAACTCTTTAATTTACTAGCTCACCCGCTCGACGCGTTAGTAAAACGAACCTGTCGCCATGGTAACCACCCAACGTGGCAACACGACTTCCTGGTCACGTGACGAGGAGCTGTGAAGGTTACCATGGAAACAAAGGTGTGGGTGGTCACGTGGGGTGGTCAAGTGATACTCATAAAGTTCCTTTTAAAGGAGATAATTGTGAGATAATTAGTCATGAGTACATTGCGGAGTAGGTACTAGGTGAGCAGCGGGATGGTTGATGCTAATTTTAGAATTCATTAGATCTCATCATGTGAACCTCAATAGTAATATCAGTATTATATAATCTAGTAGAAGAGGACTTTAATTACGCACTTTGAGTAGAATAAGGGACATTAGAAGTATGTTCTAAATTCTAATAGGATGGAACAACATGATATGTTACAAGGAATGCTAGGTCACTAAGCCTAGGTGTAAATGAAACTAACAATAACTGCAGAGCGAGCAGATCAATAATTGGAATAACTGTAAGAACAGTGAATTGCATATCAGCTGACCAATTAGAAATGTAATTAGAAATGTAAAGCTGATCTATACGGATAATTACTGTAGAAAGATTTTTCACGCGCCAGGAACATAATGATTTTGAACACAATTAGCTATAAAGAGTATAATGACTACCTTCTTCTTCTTGAAGAAGAATGACTACCATTGGGCATTGGCCATTGGGTCTGACCTCGTAGAGACCGCGGCAAAACCGACAAAGGAACCAGCCGGTAAAAATCTAATTCATATTTGTCGAGGTAACTATATACATCAATTAATAAATTAATTGCAAGAGACGATATGTTACTCACTTGATTGCGTCTCTTGAATCTTCATCCAACATGTTTTTTATTATAGTCCATGCAGCTGAAAGAAATATCTAGACTTAGAGTGATTAATAATTCAGCAAATTAATTTCATAGCAAACTTTTTCGCTCACGCATCTTTCCCTAGGTATTGGAAATATATCAAGTATAGTGTCAAGATTTGGTATATTGACTATATCAAATTAATGAATGAACAATAAATTGATCTAGAAAAAACAAAAAAAATCTAAATTTTACAACAAAGGTCTATCCAAGGTCACACTGTAAACATAATAATTTAAGAAGAGTGACAAAATTTCTGAATAAAGTTAAATGCTAAGTAATATCAGTAGTAACAGCTGATAAGCTGATACCAGTTATCATACATTGTTAGTGATGTCATTTTTGTGCACGTAGTCAGTATTTTGTGTCAGAATTAGTAACTACTACTAATACTAGGTCGGAACTAAGTCCGACGCCAGATAACCCCCCGCATCAGGGTTCGCAGTTCCTCTTTAGAGTTTGTCCCAACTTCCTTCAGTAACATAGACAAATAGCTTTGTCTCGGTCGGCCTTGCTGTGCTTTACCATGCATAGGTTCCCATAAGACTAAATCACTGGCCAGTAGCTCAGGATGTCTGATGCAGTGTCCCGCCAATTTTAACTCCCCACTTCGTAACTTGTTAGACAGCCTTGGTAGGCTACCACACACATTGCGTGTCCTCAACACAATTAGATGCGGAATTATTTATATCCGTCACTGGAAGTATGTGCGTGTGTTTTGTCCTTTGTCAGTCAGTACAGCTACTTTGTCAGTCAATACAGCTACTTTCTCATGTTACAACCATACCTGATAGCAGTCGGGGCATCTCAAACACTAGCAAGTTATCTGAAAACAGATTAGAGTCAAGTTTTATAATTTATGAATAATAATATATTATATGGCCATAATATGGTCATTTGTAACTTTATATTGTGAAAATACTCTGCATAATTTTCCGGAGAAATGAGGCAATATTTTCAGAAATGGGTAAACATGAATAGTACACGATTCTTAATCATAAAACCGATCTGAAACGCAATCTTACCAAGAATATCAGGATAGTATTCGGTGAGAAGGGAGATCAGATACTTTATAAAATCATAATCCTGCAAATAGTAATGTAGTGTCAAAAAACAGATAAAATTGCTCGTCTTATTTTACAATAATAATCTAATAAGAGTGGTGAACAAACAAAACGAGGTGGTTTAGCGATCGTGAGGTTTCACAAAAACATTAAACGAGGCTAACCACTTGAACCAGATCCATTTATTCGAAAATATTTTAAATATGTACATATGAACATAATATGAACATAATATGAACGTAATATGAACATAATGATTTTCCGGCTGCGGCAAGTCAGTACACTCGAAATGATTACCGTGAGTTTTAAATACAACAAGTACATGATGATGAATGTAAGTGTGTGGTCTGAATTGCTCTTACTAATTATCCACATAATTAACTCTTGAGATTTTAAGAGTATACTCACAATATTGCTTAATCCACAGCCGCTCATGTTAAAGAGCATGATGACTTTTTTATAATCCTTTGCTCCTTCCTGCAATGTAAATGAGTATGAGACCACAATTTGAGATTAGCCTTCGAGAGATCAAACCATTTGCAAAACTTCTTACCGTAATTCTTGAATAATCACACATGTAACATAATGATGGAAATTGGAAAATTGTCTCACAGTTATAAAAATGTCTGCCAGCACAGGAAAATGTTAGCGATTCTTTCCCAGAGATTGAGGGATATGCATTGTGCAGGTTCAGCGATAGGTACAGCAATCATGCTCAATTAAATAAGTTGCAAACATTTAGAGGCAAAACTACGCACGGTTTTAAATCACTTATTTAAACTATTTAACAAAATCTTACTCCTAGTTTAAAAAAATAGATTTATATTTTTATTGTTGAATAGTACATGAAAAAGAGAGACTACAGAAGGTATTGGAATTTTCAATTACAGTTATTGATGAAAACATACCCTTCGGTCTAACAACAAAGGCATAAGCTTTTTCATTTCAGCATTAACAGTGGTATTATTCTTCTTGTGTCTTCGGATATCCCAGATTACTAAAGTATACAGCAGTATTTTTATTCAGCATTCTTGAGTTCAAGTATACAGGGTGACCCAGAATATACCGCATGTAAGCACTTCATTGCAAGGCAAAGGGCTGCCTGATTAAACAGGTGTATTCCAAAACCATTATGACAGTGTAGGATCAACTCAGATCTACTCAGATCTATTTTAATCAATATGAAGTTAACTCTGAGCCACCCTGTACTATTTCCACTAAGCTAACTTTGCTCGCAAATGAACATTGCACAGCTAAAACAAGATACGCTATTTCAAACTTTTGAATAAGAAAAAATAGCATAGCATTTTAAGATAGACCACTGTAAAAGGTAGAGCACAGCTGCATATGTTCAGCTTGTGTCGTACCCTATTTTCTAAGAGATATGCTATGTATTTCTTTAAATCTGGTAGTTTTTCTGATTCCTTCTTGTGGTATTGCAGTTGTAATACCACTGAGTTGAAGTAGGTTCAGAGAGTATTATAAAGGTGTTCTCAGCAAGTAAGTATTATGCAAATTGTAGAGACAATTTTAAAGATTTTAAGTTCAGTCATAACTTATGGTTTAAGTCATATATATAATATGGTTTAAATTTGAATGTCAGAGTTTAAAAAGTAAAAGTTTACTTACACAAAGGTTCGCCATGTTTGCCATATCCCTTAAAATACAGGTACGGATCAGTGAGTAAATCTGGGCTGAATGATTCTTTATTGATATCGTTTACACCAAAACTTTTTCTCCATTTCAGGCTTTCTGTCTGAAATAGTTCAACGATAAGTTTGTAGAACACAGCTAAAAATAAGAACTCAGTTATTTCGAAACCTTATGATTAGTAGGTAATTTGGAAACTTGTTATTTAGGATACATGGTTTACTCAAGACTGAACAACGTAGACAGGATGTGAAAAATGTTCTTGTAATCTTTAAATATATTATTGATAATTGGCTTGATTCCACTGACCACTCACCATCATGTTAAAAGCCTTCTCAAGATTAAAACGGCAGTTTTTCAAGTAAGCAAGTACAGCTCTGTCATCATTCCGAATCTTTGACACATCTCTACTATCAAATGGTTCTGCGAATTGAATATGTTGAGAGATTTGAAACCGATCATTGAAGTTGTAAACACTTGACATAAGTTGCAAATAATTTTATACATTTCACAGTAATTATTAACACACAGCTTGCTGAAAAATTACAAATATGAAAAACATTATACCTAAATTTTGCTGAAGAAAGGCTGTCCTAAGTTGAACGATGAGGGACTCCTCGTCAACCTGATCTTCCATAATAGCGGTTCTTTAATTTATAATATAAGATCTCATTTCATTTCTGCGAATAAATCATCCTGAAATATATAACCAGTCAGTTCAACATCACCTTTCAAAATTTGCATAATTGTTGAATTTTCTGAAAATTGGCTTTTTGATGTTTTCTGAATGAGGAAAACAAAAACTACTTGATGAATTCTACCTCATCGAAAATTATAGATTAGAGATCTGATCAAGTTAGATAATATGTTCAGTGCTTTAATTGACTTTTGGTTTCATTGCTTCAATATTGAGGGTATAGTTAGAACCCTCAATCACGGTTTTCTGATCATTCAGCTGAGACCTGAGTCAACTGAGGAGACATTACACAGGTGTGTAATTTCGCATAGATCCAACGGAATACTAAGCTAACTCCCTACTGGTTACTCCCTAGACTTAGTGTCTGGTGGCACCTTTTTCTCAGGCGGTTGCTCTGAGCAGAAGGTCTGGGTATTTATTATTTATCACCAATCGACCAATACAATCGATCAATTTATGTAGTATCCAAAATTTGTTAGCATTAAATGTTGGTGACTAAGAAGTGTTATTCCTCGATCTGCTAGTCAATGTTTAATTTAGTTTATAATAGTTAATAGTTAATAGTACTATGTTTACAGTATGCACTGAAGGGGTATCCTACTAGGAAGTTTCTTGAATTTTTAACAGGTACCCCTCCTCATTTAACCCTCAATTAAGTTTCCTATCATTTGGCTGAGTCAACCGAGGAGATCACATTGGATCCTTAGCTTCTCCCTAGACTAGGTGACACTGGGATTCGAACCCTGAACCTTCTGCGCAGAAGGCTGATGCTCTAACCACTAGGCCACCTAGCTCCTAAGTTTTGGGTTCTGGGTTGTAATGGAACCTATTTAGGTCTGGAAAAGTTTTGCTCCTTCCCAACTCTGAAATAAAAACTAAATCTTAAAGTTATAGCTAAGTTATCTCAAGATGTTTGTTCAATTAAAAGGTATGAAACATCTTAGTTGCCATGCACTCAGTTCATTATATAAAGAAGGTTAACTTTGGCGAAGGCTTCAGTGAAATGTGCTTTATTGCATCTGATCTATTTTGGGACCTGTGTGGCGTCTATAATTTAGCAGTTTTGCTAGTATCGTAGTTAAGTTTTTCCAAATTGTCCCACATTTAAACGACGAATTAGTGCCCCCCTAAGATGGTGCCCCCGGCCCCCCGCACAACAGGGTCGGCGGGGCCCTTCGTAACGCCACTGCTTTCGTTTCATTGAAAACTTTTCGTTTCATTGAAGCGGCGAAGTCCTCCAAGTATGAAGTATGTTTATACATGTATGTTATGATTTGATTTGATTTGAAACTTTTACAAATAGTACATATACAATACATTATTAAGAAACTGTTTACACCGTTAAAATATTCAAAACCCCTAAAAGAAATCAAGTCATCCTAAAATGGTGATCAGTACAGATCAAGACAGATAGAGTTAAAATTTGTTTCTCCAAGCAACTCTATCATCGGCTAATATCTTAAGCTTATTAAGATCATTCAAAGAGTTAAGTTTTAAACCTCTACGGGTCAAATCATTCACAATAATCTTGAACAAATTCTTACGATGCGCACCGACGCGCCCTTTACAGTTTGTTGTGACAGCAAACTTTAACGCTAATGCAGCGGGGGAGTCATCAGCACTACGCAAGATATGACCTAGGAGCTTCCACCTTGCTTTAGGGACACGATCTGATAGCTTTACTGAGTTACATCTTAGGTATAAGTTTGCATTGGATATTGTTCCATGAGGCCAATAAATGTTCAGTAATGATCTAAGGTGTTTTCTATGGCAAATGTCTAGTTTTTCTAGTGACTTTGCAGTAGGACACCAACTACTGCAATTGTACATGATGATTGATACAATTTGAGCTTCGTATACTGCTATCTTTCTGGTAACGGAGATATTCTGCTGAGACCAGATCTTGGTGAACTTATAGAAGGCATTGTTCCCAGCAATGCATCGAGCAGCTATATCACTTTCACTACACAACAATGACCCAAGAATCTTACTCTTCCGCCAATCTTCATTTCCGCGTAACATGGTATCATCACGACCAGGGATTGTTTCCCCAACAGGAGCGAGGAAAACATGGGTAAATTCTGTTTTCTCTGTGTTAATGAACAGGTTAAACTCCTTGAAGACTTCCTTAGCTATAAGGAAGCTATATACAATACAGCAAAGAGAATTTAAGATAAACGATATCATGAGGTATTATGCTGTGTAAAAGTCGTAGACCATATTGTAGAAATACTAAAAGCATGGGTAAGTGGTACAAGTTCTGGGGGTATACGTATTACAGGTAATATTTCTTCACCAGACTCACTAACACCACTTCCATCTAAACACACAAAAATTAATCTAAAACACACAAATTTAGAATTATCAAAATAAATAATATAATGATAGACAATGTCAGCACGATGCGACCAAAGATGTGGCAGCAACAATGCATAATGCGCGGCATTCGTAAAACAGCGCTGAAAAGCATGGCTACATTCTGATTTAATTTCGCGTAAACCAATTTCGTATATTCACTGAGGACCACGCAAGGGCCACATCCTGTCGACAGAACTTGCTTAATTCTACAATAAGTTGGCATTTTTGATTGACGATGTCAACCCTTCCAGCTATCGTTGCTTTGCAAATAAAAAGTATGAACGATAACATAGTTACCTGAGGACCCCAGGCTATTATGTTCATTAACATAGAATATTACCTGAGGACCCCAGGCTATTATGTTCATTAACATAATAGAATATATATAGATTTGGCGGAATGACAGGCTGAGCGCGGCCCAGTGGAAGGAGCTCGTGCTGTGTATTCTCTGGGAGAACCATACAAGTATAATGGCTCCAAGTCACCCAATGGTCAGCTAGAGTCAACCAGCTTCTCCAAACTGATGGACAAAATCAATGGGGCATTCTGTAGTGGTGAGAAACCGAAGATCAATAGTCTGCTGATCAACCGCTTCAAAGAGGATGGCTCCCTACCAAAACATTCGGATGATGAAGCCACCATCCACCCCGAATCCGAAATTTTCACTGTGTCCATCGGAGGCCAGTGCAGCATCAAATTCTTTGACAAGAAGACGGATGATATAGTCCTTGACCACCCATGTGTTCCAAGATCCATGTATCGCATGACACGAAGTAGCCAAGAGTATTACAGCCACTGTATCATGGATGGGGCAATAACTGGTGGGGTCAGATACAGCCTAACTTTTCGTTCAGTTAGCTTCAGGAACAAGAACTCTACGTGCATCATAGGAGACAGTCATACAGGGGGGCTTAAGTTTGGGTCAGATGCCAGGAAATCGTTTGGACAATGGTTCCCTGGGAGGCAATATTTTGCACCAGTGGTTGACCAGATTGACCCATATGTCACATGTGGTTATCGTAACGTTGTTTTGATGTGTGCGATTAATGATCTTAAAAAACCTGAGATCAAGAATACAGCTGATATTAAACGAAATGTATTTATTCCCTTTATTAAAAAGATTGAGAAAATTCATGCTATTAACCCTAAGGCACATGTATATGTTTGTCCAGCCCTGCCTACAAAGCTTGCTGAACTGAATAGAAAAGTTGTTTGCTTTAACCGCCTTATTCTGACAGAGCTGATCCCTTCAAATTTTGGTGTGACTTACGTTGATGGGTTCGGTGGGTTCTGTGATGATGCTGGGCTTCTTAGCCAACAGTTCTCCAGAAACATCGGCCGAGACCAGCGACCAGATTATCTCCACCTTAACTGGAGGGGTACAGCTAAACTAGGCACTTTGATTCGTAACACAGTGCTTCTTAGAATGAATGGAGGAGTTGATAGAAGGAAAAGGAGAACAGACGAGGTTGATGGACGCTCATATCGGAACGTGTTGAGTGGGACGGGTTCTACTACTGCTGCTGAGTCTCGACACCAGGATGGTTACCAGCCATTCTGACTCCCCTGAGTAAAGAGGTATGCCTAGTCTGTGCGAAGTTCATTAACGTAGGACAATTCATTGTTGAATGCTGTGAATGCGACTGCCCAATGCACCATAAGTGCTATACCAAATCCATTAACAATGACACATTATCTGACGATTTTTACTGTCCCAAGTGCGTACATTTAGCAGTTATTCGTTACAATCCATTTCGACTTGCATGCACTAATTTAAGTGATATTGAAAGTAGTGAAGTGGATGACACTATCATAAAAGTAGATCAAATACTAAATAACTGCGTATCGTACAATGTCAAGGAATTCAACAAAGCACTAGATAATCAAATGAATGAATTTTCATCGCTTCTCTTCCAAAACATCGACGGCAATAAGTCAAATTTCGACACTTTCGCTATTGAATCCCATAGGCTCACCAAGAAATTCTCGATCATAGCCTTAGCGGAAACAAATGAAGGTCCTGAATCCAGCAGTTTGTATCAATTAACTGGATACAACAGTTTCTACCAAAACACAATACCAGATAAAAAAAGGGCACTGGAGTGGCTCTCTATGTTTGTGACACTCTTAGTGCCAGAGTAAACGGCAATGTATCCCATATCACTGAACATTTAGAAACTCTTTTTGTGGCCGTAAGTAGTACAACTTCCCCAGTAACAGTTGGTGTAATGTACCGTCCTCCAAGTGGTAATGTCAATGTTGCACTATCTGAACTCTCTGACATCCTTGACAGTCTCCCCAAGTGTAGTTACCTAGCGGGTGATTTTAACATTGATTTACACGATAAGAATAGCACAATCGTACAACGCTATGAAGAAATACTATTAAGTAAAGGATTTTTCCCCCTAATTTCGTTAGCAACACATGAGAAACCAGGCTGCAAAGCATCCTGTATTGATAACATAATAACTAACGACGTAGAGAGTATAGTAGCTTCTGGAATACTGACTGACCGTATATCACACCACTCACCCATCTTCCAAATCTTTGATAGAAACTTGGACTCTAGCAGAATTGACCTGAAATACAAACAGTATTATGATTACAACAAACCGAATGTAAAAGCTTTTTTACAGACTCTGGAACATGATCTCAATAATAATGTTATCGACAATTTTACAACATTTCACGACATATTTAAGGACTGTATAGATAGAACTTGTAAGTTAGAAACCCCTAAATGCTCTAAAAGAACAGCACTGAACAACCCATGGATTACACCAGACCTTGTGGGCAAAATTTCATATCAGCACGAACTTTACGATAAATGGGTAAAGGTCAGAAAAGTTAAATGTAAATTTGGGGAAATTGAAAATAAAGGGGGGACATGCCAATGCCCAATATGTTGCTCAAAACGTGACAAGTATAAAAAATACAGTGACTGCAGGCGGAAGGTCAAAAAAGATCGCCGCAATGCTCAATCTAAGTTCTATGGTGGAAAATTTGCAGAGTTGCACGGAAACAGTAAAAAGACGTGGGAATTAATTAACCAAATACGGGGTAAACGAAAACGACAAACCAAACCTCTATTTACTATCAATAATGAAAAAATTACTAATCGTAGGGTAATAGCTAATGAGTTTAATAAGTACTTTGTCTCCCTAGCTTCTAATCTTAACGAGGCATACAATGAAATCGGCGAACTATTAATTAATGGCATCCCCAGTATCTATGACTACCTACCAAAATCCAACACGACCAGTATTTACATGCATGATTGTACAATCGATGAAGTATGTAAAATAATATCAGAATTGAAAAATGGCAAATCGTCTGATATCCCAATACATGTTGTAAAAGCGTCATCCAGAATTATCGCCCCCCTATTATCTGTACTATACAATGAATGTTTGAAGGAGGGAATATTCCCGGACGATTTAAAGATTGGCAGGATCAGTCCCATATACAAGAAAGAAAATGAAGAATTACTTGAAAACTATAGACCAGTCTCTACCTTAGCCGTATTTGGTAAGTTATTCGAGAAAATTATATATAGTAGGCTATACAGCTTTTTCCAGTCACAAAATATGATCTATGAAAATCAGTATGGATTCCGTAAAAATCACTCTACTAGTCATGCCCTGAATTTCTCAGTGAATTATATAGAATCATGCCTTAATAAAAAGCAGCACGTGCTCGGAATATTCATTGATCTAAGCAAAGCATTCGATACCATCTCAGCTGACAAATTACTGAGTAAGCTAGATAATTACGGAATTCGAGGCAATGCCAACAAACTCATTGCTAGTTATCTCTCTAATAGATATCAATACGTCTCGGTCCTAGGAGAAGAGTCTGACAAGCTTCCAGTTCTCTTTGGAGTACCCCAGGGATCTTGTCTTGGTCCGTTACTATTTATTATTTATATCAACGACCTATATAGGGCAACTGAACTAGGCAAGTTCATTCTATTTGCTGACGATACAAATATATTTGTCGCGGATGAATGTAAGATAAAGTTATATGAACGAGCAAACCAAATTCTCAAACTGGTACAACTGTATATGAAATGTAATCTCCTGCATATTAACATTAAGAAATGCTGTTACATTCACTTTAAACCAACGAATAGAAAAAGCAAGGTAGAACATAATGAAGAAGAACACGTACTTACTCTAAACAATGTAGTAATAAAGCAAGTCAAAAAGGTGAAGTTTCTTGGTGTTATTATTGATGATCAGCTTAAATGGGATGCTCATATACGGTCGCTCAACACAAAGCTGAAATGTGAAAGTGGGAAAATTTGTAGAATACGGCACATTATTCCAGAAAAACTCTACAAAGAACTGTACTACACACTATTTGAATCACACTTGCGATTTGGGATATCAGTATGGGGTGGCCTTAGTAACAACAGGCTTGAACCAATATTTATCACTCAGAAGAAATGTGTTAGAATACTATTTGGTAACCGAGAGGCGTACTTAGAAAAGTTTAGAACTTGTGCTAGAACACGAAGTAAAGACAAGCAAAAATTAGGAAGCGACTTCTATGAAAAACAGCACACAAAACCGCTATTTAAGAAAAATGGTTTACTAACCATACACAGTTTGTTCAAACACACATGTTTATTGGAAATGTTCAAAATCAATAAATTAGAATCCCCAGTCCCACTCCTAAATCTATTTAACAGATCATCAAGACGTGCTGATCGATTCATCACTCCAACCCCATCCACCTCCTTCATATATCAATCGACAAAAATGTGGAACGATTGTAGAAACACTGCTAGCAATATCAACTTCTCTACATCAACGAACCTTGTGAAATCCACAATAAAAAAGGAGTTACTCGGCATGCAGTCCAGGTACGACGAAATAGATTGGTGTGAACTGAACTTCGATTCCAACGAACTGAAATTCTAATGTCTACTCAATGAAGATATGCTGAGCGCTAAAGCCGATTGAAATGTTAATGTCTAAAGTATAAAATTTCGGCGGTCACGCCGCGCATTTTGCGCGCTGTGCCGCTATTTTTGGCCCATCTTATCAGATATTATTTACAATGTACTCGCACAGTACATGCAGGGCATGCCTCAAGATCATATTAGTGTAGGAATCATTATGTTTTCAACAATTCATTATATGTCGAATTCAGCAGTGGGTCCTCTCTTCGTCCGGTTTGTGTGTTTGTCGCCTGTCTGGACTCTCGTAGTCATGTAATTTTTAATTTTTAATTTCTAATTTGTTATTTTAATTTTAATTTTAATTTTTCAATTTTTTAAATGTGTGTTCTGCTCCGGGACTCGATTACCGTATCGGCTTTCTTGAGACTGTAAATTTGGAAAGCCAACTATGCGGGGCGCCTGCCCACCGGCACTGAAGAGTGATCAAAGAATTAACTAAAATTTCCTAATATAACGATTGAATATAGAGTTGTTTAACCGGCGCGGCCATGGGTGTGTGGCCTAGCTTTGGCTGCACACCTATGACTGCGCTGTTGCTGGTGGACAGGCGCAGTTTTTGTTGTGCAGTAGTGTTGCAAGAGAATAAAACCAACTTATTATGTACTAAATGGAATCAAGAATATTATTGACTATATTTGATAACGATGAATTGTAAATTTCGATCAATTTATATTTTTCGGTCTCCAATTATTGAACTGCGGAAGCTGGTTGCCTCAACAATGTTGACTATGCATGGTATGACTGAATTGTAAAAACGTGATAATTGAACGAAAAATAAATGATGAACATGATTCAAAAACTGTAAACCACCAAATGAATTATCGCTTAAATTTAAATAAGTATTTAAACAAAAACCACCATGTGCCGTTAAGCAGCAGGGCGCGGCTCATCTGGGCCACAGCAAATCGGCGAAAATGGGTTCGAAAAAGCCACTATTGGCACTCGAGTCCTTAATCTTTCCGATGGTTCACTGGGGCTTTTGAGCTGCCGTCCTTCAGCTTCTGTAAACTGAAATTACTACCAATCCAAGTTGAAGCAATCAGCCGACGCGCGGCTTTTATGGTTATATATGATATGTTTAATCTGTAATAAAGATCAAAATTCAAATTTGTTTCTCTAAAATTTGTTTCTCTAATAACATAGCAATGATCTTACTTCGATAATTTGCGCGGCGCGTCGAAGCAGCAAAATCTTCCAAGCATTTTGCGACCAAAATTAAACGGGGATCATTTAAGATTACTTTTGGGGCACCTCGACAAAAGCTAAACTCACATTTACGTTTTTAAAAGGCGTTTTTACGTTACTAGGTGGCGCTTTCACATAGCCATGTGCCTACGCGTACTGCGTGACGCGCTTGTTTCACAAGTAGACCGGCGGCCGCGCGCTACTGCAAGCGAGAGGGCTCTGGTTAGAGCAAGGTGGCTTGACGGATGTTACTCGTCTAAATTTCTTCGAAGTAGCGCGCGCCGCTTTCTTCTCGAAATGGCCCGACGGCAAGTGCTACGAAGTAGCGCGCGCCGGGCCAGATCATTAACAATGGTCAACAAGGTGGCGCTCAGCGCGCCTGTCATTCTGCAAAATCTCTATTCGTTTATTTTAATCTCTTATCGTTTATGTTTTATTTCATATGTTCATAAGAACATTATAGCTTGGTCGCATTGGGGTCCCCAGATTGCTCTATCCAGAACCCTTGCAGTAGCGCGCGCCCGCCTCTCGGCGGCTTTTTCTTACTTGTGAAACAAGCGCGCCCCCAGTGGCGCGAAAGCACATGGTTAGGTGAAGTCCCCAGTTAACGCGTAGCGGCCTTATTTGGCGCACGCCAATTCCAATGGATCGTGCTACGTTACATGATGAAGACTTGGAGTACTGCCAACATCATACCAATTCCAAAGAAGGGCGACCTTAGCGAACCAATGAACTATCGGGGAATAAGCTTGTCATCCCTAGTTGCCAAGTCTCTAAACAAGATGGTTCTAAACCGGTTGAAGCCAGAAATCGAGACAATTCTGCGTAGAAACCAGAATGGATTCAGACCAGGAAGGTCAACAACTCAACAGATATTGGTACTGAGACGTCTTATAGAGGGTGTCAAGAGTCGGAAACTGCCAGCTGTTCTGACATTTATAGACTTTAAGAAGGCTTTCGACAGTGTACATCGTGGGAAAATGCTAAAGATTCTAGAAGCTTACGGCATTCCAGTCAAAATCGTGCAGCTTATACGGCTCATGTACGAGAAGACAATGGCCAAAGTCCTAACTCCAGACGGAGAAACTGAATTGTTCGAGATACTTGCAGGTGTGTTACAGGGTGATACCTTAGCACCTTACCTCTTTGCAATAGTCATCGACTACTGTATGAGGCAAGCCATAGGCGATGATGCGGAGCGACTTGGACTCACCCTCGAACGTAGAAAAAGCAGAAGAGTGGGGCCCAAGATCATCACCGATGTGGACTTTGCAGATGATATAGCACTTATATCTGAGGACATGGACAAGGCTAACGAGTTCCTGCTCAGAGTAGAATCGGCGGCAGCAAGCGTGGGACTACACATAAACGAAGGCAAGACCAAGGTCATGACACTGAATATGGAGGATCGATCTAGCGACCTACAAAGTCGATCCGGGGAAGCCATAGAAAATGTAGATGATTTCATCTACTTAGGCTCCTGGATTGAGAGCACAGATAGGGAGATAAGGGTTAGAAAGGGAAAAGCGTGGGGTGCCCTACATAGACTGAAGGATATCTGGAAATCCAAACTCTCAAAGAGCCTAAAGATTAGATTGTTCATAGCGGCTTGTGAATCAGTACTGCTCTACGGATCAGAAACCTGGACACTGACAAAGGCTCAAGAGAAAAGTTTGGACGGGACATACACAAAGATGTTGCGTATGGTGCTGGGTATCTCATGGAAGGGCAAGGTCAGCAATATAACTTTGTATGGTAGCCTCCCAAGGCTGTCAAACAAGTTACGAAGCAGGAGATTAAAAATGGCGGGACACTGCATCCGACATCCTGAGCTACTTGCCAGTGATTTAGTCTTATGGGAACCTACGCACGGTAGAGCACAGCAAGGCCGACCAAGACAAAGCTACTTGTCTATGTTACTGAAGGAAGTTGGGACAAACTCTAAAGAGGAACTGCGAACCCTGATGCGGGACAGGGATATATGGAGGGGGTTTTCTGGCGTAGATCGGACTTAGCTCCGACATAGTAGTAGTAGTAGTAGTTGGAGTACTTTGCCACTTCGACGCGAACTAGCATTTTTGCTTCGTCGCATCGTCGATCGTTGCTTCATTTTGGTTGACATCGTCAACCAAAATGAAGACTGAAGAGCAAGGCATAATAATTTTCTGCACGCACGCGCAAAATGTACACATAGTATGCCCTTAATTTATCTATTATAGCTTTTGTGTAGTACGCAAAGCCGACGGTCCACGCGCGCTGCGTACGGGCAAAAAGGAATTTAGGAAATTTGCAGTGCAGCGTCAGCGAACATTTCTGATTTCCAAATACAATAACTTACCGTACCTGAATCGAAACTGGACTCATGTGTCATGGCCATGGCCAGTCCGTGGATAGCGATAGATCGGACAGAATTTCTCGACCTACCAGTACAGTAAACAAATTAAATGAAAATTAGTTGGTTAATTATATTTATAGATGATATAAAGTTAAACGATTGGAATATTTGTTATAAGCCAGAGTCAGAACACAAAAGATTCGATCAAAGCAATTTAAAAATTTGAAAATAAAAATGTGTAACGTAAACAATTCTATAAACCTATTAGGGGTCGTTCACATATTACGTAATCAATATTTTGGCAATTTTTACCCCCCCCCCCCTCCGTAATCAAGACCGAACCCCCTTCCCCCCCCCCCCCCCCCCCCGTCCCCTATATTACGTAAGCAAGGTTATCAACCGTAAGCATTTGAAACCCCCCCTCGGCTGATTACGTAATATGTGAACGACCCCTTATTCAACTGTCGGTCAAACTTTCACAATCATAACCATCAACTATGAACATCACCAATCACAAGAAAAATACATTAAGTTGTTCAAAAGAATTGCGTCAACACTCAATAAAATTAGTAAAATCAAAAAGGGAACATGTCAAAAAAACCGATTACAAATCATTAACAACAGATCGCTTGTCTCCAGAAATCCAATTTAAATGACAGATACTGTCACTGACACTATACATAATTATAATGTTTGTGAATTTTACTTTTATTAGTTCTCAGTTTTTTGCATAACATTTCCTTCCAAATATGAATGATGATCAAGAATACATCTTCATAAAGTTTCGCCTTGATATATTATGATAACCCTAACAAGACATATCGTTCACCCAAAACACGCTTGTATCACGTGGTGACCCCCACTGTCGCTTCACTATAGTGGAGTTTCAACGATACAGGGGGAGCCGCGCACTCGTACGCGGCGGGTCATACAACGTATGACAAAAACACGCTTAATAAATGACCCATATAACGGTGATGACGCTAGAAATGACGGACGCCAACTGCAATACCCCACATCCGTTAGGTTTTATTGGATCCACAATAGCTCCTTCCGTTGCTGAAAATTATTAGCGATTACATTCAAAATTCACACTATATTCTATACAGACCCAGCCGGTAACAAATATTTAAGACAGCTAAAGGCAGGTCCTTGTTCCTGGGAATTCTAAGAGTCCTAAGAATCCTAAGAATGCTAAGAATCCTAAAAATGATACCTTTAGGTGGAGAAGTAGAGAAGAGATCGTAAGCACTACATGTCATGCTCATGGTGTCGCACTGTAGCTGTACTGGGACCACTTCAGGGTTACACTTCTGGTCCTCGAGTGTAAATTGAGGGGTGGGGTGAATGTAGGGGAGAACTTGCTCGCCGTTCCAGCACGCGCCGTCCTCCTCTGAGGGCACAGGATTAGAGTATGGACCCAGAAGGGTTCTAAATCATATTATGTTTATTCGTGAGGGCTAATTTGCGTTTATATTCTTAATATTCTGAAGCCAAAATCAAACACGCCCAAGTTGCGATTACAAAATGTAACGTACAGTATGAGTAACCTATTTAAGTATTACGAACTAACCGTATTGAATATCGCTAACGGTGCTACTGATACTACACACACTATCAGGTAGCGCTAGTAATCTTCCTCCAAACTGTTTTGTGTGTATTTCAGCAGTCAGAACCGGCAGAGACACGTCCTTCTGGGAGGTTACAGAAATTTAACATTTTATCCAGAAAATGAAATCAACTGATACTATTAGAATGAATCAGAATAGATTAAATTCATCTTCCCAATTATTTTCTGAGTACTTAAATGTAAAAGGACCATTATATGAAGCTGAAGGACGAGACGTATTGCAAACTTACGGTTTTGAACTGCTGAAGTTTCTCAGTGTTCTTGTTGTTCAGATCTATACTACACGCCGCCACATTCCACTCTGTGTCTCTTACTGTAGGAGGATTATGAACGATCACATGAATTCAAATTATAGCTCCATGAAAAAATCCTTAAGAAGCATATCCACCATTTAACTATTTAGAATCTACGTAACATAATGAATTGCATTTAATAGAGGAACTCCTGGCCAGTTAATCCAAGAACTAGCCACTTGACGGTACCAGCCGCTGAACATCAAACTTTTGCGCTTAGTGTTGATAATAGAACTCTTAGCCAATGTTTACTCCAAGAACCAAGGCGATGTATTCACCAGGCATGAGTATCAAGTTACATTCTCTAAAACTGCAACATACCTGCTGTAGTGTACTCCAGTGTGAACCGCTCAATAAGGGCGTCCAGGAAAGCTCCCCGCTTTGAGGCCAGCCCTCTTAGCTCTGATACTAGTTCGTCCTGGAGAAAATGCAATAAATTTGTTGGATTCCTGTAATATATCAGTAAATTAACAGCTTTAACTGTCACGTGACATATTGATGAGTAACTAGCAGCGACTACTGCACCAACACCATGTTCCATAATAACAACAGTGGTTGGCAGGGACAAAAGGATTTCGCGATTATTTTGGCAAAAAATCGCGATACCGCGAATTTTAACAGACTATACATTAAACTATACATAAAATTTGTCGCAAATAATGGGAAAAATCGCGATTCCGTACATGCCGCGATTTCCTTTTGTCCCTGGTGGTTGGGTACTACTACCCAAACACTGTTTTTTAACATATTAAGTTCGGACATTGGAGACAAACTATGAATTTTCGTTTTGTTAACATTTCAGCAGTGAGCTTCCTCCAATCAAAATAAAACTTCCAGCACCTTAATCGCATCATTTGGCATCTATAGTTGACTGACTAATTGGTTTTGGGTGAGAAATTCAGGTAATCAACTTAATAACACCAGAATGTGTGTGTGTCTGTGTGTCTGTCTGTCTGTCTGTGTGTAATTTCCGAACAGTTATACAAAAAAAAAACGGTAAGAGTTACGGGACTGGTTTTTTCGGTAAAGTGCCGACAAAACTCTGATGAAGCCCATAGGAAATTTGTTTTTAAATCGGCCGGTGGTAAGTGGTTTTATTGATGGTTTTGTACCAGAAATGTTACATAAAGTTGCTTGAGCAGAACGGCAAGAGTTACGGGGCCTGCTCTCTCTCTCACTCTCGCTCTCTCTCATTACTGTGTAATATGTTATCTGCTGCATTTAAGTAGCGTCATAATTGGATTAGCCCGGAAGATTTGCTGTAATGTTATACCTTAAGCTTATTAGGGGAGGGAGGACTGTTAGTGTTTGGGGTCTGTTTGGACTGCAGAGAGAGAGAGAGAGAGAGAGTTCATACGACAATGTTATGCGTGTTTTCAAATATAATATGCGGGTGTGGTGCGGAGTTAACAAGGGTTAATTTCTATAACGATTTAAATAAAAATAGAAAGCGGTTCAGGACGGGAGTGATGAGGTGTAATACTCGGTGTTCAGACCTTATGATCATGGAATGCGGTGCCTCATGGCTAATAATGATTTAATTATCCACAAGAAATAACTGATTATGAGATTATTGTTTAAGAAACTATTGGGTCACCTAATGCGGGTTTTGACTCAGCGGGTAATTACTCCTACCCTTTTTAACTGCGGCAGTGAAATCCCGGCCGTAGGCCGATTACACTAGTACTGTAATATTTCGGTCCTGGAAATTTCATCTTCAAAAACTGAAAATGGGACAAAGAATGGGACAATATGATTTTCAATTTTCTTCGGGATTTTGACTTCCAGTACCTCAATTTGGTTTTATACCATCATCAATTAACTGACTAATTCGTTTCCTGATCAAAAAATCCATCCAATCTGTCAAATTTGTGTTCAGAAAATTTTATATTTGAAAATGGGGCAGAATTTTGACAATATGATTTTCAATTTCCTTCGGGATTTTGACTTCCAGTACCTCAATTTGGTTTCATGCCATCATCAATTAACTAACTACAGTCATTACTCAGTAATTCACCAAGGGCATAAATAATGAGTAATGACTGTAGAAATTTGGCATAATATTATCAACAGAGGACTGTTGGATTGGGTGCTGCATATCAATTGTTTAGGCAGGTGGTAACATTTTTTATACTTTAAACCACTTTTAATGCCACCCTGATCATTATGAGCCTACCTTGTACATAAATCTGGAAGGGATGCAATTGCATCCATGATGATACAAATTAAACGCTAAAATTTAATGCTTTTAAAAATTGTACAATCTTTCGAATTAAACTAGGTGTCTAATATTTTTGACCTCAATTTTTCAATGACCACTTTTTAAAGAGAACCCTTTTTCTTCTTTTTGTCTTTCCTCTTCTTATTTTTCTTATCTTTCTTTTTCTTATCCTTCTTGTCTTTCTTATCTTTCTTCTTCTTATCTCTGTCTTCCTCTTTGCCTTCCTCTTTGTCTTCCTCTTTGTCTTCCTCTTTGTCTTCTTCCTTATCACAGGGAAGGTAACTGATTTCACCTCTAGGACTAGGTTTAAGAGTTGTCCCCATCCTCAAGGTGTACGTGTTAGAGCTCGGCTCATATGTGATACCTCCACACCCCCTGTAGCACTTAAAATAGCAGAATTCAGCCTGTGCCTCCGCAAGAGTTTTAAACCTGAATTCATCTCCCCTGCAGCTGCAACCGCGACAGTAATTTACCAAATATGTATCCTTGTGTGCGCAGAAATTGCATCCCGCGCAGGCGCAGTCCCGTTTGTGAACGCGGACTTCCTCGGCACGCTCCCCAGTAAGGATTATCTCGCTGCTGTCTTCCTCTGACCTCTTGACTTGGTTCCCTGCAGACTGTTCATATAGCACTGCTGATACAACCAGGACTAATAGCAAAATTTTCATCTTGAAAAACTTCTGGGTCTACCAACACGAAATTGCGAATGAAAGAATAATGGACTAAAAGTAAAATTATCTATAATTTATATTGAGAAGATTTTATTGTCAAACACCCACACTATTCCCATTCAAAGGAGCTGCCGAAAGGGTATAAATATTTATAAAAGGTTCAAAAGATTTAAAATTTCATTGAGAAGGAATAATGACAATACAGTCCTTCGGATCTGTGTCGCCTATTTTGTTTAATGAACTGGCCAGCGTTCTCATTACAATTGACATTGTCATTAACAATTTAGCTGGCTTTCCGCGAGATCAGAAGTTCCTTAAAACATAGTTCTATTTTCAATCATAAACAATGGTCCAGTATAATATTAAACTTATATAATGGTGTGAAGAGATTAAAGTTAACCAATAACGAGTTGGCTTATTGACAAATAACTGAACAAGTGACTTGGTTGAACAAAAGTAAAATAGCATATTGGCGGTAAAGGTTTGAAAAAACAACAGCGCTGTAAATTATACTTTTTAACTCCCCTTTCCTTTATCGATGAACCATCACATCTTTGTCGCTAATATCTATTGACTATCATTCAATTGCACAATTGATGTACGCCATTAACCCCCTCAATACACAGGACTGTACGTTCATAAAAACAGAACCCCCTATAGCAAACAAGACCGGATACCCACGTCCACCCTCAATAAAGAAGAAGAGAAGAACATCCAACACTCAGGATCACCTTTCTCTTCGGCCCCGGGGAGGGGCCCCGGTTTGTCCCTCCTTAATAAATTATTATATTCTTCTATTATTGTTACTATTGTTTCCATATTGATATTTTCTATACCCAGTCGGCTCAGTTTGTTTTGGTCCGAGCCTTGCTTGCTGACCCTGCCATGGCTCTCTAGCTTGGGCAGGTGTGACTTATATAGAGTATAGACTTATATATATATATATCACATCTTTAGTCAAATGTTGGTTCTCGGGCTCCCAGGAACCAACACCCTGCGTCGCTTTTTGGTAAACAATCTAACCGGGCAGCCTTACCGGGTACAATAACATCGACCAAAGCAGAAGCTCGCTTTGTTTTCTTTTCAATCATGAAGGCCACAGGGGGGGGTCCGAGGTCGAAAAAACGTTTTTTGCCAGTTGGCAGACCACGTACTATCTGACGCTTGCACACCACCCTTAGCCCCCCAGAGCGCCTAGTTTGTTGTAAAATTGAGGTTAACTATTGCCTTTTTAATCAGTTAACCTCACAAATAACCAGTTCTTAACATTTTGTTGCTCTCATCACAAGTTAAACTTATCAATGGGTATCAATTGGCCATCCAATGTGAACAGAACTATTATATGTCCTTTATTTGTTGGAAAATTGAGGTTAACATATTTTCTCAGAATCAGTCTTATGACTCTCCTGAACAATTTATTTACCACCTCAAAAACCTATCTTCTCCTAGAGCTTTTATCCTTTTCACCTCAAATTTGGAACTTATGTTCCTGACATAAATTTAAAAGTTTGTTATGTAAAGATTGTTGTAATTTTGCTCTTAACTCTTTTTATGAGGTTAACCATTTTAAATTTTGTAACCCGCACTCATGGTTAACCTCATATCTCAGCTTTGGAGCAAGATATCATAAATCGTTACATAACAAAAACTCAAAATACCTTGAAGAACATTGTTGCCAAGTTCCAAGGTTCTAAATCATAAACTGAAAAAGAAGATAGATTTTGAACACAATTTCATTTAAAGTTTTCATTTACAATAGAATTACAGGTAAACCTAAAAATTCAACGCGCGATATCTTCAAATAGGAAACTTTGTTTTCGGTAAGGACAAAAGCATTTGAAAATTTAGATCGAGCTCTACAACATATCTCAAAATCTCAAAATCGACCTCAGGCTATCATTAACAATGACTCTGAAGTTTTTAAATATTAAACCGATATAATAGTTATAACGAATTGAAGAGGACCTGTTTGCCTGTTTAATCAACAATTTACCAAGGGCTTAGTAGAAATTTGGCATTATTATCAACAGCTAGAATTTAATTGTTTGATTAACGGTG